>NC_091084.1:82088750-82810625 GCF_032405125.1 Capricornis sumatraensis | reverse complement strand
ATTTTTGAAAATTTTACAATAAACTTGAATTTATACCATATACAAGGTTGGAACAAAAACTTAACAGAGCAAAATGTGAATGATAAAGGCAATCCTAAATAGTATAATGAACCCTTGATCAATTTTAAACAGCTCCACACGGTAATGTTGATTGTGCCTTTCTAAATGTGTATCGCGACATCTCCGGCCAACATGGGTAATGTGTCTCTTGAGAGAGCAGCAGTGAAACACACATTTTACCATATGTAAAACAGACAGCCAGTGGAGCTTCGCTCTGTAACAGGGGAAGCTCAGTGTGGCACTCTGTGACAACCTAGACAGCTGTGATGCGGTGGGGAGGGGGAGGGGCATGTGCAGACCTTTGGCTGATTCACGTTGGTGTGTGGCAGCAGCCAAGTCAACATGTAAAGCAATCATCCTCCAATTAAAAATAAACTTTAAAAAAATGACAAACGAGAAAATGATGAGCAAGTGATGGGATCAAAATAAAAAGGAATTTCAAACATAAAAAAGAAAACAATATATTAAGGCCATGGAAACCGAACAAGGAAAAAAGCAAAGGCTGTCTGGACGTGTGAAGCCACTGGGGCTGCCTGCCTTCAGGGGTAAAGGCCGTTGAAATAGGCAGCAGGACAGCATCTCCTGTATCAACTGTGGCCATCATCTCACCCATCCCTCCTTTCTTCACAGACGGTCCCGCACTGGTCCTTAGTTTAAACACTGTGATGAGAGAGGAGGCTGAGGAGGCTGATTGTGTGGGTGGGGACAGGTCGGTGGTGCAGCAGCGGAATCTGCTGGGAAGTGGATGCCTGAGAACTGATTAGCGTTTCACAGGCGGCACAGCCCTCCCTCCACTGCCCCTTTCTTTCCTTTGGAGCCTCCTGTCCTTCGGATCATGTCCCTACCTCCGATTTGGGGAATATTTTTCCTAAGGACTATTTCTGGCTCCACGAGTCAGCACGTTCTCGCCATAAGTCTTCTCACTGCCTGAGTCCCTTCTTGATGCCCTGTGCTTTAGAGCCAGGGGCTCAGCAGCGGTGAGGAAAAGGTGTAGGCCACAGACCCCGCCCGGCCGCCTCCTGGGGAGGAGCTGGCGCTGGGGCGAAGGTAGGTGAGGAGCCGAACTGCAGGAGAGCCACCGTGAGGCGGGAGGGGCAGGTGGAGAAGGCCCGGCGCTCTCCCTGGGCCGACTCCATCCTCACGGCGTGAGAGAGGATCAGGAGGAAGGGGAGGCTGCAGCGGGCACGCCAGCGGCACAGAGGCGGCCTGGTGCCCGCGCGTGACGGCAGGCGTGTCACAGAAGAAGTGGTAGGTGTCGCCGTGGCCGCAGAATGGAAGGAGGCAGATCAAGGGGGTCAAAGGCAACGCCAGCAGGAACCCCAGGCCTAGAGACCCCAAAGCCATCTGCTCACGGAGCTGCCAACTCAGCACGAGGCCTAACGCAGGGGTGACACGTGGCCACGTGCCTGTCCTAAGCGCTGGCAGCCAGCAAGACACAGTCAGGCCCCTGAGAATGATGAGGAAGCACATCCGGGATCCGCAGCCAGGGAGAGACAAGGGCGTCCTCCCCGTGGGAAGGGTGCTGGCCAGGGTCAAGGGGACAGCGCCGGGGGAGTCGGCGATCTCCAGCAAGGCCAGGCCGAGCAGGAGGACGCACATCGGGGTATGCAGGGAGGGGGCTCGCCAGACTGTGAGCCCGATGGCGCCCCGGGGTATGCAGGGAGGGGGCTCGCCAGACTGTGAGCCCGATGGCGCCCCGGGGTATGCAGGGAGGGGGCTCGCCAGACTGTGAGCCCGATGGCGCCCCGGGGTATGCAGGGAGGGGGCTCGCCAGACTGTGAGCCCGATGGCGCCCCGTCCGACGAGGCTTCCTAAGCAGCAAGGAGGCCACGAAGAGGAGGGAAGCCCCGCCGGTCTGTTGAGAAGGGGCGGAAGGGGAAGTGGACCGCTCCCTCCGGTGCGCCTCCGTTAGCCTGCGATGGGGAAGGAAGTCACGGGCAAAGGCACCCTCCCGTGCCCTTGGGCCTGGCGCAGGGCCAGCTGTGCGGGGAGCAGTCTGCAGTCACCGAGTCCTTACCCCTACTGCTTCCTCTGGAGTTTGGTTGACGCGGTCTTGCCTCCCCTACCGTTCAACCTGCTAGCTGTGTGACCCCGGGAAGTTACACGTGTGGGCGTTGTCCTTTCACCCTTGGGAAGGGTGTGACGCCCACCTTGGAGAGGTGGGGCCTGAAAGTGTCACGCCCCAGCCCAGCCGTGCCGTAGATCGGCCTCAACGAGGCTTCCTTTCAGTTCCAGGCTTTCCCTTGACCTCCATTCCTGCTTTCTCTTTCTTCAAGCAAACCTTCCTGACCACGCACGTACCTCTCCGTCACTCTGACCGTCCAGTCACGCCCAGGACGCCTTAAAAGTACACATTCGTGCAAAAAGCACGTCGCTCTCATAGCAAGCCTAGAAGGCCGGCAACACAGGTGCTTCCTTCACCTGTTTTACAGAGGTGGGAGCTGGAAGCCAGAGACGTTGTACAGCGCACACTGCCGCCTTCCCCATTCCCCACATTCACAGGTTTGGTATTGTGTTTTGCTTTTTCTTTAAACTTTCAACAATCCAGTTTTGTTTTGTTTTATTTCATCAAATGCTGACCCTACTCTTGTTTCACCTTCTTTCTCTTATCCACCTTCGTTTGCATTAGTATCAAGTCCACCCTAAGCAGGGCTTTCATCCCCTTATGTATGGCTCACCCTCCACCGACCCAACTTAGCATAATTCTAGATTAAGTTCCCCTAAACCCCCTCCAGTACTCTTGCCTGGAGAATCCCGTGGGCGGGGGAGCCTGGTGGGCTGCAGTCCGTGGGGTCGCTAAGAGTCGGACAGGACTGAGCGACTTCACTTTCCCTTTTCACTTTCATGCATTGGAGAAGGCAATGGCAACCCACTCCAGTGTTCTTGCCTGGAGAATCCCAGGGACGGGGGAGCCTGGTGGGCTGCCGTCTATGGGGTCGCACAGAGTTGGACACGACTGAAGTGACTTAGCAGCAGCAGCAAACACTTTTTAAGACATGTTCCTCTACTCTGATCCCAAACTTAAAATGCAAAGGAGCCTCGGGAACCCCCGGCAGTGCAGAGGTTAGGGCTCCGAGCTTCCACTGCGAGGGGCCTGGGTGTGACCCCTGCTGGGGTGCTATGGTCTCATACGCTTCAGTGCTGCAGTTTAAAAAAAGGAAAGGAACCTTGACTTTATTAGTCAATTATACCTCAGTAAAACTAAAGAAAAAACGAAAAAGGAATTTCTTATTCTTTTGATATCACATACAATTATCACAAAATATTTTTATAAGTGAAATTAGCACAACTTACCCGGGGTATAACGTCAGGAAGCTCCTCAATGACCAAATCCGCAGTCGCATCCTACCCACCACACCTTTGCTCTAAGCCATCCAGTCCTATGCACATGACGCTCAAATCTTGTTGAGGTTTAATTTGCTGCAAAATAGACTTGCACGTGCACACAGATGCTGTCTTGTTTATGGATTTCCTTTCAGTGTTATTTGAATGGCTGAAGGTAAATTCTTCTGAATGGAGAAGTCTTTGCCTTGATCTTCTTGGGGGATCTCAGAGCCCGGGCCATGCCCCAAACACTTTCCTGCTAAATAGAGGGGGTGGGGCCAAAATATACGCAAATTAAACACTCAGCCACCTTTTTTGTGTGTGTGTGTAACAAGTGAACCAAGTTTTAACGGTATGTTTTCTTTTGCTTTAGTTGTTGACAGTGATCCCCAGTACAGGCAGTGTCTTGAAGAAATGAGCATTACCAGCCTCACTGATGGAGAGGTAGAAGGCTCAGATCTTTGGGAAAATGATATTCCACACGTTTGCAAGCCGAGTGATGCACGCATAAGTGTTCATGTACTGTCCTCTTAATGTGTGTAGGTTTGGAATTTTCCAAATAAAAAAAATTAGCATTTGACTTTAGTGATCATGTTTAAAATTAGAAATTAATCTTAAATAAGAATGATAATGACAACAGCAACAGAAATCTTTATATTCAAGGTAAAAATCACAGCATAATTTTAATAGGGGATAATGAAACCAACCTAATATGGAATGCTAGAATCAGCTGATGAAACACTATGCAATTGTTTAAAATTATATTTATAAATACAATGTAATAACATGAAAATAGTTGCGATATAATACTTAACAGAAAATGAGATTTAAAAAATTACAGTCACCACACTGTGGAAAGAATACACGCTTCGAGGGATGAGCCTGGAAAGCGTCTTTCCTGTTCTGCATGTCCTAACGCTCTTTGCTAAACACCGACATTCTGAGCATGCTTCTTAATCGCAAACTCTAACAGGACAAAGGGAGCAACAAGCAGTGTTGCCCTCAAACTGTGGAGCACAGAGCTTTGCAAAATTTCAAAGCAAACAGTGTATACAGAAATTAAGAAAAATATATGTCTGGTCACAACGGATGATTTTATTTTCAACAATAAAAGTGTCGTTCCATGAATGCACAGTTAGTCCTTCATTCAGATAACTTATCATCAATGCCCCCTGGAATGGAATTGAAGGAAGATTGCTTTCCCAGCCAGCCTGCTTTCCCAGAATGCCCACAGCAGACCAGTCCCTGCGCGTCAACTCTTTTGCGGACACATCTGAGCCAAAGCCATCCTGGCTAGAAGCACCAGGCCCCTCAGAGGAAAATGCTGATTTGGAAGCTTGAAATTGACTCTCCTCACTCGATACATAGTCAGCACATTCCTTTCATTGGACACTACTTACCCATGAGTTACTTGTGTGTAGGTCTGTCTCCCCGGCTACACAATACGCTGCTAGTGTCTTTAAGGCAGCTTCTGTATTTTGTTTGCCTTCACACACATACTCATGTGATTTGCATATAGTAAAGGCAACTCTGTTTTTTTGGCAATTCAATTTTCAAAAAATAATTAAGCCAAAGCAACAAAGCCAAGTAGCTTGAGTCACAGCACGGAAAACTGGGAAAAAAATCAACATAAAATACTAGCTAATGTGTATGAAGTGTTGCTGGGTGCTCACTGCTTTAAAAATAATAGAAACTAGCATTTACTGGGTGTCAGGGACTATTCCAGGCACTATATGCCAATCAATGAGTTTACTCCTGATAATAAACTTATGAGGTAGGAACCATTATTGTCTTCATTTTACAGACGAGAAAACCGAAGCACAGACTCCAGCTGTGCCCGCGAAACTGCCAGCTGCCCACGCTTACACTGCTCTCCGTCCGCTTGCCGTCACGTCCCGTTTGTTTCCTTTGCAGATTTTTTGGATTTGAGGGAGAATACTGATTTGTATATTCCATCTATAGGAGACTGCATTATCTCCTATTTGGAGAACTTTTTTTTTTTTTTAATTGAAGCTTTTTCGGGAAAGACTCCCGTCCTGCGTGTGCTTGGGGCTCCAAATAGCTTGATTCGGGGAGAGCAGAGGAACCTCAGCCACCCTGCTTGCGGTTCACACGACGCTTTATGTGCTTAGTGGCAGTCTCCCATAGGTGGAATGTAGCGAATCGTTACTGCGGTCAACACGATGCTTTGGGGCCCTTTATTTGATTTGGTAAAGGAATACACTACTTTTGGACGATTTGAAAATATTGTTCAGGTGCAACATTTAACCCTGGAACTGTGCCTTAAAAACCAGCAGAGTAATAGAATGTTCTGTTGCCCAGGTGCCTACTGAAAATTTCTCTTAGGCTTTATTTATTTGCTTGCTCGCTTCCGTACTTACTTCTGGCTCTGCCGGGTCTCGGTTGCTCCGCGCTTCTCCCGAGTCGGGAGGCCCGGCTGCGCCCGGTGCTGCCCTCTCCGGTCGTGCAGCAGCGGCTCCAGGGCGTCCCGCGGCAGCAGCTGTCGCTCCCAGGCTCTAGACCGCAGCCTCGGTAGCTGAGGCCCATGGCCTTGGTTGCTCCGCAGCAGGTGAGATCTCCTCGGACCAGGGAGCGAACCCACGTCTCCCGCACTGGCAGACAGATTCTTTACCACCTGACCACCAGGGAGAGGTGCAAGGAATTCCAGAGGACACTGAAGGGTGGACGTGTCTGTTACGATGGCGGAGGCGATCTGGGCGGCCCAGAGACCCCTTCAGGTTTCCTGTGAGATGCGAATCTCTCCTGATGATGGGAAGACACTGGCCTGTTCCCCATTCTCAAGTCAGCAGTGGACTTTCTAACACATGGAAAACAGATGCTCACCAGAGTCTAGGTGTCTTAATAAGGAAATCCATGTCTGTTTCTAATTATTCATGAACTATAATAAAGGTGACTACATACAAAACATAGACTCTTAATATTTCTACTGCTGGGAATTAATTCTAAAGAAGCAAGCCAAAGGAAAGGAAAAGATTTTCATATAGAGCTGTCTCTAGCACCAGCATTTCTGAACCTAAAAGAAAGAAGCAGATCGTGCCGCCCACAGGCAAGAAAATCCTCTAATTGTTCAAGAATCATTAAATAACGTGGTGTAGGAGCTCAATGCCTTAAAACGCCTTCACTAGGAAAAGAATCAAGAAAGGATGAAAGGTGGGAAGCATGAATAGAGGAAAGTCAGCTTGCTGCTGCTGCTGCTGCTGCTGTCACTTCAGTCGCGTCCGACTCTGTGCGACCCCATAGACGGCAGCCCACCAGGCTCCCCCGTCCCTGGGATTCTCCAGGCAAGAACACTGGAGTGGGTTGCCATTTCCTTCTCCAATGCATGAAAGTGAAAAGTGAAAGTGAAGTCCTTCAGTCGTGTCTGACTCTTTGCAACCCCATGGGCTTGTAGCTCGCCAGGCTCCTCTGTCCCCGGGATTTCCCAGACAACAATACTGGAGTGGGTTGCTGTCTCCTTCTCCAGGGATTCTTCCTGACTCAGGGATCGAACCCACGTCTCTTACGCCTCCTGTATTGGCAGGCTGGTTCTTTACAACTAGCACCACCTGGAAAGCCCTTAAGAGCCCATCAATAGTCACAATCGTGCTATGAGGAGAAATGAGGAACTTTGCCTGTTTCCTGTAAATTCGTGGTACATTTAATTGTCTAACCTTAAAACGTAATAAGAAGGAAAAAGGAAGGAAAAGAAAGCGAAAGTCTTAGCTGCTCAGTCGTGTCTGACCCTTTGCGACCCCATGGGCTGGAGGGAACCCACCATCAGAGGCTTTTTCCCAAACAAAAGCCAAACCTTACCTCAGGCTCGTTGAAATCTTCAGGAGGCTTAGTTAGCAGTGGGGTCTTTAAGCGTTTCTTGCCCCAAGAGCTCGGGGAACGTGACGTATCATTTAGGGACCAGAGGGAAGAACTGCCGAGCCTCCCGAGGGACGCGAGCCCTGGTGTGAACTGCGCCATCTCTCCTTTCGCCGCCGAGGTGGTCTCAGATCTCTGCACGGAGCACCTGCGCTGGGTCCCTGGCGCATCGCCGCCCAGGGGGGTGGTCTCAGATCTCTGCACGGAGCACCTGCGCTGGGTCCTGACGCATCGCCGCCGAGGTCATCTCACGTCTCTACTGAGCACCTGCGCTGGGTCCTGACGCATCGCCGCCCGGGGGGGGGTCTCAGATCTCTGCACGGAGCACCTGCGCTGGGTCCCTGGCGCATCGCCGCCGAGGTCATCTCACATCTCTACTGAGCGCCTGCGCTGGGTCCCTTGCGTGGATGGAGCGAGTGGAAACAGTGGCACACAAGACGGACAAGCCCCAGCCTCGAGGCAGCTTTTACAACCTAGTGAGAAAGAACGGACAGTAAATTAGAAAGTGAAGGGATTTAGGTGGTGATAAGTGAAAATAAAGCGGAGGAGTGGGGGCTGGAGTGGGCAACTTTAGTTAAGGGAGTAGAGGACGACCTTTCTCGGAAAATGATTTTTAGACAGAGTCCTGAAACACAGAAGTTAAACCGTGCAGAAGCAAGATTATTATGATGTTCTGTACCATATGACCCACCAATCCCACCCCTGGGCACAGATCCGGAGAAAACCGCAAGAGATACATGCACGCCGGTGCTCGTCGCAGCGGCATTACAGTAGCTGGGGCGTGGAAGCCGCCTCAGTGTCTTTCAGCACAGGAATGGATAAAGACGATGCAGGACATGCGTACAGCGGAATATTACTCTGCCATGAAAAAGAACGAAATTGGGTCATTTGCAGAGACATGGATGGACCTAGAGAGTACCATGCAGAGTGAAGTAAGTCAGAAAAGCATCACAGATTGATTCACATATGTGGAATCCAGAAGAATAGTACAGATGATCCTATTTGCAAAACAGAAATAGACATAGACGTAGAGAACAAGCGAACGGATACCAAAGAGGGGGGTGGGCTGAGCTGGGAGCCGGGGACCAACACGCACACACAATCGGTCCTATGTATGGAGGAGACAACCAATGAGAACCTTCTGCAGAGCACAGGGACCTCTGCTCAGCGCCCTGCGGCGACCCGGATGCGAAGGAGGTCCCAGGGGAAGGGGTGTGCACGTGGATGGGAAGGAGATCTGAGGGGAAGGGGTGTGTGCACGTGGATGGGAAGGAGATCTGAGGGGAAGGGATGTATGTGCATGGATGGGAAGGAGGTCCCAGGGGAAGGGGTGTGTGCGTGTGGATGGGAAGGAGGTCCCAGGGGAAGGAGTGTGTTCGCGTGTGGCTGAGTCACTTCACTGCACAGTAGAAACTAACACAGTGTGGCAACGCAGCCACACGCAAGGAAAATCTATTTTAATAGTTTTAATGCAAAATGAAGATTTATTTTAACATTTTCAAGGTGTAAAATCATATCATCGACGCCAATTGTTTTATTTTCTCGTCTGAATGCATTATTTTGAACCTCTGCAAAGCCTTGGATAATCATTGTAACAGTGGCTGTCCTTTCTAGCACCCGATATTTTATGAACCTGGTTTGCTTGTCCACCATTTAAAATGATGCCTTCTGTGAGAATTTAACACAGCCTTTTAATACGAAGAGTCAGTGCACGATGGAGAATTAAGGTCTGCAACAGGGACCACCAAATGTTTTCTGTAAAGTCCTAGAGGATATATATTTTAGGCTTTATGGGCCATACAGTCTCTGTCACAATTGCTCATCTCTGCTGTTGTAACACAAAAGCAGCCACAGGCAATAGAGAAATGACTAAGTGTGGCTGTGTTCCAATAAATATGATTTACAAAACGAAGCAGCCTGCAGATGGGGCCTATAGACTGTAGTTGGCCGATACCTGCTCTATGTATTGTTAAGAATATTTATTACAGCTTGGCTGCACTGGGTCTTGGCTGTGCACGTGGGGCCTTCACTGCCCATCGTGCAGGACCTTTTCTTGCAGTGCACGGGGCTGTTGCTCCGCGCCGTGTGGGATCTCCGCTCCCAGACCGGGAGTCAGAGTGGTGTCTCCTGCCTTGCGAGGCAGAGCTTAACCACTGGACTGCCAGGAGGGCCTCTGATCCCTGCTTTGGAGCAGGGGAGCACAGGTTTGAATCTGGGGGCCGTTCCTTGGTTGTATGACCTTGGGTGAGTTATTCAACATCTTGGCCCTCAGTTTCTTTATCTGAAAAATGAGGTTAATAGTATTACCTCCTTCATCAAGCTAATTGTGAATATTAAGTGATACATGTGACGTACCCAGAAAAGTGCCTATGGTGGTTTAGTTGCTAAGTCTTGTCCAACCCCTTGCGACCCCATGGACTGTAGCCCACCAGGCTCCTCTGTCCATGGGATTCTCCAGGCAAGGATACTGGAGTGGGTTGACACGCCCTCCTCCAGGGGATCTTGACAGGGATCGAACCCAGGTCTCCTGAATTGCAGCTGGATTCTTTACTGACTCAGCCACCGAGGAAGCGTTTACATCACAGAAATCGCTCACTAGTACAAGCACAAGGGCAGGAATGTGCTCTGTCTTGCTCGCCAGTGCACTGCAAGTTCCTGGCACGCCACAGGCACTCAATAGACACTTGCAGAATTACTGAAAGCTAGAATATGCTCAGACAGTGTATTCCTATTTCTATTTTGTTCAGAGCTTTTATTAAGCTGAAATATGTCAGATAATTTTCAAGCATCTTTGAACACAAATCCGCTACTTCTAGTCAAGAAAACACTGGAACTTCTAGCCAGAGAAGTTAGGTAAGAAAAAGAAGTGGAGGCCATCCAAGTCAGAAAAATAACATTATCTCTGTGGATGGCATGATTTTATACGATATACAGAAAACTCCAAAGACTCCACAGAAATACCCAGAGAATCCACAGGAAAACTCAGCAAAGTTGCAGAATACAAAAGCAATATACAAAAATAAACTGCATTTCTATGCACTAACAACAAACTATCTGAAAAGGAAATTAAGAAAATAATCCCATTTGTAATAGCAGCAAGAAGAATAAAATGCTTAGGAGTGACCCTGAAGGAGGAGGTGACAGGCACGTGGGAAATTATCAGGATAGAACACTGATGAATGACACAAATGAATGAAACGGTAACCCACGCTCACGGGTTGGAAGGATTCATATGTTCAAAATGTCCATGATACTCAAAATTATCTACAGATTCACGCGATTCCTATCGAGATTCCAGTGGCATTTTTCACAGAAGTAGAGAAAACTGTCCTAGAATTCGAATGGAAGGAGCCACAGAAGATTCCAGAGCAATGAGTAATGAGGACAGACCCAGAGAGCTCACACGTCCTGGTGTTTAATTGTAACACAGAGCTGCAGTGACTTACATAGCAGTGGTGTTGGCACAAAAAACAGACACACCGGCCAACTGAACAGACAGAAAGCCTAGCAATAAACCCACACACACGGTCAACAGTTTTCAACAAAGGCCCCAAGAATACGTAGTGGAGAAAGGACAGTCTCTTTAACAAATAACCTGAGGAAAATTGTATATCTGCATGAAAAAGTGAAATATCTTACACCACACACAAAAATCAACACAAAATTTGTTAAGAACATAGACATAAGACCTGAAACCATGCAGTTCCTGGAAGAGAACGCGGAGGGAGCCTGCGTGATGCCGACCTTAGCGATGATTTTTCCGTGGTGACACCAAAAGCATGAACAGGAAAAGCAGAAATAAACACTAGGACATCATCAAGCTGAGAAGCGTCTGCACAGCGAAGGAGACAGTCGAGAAACTAAACAGGCAAGCTGAAGAATGAGGGAAGATGCTCGCAAACCATAAATGCCGTGATGGGATAACATCCAAAACACGTGAAGAATGTATACAGCGCAAAAGCGAAAACTCCCAAACAACCCGGTTTCAAAACGGGCAAAACCCCCATTAAACATCTCTCCAAAGAAGACACACAAATGGCCAAAAAGTACATAAAATGCAACTATTCATCAAGAAAGGGCAAATAAAACCCACAGTGAGATATCACCTCACTCCTGTTAGGATGGCTATTATCCCAAAGTCAAAAGACAGCAAGTCTTGGTGAGGCTGTGAGGGAAAGGGAGGTCTTATACACTGTTGCTGAGAATTTAAAGTGGCGCAGCCATTATGGAAAAGAGCAGAGGGCTTCTGCAAACAATTAAAAATAGAACTACCATGTGGCAGTGAAATCGAGCAATCCCACGCCTTTGGAGAAGCCAGAGGAAGTGAAATCAGCATCTCAAAGAGATACCTGTGTTCCCGTCTCCACGGCAGCATCATTTGGAGTATCTGAGATATGCAATCAAGCCAAATGTCTACCGAAGGATGAATGGCCTAAAAAGTGTGCATAGATGTATATATGCGTGTGTGTATACACTTATATATGTACACAGACATAAAAATTGCAATATTAATCAGCCTAATAAAGAATGATAATCTCCCATTTGAGACAACATAGACGAACCTGGAGGGGATTACGTTAAGTGAAATAAGCTAGACACAGAAAAACAAATGGTTTTTGTTTACACTTACATGTGGAATCTAAAAAAGCTGAACTCAAGGAAACAAAGAGTAGAAGGGTGGCTACCAAGGGCTAGGGAGTGGAGAGGACAGGGTGGCCAGAGGGTTCGAGTTCCAGCTATAAGATGAGTCCGTCCCAGAGCTCTGACGTACAGCATGGTGACTGAAGTTAACGAAACACACTGTGTACTTGAAATTTTCTAAGCAAAGAGATATTAAGTATTCTTAACACACATACAAAAAAACCATATGAAGTGAAGGATATATTAATTAGCTTGACCATGGTAATCATTTCTTAATGTATAAAAAATCACATTGTATACCTTAAAGAAATGCAATTTTAACTCACCAATTATACCCCAACAAAGCTGAAAAGCACATATTCAGAATGAACATCTGTATAGGAAGTAAACTTGAATAAAATTTGGAGCTCTCAACATTCTCTGAAGTATACAAATTTTACAGTGTTTTCTCCGTAAACCCCACAATAATCATTTTAGAGCTAATGAACAGTTGCGTGCATGCATGCATTCTTAGTCACCCAGTTGTGTCGGACTCTCTGTGACCCCATGGACTGTATCCTTCCAGGCTCCTCTGTCCATGGGATTCTCCAGGCCAGAATGCTGGAATGGGTTGCCATTCCCTTCTCCAGGGATCTTCCTGATTCAGGGGTCGAACCCACATCTCCTGCATTGGCAGGCAGATTCTTTACCACTGAGCCACCTGGGAAGCGGCCAAGGCTTGGAAAGTGTAGTCAACTTACCCAAGGACACATGGTCAGAGGCTTAGCCAAGGTCAGGACCCAAGTTTGGGCTTCCCAGGTGGCTCTTTGTGATAAAGAACCTGCCTGGCAATGCTGAAAACGTAAGAGACTCAGATGTGATGCCTGGGTCGGGAAGATCCCCTGGAGGAGTGCACGGAAACCCACTGCAGTATTCTTGCCTGGAAAATCTCATGGACAGAAGAAGCTGGTGGGCTACATTCTATGTGGTCACAAAGCATCAGAACAACTGAAACAGCTTAGCATGCAAGGTGCCTGAATCAGCTTTACTCTTTTAACCATTCTTATATATTGTCTCCAACCCCCAAGTAACAAAAAAACCGAAAACAAAGAGCACCAGTAATACTAATAACAATACAGCATAAACTTGTCCCAAGAAAATGTTGACGAACATTAGTGCTTTTGAACTTGAAACCTCCATTAATAATCGTGAAGGCCCTTTGAGATATGGGATCCAAGATGATAATCCCTGCATGACTTCTTAAAATCCCTTCTGTAATAATTCTGTAATTTCATGAATGAAATAAAAAAAATTTTTTTTTAATGATCCCTCATTTCTCCAAGGGACACTGAAAGAAAACCATCTCTTTAGATGTTTTACAAGAAATTGAATGAAATGTTAGTTTCATCAAGGTCAACAAATAATATTGAGAGACTACTGTCAGGATCCGAATGGTTCAATGCATGACACCTGAGCAGATGGTGGGTGAAAAGTTCTGGCTTTGATATGTTAAATGTAAGAGTGTAAGTTGCTCAGTCATGTCCAACTATTTTTGACCCCATGTACTGTAGCCCGCCAGGCTCCTCTGTCCATGGAATCGTCCAGGCAAGATACTGGAGTGGGTTGTCATTCCCTTCTCCAGGGGATCTTCCTGACCCAGGGATCGAACCCAGGTCTCCCACATTGCAGGCGGATTCTTTACCAGCTGAGCCACCAGGAAGCACAATGTAAGATATTAGGATCAAACTAGAGCTGTTAGACGTGTCAGCTACAAAAAGATGCGCAACGTGAGAGTTAGGAGTAAAGTTTTGTTTGGGGCAAAATGAGGACTGCAGCCTGGGAGCCGGCCCCTCAGAGAGCTGAGAAAGTGCTCCAGGGAGATAGTGGGAGAAGGCCGACAGACATGGTCTTGGTGGAGGGGGTTCGATCAAGTGCTTCTTCCACAGAAGGTTTTCTGCTGGTCCTGAGGAGCTGGCGTCACCATGAAAGGATTTAGTGCTTTCCTAGATATGAGGAGAAGCAAGGACTGGGGTCATAAAATCAGTTCCTGAAAACATCTAACTATCTAGAGACCTGTTCCACCAGTCTCCCCGGAGCACAGTGCCTCACTCTCCAACCTGACCTCCCTTCATGGTGTGCTCAAGGTCAGCAGCTGCAGCAGCAAAGGGTTCAGTCTCTGCAGAGGCAGAAGGAAAACTGGCAAACATCAATTTGTAATTGACAGATAGACGGTGGATATACTAGTCTCTAGTTCAGGGACAAAGTTGTTGTTGTTCACTTGCTAAGTCATGTGGACTCTTTGTGACCCCATGAACTGCTGCACGCCAGGCTTCCCTGTCCTTCACAATCTCCTAGAGTTTGCTCAGACTCATGTCCATTGAGTCAGTGATGCCATCCAACCAGCTAACCCTCTGTCGTCCCCTTCTCCTCCTGCCTTCAATCTTTCCCAGCATCAAGGTCTTTTCAAATGTTTCGGCTCTTTGCATCAGGTGGCCAAAGTATTGGAGCTTCAGCTTCAGCATCAGTCCTTTCAGTGAATCAGTTCAGTTCAGTTCAGTCGCTCAGTCATGTCCAACTCTTTGCAACTCCATGAATCACAGCACGCCAGGCCTCCCTGTCCATCACCAACTCCCAGAGTTCACTCAAACTCATGTCTATCAAGTCGGTGATGCCATCCAGCCATCTCTTTCTCTGTCATCCCCTTCTCCTTCTGCCCCCAATCCCTCCCAGCATCAGGGTCTTTTCCAATGAGTCAACTCTTTGCATGAGGTGGCCAAAGTATTGGAGTTTCAGCTTCAGCATGAGTCCTTCCAATGAACACCCAGGACTGATCTCCTTCAGAATGGACTGGTTGGATCTCCTTGCAGTCCCAGGGACTCTCGAGAGTCTTCTCCAACACCACAGTTCAAAAGCATCAATTCTTCAGCACTCAGCTTTCTTCACAGTCCAACTCTCACATCCATACATGACCACTGGAAAAACCATAGCCTTGACTAGATGGACCTTTGTTGGCAAAGTAATATCTCTGCTTTTGAATATGCTGTCTAGGTTGGTCATAACTTTCCTTCCAAGGAGTAAGAATATACAGGGTCAATTTCCTTTAGGATTGACTTCTTGCTCTCCAAGGGCTAGAAATGATACATTTGAGCGTTATCAGCCTGTTGTTTGTATTTAAAGTCAAACAACTAAACTTGATTACTTATCCCCAAAAAAAGGTAAATAGAAAAGAAGAACTGAGACAAAGATTCAGCTTGAGTGGGAGTTAGGGAACGTGGGAAAACCAGCAATATGGATTAAGAAATAAATCCTAAAGCAAACCAGTCAATCCTATAGGAAATCAGTCCTGAATATTCACTGGAAGGACTGATGCTGAAGCTGAAACTCCAATACTTTGGCCACCTGATGTGAAGAACTGACTTCTTAGAAAAGACCCTGATGCTGAGAAAGATTGAAGGCAGGAGAAGGGGACGACAGGGGATGAGATGGTTGGATGGCATCACCGACTCAATGGACATGAGTTTGAGTAAAGTCTGGGAGTTGGTGATGGACAGGGAGGCCTGGCGTGTCGTAGTCCATGCGGTCTCAAAAAGTCAGACACGACTGAGCGACTAGACTGAACTGAATGAGACTAAGAAGAAATATCGTAGATATGAGAGGAAAGTCAGGAGGAATTAATTTCCCAGGAACAAAGAGAGAAGCGGGGGCTCCCCTGGTGGCTCAGTGGTAAAGAATCCGCCTGCCAGTGCAGGAGACAGAGCTTCAGCGCCTGATCTGGGAAGACCCCACACACCGCAGGGCAACTAAGCTCGTGCACAGCCACTGGGCCTGCGTCCTGGGGCCGGGAGCCACGACTACTGAGGCCACAGGTCACAGCTGCGACCCCAGAGCCCTGGAGCCTGCGCTCCGCAACAGGAGAGCAGCGCCTGCTTTGCAGCCAGAGAAGAGCCCGCACAGCAGCGGAGACCCAGAACAGCCAAGTGAATAAATAAGATCACACAACAGAGAGCGAGTGGGGTGCCGCAGAGCACGGAAACGAGCAATGAATGACACTCCGTGTGGACATTTCCTTTTTCGAATAGGATTTCAAGGTAAATCAATGAAAATAATCATTTTTCTTTTTCCCAACTGACCTCATCGTTGAATTCATCAAGTGACTGAAAAAATAATCCTTACGGAAGATGTACCAATGGAATATTCCTGATGCAATTTTAAATATTAGGAACACTGAATTTGATCTTGTAGCCTTATGCTTCCCAGGCAGACATTCCCAAGTCATCTCGGGGGACCAAGAGTGTCCCTTCAGTCAGCTTTGTTATTATGAATGTCATTATTTGATGATAATTTTGAGCCTAAACATCATGGGAACGTCAGAGGTTAGTTCCAAGCTACAAAGATATGATAAGTAAAGCTGGGTGTTGCCTTATACAGAAAGAAGAGGCAAGATGAAACATTCTCCAAGTCCCAGAGTTGAATCAGATCTAATTTGAGAAGTGCTTTAACATAGCGATATGCTTGAATCCATAAGCAATCAACAAACCAGCCTGGGGATCCTTGGAGGACAGAACGTTGGCGTCCTCAGCATTTAGCAAAGAATCCACATAAATCTGCAACGACTTGTAGTCCACATGAGTACATTAAAAGGTAAGAATCTTCTTCTAGACTCCAGTTTTAGAAGCTTGGGGAAAACTCTAACTTGTAACCAGGACAAGCCTCGTGGTAGACATTGTCCAGGAACAGAAGCTAAGTATGGAAATTTTCCCAGAAACAGTCCAAGTTCAGTTTTGACTCAGAACCAGTGTTCTATACTAGACAGTTGAAGGGGAGTTCCAGAATGCACGCCGTGAAGTCCATGCTCTTCACCATGACGAATGGCAAGAAGGAGGCTCTGTCCAATATGGCCAGGGGATTGTGGTCCAGAGCTGCCTGCTGTTTCAGTCGCTCAGTCGTGTCTGAATCTTTTCTGAGCCCGTGGACTGTAGCCCACCAGGCTCCCCTGTCCATGGAATTTCCCAGGCAAGATTACTGGAGTGGGTTGCCATTTCCTTCTCTAGGGGACCTTCCCGACCCAGGGATCAAATCTGTGTCTTCTGCTCTGGCAGGTGGATTCTTTACCACTAAGCCAGCTGGGAAGCCCCTAGATTAGACTGAGTCCAGCACTGTCCTAACCTTGAGATACAGAGATGTTGGTCCTTTCAAGGATTTCTCTGGTTTAAAAAAAGTCCATCATCACAAACGTCAAGCTTTAGGAGTCAAAGAATTAGAAAATGTCTACTTCTATTATAAGAGGAATAGCTAGAAGGTTCCTTCTCATTAAGAATCCCCCAGATGTGGATACCTATGGCGGATTCATGTTGAGGTCTGACAGAAAACAACAAAATTCTATAAAGCAATTATCCTCCAGTTAAAAAATAAAATTTTTTAAAAAAGAAAAGAATCCCCCATATGCGTTAAAAGAAATAATTCTAATTACATGAACTTTTCAAAAAGTGTTATTGGATAGAAAGAGATGTGCCTGAGTTTTCCTCACACATTGGCCTTTTATGACACCCTTAGCTGAACTTGTATTCTTTTTATGACTGTATCTCTCATTCGATTTTGAGCTCTTTGAGTGTTGACACGCTGTCTCATTCTCCACCCTCTTCCCTCTTCTCGCAGAAACTAGAGCTATGCCTGACCTAGTGGAGGGTCTTAATAAATGGTGTTTACTATTGACTAAAATAGATAACAAATGAAAACATCCGGCACAGGGAGCTCCGCTCAGTCCCCTGCGAAGACCTGAATGGGAAGGAAGTCCAGAGAAGAGGGTGAGTGTGTGTGCATGGCCGATCCCCTTGGCTCTGCAGCAGAAACCAACACTGTGAAGCAACTGTGTTTTTTGAAACTAAAAATTAATTTTCAAAAAATGTATGAAAATGGATATTGATTAAGTGAGTAGTTGGTGAGAGAGGGTAAAAAGAAAGAGCAAAAGAGAAGAGGGAGATTATAAATTAGGGTTCTGAGCACTGACTTTGTAAGGATCCGAGAAAGGTTTGTGGCACTCATGCACGGAGAATAAGTTTGTTGAAGGACAATGAAAGGACCTGACTCTCTAGGACACCTACCAGTCAGCCTTACACACAGAGTGCTGCTCAGTAAGGTGTAGTTTATTTTCATAACAGAAGCTGAGGTTTGCTTCAGCCTGAACTAGGAATTGTCCCTTTCCCATTTGCTAGCTGGGCAAGTTGGTTAAAGCCTTTAAGCCTGAATGTCTTCATCTGAAAACAATACAGGCAATAAAGGGCTGAAGGGCCACTTAAGTGAAGGGACGCCTGTAAAGTGGTTAGCATGGTGTGCAGGGCCCAGTGAATATTACCTCGTATTATGCAACAGGAGAATAATACCTTTTGTTGAATGCTGCTGGTCTGAGCATTTCATTCGATTTACTCAAGAGTGTGCTTGTGAAAGTATTACGTTGAAAAGTATTATGTGAGATTGCCTATATGCCGCCATTACCAGCTTTCAGAAGTGAATTCCACATGACTCAAGGTATCTACAGTAAAGGGACAAGATTCTGACTCATCTTTCCAGATGCTGCTGCCAGAAAATGCTCTTGGAGTCTCTTTCAGAAAGTAAATAGTCTCTTCAGACATATAATTTTCTCAGATTTACAGACATATTTGAAATTTGCAGTCCGTGGGGTTGCCAAGAGTCGGACATGACTTCATGACTGAACAACAACATAAAATGTATATTTCATTTTATGAATTAATTCTATGAGAGCCATTTATGAATTCATAAATTCATATACAACACTCATTTATAATGACATATAAACAGCATTATTCAAGAATGTTTCATAAGGACAAACATATTTCTGTTTGGGTACGTCTGATGTGGGAATCCTCCAGCTGGTACGAGTACCTCCAGGAGGCACAGAAACCTCTGCCCCAAGCGGGCTTTCAGCCTCTGAGTGACAGTTAGCACATTATCCCCCCTTCCCCGTTTACCCCACAGTCAGAACTCCCGAATTAAGATTTTACTTTTTTCTTCAGGTGAGTCCAAATTCGTGCTAACAAATAAAGCATTAAGGTCAATTAGGCCATGCAGGTAAGCCATGGTCTAGGCTATAATTATGCCTCTCTAGTCCAGAAATACTGTAATCCAGCATTTTTGGTCTCAGATCTGAGGTGCTCTTTTACCAACAGACCATCCAGAGTTCTACCTACGGCTGAACTATAATCAAATAACAAAGCCACTTGAAAGTGCTGGGAGTGCTAGCCGCTCGGTGGTATCTGGCTCTTTGCAACCCTATGGGCTGCAGCCCTCCAGGCTCCTCTGTGCATTGAAATCTCCAGGCAAGAATAGTGGAGTGGGCTGCCATTGCCTGTTCCCAGGGGTCTTCCCGACGCAGGGACCAAACCCGTCTCCTGCACTGCAGGCTGATGCTTGACCGTCCAAGCCACCACGTCAGGGACATGAAGCATAGTGGAAGGCAACGTGGTACAGGCAAAGGCTAAGCACAGCAGCTCCCTGAACAGACTTGCGAATGCTGGCTTCCCTACTGCTGACTTACCTGACTTCAAGCGCTCTTTACCCTTTTTAGTGCTGTATGTCTTCACCTGTAGATTGGGGAGATAACAGTACATGTTTACTAAAATGGCTTATGCAGGTGTCCCCAACCTCTGGGATCTAATGTCTGATGATTTGAAGTGGAGCTGATGTAATAATAATAGAAATAAAGTGCACAATAAATATAATGTGCTTAAATCATCCCAAAACCATCTCCCCCAATGCCGGTTCACGGAAAAACTGTCTTCCAAGAAACAGGTCCCTGGTGCCAGAAAGGTTGGGGACCACTGGAATGGATGAAGTAAGCTAACCCAAGTAAGTATTCAACACTTTCACTTTGTCTGGGACTTAACTTGGAACAAATGATCATTTGTCATAGGACAGAGCCCTTGTCCTCCAGGAACCTCGAATATAATGTGGAACAGAACACACAGATACAGTAAAGACCGTACATTAGCCCTAAAATCATAACACTATGAGTGACGAAGAATTCGGAGAAAGGAGAGAGATTTAAACCGGAGCGTTCCAGAAAGGCTTCGCAAAAGAACATGACCTAGAATTTTAAAAGTGGGCAGGAGCTGCATTAGGCAAAGAGGGAGAAGTTTTCTAGCTACAAGGAGAACAGAATTATATGAAGTGGAAAGGTGAAAGATAGATAAGAGGCCGATGAGCAGGCCACATGGTGCATAGCAGGGATAACCGAGGGATATCCGTCCTCAGTGGGATCGGCTGAAAAAGTCAGACCCAAGGGAGACTGTGGATAACCAGCAGACGGGTGTGAAAGCCGTCATTTAATAAACAAGAAGGCATTACAAAACCTTAAGCAGATGAATTATGGGATCATGGAGAGAAAGATGAATTATAGAGAGAAAAGAAGAGAAATGGAAGGTCAGAAGCAAGGCCGTCACAAAAATCCCAATGGAAGGTAAGAGCGGCTAGAACTGACGGGGCAGTGGGAAGGCGCCAAAGCAGAGGTCGAGCGGGATCTTCTCACTGCTTGAGCGCTCGTTTCCTTTCGGCTGCCCTGGGCCCTCACTGCTGCTTGCAGGCTTTCCCCGGGTGCTGGGAGCTGGGCTGCTCCTCGTTGCGGCGGCTTCTCTGCTGCAGCGCATGCGCTCGGGGGACGCAGGACCAGTAGTTGCGGCCCGCAGCGTGTGCAGTCTTCCCAGACCAGAGAGCAAACGCACGTTCTCTGCGCTGGCGGGGGTATTCTTAACCACTGGCCGACCAGGGAAGGCCTTCGTTTCTATTTTAAAGCTGATCGGCAGTGCTGTGTTAGTTTCAGGCACAGCACGATGGCTCAGTTACACATGCACACGCATCTACTCCTTTGCAAATTCTTCTCCCATGTAGGTCGTCACAGAACAGTGAGCAGTGCTCCCCACGCTACAGAGCTGGTCCTTGCTGGTTATCGACTTTAAGCATAGCCGGGTGTACATGTCAATCCTGGGCTTCCCTGGTAGCTCAGCTGGTAAAGAATCCACCTGCAATGCAGGAGACCCCAGTTCAATTCCTGGGTCCGGAGAAGGGACAGGCCACCCACTCCAGCATTCTTGGGCTCCCCTGGTTGCTCAGACGGTAAAGAAATCACCTGCAATGTGGGAGACCTGGTTTGATCTCCAGGTCGGGACGATCCCGTGAAGGAGGGCATGACAACCCACTCCAGTGTTCTTGCCTGGAGAATCCCATGGACAGAGGAGCCTGGCCACCTGCAGTCCGTGGGGTCACAAAGAGTCAGACACGACTGAGCGACTAAGCAATCCCTGTCAATCCCAAACTTCCAGTCTATCCCTCCACCCCCTGGGTGTGTTCTCTGTGAGTCTTTTTGTTTTGTAAATAAGTTCCTTTGTATCATTTTTTTTAGATTTTGCACATAAGTGATATCATTAGTCTTTAGAGATGAGAAATTCTGAAGGACAGTATCAGTGTTTAGGGACAAATAAATACTGATGTTATTGGATAAACGAGAGGAAGCAAAACAAATCAGCAAAGTCTCCAGGTTTTACACTAAATCACAGAGTTTGTTCAATTTCCTGGCGTATAGTTGCTGTGCCATGCTGTCTTCGTTTCTGCTGTACAGAAGAGCACATCAGCTATTCATACACACATGTCCCCTCTTTTCTGGGTTTCCTCTCCATTCAGGTCACCACACAGCATTCAGCAGAGTCCCCTGTGCTGTGCTGGGTTCTCCTTAGGTATCTGGTTTATACACAGTATCAATTGTCTGCCTGTGAACTGTGGAGCTTCTGATACAACATCACAATGCCCGGTTTTCTTTAAACTTTGACACCCATCTACTTATATGTTCTTAAAACTTTTTATTCCAAGTTTCCCGTGATGAATTAATGCCCAACTTTATCTGTTTTGTAAATTTGAACTTTAAATTGACTTTATCCATTCGTTTGTTCAGAAATACTTCTTGAGAAATATTCTTTGCCGGGTACTGTGCTAGAGACGGGAGTTAAAGTAAAGGTCGTCAGAATCCCCACCACAGAGGAGTTCTCGGTCTTCAGCGCAGGAAGGAAAAGGGAGAAAGGTGAGAGAGGGCCAAAGTATAAATCGCAATGTCACGTGCTCGGCTGTAAAAGGAAAGCTGCCGAAGTACCTCTGTGCATGGAGGAGCTGGGAAAGCATCATGTTAAAAGAGAGGCCTAGAATGGGGGAAAGACATGGTCAGGGACCACGGCGGGGACCTACCGTGCAGCGCGGGGAGCTCCGCGCAGTGACATGTGGACGCCTGGATCAGAGGGCCGTCTGGGGGAGAACGGATACACGTACGTGTATGCTGAGTCCCTTCACTGTTCACCTGAAACTATCGCAATACTGTTAATCAGCTATACCCCAACAGAAAACAAAAGGTTTAAATTTAAAAGAGATACCTAGAGACTCCTGTCATCTTCCCTTTTCATAGGTCCAATGCGGTACCCATGGAGGAAATAAATAAAACTGCAAAGGTGCAGTCCTTCTTTCGTCCATTCTCAGCCGACCCTAAGGTCCAGGCGGTGATTTTCGTGGCCTTCCTGGCATGTACCTGACCAGCCTGGGTGGAAATGCCCTCATTGCCCTTACTGTTCAGATCAATCATTCCCTCCACACCCCCATGTACTTTTTCCTGGCTAACCTGGCAGCTCTGGAAATCCTCTGTACATCTTGCATCGCGCCCCTGGCCTTGGCAAACCTTCTTTCAATGGGCAGGACCCCCATTTCTATCGCTGGATGTGGTACCCAGATGTTTTTCTTCGTCTTCCTGGGAGGGGCTGATTGCGTCCTGCTCGCAGTCATGGCTTACGACCGGCTGATAGCGATCCGTTACCCTTTAGGGTACACCCTCCTCATGAGCTGGCCCTTGTGTGTGGCGCTGATGGTGGGGGCCCTGGCACTAGGGTTCTTGCTGTCGCTACCGCTGACTGTTTTAATCTTCCGCCTCCCGTTCTGCAACAATAGTGAAATCTACCACTTCCGCGACATGCCCGCTGCCATGCGCCTGGCTTGCGCGGACACGCACGTTCACCAGAGCGCTCTGTAGGCCATCAGCTTCTTCGTCCTAAGCATTCCCCTCTCGATGGGCTTCGTCTCCTACGTCTTCATCGTGGCGACCGTCTTCCGGATCCGGTCCGCGGAAGGGCGCCGCCGGGCCTGCTCCGCGTGCTCCTCTCGCCTCTCGGCGGTGCTCCCGCAGCACGGCTGCACCAGCTCCATATATCTGTCCCCGAGGCCCAGCTACTCTCCTGAGTCGGGCCGGGTGGTGTCAGTGGTCTCCACCTTCATCCCTCCCAGCTTAGACCCCTTGATCTGCAGCATGAGGAACAAAGAATTGAAAAATGCCCTCAGGCGGGCACTACGCGGGCTCTAGGCCGGGTGGTTCTGTGACTTATTTAACTCAGGACACTTCTGAGAATGAAATGGGACGCTGTTAGTAATTACGCCCGGATGGTTTGCAGGAGCCGAGAGTGTACGCCACAGAGACATGGCGTTCTAGGGGCGCCGGAGGACGTGGATGCTACCCGCTGAAATGAAGCTTTAGCACGCAGGGCGGCGCAGGGTCCTGGGCGCGGATGGAGGGGAAGCATTCACTTATTGGACATCTGCTGGGAATGAGGAACGTTATGTGGGTTCTTTCACTTAGCCCATCATAAGTATCGTCTTCTTTACTCTAGAAGGGAAAACTCAAGTGCTAGCAGAATATATGCCACGATGAGAACGCACGCATCAGAAACCTGAAGACAAAGCGGACTCCACACAGTGCCACTCTCCTTGCTCTGCCAGTGGGAACATGTGTTACCTTGTACAAGTCTCTCCAAGCCTCTAGACTTCAGTTTCCTTATTTCTGAGAAAACAAAGATGAGCTAGAAGATTCCACCTGTTCCTTCAAATGTCATCAGTTCCATTCAGTTCAGTTGCTCAGTCGTGTCTGACTCTTTGCGACCTCATTAACCTCAGCACACCAGGCCTCCCTGTCCATCACCAACTCCCAGAGTTCACCCAAACTCACGTCCATTGCATCAGTGATGCCATCCAGCCATCTCATCCTCTGTCGTCCCCTCTTCCTCCTGCCCCCAATCCTTCCCAACTTTAGGGTCTTTTCCAATGAGTCAACTCTTCCCATGAGGTGGCCAAAGTATTGGAGTTTCAGCTTTAACATAAGTCCTTCCAATGAACACCCAGGACTGATCTCCTTTAGAATGGACTGGTTGGATATCCTTGCAGTCCAAGGGACTCTCAAGACTCTTCTCCAGCACCACAGTTCAAAAGCGTCGATTCTTCAGCGCTCAGCTTCACCGTCCAACCCTCACATCCATACATGACCACAGGAGAAACCATAGCCTTGAGTAGACGGACATTTGTTGGCAAAGTAATGTCTCTGCTTTTAAATATGCTATCTAGGTTGGTCATAACTTTCCTTCCAAGGAGTAAGCATCTTTTAATTTCATGGCTGCAGTCACCATCTGCAGGGATTTTGGAGCCCCAAAAAATAAAGTCTAACACTGTTTCTACTGTTTCCCCATCTATTTCCCATGAAGTGATGGGACCAGATGTCATGATCTTCGTTTTCTGAATGTTGAGCTTTAAGCCAACTTTTTCACTCTCCTCCTTCACTTTCATCAAGAGGCTTTTTAGTTCTTCTTCACTTTCTGCCATAAAGGTGGTGTCATCTGTGTATCTGAGGTTATTGATATTTCTCTTGACAATCTTGATTCCAGCCTGTGCTTCCTCCAGTCCAGCGTTTCTCATGATGTACTCTGCATAGAAGTTAAATAAGCAGGGTGACTATATACTGCCTTGACATACTCCTTTTTCTATTTGGAACCAGTCTATTGTTCCATGTTCAGTTCTAAGTGTTGCTTCCTGACCTGTATACAGGTTTCTCAAGAGGCAGGTCAAATGGTCTCATATTCCCATCTCTTTCAGAATTTTCCACAGTTTATTGTGATCCACACAGTCACAGGCTTTGGCATAGTCAATCAAGCAGAAATAGATGTTTGTCTGGAACTCTCTTGCTTTTTCCATGATCCAGCAAATGTTGTCAATTTTATCTCTGGCTCCTTTGCCTTCTCTAAAACCAGCTTGAACATCTGGAAGTTCATGGTTCACGTACTGCTGAAGCTTGGCTTGGAGAATTTTGAGCATTACTTTACTAGTGCGTGAGATGAGTGCAATTGTGTGGTAGTTTGAGCATTCTTTGGCATTGCCTTTCTTTGGGATTGGAATGAAAACTGACCTTTTCCAGTCCTGTGACCACTGCTGAGTTTTCCACATTTGCTGGCATATTGAGTACAGCACTTTCACAGCATCATCTTTCAGGATTTGAAATAGCTCAACTGGAATTCCATCACCTCCACTAGCTTTGTTCATAGTGATGCTTTCTAAGGCCCACTTGATTTCGCATTCCAGGATGTCTTGCTCTAGGTGAGTGATCACACCATCGTGATTATCCGGGTCGTGAAGATCTTTTTTGTACAGTTCTTTCGTGTATTCTTGCCACCTCTTCTTAATATCTTCTGCTTCTGTTAGGTCCAGACCATTTCTGTCCTTTATCGAGCCCATCTTTGCATGTAATGTTCCCTTGGTATCTCTAATTTTCTTGAAGAGATCTCTAGTTTTCCCATTCTGTTGTTTTCCTCTATTTCTTTGCATTAATCACTGAGGAAGACTTTTTTTTTAATCTGCTTGCTATTCTTTGGAACTCTGCATTCAGATGGGAATATCTTTCTTTTTCTCCTTTGCTTTTCGCTTCTCTTCTTTTCACAGCTATTTGTAAGGCCTCCCCAGACAGCCATTTTGCTTTTTTGCATTTCTTTTCCATGGGGATGGTCTTGATCCCTGTCTTCTGTACAATGTGACGAACCTCCGCCCATAGTTCATCAGGCACTCTATCTGTCAGATCTAGGCCCTTAAATCTATTTCTCACTTCCACTGTATAATCATGAGGGATTTGATTTAGGTCATACCTGAATGGTCTAGTGGTTTTCCCTACTTTCTTCAGTTTAAGTCTGAATTTGGCAATAAGGAGTTCATGATCTGAGCCACAGTCAGCTCCTGGTCTTGTTTTTGCTGACTGTATAGAGCTTCTCCATCTTTGGCTGCAAAGAACATAATCAATCTGATTTTGGTGTTGACCATCTGGTGATGTCCATGTGTAGAGTCTTCTCTTGTGTTGTTGGAAGAAGGTGTTTGCTATGATCAGGGCATTCTCTTGGCAAAACTCTATTAGCATTTGTCCTGCTTCATTCTGTACTCCAGGGCCAAATTTGCCTGTTACTCCAGGTGTTTCCTGACTTCCTACTTTTGCGTTCCAGTCCGATATAATGAAAAGGACATCTTTTTGGGGTGTTAGTTCTAAAAGGTCTTGTTGGTCTTCATAGAACCTTTCAGCTTTAGCCTCCTCAGCGTTACTGGTTGGGGCATAGGCTTGGATTACCATGATATTTAATGGTTTGCCTTGGAAACGAACAGAGATCATTCTGTCGTTTTTGAGATTGCATCCAAGTACTGCATTTCAGACTCTTTTGTTGACCATGATGGCTACTCCACTTCTTCTAAGGGATTCCTGCCCACAGTAGTAGATACAATGGTCATCTGAGTTACATTCACCCATTAATTTTTATTTTTACCTGTGAACTGTATTTTTATTAATTCATCTTGATCAGTTTAGTCTCATAAATATGAATCAAATACTGTTTTCCTTGTTTCTTTCTTTCTTTTATTGGCTGTGCCACACGGGTGTGTGGGATCTTACGTCCCTGACCAGGGATGGAACCCAATCCTTGCATTGGAAGCACAGAGTCTTGACCACTGGACCACCAGGCAGGCCCCCAAGACCAGCTTTCATAGGCCTCTCGATGCCGCCTGACCATGATTTGTTTTACTAACGCACATGCAAAACTTTTTATTTAACACTGATACATTGTGCTTTTATTGGTTTTGGAGTGATCCAAACTGACAAAGTGATCTTCAGGATTTATTTCATTCATCAGAATTTTACGTCACGGCCAAAACTATAATTGTATTTCATTTTCCTTCTCCCAGTCATTGACAAATATCTAGAATAGGCCGGGATGAATGCAGTCTTCCTCCTTGGGAACTGTCGTCCAATGAGATAGAAAGCCACTCAGTTAATACCAGCTGTGGTGCAGTGTCTCCATGGGGACCTGCCCCACGACACCCCATAGTCCTGTATCCGTGCTTCTAGGTGACCTCTGTCCTCCATGGACAGGTGACTCACTCTGGTCACCAGGACGTCCGCAAAGGTGCCACAGGCAGCGGTACCCCTTCCCCTGTCCTCTCTTGCTGTCCTAAGACTGACCTGTGAAGAGGCCAGGGCTAGGGCGACACCCCACGGAGCAGAAACTGGACGCCAAGCTGAGGCTCCCGAGACCAGCCCCAGTCAAGCCACCGGCTGTCTGAAGCCGCACAAGTGACCCCAGCAAGACCAGCAGAAGGACTGCCCAGCTGAGCTAGCCTAAATGCTGACCCACAGAAGCCTGGGAGAATAAAATGACTGCTATTTTAAGTTTGGAGTGGCTCCTTTTGCAGCAAAAAAGTAACTGATTCACCATACACCCAGACTAAACCATCTCTTCAAGAAGGACATCATAGAGAGCGTATCAAATCCTTTCATACAATCAAATTACCCTAAAACACTTATAAACCTGGCCATTTAGAAGCCTTATCTTCAGGTGACACGTGTTTGGCCCATCTGAGTAACTTCCTGTGGACTCTTGGTCATCACTAGTTTCTTTGTTTGTTGGTTGGTTTTGAAGAGAATCACTACTTTATCTTTTTTAATATTTATTTATTGGGCTGTGCTGGGTCTTAGTAGTGGCATACAGGATCTCTAGTTGGTAGGTGGGATCTCAGGTAAGTGGGCTGTCAACATGGACTGCAAATTACAGATCAGAAATTGCCCCACACCAGTCAACACGTGGAGAATATTCAAGTGTGTAATTTATAATTGGGCTTCCCTGGTGGCACAGCAGGAAAGAACCCTCCTGCCAATGCAGGAGACCTGGGCTCCATCCCTGGGCTGGGAGGATCCCCTGGAGAAGGGAATGGCAGCCCACTCCAGTGTTCTTGCCTGGAAAACTCCATGGACAGGGGAGCGTGGTGGGCTACAGTCCCTCAGAAAAGAGTCGGACATGACTTAGCAACTGAACAACAACAATTTATAATTCACACACACACCCACACACACATGGGTAATGCACTAGGTGCTCTCTGACTTTTGCGGTTGTGTACCGCTTGTGCAGGATATGGCAACCTGGTCTGTACATAACCTATTCCAACCACCCTCTGGTGAGTCTTCACGTACCAGCTTTAGACTTCCCAGACTCCCTAGCAACTAGGATATTATTTGCTTTCCACCAACCAAATGCAGTCCCTTAAGACATGAGTTGGAGTCCAGTAACCTGGAGGAGGAAGTGTCCTGAGCGTGAGGCTTCCATGCTGCTGTTGGGAGTCAAGCACCTGAGTCGTGGTTCTGGAGTCAAACATTCCGTCTTTGGGGACTCCCTGCTCCCCCGACCCTTTCAGTTAAACAACCTGGTTCCTTGGGATGACAGTTCTGCGTTGTAGAGTCTCTCCTGGAGTCTGAACCTAGAGCCCACCTCTCCATCCCTTTCAATGATTTTTCAGTGATTTATGGCTCACTACGTTCCATCTTTTCTGTTTAAACTATGGAAGATGGTTAAAAGCTAGATGCTATCCCACCATCCCTTCCCTTTTCTGCCCCATTTCTAAAAGGGTCATTTATCTGTTTATTCTTGGTGGTTCTGGGTCTCTGTCTCTGTGAGCGGGCGCTCTCCAGTCGTTGCTGGGGTAACTCTCCGGCTGCGATGCTGGGGCATCTCCCTGCCAGGGTTTCTCCTGTCGCAGAGCCTGGGCCCTCGGGCACATGGGCTCAGTAGTCACATCTCCCGGCTCAGAGCACAGGCTCGGTAGTTGTGGCGCGTGGGCTAAGTTGCTCTGCAGCGTGTGGGATCTTCCTAGACCAGGGATTGAACCCATGTCCCAGGCATTGGCAGGCAATTCTTTACCTCTGAGCCCCCAGGGAAGCCCGCCTTTTACATACTTTTAAAGGACACGTAATTTTATTCCGAGCTACTTAGCCCAGCAGCACATGAACTAAAAAGGCTTCCCTGGCCGCCCTCTCAGGCAGAACACGCGACGGCGCTGAGCCTGGGCGTCCTGTGTGCTGGGATATGACGACATGGCTGCATCCGGAACACGGCACTGCTCCTATTTACCTCTCTCGGTACACTCTGACCTCTTGGGAGTAAGAAACTATTTCCATTAGCTTGGGATCTAGAGATTTCAAAAACACTACATTAACTCAATCGTCATTGACTCGCAGCCATTCTTTCAGGGCCGGCTCACCTCCAGCACAAAGCCTCCCTGACTCTTATCGTCTGTCCATCCTCAACTATGCTAACATCTCCTTCAAGGGGCAGTCTCACTTTGGACTTCGTTGTTAGGGAAACATTTCTGGCCTTTCTAACAAAACCTTGGGAGATAAAGCTGTGTTTTATCTCCCAAGTCAGACACTGACCTCACTGATGCCAGAGACCATACCTAATATGTCTTTGAATATCTCATAAATTTACCACAATGAACAACTGCACTCATCTCACATGCTAGCAAAGTAATGCTCAAAATTCCCTAAGCCAGGCTTCAATAGTATGCGAACTGTGAACTTCCAGATGTTCAAGCTAGATTTAGAAAAGGCAGAGCAGCCAGAGATCAAATTACCAACATCTGCTGGATCATTGAAAAAGCAAGAGAATTCCAGAAAAACATCTATTTCTGCTTTATTGACTATGCCAAAGCCTTTGACTGTGTGGATCACAACAAAATGTGGAAAATTCTTCAAGAGATAGGAATACCAGACTATCTGACCTGCTTCCTGAGAAATCTGTATGCAGGTCAGGAAGCAACAGTTAGAACTGGAATGGAACAATAGACTGGTTCCAAATAGGAAAAGGAGTACGTCAAGGCCGTATATTGTCACCCTGCTTATTTAACTTATATGCAGAGTACATCATGAGAAATGCTGGACTGGAAGAAACACAAGCTGGAATCAAGATGGCCAGGAGAAATATCAATAACCTCAGATATGCAGATGACACCACCCTTATGGCAGAAAGTGAAGAGGAACTAAAAAGCCTCTTGATGAAAGTGAAGGAGGAGAGTGAAAAAGGTGGCTTAAAACTCAAAATTCAAAAAGCTAAGATCATGGCATCCAGTCCCATCACTTCATGGCAAAAACATGGGGAAACAATGGAAACAGTGACAGACCTTATTTTCTTAGACTCCAAAATCGCTGGAGATGGTGACTGCAGCTTTGAAATTAAAAGACATTTGCTCCTTGGAAGAAAAGCTATGAAAAACCTAGACAACATATTAAAAAGCAGAGACATTACTTTGCCAACAAAGGTCTGTCTAGTCAAGGCTATGGTTTTTTCAGTGGTCATGTATGGGTGTGAGAGTTGGACTGTGAAGAAAGCTGAGCACTGAAGAATTGATGCTTTTGAACTGTGGTGTTGGAGAAGACTCTTGAGAGTCCCTTGGACTGCAAGGAGATCCAACCAGTCCATCCTAAAGGGGATCGGTCCTGGGTGTTCATTGCCGGGACTGATGCTGAAGCTGAAACTCTAATACTTTGGCCACCTGATGGGAAGAACTGACTCACTGGAAAAGACCCCGATGCTGGGAAAGATTGAGGACAGGAGGAGAAGGGGATGAAAGAGGATGGGCTGGTTGGATGGCATCACCAACTCGATGGACATGTAGTTTGAGCCAACTCTGGGAGTTGGTGATGGACAGGGAGGCCTGGTGTGCTGCAGTCCATGGGGTCGCAGAGTCGGATATGACTGAGAGACTGAACTGAACTGAATGCATGACACTCAAAAAAAAAAAAATTATCTGGAGAAGTGCAGGTTAAATAACCTAATGGAAGAAACAGAACACACCAGTCAAAGCACAGAAATACTTCAAAGACTAACACAGACCCTAAGAAACACAGTCTTCCTTAGCTCTCCGCCAACGCTCTTGATTAAACACATAGGAAGACGCACTGTGCTTAGGGCCTAACGCCCAGCCCTTCCTCTGTGACTGTCTTTCAGGGCTCCCAGCCTCTTTGTCATCCTTGTCTTCAGGGATCCCCGGGTGGGGAAAGCCCCCAGCTGTGCACAGAAACAGCCTTTCTTTATCCTTAATAGGGAGGCGCTTCTGGTTCAGTGACAACTTTTCAATAAAGTCTGAGTCTCCTAGAAGTGACTTCCTAGCAACGTACGTCACCACCTTATTTACACAACTCCAGGCAATGTCATGTTATTCACACTTCATGGGATGCTTGGGGATATTATTATTTTTGTTATTGAAAGAAAGAATGGAGGAGGGAAGGAAGAAAAGGAAGGGAGGGAGGGAGAATGGGAAGTGGGCAAGGCAGAGAGGGAGGAAGAAAAGAGATAAGGGAAGGTGAGAGGGAGGGAAGGAGGGAAGCGGAGCCCAGGTCGAAGGCACGTTGTCTGCTGCCTCTCCCTGGGGAAGGCGTAAAGAGTCTTCCTCTAAAATGTAACGTGATGGTAGTTCTGCTCCAGCTGCGATGATCCTACAGGTCTAGGTTGTAACCTCCGACTTCCTTCCTTCCTTCATTCAACGGTCACTAACTGAGCATCTTCGATGTATGGCAACCTGGAACATACTGAGAACGCCACAGGGCGTGGACGGAGAAGATGGTCGCCTCATGGAGATTACGATCTAATGAGAAAGACAGAAAGTAAACATAGAAGATAAGTGTATTTCAAGGTGGACTCTCTGCACCATGCCGATCCGTTGACTTAGGTTAATGGTGACGTAAGATGCTCTTAGGATGAGTTGGGTTTTTTGAGCACAAGCCACTTGTTCTCCTTGCTTGGTCCTGAAATAAACCTTTCTCTGCTCAAACAGAAACAAACAAACAAAAAAAAACACAAGAAAAAGATGCTATTAAGAAACAGGCCTATATGCAATGTCTTATTGAGTTCTAGGAGGAAGCCATGGCTCTAAATTCTAACCAGGGTCCCATGGTATATAGAGAAGTAAGGAAATCAAACATGCAGTGAAAACAGTCTTGGCCTACTTTGCATGTTTGTGTCAGCCTGCTAATAAATTCTGGTGCTAAAGCAACAGAAAAGATAATTATAGGCTGCAATATTCTCCATAAAGGTGATCAACACGGTGACATAAACTGGGGAACATTTATTTTATTTTCTAAGTAAATATTTCTTTATTTGGCCATGCAGTCATAGCTGTGGCATGTGGGACGTTTAATTGTGATGTGCAAATTCTGTTGCAGCATGTGGGATCCCGTTCCTTGACCAAGGGTCCAACCTGGGCCCCTGCACTGGGAGCTTGGCGTCTTAGCCATGTGCCACCAGGGAAGTCCAGGGGCCTATCTGTTTAGAAAGGACTGGGAGTGTCTACACACTGCCCTCAGCTTCCCCTATTGTTAACGTTATTAAAGTACATTTGTCATTACTAATTAACCAATATTGACAAATTTCTTAAGAACTAAATGTCATACTTTATTCACATATTACCTTTTTTCTGTTCAAGTATCCCATCCACTTGATACCACATAACACTCAGTTGTCGTGTCCCTTAAGGTTCTTCTTGGCTGTGAGTTTCTTAGACTTTGCTTATTTTTAATAGCCTTGACAGTTTTGAGACGTTCTGGTCAGGTATTTTGCTGAATTTCCTTCAGATTGAATTTTTCTGACAGTGAGACAAAGGGTTCTGAGTTTTGGGAAGAAAGACACGGAGGTGAAGCATCATTCTAACCACATCGTGTCAAGGGTTCATACTGAAAACACGGCTTCCCTGTTGACACTGACTTTGATCGCCAGATGGAGGTTGCGATTGTCAGGTTCTCCAGTGTAAACGTACCCTTTTTCTCCCTTCCCATATTTCTTTTTGGGGAAGGAAGTCACCACTTACTGTCACGCTTGAGGAACATAGAGTTTGTTGCCGTTGTTCAGTTGTTCAGTCGTGTCTGACTCTTTGCGAGCCCATGGACGGCAGCACCCCAGGCTTCCCTGTCCTCCCCTGTCTCCCAGAGTTGGCTCAAACTCGCGTCCAGATAACGTAGAGTTCTACTCCCCGGATGGGAGGGAAGCGTCTACTGTTTGGGAGATTTGCGTTCTCCCTCTTTAATTTTATTCAAGTCCGTGTTTACATCAGCATCTAATCATGATCATTTACTTTGTCCTTTAGGTCATAATCCATGTATTGCTTTATTTTTTGACAATGAACCATTTTACTTATTACAGGCAAGAAGCGGGGAAAGATGAAAGGAAGGAAGGACTGGAGTAATGGGGATGGTTCTTCTTGCGGTTTAGTCACTAGGTCGTGTCTGACTCTTTGCAACCCCATGGACTGTAGCCTGCCAGGCTCCTCTGTCCATGGGATTCTCCAGGCAAGAATACTGGAGTGGGCTGCCATTTCTTTCTCCAAGGGATCTTTCTGACCCAGGGATAGAGCCCAGGTCTCTTCATTGGCAGACAGATTCTTTACCACTAAGGAAGCAAGAAAAGAGATGAATACTAATCAAGAGATTTCTTTTCTTAGCTCTGTCTTTTGAGCGTCCATCCATTTCGGAGAAGAGACGCAGGTCAAAAACGAAGCTGGGTGGGACTTCCCTGGTGGTCCTGTGGCTAAGACGCCACACCTGCAATGCAGAGGGTTTGATCCCTGGCCTACCCCAGCAAAGATCAAAGATTCTGTGTGCCCCACCCAAGAGCTGGAGCAGCCAAATATTCTTAAAAAATTAGACCACATGTTCAGCCACTGGGTTCTTCCATTCTCTCTTCTGATGTCATCCCATATTCAACATCAGACAAAGTGTGAGATCGTGAGACCTAAAGATGGAAAAAGACATGCTCCTCTCTTTACGGAACTAACAGGCCAGGGAGGGTAACAAACATGGTAAGAAATCACTGTGATCTGACGCAACAAGGGCTAAACTGAAACACACAGGAAGCACTGTGAGCCGCTGGGTTAGCCACACGCGCCCCCACAGAGGGGTGGCACCGGAGCGTCTGAGGAAAGATGAGCTGGACTTTTCTAGGAAGATAATTAGGGGAGCGCCCTCCAAAAGAGAGACGGACATTTGGACTGCCAGGAGGAACTAACAGAATTGCTCATTTTACCATTAGAGGAAAAAAAATTATATTTCCCAAAACATCAAGATTATGAGGAATAAAATAGCCAGAATACTAAGGCTTTGTAAGAGGTGAGAAAGAGGGAACAGACTGTAAACGGCGCAGTCTTAAAAGAGCTGTGCCAATGCACAAAACGAGAAAACGTCTGGGAGCCACTGACCCCAGTACTTGGGAACCGGCGTGTTTACTTAGATGTGCGCTGAAGCTTTTGCTCCCAGTTTTTATCGGAGTTCTCTTCGTTAATGTAATACAAATTCCACTTTTTTCTTGAGTCTGATAATTATGTCTTGAGGTCGCACAGTGTCCCCAGAGAATTATTATAGCTTGCCCTTAGACATATGGGTTCTAACTCTGTTTAGTAAGGCTCAGGGTAATAATCCAGGGAGTGGTAATCACTGAGCTGAAGCCCTGGTCTCCTGACAAATCTCTTGCTCCTGTGTCAACATTCAAAACTCCAACTCCCATTTCAGGTTCTTGTAAGCTTTTGAAACTAATTATTTCTTTTGTTTACTTAAAAAAAAAAAGAATACCCACGGCCTCTGGTTACTCCCTTTCCCGGCTTCTCTCGTTAAGATCAGTGAGAACAGGACGTGCCCCATTTTCAGCTGACTCACCCCCGACCGTCAGAGTAGAAATCTTGCGTGCGTACAGTACTTTTCCACACGCATAGCTCTTTCGAGAATATTGCCATCTTTATCCCCTTAACAGAATCCCTATGAAACAAACGTTATAACGTACGTTTGTCAGACTGAGAAACGGATCATCAAGACACTTCAGGGATTTGCCCAAGGTCACTCGGCTCGTAAGGGGCAGGCGCGGTCTGCCAACTTAAGCGCTCTGATCAAGTCCAGCTCACACTGAAGGCCGCTCATAACTTCTCAAATAAATGATGTTTCCGTGTACTGTGTGGTTCTAAATATGAAACTCCATAATCTACATCTGCTTTGTGAAAACTTGGATTCCATGTTTTAATTGGTCCATTCCCTGTCACCATATTTGCACAGATTTGCGTGAATATCAACCCAGCAGATAGTAAACAAATCAACCTAGTGACGGAAGCAAATGTTCAAATCCTTGAACATTATCTAATCCAAACTTCTAATTTAAAAAAAAAAAAAAAAAGTGGGCAGGACTCTTAGACGGTTCCAGCACTCGTCAGTGATAACAACAGACCAGGAACCCTAGCCCATCGTGCCATCAGCTTAGTGCTCTTTCCAACTGGCCACACGAAACGAAGGAACAAGACAATTCCTCAGAGCCTGCCGTCTAAAGCGTACTATCATGGTTATCAGCCTTCGGGTTCTAGCTTGGAATCTGGTCTCAAAAATAGTAGTAATATCTTCCAACTTGTATAGCAAGTTTCCATTTACAAAATGTTTTCACATGTACTTGATCCTCAAGAACAAAATGTTTCTGGCTTGCTCTTCAGTTCAGTCGCTCAGTCGTGTCCGACTCTTTGCAACCCCATGAATCGCAGCACGCCAGGCCTCCCTGTCTATCACCGACTCCCGGAGTTCACCCAGACTCACGTCCATCGAGTCCGTGATGCTATCCAGCCATCTCATCCTCTGTCATCCCCTTCTCCTCCTGCTCCCAATCCCTCCCACCATCAGAGTCTTTTCCAATGAGTCAACCAACACTTCGCATGAGATGGCCAAAGTACTGGAGTTTCAGCTTTAGCATCATTCCTTACAAAGAACACCCAGGGCTAATCTCTTTTAGGATGGACTGGTTGGATTTCCTTGCAGTCCAAGGGACTCTCAAGAGTCTTCTCCAACACCACAGCTCAAAAGCATCAATTCTTCAGCACTCAGCCTTCTTCACAGTCCAACTCTCACACCCATATATGACCAATGGAAAAACCATAGCCTTGACTAGACAGAACTTTGTTTGCAAACTAATGTCTCTGCTTTTTAATGTGCTGTCTAGGTTAGTCATAACTTTTCTTCCAAGGAGCAAGCATCTTTTAATTTCTTGGCTGCAATCACCATCTGCAGTGATTTTGGAGCCCAAAAATAAAATCTGACACTGTTTCCACTGTTTTCCCATCTATTTCCCATGAAGTGATGGGACCAGATGTCATGATCTTCGTTTTCTGAATGTTGAACTTTAAGCCAACTTCTTCACTCTCCTCCTTCACTTTCATCAAGAGGCTTTTCAGTTCCTCTTCACTTTCTGCCATAAGGGTGATGTTATCTGCATATCTGAAGTTATTGACATTTCTCCCGGCAATCTTGATTCCAGCTTGTGCTTCTTCCAGTCCAGCATTTCTCATGATGTTTTCTGCATATAAGTTAAATAAGCAGGGTGACAATATACAGCCTTGACGTACTCCTTTACCTATTTGGAACCAGTCTGTTGTTCCATGTCAAGTCTGTAATGCAAAAGTAGGAAGTCAAGAAACACCTGGAGTAACAGGCAAATTTGGCCTTGGACTACAGAATGAAGCAGGGCAAAGGCTAATAGAGTTTTTCCAAGAGAATGCACTGGTCATAGCAAACACCCTCTTCCAACAACACAAGAGAAGACTCTACACATGGACATCACCAGATGGTCAACACCAAAATCAGATTGATTATATTCTTTGCAGCCAAATTTGAAGAAGCTCTATACAGTCAGAAAAAACAAGACCAGGAGCTGACTGTGGCTCAGATCATGAACTCCTTATTGCCAAATTCAGACTTAAATTGAAGAAAGTAGGGAAAACCACTAGACCATTCAGGTATGACCTAAATCAAATCCCTTATGATTATACAGTGGAAGTGAGAAATAGATTTAAAGGCCTAGATCTGATATACAGAGTGCCTGATGAGCTATGGGCGGAGGTTTGTGACATTGTACAGGAGACAGGGATCAAGACCATCCCCATGGAAAAGACATGCAAAAAAAGCAAAATGGCTGTCTGGGGAGGCCTTACAAATAGCTGTGAAAAGAAGAAAAGCGAAAAGCAAAGGAGAAAAGGAAAGATATTCCCATCTGAATGCAGAGTTCCAAAGAAGAGCAATAAGAGATAAGAAAGCCTTCCTCAGCGATCAGTGCAAAGAAATAGAGGAAAAGAACAGAATGGAAAAGACTAGAGATCTCTTCAAGAAAATTAGAGATACAAAGGGAACATTTCATGCAAAGATGGGCTCGATAAAGGACAGAAATGGTATGGACTTAACAGAGCCAGAAGATATTAAGAAGAGGTGGCAAGAATACACGAAAGAACTGTACAAAAAAGATCTTCATGACCCAGATAATCACGATGGTGTGATCACTCACCTAGAGCCAGACATCCTGGACTAGTGGAGGTGATGGAATTCTAGTAGAGCTATTTCAAATCCTGAAAGATGATGCTGTGAAAGTGCTGCACTCAATATGCCAGCAAATTTGGAAAACTCAGCAGTGGCCACAGGACTGGAAAAGGTCAGTTTTCATTCCAATCCCAAAGAAAGGCAATGCCAAAGAATGCTCAAACTACCACACAATTGTACTCATCTCATGCACTAGTAAAGTAATGCTCAAAATTCTCCAAGCCAAGCTTCAGCAGTACGTGAACCGTGAACTTCCAGATGTTCAAGCTGGTTTTAGAAAAGGCAGAGGAACCAGAGATCAAATTGCCAACATCCACTGGATCATGGAAAAAGCAAAAGAGTTCCAGAAAAACATCTATTTCTGTTTTATTGACTATGCCAAAGCCTGTGACTGTGTGGATCACAATAAACTGTGGAAAATTCTGAGAGAGATGGGAATACCAGACCACCTGACCTGCCTCTTGAGAAACCTATATGCAGGCCAGGAAGCAACAGTTAGAACTGGACATGGAACAACAGACTGGTTCCAAATAGGAAAAGGAGTACGTCAAGGCTGTATACTGTCACCCTGCTTATTTAATTTATGAAGCTTGCTCTTACATTATCCTTATTTGACAGATGGGGAGTCCACCTAGGTTGTGAGAGTCTGAGTGGTCTGCCCAAGGTCCTTTGATGGCAAGTGTATTTCTCTTTCTACTTTTCTGTGCTTCCTTTTCAGTAAACTAGTTACAGGACCATTAGGGAAGATTACATATCCAAACAGGTAAGCTGCCTTGCCCAGGAATTTAAATTTATGTTTGAACTGAAATTTGTCATCATTATAAAAGTAATCCATAATTATTAAAGAAAGTGCATGTGGATAGAAATTAAAAGTTCTTAAAATTCATCTTTATTCCCGCTACTAAAGAACAACTGTTATTAGCATTTTGTTAAATTTACACTTGATCTCTTATATAGCAGGCTTTTAATGTACCTGTAATAACACATTATCCTCTTTTACAAAAAGTTATGTTCATTTCCTGCGTTGTTCAAACCTATAATTGACATAGTTTTTTATAACTAAGATTCCATCACGTTCTTAAGAAATTATTGTTCAAGAGATCATGGCCAGTGCTTTTTTAAAAAATTCTCTTACATATAGACCCTATAGCATATGATATCTAGGAGTTAATGTAACCCAACTGGGGTGGGGGGTGGGTGAATGGGAACTCAGATAAAGGAGAGGAAGCCCGTGTTGATGACTACTGGTGCTGAGGGAGGGCACCTAGGGTCTCCCTGGACTCCGCTCGCTACTTGCATATTTTGACATTCAGTTGAGTTCAGTTCAGTCTCTCAGTTGTGCCCGACTCTTTGTGACCCCATGGACTGCAGCACGCCAGGCCTCCCTATCCATCACCAACTCCCAGAGTTTACTCAAACTCATGTCCATTGAGTCAGTGATGCCATCCAACCATCTCATCCTCTGCCGTCCCCTTCTCCTCCTGCCCTCAGTCTTTCCCAGCATCAGAGTCTTTTCAGATGAGTCAGCTCTTCACATCAGGTGGCCAAAGTATTGGAGTCTCAGCTTCAGCATTTTGACATTACCCACAATAAAAAGCTGTGGGTTTTTTCGCTGTTGTTTTTAAGAAAAATATCTCATCGTGTGGGCTTATCAGGTGGTGCAATGGTAAAGAATTCACCTGCAATGCAGGAGACAGTGGATCCGATCTCCAGACCAGGAAGACCCCTGGAGGAAGAAATGGCAACCCACTCCAGTACTCTCACCTGGGAAATTTCATGGACAGAGAAACCCGGTGGGCTACCGTCCACGGGGTCACAGAGAGTTGGACACGACTTATCAGCTGAGCTTTCTCAGCCACACTCACCTCTCGTCACGTGACTGTTAGGGTGTGCCCTAGACGTGGACTGGCGCTCTGGGCTCTGCCCTGGCTCCCTCCACTGCACGACCTGGCTGCACCCTGGACTGGGACCCTGGACCGGGACCCTGGACCGGGCAGGGTAAGCCGGCAGGCTCCCTGGAGGCTGGTCTTGGTCATGTGACTCTCTCTGACCAATGGAAGGTTAGCACACACGATGGAGCACAGAATTCAGACACACTGACTTGGTTTGACTAATCCCCTTATCTTCCTGTATTGCAATGAGAAAACCATGCCCCAGGAAGCATGACCCTTCAGTTTGGACCGAAAACATGTGTGGAGAAGACGAAACACAGTCTGAAGATAAGTCTATCCCACCTGCAGCTTGAATCAGAGCAACCCACGCTGGCCCGCAGCCACCTGGACAATTTTTTTAAGTAAATAAGTAAATTTACGCTTATAAGTCGCTGGGTTTGGGACTGGTTTGCTACACAACATCTTCGAAGCAAGAGCTGGTTAATAAAGTCAAACCATTCCACCCAAACTGAACGTTTTAGGTGCATCCAGTTTTTTAATAATACAAATAAATGGGCTTTTTTGTTCCTAAGACTGCTCCATTATCTCTGATCATTAAGTTCAGATATGCTGTTTATATGGGTAGGGTGAGAAAGTGTTATTTATGGATATTTTTCTAAAAAGGAAAATTATTAAAAGAATTAGAACAAGCTCATTCTTTTCTTCCTGGTGTCAGAAAGATTGTAAGTGTGATTGCTTTTTGACATTCGAAAGGATTCTTTCCTGTTCTTGTGGTACTTGCTGAAACTAGCTCATCTGTTATCTTTCTCAAGTTCTGTCTCTTTCTTCCCAAATCCCAGGAACAAAAAAGCACAGAGGCCAGCTTGTGTAGCAGCCACGCCCAGTGCGAGGTGGGTGGGCTTCACTGCGAATAAAGAGCTCTTTCGTTTGATTTTTCTAGACACCGATCTGTCTTAATGGACATATGTTGTACGTTCAGTTTACCAAAACTGGAATCGAATCAGTGAACCCCACCTAGACCCAGTCTTCACCTGGAAAATTCAGCAATGTATGGCTGAGAAGTGAGCCGAAAGGTATTATGAGTATCTATAGGTGATGGAACCAGGTGTCCGATGTTGCGACAATTGAATAATTATTTGAAGAAAGTCTCTCTGACCTCCTCTGAGTCACCACTGTGCTGAGAATTGGAACTGTTCTCATGGAAATTCCAACTATGCTTTGTAAGTGCTTCCAAGATAAGGCGGAAGTAGAGTGGAAAGACGGGAAAGGGATGAGGGAAGGGAAGGAGAAGGGGGTAGGGGAGACAGAGGGAGCTGTTCCTGAGGTCGGGGAGACACAGACATTCTTTGCACACTTGATGCACCAGCTCCCAGAGGAGGAGAGGGGGACAGTGAGGAGTGTTGGGGGGAGGAGGGGAGCAGAAAGAAGGGGCTGCTCCTGGGGGTAGGGCCAGAGTGCTTTTACATATAGGTATCTTTTCTTACGTGTTTATTTATTCATTTTTGTTTTTTCTTTTTTACATATACATATTATTTCTTGTTATTTATTAATGTTTTTGTTTTTTTACATATATGTATTATTTCTTCGTTTATTTTTGTTTTTTACATATATGTATTATTTCTTGTTATTTATTAATGTTTTTTGCTTTTTTTACATATATGTATAATTTCTTATTTATTTTTGTTTTTTCTTTTTTACATATATGTATTATTTCTTCTTTGTTATTTGTTTTTTCTTTTTTACATATATGTATTATTTCTTGTTTTTGTTTTGTTTTTTTACATATATATATTATTTCTTATTTATTTATTTTGTTTTTTGGGTTTTTTACATATATGTATTACTCCTTATTTGTTCGTTTGTCTGTTCGTTTTCGGCTGAACTGGCTCTTTGTGACCACCCGCGGACCTTCTCTAGTTGCCCTGACGAGGGCTGCTCTTTAGTTGCGTTCGGGCTTCTCCTTGCGGAGGCTTCTCTGCTGCGCAGAGTTCCAGGCCGCGGGCTCAGGAGTGGGGCCCGAGTGTAGTTGCTCCACAGCATGTCGGGTCTTAGTTCCCGGATCAGAGATCGAACTGACGCCCCCTGCCCTGGCAGGTGGATGCTTGATCGCTGGACCACCAGGGAAGTCTCTTGAGCTTGGGTTAGGGCCTGAACTCTGTGTGTGTGTGTGTGTGTGTGTGTAACACTGAACACCTAACTGTTAGGTGGAAATGTTAAATCACCCAGGATTCTATCTGGCGTCTCTCTTATTCCAACTAATAATATGCACCTGGAACCAAGCTGGTCCCTCTGCCATGCTCCTTGACAGCAGTGACCCTCTAAGTGCATTTCCAGGGCCACGAGCATCCGCGTCACCTCGAAAGCCGCTACGAATGCGGACTCTCAGGCCCCAGCCCAGACCTACTCAGTCAGAAACTGGAGAAGGCGGAGTTCAGCAACCTGGGTTTTCACAAGCCTTCCAAGTGATCCTGATACTTAATAAAGTTTAAGATCCACTGCCCGAGAGAGTGGTCCAGCTGGGGCATCAGCAGCGTTCACAGCTCTTCCCAAACCTTGACCATCTGTCCCCCCATCCTGCTTCTCTGGCACGGTTCCTATCACCCCAAGTAGCCGTGATTTCTCTGTTATTAGAGTCAAAGGGCAGGAAATTCTCTTACCGCCACCAGCCCTTCATGTTGTGGTCTCAATGTCAGTTCCATTTTCCACGAGAAGGGATATTTCAAAGTAAAAACGGGATATTCAGATGCATTCCGCACGCGTTCCAGCACCCTGTGGCCAGTCTGGCAACTGAAAAGCAATTTATCTCTTAGTTCAGTTCTCAAAGTCTTGCTGTGTAGAATCATTTCCACTCATCTGTGGCTCAAGAGTGAGCTTGGGAGTTCATAAACAACCCTAACCGGTTGTTTCCCTAAGACCTCCCTCTCCAGAATCTCCCTGGTGCTTCTGGGTTCCTGAGGTTCTCCTGTTGGGTCAGAAGGCTGAGAAGGCTCTGTTCAGCTTGTGCTGAAGGGAGTTTCCCTTGACAGCACCCAAGTCTGAGGCCAAGCAGCAGCAAGACAGGGGAGAGGAAAAATCAGCAAAGCTTCACCCTGCCGTCTAGGGCAACAGGTCGTTTCACTAGGAGAGAAAGAGTGAAGGTCACTCAGTCGTGTCCGACTCTTTGCGACCCCATGGAATACACAGTCCCTGGAATTCTCCAGGCCAGAATCCTGGAGTGGGGAGCCCTTCCCTTCTCCAGGGGATCTTCCCAACCCAGGGATCGGACCCAGGTCTCCCGCGTTGCAGGCGGATTCTTTACCAGCTGAGCCACAAGGGTAGCCTAATATAATAAAAGAAACCTCCCCCTGGCACTGTACCGCTGAGGCTCAGAAGATGACGCTTTTCTGTGTTAACCTGTTGCTCTTAAGACTTTCGTAAGATTCAGTACCAAACAGTGTGCTGTGCAAAAACAGAAGGGAAGGGACTTCAAGGTATGAAACCTGGATTTCAGCCCTGTCTCTAGCACTGTGCCTGACTTAACCTGGGTGAGTATCTATTAATTCATCTGTAAAACACAAATAATAATCTCGAGCTCACAAAATAGTGTGAGAATAAAAGCGTAATGCAAAAGTATCTGGAAAACATTACATATTGTAATATTTGTATATTTTACATACATTTTACATTACTTTTAAATGAGGGGGGATTGTTTTTTGTTTTTAGGTAAGAAAAGTGAAAGTGAAGTCGTGTCCAACTCTTTGTGACCCCATGGACTGTAGCCTACCAGGCTCCTCTGTCCATGGGATTTTCCAGGCACGAATACTGGAGTGGGTTGCCATTTCCTTCTCCAAGAGATCTTCCCCACCCGGGGATTGAACCTGGGTCTCCTGCATTGTTGGCAGACACCTTATCGTCTGAGCCACCAGGGAAGAAGTGGGTTTATTTAGAGAGAAACATGTTCCATAGACAGTGTATGGGCCATCTCAGAAGGTAAGAGTGACCTTGAAATATAGTGTGGTTAGTTTTTATGAACTGGGTAATTTCATAGGCTAAAAAGTGGGAGGATTATTCCAACTATTTGTGGGAAGGGGCAGGAATTTCCAGAAATTAGAACATCACCCATGGTTTGGCCTTGGATAGTTGGCTTTGGAAGCGCCCTGGTGCCTTAGTTGCTGACGTGTTGCAGTGATCACGTTCTGAGACTCAAGGTCTAAGGGAAGTCAACCTGTCCGCCGCCTTTGCCCCCTTCGGCTCTAATCGGTTCAGGTTGTGTCCTTGGGCTATGTCATTCTTTCCAAGGGTGTGCTCTGCCCCCTTTTAGAATAAAACAGTAATGCAAGAGCACCTGGAAAAAATTACACATTGTGATACATGTATATTTTACATTATTTTTAAACGAGTATTTTACTGTGTCTACAAAACTTCAGAATATCTGAAAAATAAAGAGGCATTCTCTTAGCCCCAGATTTTGCCTTTATCACATAAAATTTCAAGGGACTTGCATCAAAATAATCATATGTTTGATCCAATCTCTCAACCCTTTAGGTAACTAGATATTGTGTTACTTAATATTCTTTTTTTTATATACAAAAATAGCACTAGTGATCTTACTTTAGAAGAGAAATTATTCTGGCTGTTGCCTTCTGGTGTAACAAGAGTATCACAGAGTATAACATCCACATAACACCCCAGGAACTATTTTTCATCTGTTAAAAATTGTACTGGAGCACAGGTGATCTACAACGCTGCGTCAGTTCCGGGTGTACCCGTGGTCTGCGCTCAGTCGCATCCTACTCTTTGCAATCCGACAGACTGTAGCCCGCCCGGCTTCTCCTGTCCATGGGGTTTTCAGGCAAGAATACTGGAGTATGTTGCCATTTCCTCCTCCAGAGGATCTTCCTGACCCAAGAATGGAAACTTGCTTATCCTGCCTTGGCAGGTGAATTCCTTACCACTAGCACCCCCTGGGAGAAGCCCTTTCAGGAGTACTTAGCAACAATTTTTAAAACAATAGAGAAAGAGAATGACATCATCAAGGCAAAGTACCAGTGAAAAGTATCAAGTCGACTCTTGAAAAGCTGTTAAACAATGACTAATAAAGGCTTTTTGCTTTTCCTGCTTTGAAATTTCTAAGGGCTACCAACCACTGTTGGAGATGTAAATTTACTTGTTGGTTGTGCAACACTTCTGGTGTCCAAGCTCTGAGAGGGGAATGCCTCACTCTAAATAAAACAGAGCGAGATGCCAAACTGCTGAAGAAGAGCTTTCACTTAACAGAGATTCCTGCAGGCAAGTCTGAGCTCTGAGGAGGAGTAGCAGTGACGAGGCGTATGCCACAAGCTGGCCCTTGCTTCCGGGCAGGGATCTAGGGACCCCAGGAGATTAGTGTCAATCCCTGCAGGAGCTGTAAAGGCTTCGGGACAGTGGGAAGTCTTTAGCATTATACTTGGCTTAGAAGACAGGTTTATTCTTCTATGGGAAGGTAAGTTCTCAGCCAAACCCAGCATCTCTCTTGGCTGCCTTTTAGGGTGTCAGATTCTTTACCTCTGTGTTTAAGATCCAGCTATGAAGACACAGACTCTAGTAAAGGCACAGATTACGCCATTTAGAGTTCTTCACGACAGCGAAATGACCCTGATCTTCCCTAGGGTAATAAAGATGCTCTGCCTTTGGTTTTTGTAACATCTGCAAAAATCCGGAAGGCTGGCAGCACCACAGAGTTTTGATCTAAGTCTTGACTTTCTTTTTGTTTGTTTCATGTTGACTTTCTATCCAGATAATCAGACTTATTCACGCCGTGCCATTCGTCACGGGGCCTTGTTCTCCCAATTTAGAGCAAGTGAAGACAGACGAAGGGAATCAACTGAGCAATTTCCTGTGTGGGTTCAGAGTAGAAAAGTATCCGATAACTTCACAATGAAGAGAACTCAGGGGTTATACATCTGGCCACGAGAACGGTAATGATCATTTCGAGGGTAGACAGGTCAACTCCTTAAGACCCCATTAAGTAACACGAATCTGTGTGGTCCTAAAGTATCAGGTAGAAATTGTTTTGGCTCTGGCCCCAAGATTCAGGATGGTCTAGAGAAGTTCCCTCCTATTTTTTGTTTCTTATAAAGGATCAAAATGAGACCCTACATTGAACTAGTCTTTACAAGAACCTTAAAATCTCCCAGACTATTCTGTATATTCTCTCTCTTTCCCAGCACGTAAAAGTAAGAAACCATTGATTTATTCGCTGAATTCATCCTTACATTGCCTCCTGCATTCTGGAACTAGTTGCTGCGTGTGCACTGGTGTGCACAGGATTCAAGAGCCTTGAGACCCTCCTTCTTGGAGAACCTGAAATGAGAGAAAACATAAATATATGCAGCCTTAGTCATCAATTATAGTGATTAAAACCCAGGAAGGTTAAAGATACTCTGGCAATTTCTCACAGAGTTAGGAATATTTTTACGGTCAGGGATTTCTTCATGAGACTGGGTCGTACGGGTTCAACTTGCAGTAATAACAATGCCACACCGACATACTTTGTCCTGTGCAGATAATCAGATGCAGGAAGGCATATTATTGTACAGAAAGAAATGAAAGCAGGAAAAAATGATCACTGGGTTCTTATACAATATTACATCAGAATAACTCATGCTGTCTGATAAAACACACACATGGCCACTAGTACAGCTTTTGATAAATCAGTTATGATAATACTTAGCCTGTTATGACAACACCAGGCCCTGTATAAATCATTCCTTCGTTTAACCTTTACAACAATTTTATAGGGTGGATGCTAATCACTTGCACTTCGAAGATTAAAGTGAAATGCACATAGATACGGTTGTCATAGTTACGCAGCTGACAAGGTCTTCTTGACTCCAGACTCAAGTTTTTGTTTTTTCATTTACCAATTAGTTTTTTATTTTTTATTTCATACATCAGTATTTTATAGAAAAAAAAGAGAACCTCTTAAACTCTAATTATAGTGTTTTCTTTTGATTCTTTCTAATGTAGAGAAATTTTTATACAAGTTCGATCAGTAAACACAATAATTTGTGTTTTAACACTTCGAGTCTCATTTAAACACTCTTCCATGTGGTCTTACATATATCAATACTACTTAATGGCTATATAACAATCTGTGATAGCAATCGTAACACATAAAAATATGCTTATCCAGTTTCCAATTACTGAGGTTTTTTTTTTTTAATTCAAATGAATGCAATCACTAGAAATATCTTCATACAAATAGCCTTTTTTTGCTTTTAAAATATTTTCCTGGGCATATGCTACTCAGAGTGAGTTAGATCTATCAAAAGACAGGTTGGTTGTAGAGTTCTTATTACATTCTTCTAAATAGCTCTTAACCCTACCAGACTTTATTGCCAATTTTGTGGACCAGTCAGTATGACTGTGTTTTAAAGAACCAGAGGTTGGCCCCTGTGGTGCCTATAACCACAGCTTTGAGTCTGCAGATACATGAACCGCTTATAGGCTCAGCTAAGTCTCACTCATGTAATTTTTATTCGAATCAGTAGTATTTTTAGAGTAGCCCAACCACAGACACCTTGTAGATTCAAAGAATTAGCTAGAAATTTTGGATGAAACTCTCTATCTTTTCCTCTAGTTTTAAATGTCATTAAGGTCATGCTTCTGTGTATAAAAGACCTACGACCTGGGAAAAGTCATCCACTGGTTTGTCCTGGGCTCCTTGACTGTTTCCAGTGACAAGATCACAGATGGTTCATGGTTTGGGGACAAGAGTCAAGCCAAGATGTACGTCATCTTTGCTACCTACAAGGAGATCTGAATGTTGCAAATCCCTGGAAGATAATGAGTCAAGTTAATTACACTTTCTGTGTCCTAGCCCCAAGATGGAGGTATTATTAGCTAACCTTCTACCTGCAGAACATTTTAACAATATTTAAATAAGCTATCTGAGCGTGCATACATTGACAAAGTTTAAAGTGGTATTTGACAAATTGTCTGAGTTGCTAGAAGACATTTAGTCATGCCCCAAAGTTTGTGAAATGAAAGTCGCTCAGTCGTGTCTGACTTTGGGACCCCATGGACTAAACAGTCCATGGAATTCTCCAGGCCAGAATACTGGAATGGGCAGCCGTTCACTTCTCCAGGGGATCTTCCCAAGCCAGGGATAGAAGCCAGGTCTCCCGCATTGCAGGCAGATTCTTTACCATCTGAGCCACAAGGGAAGGCCAAGGTTTACACCCAGTAAATGTCACCCTCTCCTCCCAAATGCCCTTTGTAGGGCCTGAAAAAGCAGCTCAATTGATTCCGGCAAGTGAAATCAGATAAGGTGCCATTGACAGGTAATAGGGCATCTGCCTGCCCTCTTAATTCGCACGCCCACTCCCGTCCATCTTAGCTCACATTTTTATCTTAGCTGGGTGAATTTTCTTTTCTATCAGGGAAAAAAAAATTTTAGGGATGACAGTCTTTATGAGACCCTTAAAATCTTGCCCCTTCATAGAAACCTAAACGTCCTTCCCATGAGGGTGACTCTGACCCAGGTCCAAGTAGTAACGAACAAAACACGTGAGCATTTGGGCGGCCTGTTACGTGATGACTGCTGGGTGGGAGGAATGCTTGTGTGTGTGAGAGCAGCTACAGAGCATCAGAAGCAAGACGTTTGTTTTGAATTCTCATTTCCCTTTGAGAGTCTGTTCTAGCCCAGCATACTGCCAACAGTCTAGAGCAGAAGTCCTCTAAGTCCAGGAGTGAGTGCCTGATGATCGGAGCTGATGCGATAATAGAAACAAGTGCACAGGAAATGTGATGTGCTTAAATCATCCCCAAACCATTCCCCCTCTGTACCCTGGTCCGGGGAAAAATCTGTCCGAGGAAACCAGCCCCGGTGCCAATAGTGCGGGAGCGCTGGTCTAGAGAAATGTATCTTGGAGTCCCTTTTCGGTGGTGCCGCCCAGGGCAGTGATCGCCCCGATGGGCAGTGCACACCAGCCTGATCTCCTTCACGCAGAGATGCAGGGAGATGGAGAGAGTGGATATTTTCCTTATGTGCAGAAACAGTAGGAGCTTTGAGCGCTGAATGATTTAAAGCCAAGCTAAAGAGTGCTAATAAGATGGGCACATTTTTAGTGGCCATGTTTTCTAAACCCAAAGGAATTAAGCTGAACCAGGCTTATAAGACACAAGGAGGATCCCCTGGAGAAGGAAATGGCAACCCACTCCAGTACTCTTGCATGGAAAATCCTGTGGACGGAGGAGTCTGGTAGGCTGCAGTCCATGGGGTCACAAAGAGTTGGACACGACTGAGCAACTTCACTTTCACTTTCAAGCGTAGAAGAGGAATATTTTCCATCGATGAACCCTGAAGTGAAAGTGAATGTGAAGTCGCTCAGTCGTGTCTGACTCTGCAACCCCATGACTCTTCTGTCCATAGGATTTTCCAGGCAAGAATACTGGAGTGGTTAGGTTTTCCCTCCTCCAGGGGATCATCCCAACCCAGGGATCAAACCCAGATCTCCCACAGTGCAGACAGATTCTTTACCAGCTGAGCCACCAGGGAAGCCCAAGAATACTGGAGTGGGTAGCCTTCCCCTCCTCCCGGGGATCTTCCCAACCCAGAGATTGAACCCAGGTCTCCTGCATTGCAGGCAGATTCTTTACCAGCTGAGCCACCAAGTCAAAAATAGTACTTAACGAAACACTCAATACATATTTATTGAATTAATGATCAAGTGATGGCAAAGAATGTTCCTATTTCTTTGTAATCTCTCCACAGTGCTATTCAGAGGTTTCCATATGCTGGGTATTCAACAACTGTTTGTGGAGTACCGGAGAGTCCCTCTAAGAACACTAATGGTTCTTCAGATTTCCACTCATAAACTCTGCTTTTTCTCCTCTCTATTGACTGAGTTTGGGGAAATGTTTATTTCAAGGTCAGTCAGTCTTGAGAAGCTGTAAAGCATAGCACGTTAATATCTGATGTGCCACTGAGAAAAGTGTAATGGGCGATGCTTTAAAACCAGAAACAATAGCTTCACTCCATTTTCTTCTCAGTACGAATGGGACAGTCCAAGAAGGGGTGAAGGAACTAACAGTGGTTGTTTGGCAGAACCGGAATGAGACCGTCTTCCTCTCCGCGCTCCTGCTGGGCTGCGACGTTACGGTTTCCCTGTTTCCCCTTCACTGTGGCCGCCAGGACCTTAGTTACCCGAGCAAGCACCAAGCCCCGCCCCTTGCACCGGGAGCGCAAAGCCTTGGCCACTGGACCACCGGGAAGCCCTTCTAACCTCACCAGTCAAACCTCAACTAAGATTTGGGAACTTCATACGTTCAGTTCAGGTCAGCTCAGTCGCTCAGTCGTGTCTGACCCCGTGAATCGCAGCACGCCAGGCCTCCCCGTCCATATATCATGTACCAAGGAGCTTTGATACCCTGCTTTGCTCTCTAACTGGTAGCACAAACATCTGCCACTCTCCAGTAGCCTTCAAAAACATGGCTGTCGTAACATATCCATTTATTTTTACTGGCATTTAGATGCCTACCAGGGCTTCCAGCAGCTCAGTGGTAAACAGTCCGCCTGCCAATGCTGGAGACACTGGTTAGATCCCTGATCCCAGATGGTCCTACATGCTTCCGAGCAACTAAGCCCATGCCACTTGAAAAAACAAACAAACAAAAACAGATGGCTACCAATGCTTCACTGTTCTAAGTATCACTGTGATAAAAAGCCTTATATATAAGCCACTGTGTATGAACCTGGTTACTTCCTTAAAGTTAAAATATTTTAACCCCCTCCTTACACACTGCCAAACTGCATTTTAGAAAGACCACTAATTTGTACTCGCACAGATGACTCACGTAGGTGTGTGCTCGGTCAGTCGTGTCCGACTCTTTGCGATCCCGCAGACTGCAGCCCACCAGGCTCCTCTGTCCATGGGAGTCTCCAGGTAAGGGCACTGGAGTGGGCTGCCATGTCCTCCTCCAGGGGATCTTCCCCACTCAGGATCGAACCCGCGTCTCCTGCATTGACAGGTGGATTCCTTACCACTGAGCCACAAGCAAAGCCCCATTCACAAAGGTTGAGTTCAGTCACTCAGTCGTGTCTGACTCTTTTCAACCCCATGGATTGCAACACGCCAGGCCTTCCTGTTCATCACCAACTCCTGAAGTTTACTCAAACTCAAGTCCATCGAGTCAGTGATGCCATCCAGCCATCTCATCCTCTGTCATCCCCTTCTCCTCCCGCCTTCAATCTTTCCCAGCATTGGGGTCTTTTCAAATGAGTCAGTTCTTCACATCAGGTGGCCAAAGTATTGGAGTTTCAGCTTCAGCATCAGTCCTTCCAATGAATATTCAGGACTGATTTCCTTTAGGATGGACTGGTTGGATCTCCTTGCAGTCCAAGAGACTCTCAAGAGTCTTCTCCAACACCACAGTTCAAAAGCATCAATTCTTTGGTGTTCAGCTTTCTTTATAGCCCAACTCTCACCTCCATACATGACTACTGGAAAAACCATAGCCTTGACTAGATGGACCTTTGTTGGCAAGTAATGGCTCTGCTTTTTAATATGCTAAGTTAGTCATAACTTTCCTTCCAAGGAGCAAGTGTCTTCTAATTTCATGGCTGCAGTCACCATCTGCAGTGATTTTGGAGCCCCAGAAAATAAAGTCTGACACTGTTTCCACTGTTTCCCCATCTATTTCCCATGAAGTGATGGGACCAGATGCCATAATTTTAGTTTTCTGAATGTTGAGCTTTAAGCCAACTTTTTTAATCACGATGGTGTGATCACTCATCTAGAGCCAGACATCCTGGAATGTGAAGTCAAGTGGGCCTTAGAAAGCATCACTACGAACAAAGCTAGTGGAGGTGATGGAATTCCAGTTGAGCTATTTCAAATCCTGAAAGATGATGCTGTGAAAGTGCTGTACTCAATATGCCAGCAAATTTGGAAAACTCAGCAGTGGCCACAGGACTGGAAAAGGTCAGTTTTCATTCCAATCCCAAAGAAAGGCAATGCCAAAGAATGCTCAAACTACCACACAATTGCACTCATCTCACATGCTAGTAAAGTAGTGCTCAAAATTCTCCAAGCCAGGCTTCAGCAATACGTGAACTGTGAACGTCCTGATGTTCAAGCTGGTTTTAGAAAAGGCAGAGGAATCACAGATCAAATTGCCAACATCCACTGGATCATTGAAAAAGCAAGAGAGTTCCACGAAAACATCTATTTCTGCTTTATTGACTATGCCAAAGACTGTGACTGTGTGGATCACAATAAACTGTGGAAAATTCTGAAAGAGATGGGAGTACCAGACCACCTGCCCTGCCTCTTGAGAAATCTATATGGAGGTCAGGAAGCAAGTTAGAACTGGACATGGAACAACAGACTGGTTCCAAATAGGAAAAGGAGTGCGTCACGGCTGTATATTGTCACCCTGCTTATTTAACTTATATGCAGAGTACATCATGAGAAATGCTGGACTGGAAGCAACACAAGCTGGAATCAAGATTGCCGGGAGAAATATCAATAACCTCAGATACGCAGATGACACCACCCTTATGGCTGAAAGTGAAGAGGAACTAAAAAGCCTTTTGATGAAAGTGAAAGAGGACAGTGAAAAAGTTGGCTTATAGCTCAACATTCATAAAACGAAGATCATGGCATCCGGTCCCATCACTTCATGGGAAATAGATGGGGAAACAGTGGAGACAGTGTTAGACTTTATTTTTTGGGCTCCAGAATCACTGCAGATGGTGACTGCAGCCATGAAATTAAAAGATGCTTACTCCTTGTAAGAAAAGTTATGACCAACCTAGATAGCATATACAAAAGCAGAGACGTTACTTTGCCGACTAAGGTCCGTCTAGTCGAGGCTATGGTTTTTCCTATGGTCATGTATGGATGTGAGAGTTGGACTGTGAAGAAGGCTGAGCGCTGAAGAATTGATGCTTTTGAACTGTGGTGTTGGAGAAGACTCTTGAGAGTCCCTGGGACTGCAAGGAGATCCAATCAGTCCATCCTAAAGGAGATCAGCCCTGGGTGTTCTTTGTAAGGAATGATGCTAAAGCTGAAACTCCAGGACTTTGGCCACCTCATGCAAACAGTTGACTCATTGGAAAAGACTCTGATGCTGGGAGAGATTGGGGGCAGGAGGAGAAGGGGACGACCGAGGATGAGATGGCTGGATGGCATCACCGACTCGATGGACGTGAGTCTGAGTGAACTCCGGGAGTTGGTGATGGACAAGGAGGCCTGGTGCGCTGCAATTCGTGTGGTCGCAAAGAGTCGGACATGACTGAGCGACTGAACTGAACTTTCACTTTCACTTTCATCAAGAGGCTTTTTAGTTCTTCTTCACTTTCTGCCCTAAGGGTGGTGTCATCTGCATATCTGAGGTTATTGATATTTCTCCAGCAATCTTGATTCCAGCTTGTGCTTCTTCCAGTCCAGCGTTTCTCATGATGTACTCTGCATATAAGTTAAATAAGCAGGGTGACAATATACAGCCTTGACGTCCTCCTTTTCCTATTTGAAACCAGTCTGTTGCTCCGCAAAGGCACTGACCTTATAATTTTATGATCAACCCTGGGCTGGTTTCCTTCCTTCCTTCTCTCTGTCTTCCTTCCCTGTCTTCTTTCCTCCTTCCTTCTCTTTCCTTCTTTTTTTCTTTCTTTCTCTCTTATTATTTGTCAACTTGATGGTTTTACAGCAGCAACTATTTATCTGGTTTACATTTGTTTATTAATTCATCTTGTTATATATTTACAGCCATCTAAATTTGTGTGAGTTTTTTTTTAAGATGCTTAAAGAACTTTAAGATTTATTTGGTCTTGGCATTTTAAGTTAACACTTCCTCATATGTGTGAAAAATATTTTAAAATTTTGTTAATGATTATGTATACTTTGGCCACCTCATGCGAAGAGTTGACTCGTTGGAAAAGACTCTGATGCTGGGAGGGATTGGGGGCAGGAGGAGGAGGGGACGACCGAGGATGAGATGGCTGGATGGCATCACGGACTCGATGGACGTGAGTCTGAGTGAACTCCGGGAGTTGGTGATGGACAGGGAGGCCTGGCGTGCTGCGATTCATGGGGTCGCAAAGGGTCGGACACGACTGAGCGACCGAACTGAACTGATATTCACGTGTATATGTTCATTATTATGGAATTCAGTGTGAACTGAACTGAACTGGTATACATATGTATGCTATGTTCATTATTATGGAATTCAGTGTTTAAATTTTGAAATGCTTCCGATTTTACAGTAAGGAAGTCCTGAAATGTTCTCCTGAAATCGTACAGATCCTCATCCATATTTTGCTCCTGCGGCTTTCTGTTTAACTTTCGCACGGCACGGATCAATTGTTCTGTTGTGTGCTGGGCGTTTATTCTGGTTTATGCTGTGCTACCAGGTAAACTTTCCTCCCAAAACAAGTAACCACTTGCTTTAGTGTCATTTTCAAGCCATGTTTCCTTTATCCATTGAATTGAGCTGTCATCTTTATCACACACTAAAGGCACATTTACGTTACGTTCTTGGCTGTTTACTTTGTTCCACAAATCAGTCTGTATATCGCTGCACCAATATCACCTTATTTGTGTTCTATTTTATAATCATTTCATTGCAACCCCATGGACTATAGCCCCAGCAGGCTCCTCTGGTCATGGAATTTTCCAGGCAAGAACATTGGAGTGGGTTGCTGTTTCCTCCTCCAGGGGATCCTCCTGACACAGGGATAGAACCCGTGTTGCCTGCGTCTCCTGCATCGGCCAGTGGGTTCTTTACTGCTAAACCACCTGAGAAAGCCCGTTTCATAATCGTTTACATCATAATATTAGAATCTATTCATCTCTCCAGAAAACTGCCATGATGAAAAGGTCTGGAGGTTGCCTTCACATAGGCTGTGATGTGCTGGTTTTAAAATACATCCACAAATTCTTTGATATATCTCTCTTTACAAGGTGGGGCTTAATCCCACTCTCTTTGAGTTGTCTGGGTGTGCTTAACTTATTTCTAGCAAAAAGAATGTGGCCGAAATGATGACAAACGACTTCTGAGCCTGGGTCATAAAAGATATGGCAGCCTCACACTCAGGTTACTCACTCTAAGAGGACCTCCTGCGTCCTGAGGACAATCAGGAAGCCCCATGGAGACGTCCACGTGGCAAGGAACCACAGCCTCCTATGAAGAGCCCGGGAGGAACCGATACCTTTGGCCAACAGTTGTGTAAGTGAGCCATCTTGGGTCCAGATCCTCCAGCCCCAGGCAGGCCTTCAGAGGACTGCAACCTCCTAAAACAATGAGCCAGAACCACCCAGCTAAGCTGCTCCCAGACTCCCAACCTTCAGAAACTTTGTGAGATAGTAAATGACTTTTGTTTTAAGCTACTCTATTTGGGGGCTATTTTTTATGCAGCAATAGATAACGAACATGACGTTAGTGAACACAAACCACACTGTCTTGGGAGTGACTGAAATGAACAGGGCAGCCGTCGATAGGTTGGGTGTCAGGGGGATTTTATGTGCCCTTTGCCCATATGCTACTGTGGAATCAGGGCATACACCTACCAGAGGTTTAACAAGCTCCCAAATTGCAGAGATTCCCCAAGCCTCCTCCGAATACACCCCTTCCTCACACACAGTGATAACAGATGCAGGCAGCGGTCCTGGTGGTGATGGTAGTGACTTCCTAAGGGAAGAAAAATATTTGCCTTGTGAGATTTGACTTCTGTTTCCAGAGGTTTCTGAGCCTGTCTGATCCAAAGGGCCTGAGTTCCTACCTTTTAGCCCTTGTGACAGATTGTATTTTCCAAAAATGACCTTGATGTCACACCCCTTCCCGCATGTTCTCCTCACATGATAATGCTGACACTTTTCCCCTCCAGAAATGGGGTCCGTCTTTCCCTCCAACCTGGATGGACTTGTAACTAAAGAAGAAGTGATGTTTTGTGACTTTCTAAGTTGGATTATAAAAGGGACACACCCCCAGTGGACCCTTCTGGGACACTTGCTCTTGGAACCCAGCCACCATGCTGGGAAGAAAGAAAGAAACCGCATAGAAAGCCCACAAGTAAGTGCTGTGGCTGAAAACCCCACTGGGCCCCCAGCTGACTGGTAGCATCAAATGCCAGACAGTGAGTGAAACGTCAGATGATTCCAGCAACCAACCACTGAGTCACCCCCGGCCTTCAAGCAGTACCAACTGATGCCACCTGCAGCAGAGATGGTCCTAGCCAAACTGCAGGTTCATTAGCCAAATCAATCATTATTGTTGTTTTAACCCACTAAATCCAGGATGGTTTGCTACGCACATTATATAATCCCCAGTTCACTATCATATCCTAAATGTCCTGTGTCTTATACTACATACCCTGTGTTTTCTATTATAGGTATCCTCTCTTACTCAATAGGGAAGAAACGAAAGAAAACCGCAATGCAGACATCTTCCTGATCAAGCGAGGGAAACAAGCGTGCCTGAGCGCTTAAGCACCCTCGTAATTTCATCGGGCTTCTATATGATTGTTAGTGGAACACCACCAGGCTTTCAGTAGTATTCATGCAGCGCTGGCAAATTTTCAGGCTTTGTTGAACAAGCTTCTCTTCCTTTTGTGAATTTTGCCCCAAAAAAAGAGATCCAGCCAAGGTCCCTTCAGTAACAACAGGCTCATGGAATAGTCTGAATCTCTCTCTGCTTCTCCCAAGTGCCCCAGGAAAAGGCCAGAAACTAGAAGCTAATCTGCTGCTGCTGCGTCGCTTCAGTCGTGTCTGACTCTGTGCGACCCCATAGACGGCAGCCCACCAGGCTCTCCCCGTCCCCGGGAGTCTCCAGGCAAGAACACTGGAGTGGGTTTGTCATTTCCTTCTCCAAAGCATGAAAGTGAAAAGTGAAAGTGAAGTGGCTCAGTCGTATCCGACTCTTAGCGACCCCGTGGACTGCAGCCCACCAGGCTCCTCCGTTCCTGGGATTTTCCAGGCAAGAGCACTGGAGTGGGTTGCCATTTCCTTCTCCAAAGCATGAAAGTGAAAAGTGGAAGTGAAGTGGCTCAGTTGCATCCGACTCTCAGCCACCCCATGGGCTGCAGCCTTCCAGGCTCCCCCGTCCCTGGGATTCTCCATGCAGGAGCGCTGGAGTGGGGGCCACTGCCCTTCCCCATGTGTTGCTGTTGTTGGTCACTCGCTCCTGGGACACTCTGCGGATCCATGGACTATAGCCCCCCAGGCTCCTCTGCCCGTGGGATCCTCCAGGCAGGAGCACTGAAGCAGATTGCCACTTTCTACTCCAGGGGACCTTCCTGACCCAGGGATCAACCCCACGTCTCCTGCACTGGCAGGTGAACTCTTTGCTACCGAGCCACCAGGAAAGTCCAGTCTCTCTCATTTAGGTGTGGGGAAATGTGGGAGTCTAATGCCAGAAACATGGCACCACTAAGCTCGGGCCTAGGAAAGCCAAGGTATTGGACAGGAAGTTAAGGGTAAGAGCTGATTAAGTTTTCATGACATTTGCTCCCTCTCTCCCGACCCTTCCCACCCCCATTTCTTTAGCACTACCTATTGCCAGTAAAATGGGCAAAGCTATATCTTGAATGGGATGCTGCCACCCAGTCCAGCTCTGATGATTCTGTAGAAACCACAAGAAGTCAAGGCGAGGAGGTCATACTAAGGGGCACTTGAAGAGCACCTGGACCTACAAGGTGGAGGGTGTGAAGACACTGCCTATGAACCATCTCTTTTCTATATGTGGGTTTACAACTAAAAAGAAGAACTCAGCAGTGTTTGAACAATTACACGGTTAGGTGCTGAAGCAGGTGCTGCAGAGAGAATGGAATGCTGAATAAGCAGCAGTTTCTGGGAATTCCCTGGCTGTCCAGTGGGTAGGGCTCAGTGCTTTCAGTGCCGCGGACATGGGTTCAACCCTCGGTCAGGGAGCTAAGATCCTGCAGACCAAGCAGCGGAAAAAAAAAACAACAAACAAACCCATCCCTCTCCTGAGTTGTGTAAATCAGGGGCTCCCAGCTCCGGTACAGCAGGAAATGCCCAGCATCCAGTGAGGAAGCTGAAGCTTCATCTGTGTTTGCAGCTGCCCCCCAGAGCTGTTGCCACTGAGCTCTGCCTCCCATCAGGTCTGATGAGAACGCAACGCCCGACCATCTGAGGAGCAGCTGAGGCAGGATGCTAGTGCTGGGGAGCGGCTGCAAATACCGATCATGGTCTCCAGAGAGGCTTGACTCCCAGGGACCACAAACCAGCTGCTTACACACTTGTATCAAAACCCCACCAGTGAGCGGCGGGTGGTGAGCTGCATGATGACATCACAGTGTAAGAACAGTGAAGCACACAGTGAGTAATGCATTTGGATGATCCCCAAACTCTCCCCTCTCCACCAGTCCGTGGAAAAACTTCTCCCACAAAACCTGTCCCTGGTGCCAAAAAGGTTGGGGACCACTGGTGTGAATGATGAGGGGACTCGTTCTCAGCGCCCCACCTCTGCTCTGCAGCGCTCAGGGTCAGCAGGAAACGACAGGAGCATCAGCACCGCACGCGCCCCCTTCTCTCACCAGCTCGGTAAGAGAGACGTGCAGCAAGACTGACCTTCTGGCGTCTTCTCCTCCAGTGCCACGGTCTACCCCAGCAAACCATCACATCTCCTCGCCTCCAAGAGCCAGCCGCTCACAGACTCACACAGGAGGGATGCCTCTACAGCCTGTTCTTACTGCCAAGGCCTTGCAGCACCAAGCTGCCCCTTCCGGGACCCGTGGCTGGAGGGGGCGGGAAGCCTGCCTGATCCCCTGCTCATTCTCGATTCTCCTTTCAACGCCCTTCATAGTTCCACCTAGTGAAATCTTTTTTTCCATCTTTAAATAGTATACAGAACCAACACTTAAATGTTAAAATGTTTCATTATACCGCCCAAAATCATTTTGGACACCCCACAATTGTTCACATATACCACATGGGGTAGGCTGAAAACTGGTCTCCCAAATGGTCCCCCAAGTCCTAAACCCAGAACCTGTGTGTCACTTTATACAGTGCTGGAAGCCAGTGTGAGGATTCCCGCCCGTGACAAGGTCATGAGGAAGGGAGCTGACATACACAAGGTGTGCTCAGACTTCAGGGGCCCCTCTGGAAATTCCTAAGCATGTACCCCAACAAAAATCTGCCGGTTTTTGTGCTCTGCTTTTCCACTCTTCTGACATTCTCTGGAAAAAGTCAATTCAGGGCTTTAGTCTTCTGCATTTGAAAGAGTGTTTCAATCCAGAAACCCCTCTGATGGCTTTCTAGCCTGCCTGTAGGACTCGTACAGCTGCGCGTGTGATTGTTTGAGGCCTCCTGACCGCAGGAGGCACAGGAAGCTTAAAACATCCTAGGAATGTAGGGGCTTCCGAAGAGTCAAAATCACTAGAATAGGACTGATTAAAGGTTTCATTTGTTGAGGCAATGCTTGCTGCCAAATTTTCATATCCTTTATGTTTAGATATAGTTGGTATATAGGAAAACAAGTAGTAGACCTGGTATTAGCAACATTAGATCTTTGAGTTAAGTACCTTCTTTGTTATAACCCGCTGCACCTTTGTTCCATAGAGATGTAACTTTAGCGCTTTTAAGGAGATGCAGATTAAAGAAAAACACTTCAGGGGAAACAAAAATAACATTAATTAAGGAAGAGAGCCAAAAAGTGTTAACAAGCCTCTTGGCCAGAAGATAATGTAAATCACCTGAGACCTTTTGTATACAAAATGATGTATAGAAAGAGTCTGGGCTACGAACGCTACATAATTTTGTGTTACCCATTGATCTCCATGTTTTATCAAAAGTATAAAAGGCCTTCTGAACAATAAAGGAAGGGACCAGTTTCTCGGACTAGTCTCTCGGCCTGGTTTCTTGGGAATCTGGCTTCCCCCGTGTCTCTCTCTCTCCTCTCTCTTTCCCTCCCTCCGTTCTTTTCTTTAATTTCAGGCTGAATCTCCACCTGGGGCGCGGAGGCCCGCCAAGTCTACTTACTTGCCCTGGCTGTTAAGACCTGCACGAAAGGGAGCCTAAGGTGAGGCACCCTTAGATATTCAAGCGGGCGCCGGTGGCCCAGCGTAGATGGTGCAAATTCCTAGTCTGGAATTTTATTGGTCTTCCACGTAAACCAAGCTATTCAGCCCTCTTCCTCCACTTAATCTTCGTACTACACTACAGTTTCTTAATCTAATCTTATATCAATCAATAAATAAGTTTTTCTCACGCCAACGCCGTCCACCCTTCGAATTCCCTGGATCCACTGGGGCTGGACCCCGGCAATACAGTAAAAGGGATTTTTGCAGATGAGATTAAGGATCCTGAGATGAAGAGACTACCCTGGAGGAGGAGGGAGTCCCCCCTCCCACTGTTATCACAGATTATAAGAGGGAGGAAGGAGGAAGGGAGAGAAAAATGTGACAACAGAAAGAGAGAGAGATAGATGGAGAGTCTGGGAGATGCTATGCTCCTTGCTTTGAAAACGGAGGATGAGGCTACAAGCTAAAAGATGTGGCCAACCTCTAGACACTAAAAACAGTCAGAAGACAGATTCTCTCCTAGTCATCTCTGGAAGCAAGGACACAGTTCTACAACCCATTTTAGACTCTGACCTCCAGAACTGTCAGAGAATAAGTTAGTGCTGCTTTAACCCATTAAGTTTGTGTTAAGTTGTTACAGCAGTGAGCGCAAACTAATACACAACCATTCAGCACTTAACTCAGACCTGATAAACCACCCGGCCCATGATCAAAACTCAGCACAGAACAGATTCTCAGCTTCTTACATAATAAACTGTTGCGTGTATCACAAGCTGTTGCAGGTCATCACTAAGAGGACACGATCATCCGCTGCCCCCAGAACTGGACCCTGGATACCGGATGCTCCACACCCCCTCCTCTGTACTCAGAAGGTACATTCTGCCCACCTTTCCCAAGGTGGGAGCTACTATTAAGGACAAGAGAGTAAGATATTGTTGAGACCACCTGGATGGTACGCATGACTGGACTCTGTTCAGGGTTCTACATAATCTTTTAAGATTCTGGAAGGTGAGTGCAGTGATCTATTCGTCTGACTGCCCAAGACAGACTCAGTATGTAAGTTCTCTTGCTTTGTAGGCGCTTCCTACCACCTACCAACCTGGAATGGCTCTCTCCAGTCTCTCCTTGCCCTCCGTGTATGGGGACCAGTCTGTGAACCAATATGAGTATGGGCTATTTATTTATCTCAGCAGGATGGTGAGGCTGGTTTAAAAGAAATACAAGAAAACATGTACCAAACCGAGTAGAGAAAAGAATGCTGAATAAGACTCGAATGTTAGATATACCAGTTAATATCTGGGGAGGCAGTTGAACTGTCCCCTATGGGATTACCTTTCTATCAAAATGAAATCACCTCAACTGGACAAAAGTAATTTGCAATTTAGCAATCTTCTGCAAAATAACATCTAACTTGTACCCAGTTTGGCACCTCACTAACAGTAAATAGTCAAATAAAATTACCTCCCTGAGAACTTCAAGTTATCCTTAGACAATGTTCTTGTTACAACACAGAAAGGGCACATGGTAACCTTTTTCCTTATTTCCAAGTTTGGTGTAACTTTTCTAAAGAGAAGTCCCAGGTACCTATTAGTGGTAATAAACCACTCCAGAATTTTGTGTTTTAAAACAACCATTTATTGTATCACCACAGTTTTATGTGTCAGGTATTTGGGAAAGGCTCAGTTGAGTGATTCTTCTACTCCACATGGGGTTGAGTGGGGTCACTTGATAATATTCAGCTGGTAGTTGAGTGGGTCTGGAGAGTCCAAGACAGCTTCATTCATCAGTCTAGTGTGGCTGGTGATTTGGTTTCAGCTGGACCCCTCTTCCTCTCCATGGAGTCTCAGAGCTTTCCCATGTGACCTCCTCAGCGAGGTAACTAGGCATCTAACGTGGACCCACAATGTCAACCTTCTCAGACACTAGACACAGAGCTGACACAGCACGCCTCCCCCCACCTCTCCATTGGTCAAAGTCTTCACAGTCCAGTCCAGATGCAAGGAACTGTGGAAACAGAACTCACTTCTCAATGAGAGAAAGTCAAAGAATCTGTGGGCTCTTTTAATCTACCACAGGTTTTTGTCTTATACATTTTTATTTTCAATATATTGCTAGTCTTTTTGTCTAAGGTCTGCTGCACCAAGGGTTCCCGTAACTTTCTAGGATGTCCGTCACAACTTTGTTGACTATGTAAGAAATGACCGTTTGGACAGCCCACCACTGTTTTTCTCCCTCTCTATAACCCTCTGCAAGCACTCAAGGGTAATAAAGCAGTGGTTCTCAAAGTGTAGTCCCAGAACCAAGAGCATCACCATCCCTCGGGAACTGTATAAATGTAGTCCTTAGGTCCCACTCCATGACTACTGACTTCATGAACCCTGGGGATGGAGCCCAGCAGCCTGCTTTAATGAGCCCTCTTGCTGAGGCTGGGAACCACTATTGTAGAACTGTACGTTACTTAATGAAAATCGATACAACATCTGAAACTAGTCTCCCAAGAAAGTGCATTTTATGTTTTTACCACCATCTAAAAACAGAAAGAGGATGTCTAGATTCTGTAAATATCACAGTGGGTTATTTACAACTTCTGAAAAAGGACAGACCATGCTAAAGCACGGCACTTTCCACTAACTGGTGTCCTCTCTCTGATGTCAAAAGCCTTTTTCATACACCTGGCATGAAGGAGAGACTTTTATTCCATCCACTCAAGGGACACTCTCCAGAGACCTCATGTCGTATTTCCCCAGAATTACTTGTGAAAATAATTTGTACCTTCTCCATCTTAAGAATGGGCTTGTTGGGACTTCCCTGGTGGCCTAGTGGATAAGACTCTGTGCTCCCAAGACAGGGGACCTGGGTTCAATCTCTGGTCAGGGAATTAGATCCCACATGCAGCAACTAATACGCTGCACATCCAAATAAATACCTTTTTTTTTTTTTAAAGAAAAGAATGGGCCTGTTATGTAGTTCCAAAAATACACTATTCACCTAAAGGATTCTCATGAACCTCCATTAAAGACAGGCCTCACAGTGAGAAAAACAGGTAATTTTATTCATGGTCTCTATGATACCTTGCTTTCTGTTTCTTTCACTGCTGCTCGTTATAATTTTTTTTCTTATTCTTTGAGATTATCCTATTTTCTATATAAACTGCTTTAGCTATATCTCCCTTACTCCTTGGAAGGAAAGTTATGACCAACCTAGATAACATATTCAAAAGCAGAGACGTTACTTTGCCAACAAAGGTCCGTCTAGTCAAGGCTATGGTTTTTCCAGTGGTCATGTATGGATGTGAGAGTTGGACTGTGAAGCTGAGAGCCAAAGAATTGATGCTTTTGAACGGTGGTGTTGGGGAAGACTCTTGAGAGTCCCTTGGACTGTAAGGAGATCCAACCAGTCCATTCTAAAGGAGATCATTCCTGGGTGTTCTTTGGAAGGACTGATGCTAAAGCTGAAACTCCAATATTTTGGCCCTCCAATGCAAAGAGTTGACTCATTGGAAAGGACCCTGAGGCTGGGAGGGACTGGGGGCAGGAGAAGGGGAGGACAGAGGATGAGATGGCTGGATGGCATCACTGACTCGATGGACATGAGTTTGAATGAACTCCAGGAGTTGGTGATGGACAGGGGTCGCAGAGTCAGACACGACTGAGCAACTGAACTGAACTGAACTGAAAAGTCTTTCTATGTTAATAAGTTTATAGCTTAGTTCTAAATGTTTCCTACTTCCCATTATGTTTTCTCAAGTAGTTCATTCATTAGAGGCATAGTTTTTTTTTTTTTTAATTTCTGATTTCTAGCATAATCATCACAAAACAGGATCCACGATATCAGGCATCAGCAAACTCTTTCTGTCCAGGCCAGACAGTACATTATTTCAGGCTTTGCTAGCCAAATGGCCTCCACTGTAAGTATGCAACTCTCCCTTGGTTCCTTAAAGCAACCAAGAATATGTAAATAAATAAGGATGGCTGCATTCCAACAAAACTTTACTGACAAAAACAGGCAGCTGGCCAGATACGACTGTGGGTCACCATCGCCAGGTTTCCCAGGTGGTGCAGTGATAAAGAATCCTCCTGCCAGTGCAAAAGACTCAAGAGACTTGTTTGATGGGATGGGAAGATCCCCTGGAGGAGGGAATGGCAACCCACTCCAGTATTTTTGCCTGGAAAATCCCATGGACACAGGAGCCTCGTGGGCTATAGTCCATGGGGTTGCACAGAGTCGGGCACGATTCGGCAGGCATGCGCAGGTCTACATGGCACCAATTCTTTGATCATTGTTAAGACTTGCTGGTACCTAGCATATGAAATTGTGTAATGTTGTATGAATGCTTGGATTCTAATTATCATCTTATACTTAGCCTGCTCCATTTCAAGCTTTAGGTCTGGCCCATGTAATCATTCACTTTTGTAAAACCATCACAGTGATTAAGAGATTGGATTTTTGGAATCAGAAAGACCTGGTTGCCATTGCTATGGGCGGTTTAGTGTTAGTCTCTCAGTCTTGCCGACTCTTCTTTGCAACCCCACGGACTGCAGCCCACCAGGCTCTTGTGCCCATGAGATTTTCCAGGGATACTGGAGTGGGTTGCCATTTCCTTCTCCAGAGGATCTTCCTGACCCAGGAATCGAACCCGGGTATTCTGCACTGCAGGCAGATTCTATGCCGACTGAGATACAAGGGAAGTGGTTTAGGATAAATTATTTAACATCTCTAATCCGTAGGTTCCACATCTATAAAGAAAATAATAGTACCATCTCACAAGTTCAGAAGGTAAAGAATCTGCCTGCCAATCCAGGAGACCCGGGTTCGATCCCTAGGTCGGGAAGATCCAAAGGGAATAGCAGCCCACCGCAGTGGTCCTGCCTGGAGAATTCCAGGCACAGAGGAGGCTGACGGCTTACAGTCCATGGGGTCGCAAAGAACGACACAACTGAGCGACTAACAGTATCACTGTCTCACAAACCGCCATCATGAGTAGTATTAGAATCATCGTGCCATTGAACCGCTACTCTGTGAGGCAGGTATCATTAAATCCACTTTACAGAGAAATTAAGCCTCAGACACGTTTAGGTAACTTGCTCCAAAGCTAATAGCCAGTGACAAACCACTGCCTCCCACCCAGAACTTCCAGTTCCAAATTCACAATGTCCACTCCTCAGACTCTGATTAAGCTGGTCATACTAACACGCAAGGAATTCATGCCACTCCTAAGGCGAGGCTGCACTCAGACACCAGGAGAAAGGAGCTGCGAAACGCCCTCCTTAATTCTTCGAGTTAATTCTTCGTGGTGCGACTTTCATCCTCGAGGAGAGTCCTGAGGCCGAGAGGGCAGGGCGGGCCGCGCTAGCAGAGGTTCATCTCCCCACAGGCTCCCGGAAGCACGGCGCCCCGGGCAAACGCCTTCCCGGGCTCGATCCTCTCAGGAGCTGGTGTCACCAGCGGCGCACTCAGCCTCCAAGACCGTGCTGCCCACGGATGGGCTGCCCTTCTCCGCTCTCCCACTCCGCGCGCCTGGGGCCTAAAAATACCTCTCGGGTGGAACCTCCCTAAACAAGTCTTCGGCCTTTTTTTTTTTTTTAACGCCCTCACCACTTAGAGACATAAATCACAGCCCCGACCTGCTGTCGGCTCAGCGGGAGACGTGCCGCTGAAAGTGGCGACGGACGCAGCCCCTTCCGAAGGCCTGAACGTCTCCCCCCGCCCCGCCCCCGCACTGGGCGCAAACGGCCGGCCGTGAGGCACGCCGAGCACCCCGAAGACGGTGTGGGACGTTGGAAAGACAGTCTAGGAATCTCCGTTTCTTCCAGCCCAAGCTAACTCAAGCCTGGGACTCTTCAAAGCCCTGTCCTGTGACAATCACAAGGCTTTCCTCCGCCCCGTCGGTGACGGAAAACTCGTGACTGGAACCTGAGCGCAGGGCGAGCGCAGAGCCACGGGGGGGGCGGAGCTACAAGCCCAGACCGCGAGGAAGCCCCCGACGGGCGGCGCGTGCGCAGTCTCTCGCCGCGGGACCTCCTTCCCGCCGCTGAGACTAGGAAGCGGGACGCCAAATCTGTCCCCGCGCAGCCGCCGCCGCCGGGTGCCGAGCGGGGCGGCCGCCCTCTCCGAGGCGCGCCTGCGCACGTCCCTACGCACGCTCCGGCGTACGGCGGCGGCCAGGGGTCGCGAGCCGGTGGAGGACCCGCGCGCGGAGGAGCCCGGGGAGTCGGCGCCTCTTCCCTCCCTCTCCCATTCCCCTCCCCGCTCCCTCCCCCCCCCCCAGAATGTTCCGCTACGAGGTGAGCCGCCGCGACCGGAAGTGACCCCTCCCTCGCTCCCGCACAAGCCCCGCTCTCCTGTCTCTCTCACGCGCGTCGGTCCCGCGCCTCTGGGGGGGAGGGGGCGGCCGGGGGGACCCGCGGGACCCCGCGGAGGGCGTCGGTTCTGGGGTCGCGGGTCTCAGCCGCGAGTGGTGAGCCAGCTTCGCGGGGGGGCGGGACCGCCCTGTCGGTGGCCGGGGGACAGAGCTGACCTCTGTGTCGGGCTGGGGCGGGCCCGTGGAGTACCGTGACCACGCAGCCCCCCGCCCCCGCCTCGGAGGAGCGCCGAGTAGAGAGCCTTGCCCCCGCAGCCGGTGATTCCTGTGGAGGAGTCACTCGGGAAAGGCCAGAGACGCGTTTCCCGCCCTGGACTCGGAAGCGTCTCCCCCTCACAGACGGGCGATCGTCGGGCCCCGGGGGCCCGGACTTGCCTTCTGACCGGGGCCGAGGACTGTTTACTGAAGAGGACTGGGGGTTGGGGAGGGGCGTGTCCCGCAGGAGTTCCTTGGGGGCGAGCGGACGGAGACGTGGGCTGGGGGAAGGTCCCGGGAATGCAGGACCAGTCGAGAGTCTTGGCGCTGTCGCTAACTCGCCGTGTGACCTCTAGCGACTCCTGATCCCTTGGACTGTTTCTGGGACTTGTAGAACTGACCGGGTTGGCCTAGGTGATCCCTAAGAGTCTCTCCAATTTGAGAAGCAGTGATTTGGTTCAGTAGACTTTCGTGATTTGCGAGTGCTTCGAGAAGTTGCCTCTGATGTGGAGGCTGTCGCCTGCTTGTTTCGTGTTGAGTTTGGGAGGACTTTAGATGGGTAGACTGTCCCCTGAAGCTAACTTTTCGTTTGGGAACAGCCTCGCTGAGAGGTGGTCAGTCAAGGTATATCAGAAATGTGCCTGCAGAGAGAGCGTGGATTTCCGACCCTGAGTCTTTGAAAACTGTGGACACATAGACCTTCTATTTGATAGGAATGGCTCAAGATCACACCGGCTTTATGTAAATATGGAGAGAAGCGATGAGATGCAGTAGGCAAAGTTCCCAAGAAAACTTGGGGAATTAATCAGTTGAAAAGTGAAATGAAGGGGGAGGGAAGGGAGTGTTTAGAACACACCTAGGTTGTTATGTTGATATCTAGCATTGTCTAGCAATATCCAGTGTTTGTCTAAAACTTTGCCTCCTTTGAGCCTCACAACACCTCTGAAGGAGATGGTATTGTCCCTGCATTACCACTTAAAGAGATTGTGGTTTAAAGTCTAACACAGCGTGAGACACAATAGGTGCTCAGGAGGTTTTGAATGAATTAATCAGAAGGGGTGTGGCTTGTCCAGGTAGCTTGAACTTGTCACATCACAGTTTTTCAAGAGTTCACTGTGATTGAAAACTTAGCTTTCTCTTTTACCACCAAATATGAGCCTGTAGGAAAACAAAATGTGTGAAGGAAAATGAAGAGAAAGCTTTAAAAGGGAGTAATAGTTGAGAATATGACATGAACATGGGGAAGATGAGAATTTCAGTGAAAAATAACTCAGGCAAAATAATAAAGTGTTCATTTTCAGTTGTCATTGTAACAAGTGATGGAAAGGAAGTTGCAGGCCTAATTTCTTGGTTGCATGAGGAAATGCTATTATTAGAGCCTTGATAAATAGAGAAATGGAAGTTTGGGGGAAGAGGTTAAATAAATAGGAAAGAGAAGCCGAAAGAAAAGGTGCTGAATCTTCCAATGTCAGGGAAATTGGGGGATAGAAAAAATGCCATCTGTACAGAGAGTTATAATGAAGCTATTGTGTTGATTGGTAAGGTAAGAAAAACATTTTTAGAACATTTTGAAATTGAGGTTGTGAACTTCCTGAATAGCTAATCTTTTTCTCTCTTTTTTTTGTTTTTAGTCTCTGGAGGATTGTCCTCTGGATGAAGATGAAGATGCATTTCAGGGCCTGGGAGAGGAGGACGAAGAGATTGATCAATTCAATGATGATACATTTGGGTCAGGTGCAGTTGGTAAGTGGCAGCTTTCTTTTCTCATGTCTTGGTCTCCTGCTCTTTTCAAGTGCTGCCTTTTATCAGCATTGATACTTTTGTCTTAGCAGGAATATCCTCATTCACAGAGTTGGCAGAGTTCTGTTCTCCACTCCAAGCAGCTCCCCTGCTCCTCTGGGCTTCTGTTTGCCTCGCTTACAAAACCAGGTGTTTTTCTAAGCCATTTCCCTTCCAGCTTTATGATCTGTGGCCCTCAGTTGACACTATGGGAAAATCAAGTGATTAGAGAAGTACACATTTTATAAAGGCTTAAAATAATCCTAGAAGAAGTAAATATTTATTTGTGAAATGTACAAATTAACTAGTGGACTAGGAGAAAACTCAGATTCAGATATGTATGTTTTAAAATTTAGTTGATCAGTAGTATATAGCATGATCCTGCTGTTGTACTGTAGTATATTCAGTTAAGTAGAGTTCTTGATTCCAAGAATTTTGGTGATAGAAAGTCTTCATGAGTTAGAAAAGTGCTGTGCACAGATGAGATTTTCTCATCCCTGGAGATAGATAAATATTTTGGGAATTGGAAGAGGTTAAAAAATTAAAGAGCCAAACTAAGCTAAAGGTCACGGTTATAATTACTGAGATGAGAAATTTAGGGAGCAAGTTTATATGATTAAGTTTGAAACTTGAGTTTCTAGAAAAAGCATACTAATAAGTTCAAATTAAACTATACTTTAAAAATGAATAGGTAAGGGAGTTCCGTGGTAGTCCAGTGCTTAAGACTGAATTCTCACTGCCAAGGGCCCCAGGTCCATTTCTGGTTGGAGAACTAAGATCCAGCGTGTGGGACGCCAAAAAGAGGGAGATGCAGCTGTCTTTGCTTTGACTGCTGCTGCTGCTGCTGCTAAGTCACTTCAGTCGTGTCTGACTCTGTGCGACCCCATAGACGGCAGCCCACCAGGCTCTCCTGTCCCTAGGATTCTCCAGGCAAGAACACTGGAGTGGGTTGCCATTTTCTTCAGTGCATGAAAGTGAAAAGTGAAAGTGAAGTCGCTCAGTCCTGTCCGACCCTTAGTGACCTCATGGACTGCAGCCTACCAGGCTCCTCCATCCATGGGATTTTCCAGGCAAGAGCACTGGAGTGGGTGCCATTGCTTTGACTGATGGTGTTGAAAACCAACAATGACCGCATTTACACTGGGATGTGTGCATCTGTGGAGTTTCTTTGAACTCTGTCCAAGCAACAGATATTCAAACTTGAGCAATAAGGAAGAAGAAGAGGAAACTTACCAGTATTGGGTAACCCCAAAATGTTGAATATCAAAAACAAACAAGAGGTCTTTAAAAATGTATTGGTTACTGGTTTTGCAGTGACCTAAATGGCTTAAGTTTGTTTAAGCTTAGACCGAGTTGAGTGAACTGGCAAAAATGAAAAAATGTTCTTTGTTCAGTCAGGGTTTACAGAATTCACTGGAGAACTAAAACTGCCGCTTTTGGGAGCAGGAAGAGGAGTATTTAAGGTGGAAACAAGGCTCATTACAAAAGGGAACTGAAGACCTTTTGGATTCCAGCCATAGTTAAGGGAAGAGCTCATCCCGGAGGATGATCCAAGATGTTGCTCTTTCTCCAGGGAGGTCACAGGGGAGGGGGGAAGAACAGAGGATGACGGGAGTAGGGGCTGGTGGGAATTGCAGACTATATTTGAAACTTTAGCAAAAACCTATAGAATACATTGAAGCTGCAAACAAGTGTGTGCTTGCTTCTGGAACTCTTTCTCTCTTAAAATAGTGTACTGAATGTTACCATTTTATAGCAAATTCGTCTGTATTAAAATGAAGTATATTAAGACGAGACATAGTAAATGTCCTCAGTTTTGAACCTGGGCTGGAGAGAAATAGTCTTGCCTTCTCCCTGACTTCTAGAGTGCTCGACTTTTTTCTGAGTTTCTCCCAAGATAAGGAAAGTACTGCCTTAAAAGAATTTTAAAGTATGCAGAATTGTGTTTTATGGGATGGAAAAGCAAAAAGTGCACACACATTGAAAAAGCCCCTAGGGTTACACAGTAAAAGAACAGGTTGGTGAAAAGGTAAGAGCAGTGAAGTAGCGTGTGGATAGGGGAGCCCATTTCTGTCCCCTGAGGCACAAGGGTGATTAAGGACTTCTTGGTCTACAGAGTCCGTAGTGGAGAAAAGATTTCCAGGTGTGAGCCCATAACATTGAGACAGTTGTAAGGTTAAAATCCTAGTTCCTCCTAACACCTTGATATAAATAGTATACAGATTTATAAAAAGAAAATTTCCAAGTCCACCTGTGATTTGTTTAATATACTTCCACAGATGGGTAGAGAATTCAAACAAGGAAGTAGAATGTTAGACCTGTGACATGTTTTGGCTTGATGGTTTCTAACTCAAGAAGTGAGTGTCTTGAGTAATACCTGTTAATACAGTAGTTATTTTAAGTCACTGGCTACAAATGCTCTGATGTCACCTTTCTGTAAGAAACTAGTCAGTGTCTTTGCATGGAAAAAAACATTTGCATCATCTTTGAGCAATAAATGGGCCACAATAAGCTCAACTCATTCTCTAAAAATGAAAGCTTACACTTCCAAGGTATTTATTAGATACTCGGGACCATTCTAAATGTTTTGCATCTATTATCAATCCTCATAGCAACCTTCTGAGGTAGGCACTATTATTATCGTCATTTTAGCCAATGAAGAAGGAAAGTGCCAGAGAGGTTAAGTAACTATGAATACAATCAGTGTAAACTACGAGTTATTTTTAAGAGTCTTTGGGGAGTCCTTGGAAATCTTGTGCCTCCATGTGGAAGGATCCTCATTCTTCCTTCCTCCTTTTTACTGATAGCTGCTGAAATCTTTGGAGACTGAGATCACTCTAGAATTAAAGTAACTGTACTTCCTTTTTATTTTGTTTTTATTCAGATATATCCCAGAGACAAATTTGAAGCGAATTGCCACAACAAGTACATGTTTATGAAAGCAGACAGGGTTTTAGTAACTCACATCTGGGTATAGGTTAACTTTTTCTAACATTTGCTCTCTGCATTGGGAGCACAGAGTCTTAGCTGTCGGACCATCAGGGAAGTCCCAGAGTATAGGTTGATTAGTTGAAGGAAAGTAGGTATCTCTTTCCCTTCATTTCTCTTGTTTGTTTTCCCTACCCTTCATCATTTTGATGAGTGTGGGTTGAGGTCAAACAAGCAAGGGCATGTTTAAGTAACTATATTTTTCAGTCATTCAAAGAAGATACAGAGTGAAGGGTCTCTTTACACCAAGGACATGTGTGGCCTCTGACGTTGCTTCAGGTGATTTTTCACAAAACAGGAAATACCTAAAATGATGATGGTGTTCTGTGGCATAGATTTCTTTACTTAATGTTTGAAAAAGTAACAGTTCACAACAGAGCCTTTCTTACAGAATATGGCTATTAATCAGTGTTTTTTAAATTAATTACTAAGGACAAATAGATTATCATCTTTGATGAGACATATAGTAAAGCTTCCCTGGTAGCTCAGGCAGTAAAGCGTCTGCCTACAATGCAGGAGACCCAGGTTCGATCCCTGGGTTGGGAAGATCCCCTGGAGAAGGAAATGGCGACCCACTCCAGTACTCTTGCCTGGAAAATCCCATGGACCGAGGAGCCTGGTAGGCTACAGTCCGTGGGGTCGCAAAGAGTCGGACACGACTGAGCGACTTCACTTCACTTCATAGTAAAGTTAGTAAATAGGATTATGAGAAATGAATGAAAACTCTTCTACATTAGAATTAATCCATTAACAGATCAGTTTCTTAAATTTTGGTAATAAATGTTTTTAAAACATCCCATAATTTGGGATTATAGACTCTCTTTTTTTCCCCCCCCTTTTTTTTTGGCACTGCTGGGTCAATAAGGTTGGAAAAACCAGTTGGTCCTTCAGAGCATGCTTGGCTTACTCTTCTTTAGCAAAGATGACACCAAATATTAATGTCACAGTTGATTTTTGATTATGCTGTTCCTTGTGTGTTTTAATAACTGATAACTTGGTACTGTAAATTTTTATCTAAACTAGATTTTTCCCTTACTGTACATAGCACATTCAGATCTACCACAGTCCTCCAAGACTAGACGGTGGTTCCGAGCGTATCAGGTTATAAATTTGGAAATCCCACTTAACGTTGTTTTTATCAGTAGTTACGTGTTTCTACTTTTAAAAATTTAACATTCCTGAAGAATTTGTGGGGAAGTTTCGCTAAGTTACATATTTGTATAATGTTTAAATTTTTTTTTTTAGCAAACATATATTAGTAAACAGGAAAAAAGAGTAAAGATACTTTTAACAAGTTGCATATGAAAGTCTAAATCTTTTTTTGAAATAGCTACCATTTATTACATCCTCAGTATATACCAGACACTTTTTTTTTCTTTGTATGTTGTTTCCAGTCCTTCTCCTTTCTTTAAATAAGCTATATAGAAAAATTAAATGGGGAGGATTGTCATTAAGGACAGTTTTCAGAATTCTGTGTTGTGATGTTAGTCATAAAGAGAATTCCCTGTTGTCTCTCTGTGTTGGATTTCGCAGAACACACAAAACTGAAATAAGAAGAAAACAGGTAGCATATGCAGCAGAATAGTGCACGGGGTTTGGTGGGTCAGATGAGGCAGAGGCCAGAACTGAAATGAAAAGATTGTGTAGAGGAAGCATCAGTGAGGAGGCATGCTAAAGGCACAGTAGTAGCGCTTTTATGATGAAGGTAGAAGGGAATGATGAGTGATGTGGTTAAGGAGCCTGGAATGAAAGAGGTGATGGAAGTGAGGTCTAGTTCTGGAGAAGCTGATAAAGGCTTCTGAAGATTTTCATCTGTGAAATAATGCTCTGTCAGCATAAACAATGAGAAAATTACCTAGTATCAGTGATACAGACTATAGTAGTGTACTGAAACGGCAGCGGTTAAGGAAGAGGGCTGGTGCTCACCTTTCCCCTGACGTACTTGCAGTAGCCTCCTAACAGACCTCCGTGCTTCCCGTAGTGCGACCCCCTTCTCCCCAAATCTGTTTTCAGCATGGCAGCCAGATGGATTCTTTCAGCAAGCCCAGCCACATCCTGACCTCTGAGGGTCCCATTTCAGAGAAGCTCTAAAGGACCCCCGAGAGCTCCCCGCAATCCGCACCAACCTCATTTTTCTTCTACCCTCACCCTTGTTCGTTCCAGTTCAAATGCAGCCCTTGCTGCTTCTGAAAATTGTCGGTCTCTAATCCTGAGTCCTCTATACTGACCGTCCTTTGCCTGAGACTTTCTTCCCCTAGATATCCACGTGCCTAACTCCTGAAGTTTTGCTCAGATGTCACTTTCCTTGTCTGTTTCTTATGGTGATGGATGCCGTGCACCTAGAACAGTGTTTGTCACATAATAGATGCTCAGAACACACCAATTGGATGAAATGAATGGATTTAAAAGCTTGTAAAGAAGATCAGTTATCTAAGAGAAACTTGTATGCTAGCATGAGTTTTTGCCTAAAATGTCATAGAATCTCAAAGCCACTGGTTGTAGTATATGCATATATCACCAATTTAGAAATCTGTTTCAGAATATAATCTAGATGCCATTGCTAATGTATTAACCTATTACTTTGAATTTTGTAAATTAGTTTGAATTTAATTTTTTTGAAAATTAGTTTAAATTTTATTCCTGCTAGGATGTTTGTTCTCAATGGTGAGAAGCCCACTTTAAATGTGCCCCCTTAATTTAAACCTTATTTCGTGTGTCTAGGTGGAAATTTAACTTCCCACCTGTCTTCTGGAGTTGGAATTGTTTATTGGCTGACAGAAGAATTTCATGAAACTTTTAATTCCAATATGAACTCTGTTTCTTTTTCTGATTTCCTCATAGATGATGATTGGCAGGAAGCTCATGAGCGCCTGGCTGAACTGGAAGAGAAGCCGCCTGCAGCAGTTAATGAACAAACCGGCAATGGAGAAAGGGATGAGATGGACTTGTTGGGTGACCATGAGGAGAATCTGGCAGAGAGGCTCAGTAAGATGGTGATTGAAAATGAACTTGAAGACCCAGCTATCATGAGGGCGGTACAGACCAGGCCAGTGTTGGAAGTAAGTGGCTGTGAGCTGGAGCAGACTAGGGACTGAGTAGAGTATTGGGCTTTGCTGTTGCTGTTTCATTTACGATACCAAGAGAGTTACACGTTCCATAGAAATCTGATGGTATTATTCCTCATAGCAGTTCTAGAGATGAAGTTGGGGTATAAGGTATTTTCTAGAATGTGGTAATTTCTTGATCCTCAACAGTTGCAGCTCTTTGGGAGCTTTGTTCACCACAAACTGGTAAGTTCCCCAGAGAGCCTGCACTATTCCACACTTTGTGTGTGTTTTCCCTTCTTGCTAGCCCCAACCAGGAAGTCTCAATTCCAGCATCTGGGATGGATCTGAAGTTCTAAGGCGAATCCGAGGACCACTGCTTGCTCAGGTATTAAACGTTTTCGCATTATATAAAGTTTCTAGCGTCTGCAACCTGGCTCCTGTTGTTGCCCTTCCCTTACTGGAGCGATGTGCAGCTGTGTGCTCTCTGCTGGCCTTGTGTTGGTCACATCGTCCAGCAGCTGTAGCTGAACCTCAGACTCCATGGTAATGCCCACTTGATTGTGCTTTCCTTTGAAATGGTTGAAAGGGAGCCATTGGAACATGAAAAGTTTGGCAGCTTATGATCTCAGTTTCAATTAAAGTCATTTTAGGGGCTTCCCAGGTGACACTAGTGATAAAGAATCTGCCTGCAGTGCAGGAGTTGCAAGAGACACGGGTTCTATCCCTGGGCCGGGACGATCCCCTGCAGTAGGAAATGGCAGTTCACTCCAGTATTCTTGTCTGGACGACTGAACACACACACTCACTCACTCATTTTCAGGCACACCTGTCAGAGCAGGTTGCTGTTGGCCAGGGGTCGAGGGCAGTGGGAGAGGTGACTGCCAAGGGACAGCGCTAAGAAAGTTTGGGGAGCGACAAAACTTGAGTCTTGATTTTGGTGGCAGGCCCGTGACTCTGTGCATTTATCAGAATTTAGTTCTATACGCCACAGAGGGTAAATTTTACTGGATATGAAATAAAACTAAATTAAAAATTAAAAAAATAATTTCTCAAGGTATTGGGCATCTGTAAAGGTGATTAAGACATTTCGAGCTAGCTAATTTTTTTAACACTACTTCCTCAATTAGGAAATGCCTACAGTGTCTGTGTTAGAATATGCCTTGCCTCAGAGGCCCCCCCAGGGCCCAGAAGACGATCGGGACCTTTCCGAGCGCGCATTACCAAGGCGGTCCACCTCGCCTGTCATTGGGAGTCCTCCTGTTAGAGCTGTCCCCATAGGCACCCCACCTAAGCAGATGGCTGTGCCCAGCTTCAACCAGCAGGTACCTCTCATCAACAGGCACTCAGCCCAGGATACTGGGAATCTGAGCAAAACTCTTTGGGAAATGTGCTACTGGGAGGAGGGTGGAAGTGTGGGGTAGGCATTAGATTAAAAAGGAGAATAGCCGATTAGAGGAGAAGTTAGCACAAATAAGAGACACATTCCCCAATGCCCTTTGCTGGTGCTGCTCCTGTCGCTGCTGCCTTTTAATTGGGGGAGAAAAAGGGTAGTTAACCACATTTAGTGTACATATCCTTTTTAAAGTGTTTTGCTGGCTGCCCAGAACCTTGGCAGAGAGGTAGCTGAAAGCTGGGGGGAGTGGGAACACACAGCATTGTCCACATCCCTTTTTACCTTTAAGATATCCCTGCTTTCCCTAGAGCCTGTGCAGTCCTGTTCCATAGACTTCCCTCCACCTGAAACCAGCAGCTGGAAAGGAAGGCCAATGTGGAAGGTATGGGGGGAGGGTGGCATTGGTCTGGCCTAGTTAGGCTCAGTATCCTCTGAAACGGTGGAGTCGCAGTGGACACGAAGAGCTGAGCATGGCGGCCATATCACAGGGGCGTCAGAGCAGGGCTTAGTTAATCCTCCAGCTTTCTTATCATTCCATCTCCCTCACTGCTACCAGAATATATCCTCTTGGAAAGAATTTGCAGGTCAGAATATCTGCTGGTCCCTCCCTCAGATAGCATGGAAGGGTGGGGATAACTGGAGAATTAGCTAAGTCTTCCTCAGTTAAAAAGTGGCACGTTGCTTGGTATTTGTGAGAGGAAGTGACCGAAGGTTCTACACGTGGACCGAAGCCATAGCAGTTTGCTTGGAAGTAGGGCTTTGCATTGAGTTCTGTGTCTCTGCCAGTACTCGAGGGGAGGGAGCACAGGTCGGGGGAAAACTGGCTTCCCTGAGTGCCGTCGCATGTGTGCTTGTCCTCGTAGATCCTGTGTCCAAAGCCTGTGCATGTTCGGCCCCCAGTGCCGCCGCGGTATCCTGCTCCCTATGGTGAGAGGATGTCTCCAAACCAGCTCTGCAGTGTCCCGGTAGGTCGCTCTGCACCCTAGTGAAGGTGTGCAGTGTGTATTTTCTCATCAGTGTATCGGTACCTCCTAAATGATGCATGTTTCTCATAATCTCCATACTTGAATTTCTGGGTCTTAGAGTGCCCAGATCAGCAGACATGGTTCATCGTACTCAGCTATTTCTTCCCTCAGCTCATCTCGTATCTTTAAAGATCTAGACTCGAAATGATCTGGTTTCGTGCTGTTACACTCCCTCATTCGACTGCTGCCTTTTCACGTTACATAATCCTAGTGCTTCGTAGCTCCTAGCATTACTCACTCTTGCATTCCTTCAGCGGACAGTTCAGCTCTACCCTTTAAGAGTTTCCCTGTCCATGTCTGTTCCGCATTTCCGTTGAGTTCCTCTGTTGTTTCTCTGTTTACGGTATGACTCTAATGTTTTCTTTTCCTTTCCTTTGTTTTAGAACTCCTCCCTGCTGGGCCACCCATTTCCCCCTAGCGTCCCTCCTGTCCTCAGCCCCCTCCAGCGAGCGCAGCTTCTTGGAGGAGCACAGGTAAGCGCAGGATTAGCTCAGCCCGTAAAGAGCTCGCCTAGCTTTCCTAAGGTTCACTGGCTCACATCCGCACCCCCCCCTTTTTTTTTTGCTACTAATCAATTCCTACTGCCTCTTCTTTCTTCCTGCCATTACTTTCTCAAGCAAAGTTATTGATGGAAACAGTATTCACTGTTCTGTGGATGAAAGTAAGGGGACCTGCCAATCAGCTAAATCCAAGATCTTGTTTTTGCAGCTACAGCCTGGACGGATGTCTCCCAGCCAGTTTGCACGGGTCCCTGGATTCGTGGGCAGCCCACTTGCCGCCATGAATCCCAAGCTGTTGCAAGGGCGAGTTGGGCAGATGCTCCCCCCTGCGCCAGGCTTCCGCGCCTTCTTCAGTGCCCCACCCACTGCTACACCACCACCTCCACAGCAGCACCCCCCTGGCCCAGGACCCCACCTGCAGAATCTAAGGTATACAGAGAAAGTGCGACTGTCTGTCCCTTGTCCACTGAGTCACTTGATTGTTGACATTTAGTGATAGAAGGCAAGCAGTCTCCTTGCTATTTTCAAATGATGTATTTTGTGATGTTATTTGATCCTCAAGTTGGCAAACACAGAAATGTTGGATGGTCTCCAAGGTTTCATGTGAATCCCATTTCCTTCCAGTCATGTGCTTCCTGGGCCTCCCAGGTGGCTCAGTGATAAAGAGCTGCCTGCCAGTGCTGAGCCTTGGGTTCCATCCCTGGGTCGGGAAGGTCCCCTGGAGAAGGAGATGGCGACCCCCTCCAGGATTCTTGCCTGGGAAATCCCATGGACAGAGGAGCCTGATGGGCTATAGTCCTTGGGGTCACAAAGAGTAGGGCACAACTTAGCAACTAAACAACAAGATGCTTCCTACTTACATTTGCACATTAATAATCACCTTTTTCTGGAGAAGGCAATGGCACCCCACTCCAGTACTCTTGCCTGGAGAATCCCATGGACGGAGGAGCCTGGAAGACTCGAAGAGTCGGGCACGACTGAGCGACCTCACTTTCACTTTTCACTTTCATGCATTGGAGGAGGAAACGGCAACCCACTCCAGTGTTCTTGCCTGGAGAATCCCAGGGACGGGGAGCCTGGTGGGCTGCCAGCTATGGGGTCGCACAGAGTCAGACACGACTGAAGCGACTTAGCAGCAGCAGTCACCTTTTTATTTCTTCTAAAGTTTCTTGTCTCACATATCCATTTGACACACACACATACATGCGCCAAGTGCTTCTCATCTAACAAGAGTTATCTTACACTGAGGAACAGAGAGGGCAGTCCCTGACGGTCCCATGGTTAGGACTCAGTGCTTTCACTGCCATGGCCCAGGTTCAGTCAGGGGAGCTGAGACCCAGCAAGCTACATTGTGCAACCAAAAAAAAAGAGGAACAGAGATAAAGATGCTGAGTTGTCAGCTAATCTCAGTGCTTAGCTACTTGCTTGCTTCCACTGGGATTTTACGATAGAGGTTTAAGTTCCTGCTTCAGTGAAATTGTGTTTTATTATATATCACATTGTCTCAGGGTTCTCCTGAGAAGCAGAACCAATAGCATATAGGTAAATAAGAGATTTACTTTAAGGCATTGGCTTACATGAATGTGGGGCTAGGAAGTCCAGAATCTGTAGGGCAGGCCAGCAAGCTGGACATTCTGTTGGAAGTTGTGGTTGCAGCCTGAGGTCTGAATTTGTAGGGCAGGTGAGCAGGCTGGAAATGCAATCAGGCCTTCCCGTATTCCAGTCTTGAGGCAAAATCCCTTCTCTGGGAAACTGGTTTTCCTTTTAGGGCCTTCAACTGATAGGCAAGTCCCACCCACATTATCTAGGGCCATCTTTCTATTTCTTAAAGTTAATTGTAAATGTTAATAGCATCTATAAAACACCATCACAGCAATATCTAGATGAGTGTCCAAACAACTGGGTGTCTTAGGCAATCAGCATATTAAATTAACCGTCACGTGTATTTTCAGGATGATTTCCAAATGTGAATTTGAGTACATTAAATTTAGTTAGAGACTTCTCCTTAACAGCTAGGAGCAAAGAGAATTAAACTAGCTTACTGCTGATTCACTCAGATTTTATGATTGTCTTCTTAGGAGTTGAGAATTGTCTTTCATGGAAGACATGAAAATACAGCTGTGTCTTCCTTCTGAAAGATCTTCTTAGAGTAGACACCAACATTCTCTTGGGTGAACCTGTGTGAAGTTATCCGGTATTGATCACATTCTTTAAAGCTTCAGGTCATCAAAAGGACAGAGCTAAACATCTTTCCCTTTTTCTTAGATCGCAGACCCCAGTGTTTAGACCAGACACAACCCATCTTCATCCACAGCACCGTCGACTCTTGCATCAGAGGCAGCAACAGAATAGAAAGTATGTACTTAACCTCCTCTTTTGTGGTTTCTTAATCTAGGTTTCATTTTTGCCTGATTTAGCTTACTTTTTAAGTAAATTTAATCAATATTGAGCTTATTTCAACTGGCTAAGTCAGATCATACGTGCTAGTTTATGTAATGGACAAGCTTTGAATGACTAGAGCTTATCAACTTATTTCCAAGTTAATATGATTCTGAAATGCTGTTTAGATCTGGGGTGGGGGTGGTCAGCATATTCCACTCACTCCTTACCAAGTTCTTCCCTTACTTCTGACTGCGTTTTGTGTACCGTCTCGGCTCAGAGGTAATCTTGAAGTATAGTCTCTAGCATTACATTTGGGTCTTATGTAAGCCGACAGTCACTTTGTTTTTGCCTCTGTTTAATCCTCATTCAAATATATATTTATATATGTGGCCCCAGCTGTGTACTAGCTACTGTGGTCAGTTTGGGAGATTGAAAGAAGAACAAGACATAACACGCCCTTGCTTTCATGGAGCTTATATTTTGTCATCATTCTTATACATGGTTCTTTGTGTGTAATTTCCTTTTTCTTTCAAAAAAAAAATTCTGGAATATTCTTTGCAGAGGTAAAAAACTAGTATGGGCCTTTAAGACACAAAAAATACAAACCATAAAGGAAAAGATTAATAATACATTGACTGTTAAAATACAAAGCTTCTCAGGCCTGCAGTTGACATTATGGTATTGTGCATTTCAGAATTTGAAAGGGTAGATCTCATGTTAAGTATCTTACCCCACCCTCAAGCCCCCCAAAAGGGACCCAAGGAGTGGGTGTATATGTCTAGTGCCTTTTTTATGCTGATGGCATGACAAGTGTTTGCATTTGTCCAGACTTACCAATTTGTATACATTAAATTGTACATTTCTTTGTACAGCAGTTAGCAGCAGTTATTTGTAAAGTTGTTTACAAATATTTTTTATGAAATTGTAAAAATATATTAAACTTCTATGTAATAAAAGGCATCAGACACAAGCATGCAGTCTTTCAATAGAGGAAACCTACATGGCTCATAAAAACACAAAGATTTTCAGGCTCACTTGTAATGAGAAGAGTGCAGATTGAAATTAGATAACCGTTTTATATCCTGAGACAGCAAAACATGAAGTGTCTCAACACTGTCGTTGTTAGCAGGAATGGAATATATATAGCCTTTGGAGAGAGAATTTGGCAATAAACAATAAGACTTATAATGTAGATACATTGAATCCTAGCAGTTTTACTTTTCAGAATATACCTGGGGGGTATATTATCAATGTGGACAAGTGTGAAACACATAATATTGAATAAGAATCAAGGAGCAGAATTTTATGCCTAATACCATTTATGTAAAATGGAATACTACTGTATGATATTTAAAGGTAGACATACAAGTAATAAAAGTAATAAAAGGTAGGTGTACAAGTAATAAAAGTATAAAAATATTTCATGAAGGATATGTATCAAAGTCAGGATAGTGGTTCCTATAGGAAGGAAGGGGAGCTGGAAACTGATCTTGAGGGCTGTAGGTGGCCCCTCAACTGTAAGCGTAGCACTGTGTTAGTTTAATATTTTACTTTTTAAAAATCTGAAACAAATTTGACCAAATAATTTTTTCATTTAGTCCAAATGGTGAGTAAATGGATTTTTGGATAATGTTTGCTGGACCTTTCTATGTGTTTAAAGTATATCATAATTTTCAACAAGTTTTTTAAAAGTATGTAGACTTGGAGTCAAGTTGGCCTGTGATCACACCTCTCACTGCTGCCAGGCGTACTGCTTTGGGCAAGTTACCTGATCTCTTCTGAGCTCAGTTTGTTGTCTTAAGTGGGGAAAATAAACTTACGGACCTCATAGGGTTATTATGGGGCTTATACACAAGTCCATAGGAGAAGGTGCTTAGCTTATGGTAAGGCACCCAGATTTTAGTTTAGTCCTCTGATTAGGTATTGCATAGCTCCTTCCTCTCAAATTTTGTTAAAATTCTATTCTTTTTCACTCCTCTTTTAATAAAAGCAAAGGGGATTTTTTTTTTTTTCAGTTGGCCTGGTTTACGCCAGTATTGTTATAAGGCGTAATTCATGTGTCCACTCGAAGTGCATGTGACCTGTATTTCCTTTCCAGTCAGCATCGGACTCTCAACGGTGCAGGAGACAGAGGGAGTCACCGGAGCAGTCATCAGGATCATATCCGGAAGGACCCATATGCCAACCTCATGCTGCAGCGAGAGAAAGACTGGGTCTCTAAGATTCAGATGATGCAGCTGCAGAGCACTGACCCCTACCTGGACGACTTCTACTACCAGGTGCGCGCTCTGGGCCAGTGCCCGGATGACTTCTGTTACCAGGCATGAGCACTGACCCCTACCTGGATGATTCTTATTACCAGGTATGCACTCTGAGCCAGTTTGAAAGGTAAGCTTAGTCGCTTACCCTGGTGAAGGTACTCATTTAAATATTGGTATAATTTTCTTCTGAGGTAGTCTTCAAGTGGGTAAGAATTTTGTCCCGTTTTTCAAGCTGAAGAATCTCTCACAATATTCACTGAAAGGTTTGCATATATGCCTTTTCTAAACTGTAGAGACTCTGAAACCAATATTTTCAAATCTTTTTGGCATCAATAATCTGGTTCTTAAAATTAAGAATTTTGGCAGTCTAATGATGTTTCCATTGATGCTAATTTTGAAGGCTGGGATTTTTTGATAAAGTAAATTCTTCACAATCTGATAAAAGTTAAGAGCCAGTACGTATAGAGCGTGAGCAGCGGTGCCGCCACTGGTGTAAGTCGCTCCATGATAGAGAGCGGCCAATCCTCTTCTCACATGGCAGAATTACTTTGAAAAACTGGAGAAGCTGTCAGCTGCTGAAGAAGTGCACGGTGACGGCCCAAGAAAGGAGCGCACCAAGCTCATCACGCCCCAGGTGGCCAGGCTGGAGCACACCTACAAGCCAGGTGAGGCCGCCGTCCCCATGCCCATGGCCGAGAGACGCGCTGTGCTGCTGGCGGGACAGCAGCCGCAGCTGTGTGGATGACGGGACGGGGACGTGTGAGACTGATGCACACGGCACCGCTGTCCCTGACAGATGTGGAGGCCCACTTACTCAAGCGCGGACTGGATAGTTTGACAGATGACCTTTTAAGTCCATTTCTGCTTGAGATTCCATGACTTTTTAAAATGTTATAATTTCTAGTATCCATAAAATAGATAAAGGGGAAGATACTTCAGACTTTTTATTATTACAACCAAAAAAAAATGGAAAAGGATAGATTTTGATAAGAGATTGCCTTAGATAATACATGGATTTTTGTAGTGAATTTTTAGGTCTGGAGTAGAGACTAGAGAACATAGGACCTCCTGGCAGTCTAGTGGTTAAGACTGTGCTTCCACTGCAGGGGGCTTGAGTTCCATCCCTGGTCAGGGGAACTAAAGTCCCCACATGGAACACAGCGGGGCTTCCCTGGAGGCTCAGCAGCAGAGAACCCACCTACCGTGCAAGGGACAGAGGAGACGCGGGTTCAATCCCTGGGTCAGGAAGATCCCCTGGAGAAGAAAGTGGCAACCTGCTTCAGTATTCTTGTTTGGGAAATCGCACGGACAGAGGAGCCTGGCGGGCTGCAGTCCATAGGGCCACAAAGAGTCGGACACGACTCAGCAACTAAACAACAGCAGGCCATGCAGTGGGGCCAGAAAAGAGAGACTGTGATGATCTTCGTTGAATGCTGTCTGCCTGTGTTGCTGGGTTTTTACTTGTTGGCAACTTTTTGTCCTTGCAGTGCAGTTTGAGGGCTCTTTGGGAAAGCTCACTGTCTCTAGTGTGAATAATCCCCGAAAAATGATTGATGCTGTTGTGACGTCTCGGAGTGAGGATGATGTAAGTGGCCACAGAATTGTGTGTTTAAGGAAGTCTGGGTCAGCACTGCTTCTTTGACGGTCCCTGGGTTGGAATCCCAAGGCAGCCAGGCAGGACCTGGGGTGGCAGGAGCCTTTGAACTGGGTAACCCTGGCCACAAACAGCATTAGCTGTTTGTTCCAGTTTTTAAAACCATCATTTTCTGTGTGTTTAAGATTTCCCTATGACGCCCTCATCTTCCGTTGCACTCTCCAGTACCTTTTGCTCCTCTGTGGACTTAGTTACTAGCTCATGTGGGGGCCCTTCAGTCAGCTCTGTGACCTTTGCCCCCATTACTTCTGCTTGATTATTAATCCCCACAGTACTGTCGCAAATAGGATTACCTATGGAATTTACCAGCAGTAAATAATTCTTAACATCGTTAAAGAGTTCATATTGAAAAGTCTTTTCTTTTTTTTAGGAGACAAAAGAAAAACAGGTTCGGGACAAAAGACGAAAAACCCTTTTCATAATTGAGAAAGTAAGTTTTAGAATTGCTAAAGTTGCTGTAGTTAGTTTCAATTTAGCAGACTGTGAAATGTATGTGTACACAACACGTGGGAAAGTAAACAGTCGGCTAGTGTCCTGTGATTTTAACTAATGTACATGTTTGTGTAAAGTGCCTATTGTGTACAGGGCATGCTGGAAAGGAGTGTGGTTTACCTTGCCTGTGGCCTCGTGGAAAGAGCACTGCAGTTACAATCAGAAGTCCTGGGGTTTTGTCCAGGCTTGTTCAGTTAGTGGCTGAGTGTTTTAGGGCAGGGCATCTTTTTAAGAAAATGAAAAGAAAAATTACACTGTTCTGCCTGTGAATGGATTGTCTGTTCAGTCAGTTCCCATATGTTTATTGACCATTCCCTGGGTGTTGGGCACTGTCCTGGGCTCTAAGGAAAATCAGTAGTAGGCAGTTAGTGTTGAACCATAAAACACCATGTTGTGGGGCATAGAGTATAGGCGTTAAGAGCACAGACTCTGAGAACAGGCTCCAGATCATTTCTCACCAAGTCTGTGACTTGAGGCAAGTCATTTAACCTTTCTGTGCCGTCTTTGGTTTCTTAATCTTTGAGAATGAAAGTGGTGAGAGTCTCCTCTCACTGGGCTGTGGTGAGTATTCCATGAGTATTTGCACAGTGCTTAGAGCGGGGCCTGGGACCCTACAGTCGTCAGCTGTTTCGTTTTCACGGATAGAGGCATCACGGGACGCAGTGGCACGCGTTGCTCACATTACTAACAGGGCTGCTGCTGGAAACTTTGGAAAGTGGATAATCGTGTCACTACCATCGCCTGCTGGATTAGTGGTCAAGAAGGGGCAGGGAACGATTCCTGAAGGGTGCTTTCTTTCTAAGTTGTTTGACACTGTTTCTCTGGGTTTAAGCGAGCAGGTTTTCCTCTCTCTTACTTCTGTGAGCTTCCACTCTTACGTTGTCTGCTAGTCCTGGACGGCCACGTTGTGCACCTCATGCTGAGTTTGCTGAGGCCCGCTTTGTCTCTCCCTTAGACCTACAGTTTACTGCTTGATGTGGAGGATTACGAAAGGCGTTACCTCCTAAGTCTGGAAGAAGAGCGACCTGCCCTGATGGATGAAAGAAAGCACAAAATTTGTTGCATGTACGACAACTTAAGGGGGAAATTGCCTGGACAGGAGAGGTGAGAATTGTGTCCTTTGGTGAAAACATTAGTCTCGCTAGATTCCTTTGAGTTTTATATATCCTACCCTTACCCTTCCTTACCATTTCAGTAAGCTCACTCCATATAAAACATTTTAGAATCCTTTTGAGCCTGGGGGGGTGGGGGGTGGAAATCTATGTATCTTGAATTCATTCATTTAGCAAGTACCTCTTCAATACCTGTTAGGGACAGTGCTGGGCGCTGGAGACAGTGGGGAACGTTTAGTTTCTTTTGTTGAGCTTGTAGATGGTATCTAGTTTATGCTTACTAATGTTCAACCGTGTAATCTTTATGTATTTTCTTTCCTACTAAGATGGAAAGTGTAAACATTCATGCTTTCCTGGGATTGCCGTACAGTTCTTATTTGCTGTGGAAGCCAGTCAGTCTTCCAGTGAAGACTAAGCTTCTTAGTATAATTTCTCTGTCTCTCTGTCATCTCTCTCCCACCCAGTATCTGGAACAGAATCTTGCTAATGGTAAATGTTCCAGAAATCACAAGATTTATTGATGAATGCAAGAGGACGCTCCCTTTGTCTTTGCCCATTCTAGAGAGTTGATGGTTCTTTTTGAAAAGGACCTTCTTTTTAGCACATCTTTTCCGGAGTTGGACTGACAGGGAGCTTGGTTGAATAAATCTGGGTTTCTCTGTAGATTGGACTGTTAAGTAGCCAGTAAAATCTGTAAAGTATTATGTATTGCCTTGGAAAAGTGTTCATAAGTTTTCGAGTGAAAAAAGTAACAAGCCATATAAATTATATGGATCCCCCTTTTTTAAAAATGAAAGATAAAAATATATAATACACAGCAAAAATGCCTTCAAAATGATAGCACTAGTGAATTATCTCTGAGATTATGAATATTATTATTAATACATGTATATTTTCAGATTTTGCTGTTTTAACCATGTCATTTGTGTCGTTACTTGAAAGTTAATAAAAGAAATCAGTGCCTATAGTTAGATTAGTTTTTTTAATGTACAATTTTTGAAATGATTTTCAATACTCATGAAACTCAAAGAATTTACTTTTTATTTATTTGTTGAGAGTTGGTAAAGTAACTCTCACTGTTTTGTAGTGCAGATCATTGCAGGGTGCACATGAATGCAGTGTGTTCATCTGGCAACATGTAGGAGGAGAAAGGGGGTTTCTGCGTTGCTGTTGCTGACCCGAGCTGGCCTTTTCTTCCCCGCAGCCCGAGTGACGACCACTTTGTGCAGATCATGTGCATCCGAAAGGGGAAGAGGATGGTGGCCCGGGTCCTGCCTTTCCTCTCCACAGAGCAAGCAGCTGACATTCTCATGACAGCAGCCAGGAACCTGCCTTTCCTCATCAAGAAGGACGCACAGGATGAGGTGGCCCGCCATGTGGGGTCCTCTTTCCCTTGGGTCTTCACAGTGGATAAGATTTCCAGAAGCCAAACTTCTTATTTCCCCCCCTTTTCCCTTTTGTGTTCTTTTACCTAATCTTTGGCTCAATGAGTATTTAAAGCAAAACCTTGACTCCAAACCTATGTTTTTAATGCTACTTCTTTATCCAACAGACCATGTCCCTAAACATGAGGAAAGCAGTAATTCCGTCTTACGTGTCACAGTTGTTAAGCTGTGATCTGTATTAGAACTGCTTTGGAAGCAAATAGTTCAGCCCTACCCCAGACTTGCTGAATCTGCATTTACAGAGAGAAGATCAGGCCCCCAGCTGGGTCTGACTGCTCACTATTTGCAGTTCATGATCTTGCTTACCTTATTGGATATAAAGTATCATTCATGGGCTGTTATTAGTGGCTTAACACTGACCTGTACGCTTACTTCAGTGGTGTCCCACAGGAATTGGGCCAGTGCTTTTAAGCAGTTTAAACTGGGCTAGAATTTGTGGGTTCTATTTTCTTTACTGTTCGTAGTAGTATTTTAGATTTTATTTATTTTTGACCGTGCTGGGTCTTTGTCGCCTCATGGGTGCTCCTCTCGTGGCGGCCAGCAGGGCCGCTCCAGTTACCACGCTCGGGCCTCTCTCTCTCGGGGGTGTGGGCTTTAGCAGTCGGGGTGCACCGGCCTAGTGACTCCAGGGCACGTGGGGTCCTCCCACACGGGGGGTCAAACCCATGCCTCCTGAACCAGCAGGCAGGTTCTTTACTGCCGAGCACTAGGGAAGTCATGGGCTAGAATTTGAAACGTGATTATCAAGTTTGTAAGAACTGCTCTCTGCTTATTCCTATCACAATACTTGAAAGATTAGCAAAATTTGAAATAGTATTAGAACTTCAAAGCAAGAAGTTGATACAGTTAGCACAAAGGGCTAGTATCATTAAGTATGAGATTCAGAATAATAGCATTTATGAGAATGAACCCGAAAGATGTGAAAATTATTCTTTCTGAAATAATAGACTTGAAAGAGTTTCTTTACTCAGCAAATACTTACTAAGCACTTCTATGTCCCAGGCACTGGTCAGGTCCTGTAAGTATAGCGCCTGATTCTTGGTGCTAGGAGTTAGAAACCCAGAGAGGCCTGCTGTAGTGGAGCTCACCTGCTACTGAGGAAAACTTGGTTGAATTTAGAGGCTAAGATTTTACCTGTATGTGTTAAAGAGTAATAGACCACATCTGTAAATACTGTTTGTTTGAGGTAATAGCAGGTTCCAGGTCTGAGGCATAAAATGTACAAGATAATTATGGAGTATCGTGTCAGAAACCAAGAGAGCTGAAAGATTACTATGGTTCTGCCTGAAAGATGCACAGACCAACTTGAAGGAACCCCCTTTTGGTCACAATGGGATAATTTGTGTCAGAAACAAAAATTAACACCAGTGCATTGCTGTAGATTGGATATGTTTCGTGAGTTCATAATATGAAAAGAATGTACTAAACACTTTAAGAGATTGCTTGGCCATCAACTCATTATTCTGAAAAGTGGTAAGTAAAGGAAAAGAAGCATTTATCCTGCTGCATTACAGCCAGATGTCAAGGTGACTAGAGTGTTGATATTAGGAAGTTCTTCTTTACAGAAGAATTTCAGCTAATAAATTCCAAAGAAACGACAAAATGGCCGTTTTACAGCTCCTAATGGAAAAAACAGTCTGTCTGAGCAGCAGCCATTACTGGAGCTGAAAGCGTGAGGTCAGAGATGAATGGGGATTTTCTCATTTCTTTGGTTGGGGCAGGCTGGCCACACCTGAACCTGCAGACGACCTCGAGCCCCATGGAGGGGAGCAGCGTGCTTCCTGACACTGTGTGGAGGGAGTTCTCAGCTCTCCATGGGTGTCTTGCTGCGCACCGCCCTGCCCCCTCTGCTGAACTTGAGTTCAGTCAAACCTCTGATCCTAATTACCAGTTTTTATGGGCGAAAGACTGAAGATTGGGTCATTCTTAAGTGATACCACAGAGGTGCCATTAGCCAGATTCAAACTATGGGACAAATGACCCAGTTTCTTCAAATGGCATAAGAAAAGGAGACGGGCCAGTGAGAGAGGACCTGCTAACAGATTCTGAAAGCCTTAAAGCCACATGCAATGCGCGGGTCCGGTTTGAACCATCAGAACAAATTGGCTTCTAGGCACTTCTGAGCCAGTTGGACTTATTTGAGTTTGGAGTGGATATTAGATGATCGTTAAGGAGTTAAACTTCCGCAGGTACGATAATATTGTGACAGCAGTGAAGTATTGCTGTTTATGAAAAAGATGATGTGATACGGGAAGAACATAGATTTAATGAGGTTGGCAACCTGTTACTGATTGAATTGTTGAAGTTTGGTTGTGGGTACGTGGACTTCACTATACTGTTGTTGGTACTTCTTTGTATGTTTAAAAATGCTTTGGGCTTCCCAGGCGGAACTAGTGGTAACGAGCCACCTGCCAGTGCAGGAGGCGCAGGAGACATGGGTGCGGTCCCGGGGTCGGGAGACCCCTGGAGGAGGGCCCGGCGACTCACTCCAGGATTCTTGCCTGGAGAGTCCCATGGACAGAGGGGACTGGTGGGCTACGGTCCCTGGGGTCGCACAGAGTTGGACACAACGGAAGTGACTTAGCACGCACGCAAGAATGCTTTAATTTTTAAAGCTCTGCTTATTTAGAAGAGTCGACCATGAAAAGGAGTCTCTCTATTCTTGAATGCTACTTAAAGCTGAACCAGCCTTCATTTTTCATGCTGTGGTCATTGAGTGCTGGAAGCACCCTCGACTTGAAGTGTCACAGCCTGGTTACACCAGCAGCCCTGTGTTTTAATTTCCCAGTCTGGGCCTTATGGCAGAGCAGAAGGAGTGAACTAGCAGGCTGGAATCCAACAGCCTTGAATTCTGGTTCTGGCTACTAGCTTTGTGACCAGAGTCTGGGTTTCTGATCACTTAGCATCTCTGATCTATAAACGTTGATTGATCATTTCTCCGTTTCCTCATTGAGCTTTTATAAAGATAAATCAAGATACCATTAAGTCTGAAAATACTTGTCAGTAACTCTCTGACTCTCAGAATTTACCTATGTTAGAGTGCTTCTCATAGTATATTAAGTTGACAGTTAACTCATGGCTTCTCTGTATCTTAGACCCCTGAGGGTCTGTCCTGTTTATCCTATGTTTTTAGCCCATAGTGCCTGGTACATTGTAAGCATCTGAGTATTTGTAGAATGAATACTGATGTTCTATCATGTATCTTGCTCTGTATTTGAGAAGTGATTTTGCACCCTTGGTTCAAAAGTAATCACAAGTAATGATGTTCCTGTGCGCGTGGAAAAAATTCTCAGCAGTTACCATGGAATCCGCTGCTGAGATGCTGGCAGTATCTGCTGGACTTGTTAGGCTCCTTTGTTACATCTTGCCTGGGGCAGTGAGCACCCCTCCGTCCCTGCCCACTCAGGGGTGTGGCAGAAGCAGCAGTTACCAGACTGTGATGGCCTGTCCGTTCTGTCTTCCGGTAGGTGCTGCCGTGCCTATTGAGTCCCTTCTCTCTCCTCCTCTACCATCTTCCACCAGTGACCGTCACCAGCCTTCTGCAGCAGCTGATGAACCTACCTCAGAGTGCAGCGGCCCCAGCTCCGTCCAACCCGCACCTCTCTGCCGTGCTCCAGAACAAGGTGAGCCCTGAGCCCTGCGAGCCTTCTCAGTCCGAGGTACTGGTACAAATGGTGGTTGCTGTGGCCATCGTGGCGGGAAACAGGAGGGCGAGGGGGTTGCAGCTGTAACCTCAGCCGGGAGCTCCATTAAGCTCGTGGTGACAGAAGCTGGAGGTGGTAGTGATTTTCACAAGACAGGGTGCTCTGTACCTCACGTGGAGAAAACCCGGTTTGTGTTGGGGTGCAGACTCCTTTGGTCCCCTGCTGTGCCATCCCAGCAGCGGCTGCCACGCTTGCGTCCTCAGTGGGTGTGGAATTTAGAGCTCTGCTCTGCCCCAGGAGGAGTGGTGGTTTTAAAGGGCTGAAGGGTGTAGGGGAGCTGGCCTCCTCACTTGGACCTCTTCCCGGAGCTCTAACCACCGACTTCTACTTAATCTCAACGGCCAGCTCGTAGTCTCACGCCACACCCGAGTGCAGGGAAAGCTGGAAACATCTCTGAATTCACGCCATTGTCACCACGGGTGGCGTCAGATCTAGTAGAAGGAAAGAGGATTAGGTAGGTAATGACTGGTCTTTGTCACAAGACATCCCAGTTCATATTTCATTTATATCAGATTAAAGGTCCAGAGACTCCCAGGAGTCAGTACAGAAGGAGAGCGGTGAGCTTTTAGGCAGAGCAGGTTTCCACCCCTCCTCGGCTGCGTCCTAGGTTTGTGACCGTGAACCGATCATTGCACTTTGCTGAGCCGGTTTCCTGATCTATAAAGTGGAGGTGATGTCGGCATCACTTAGGTGAGCAGGCAGCCGTGAATGATGCAGTTTAATGCTGGGTACACAGTGACGCTCACTCGGGACCATCCGCTACAGTAGAGGGACAAGGAGACCCGGGGCGGGGGGGGCTCTTCTGCACCTGAAAACCTGGAGAGCCTGGCTGGAAGGGCAGGGAGCGCCTCGGAGACGGAGAGGGCGGCGGGGCCTCGGGACGCGAGACGGGGTCCCGGAGTTGTGGGCCTTCCACGTTGTCCGGTCCCCTAGCTTTATTTTGATAAAGGCAGTGCAGAAGCCTGAAGGCAGATGAGATGATGTGACCTGCTGTTTTTCTGACAGTGACATGAAGGGACCTTTGTGGAAAGGCGAGGATATCCTCCGTGAGGTGGACTCAGACAGGGGGCTGGAGTCCCAGGACCTGCCCGCTTCCCTTCCTGGGCCCTGGCAGCCGTGACCCGTGCGTCCAGCCTCGGCCTCGCCCGTGTTTGGGCCCCTTAGAGTCTGTGTTTCCTGCTCTTCCTGCCCACGGAGTGAAATAAATATTCATGTGTTAGCAGTCCTAGATACGGCGGATGGATCTGCTCATCCTCTCTTCTTTTCGTCTTTCAAACTCTCATTAGCATCCTCTAAGCCTTTATATTTCCAGATATGTATGTCACTTTTTAAGGGAATGTTTTCTTCGTAGCCTAATCATTCCATTTCCCTTTCTTTGTGTATTTTCCCACAGGGCTTTAACACCTGTTTTCTTAATTCAAACTCTATGTTTTATTTTTTTTGTTTTTGTTTTTTTCTATAAACTTTAATTTTCTGTATCAAAATTCGTCTTCTTGTAACTTTCCCTTCTATCTCTGTTCCAGTAAATAGGAGAAACGCTACCCCCCGCCCCCATCCTGTGGCAGGGAAGAGTCCGCTTTTCATCAAAGGGTGGGATGGGGGAGCTGGGGGCTGTGGGGCCCGGGGCTCCCGTTGCCCTTGAGAGCCTGAGCTGCCGAGTCAGGAGGGACCCCTCTGGGCTCTGCGTGGGCTCAGAGCAGCACGGTGGGGGGTGCCTGCATTCAGCGCCGCCCCCTCAACCCCCTGGCCCTGGCCGTCAGTGCGGCATCTGACACCCTCTGTCTCCTCTCACAGTTTGGCCTGTCCCTGCTCCTCCTCGTCCTGAGCCGCGGGGAAGACCTACAGAGCTCAGACGCCGCTTCAGAATCGGCGCAAAGCAACCCATGGTCAGTCTGGGCCGTGTTTCTTCTTTGAAGTTCTTTCAGGTCCTCTTTTTCATTCCTTTTCTTACATTATTATTTTTATCGGTTTTCCCTGTTAGGACGGAGGTGATGTTCGTGGCAACCCGAGAACTTTTGCGGATTCCCCAGACGGGCCTGGCCAAGCCAATCTCTATACCCACAAACCTAGTATCCCTCTTTTCTCGTTACGTTGACCGACAGAAACTGAACTTGCTGGAGACAAAACTGCAGTAAGTTGGAAACAGGAGAATTCCACATCTCACTGAAGCTGGCACTTTAGAAGTTACGTTGAGGAGGTTGGGGGTGAGAGGGGCGTAAGACGTCATGAATCCAGTGGAAGAGATTAAAGACTTCTGTGAAATACACGAGTGTCTGCTGGATGTAAAGCACTGTGGCCACAGCAGAACCCTCCCAGTGGGACAACAGCTGGGGTCCAGATCTCGCAGTGTTCCGATAGGAGAGGTCACACAGGGCTGGGTTCTGGTGCAGATGACTGCTCTCTGAACTCATTCACACAGGTCTCCTCTCTCTCTTTGTGCCGTAGGCTAGTTCAGGGGATACGGTAAAGGCCTCCACGCGCGTCCTGTGCCTCCTCTTGGCTGCCTCCCGCTCTGCTGCCATCGCCAATGGAGTGTTGTTTTAAATGAGGGAGGGAAGGTAGCTCACTCCCCAGAGCGTCTGGTGGGACCGAGTCCATTCACGGGGGCTGTCTCTGAATGCCAGGTACTGCCCACTGCTCTGTGAAACGCGGCTGGGTTCACACCGGCTGGTCTTTTACCTTCTGTGTGACAGTCCTGCATGTCCCACGTTACTCGAGTCTCCTCCATCCTGCCTTTTCTTTGCCCTTGAGACACAAACATCACCTCTCCCTTCATCCCCCCACCACCGCTCCAGCTCAGAGTAGGTTGTAGCCTGCCACAGAATTCCTTCCCTCATCGCCCCTTATTTCTATGACTGTAGGAGAGCTGATGAAGTAGAGATATAAATATATACGCGCACACACACACCCCGACACGTATGTTTATGTGGTCTCCAGAGGGCCCTTAAAGAACGAGTTTAGACTGAGAAATTTAGTTGGCACACCATCCCTTCTCTAACCACAACCCAGCTGATGTGTTTTTAATCTGTTCCTCGTCCATCCTCTGCTGACTTGATGGGTTCTACCTGTTCTAATAAAATGTAGGGTATGCAGCACATGTAATCGGCTCAGCGCGCTCAGTGGCCGGTGCCCAACCCTCAGCTGAGCCGTTCTTGTCTCCTCCCCGCTCGGGTTTCCTTCGGTTCTGTGCGCCGCAGTGGAAGCGGCACACGGTTAGGCTTGGTCCCGCTCCGGCCGCGGGTGCTTGAGCCCGCGCCTTCAGGTGCGCGGAGGCTTGCGGGAGCACAGGCCTGGAGCCTGCTTCCACCGCGCAGCTTCAGCGCACTCGCTCTGTCTTCCTGAGACCGCTGCAGTAAGCCATGCTCTGACGTCCCCTTCCCTGTCTGTACTTGGTGTCCTGGGGGGGACCTCCGCACCTCCCCACGGGAGCGCAGGCCGCCGCTCCGCCCCTTGGTCCCTCGGCTCGGCAGGCGGAAGCGCTGCCCTAGCCCCTTGGTCTCGCCTGCAGCCAGGGCCTGGGTCTGTGTCCATTTGCGGGGGGGGTGTCCGCCTGTGGCCCCGTCACCACCCTCTACCACTCCGCAGTCACCCAGATGAGGGCCTGGGTCCCTGGTGATGCCAGCCCTGAACAGACAGCATCTGATTGATCTCACCCGCCTGTCCTGAGCACACCTCGCTGCTCTCGCCTTTCTGAATGTAGTGGGGAGGGGGGCAGGTTCCGGTATTTAATACCCAAGTGAACATTTTGCACATAAATGTATTGTACAGCAGCGAGGCCCTCCGCTCCAACCGGCTGTCCTATTCTCCGCCTGTACTTCTCCCCCCTGTGCCCCGTGCGCCCCCTCCTCCCCTCTGCCACCGCCCCCTGCCTTCCCTTCACAGCCGATCAAGTGAAGGCTCGATGATTATCCCTTCTCTTCTGTGCTTTTATCTTTTTTGTTTGGTTTTAATTAATTAAAAAGTTTCTAAATTTACATTTTTATAGGGTATTGTAAATAAAAACAAATTGTATACTTGAAAAAAAAATGTGCCAACATTCCTGCTTGTTTCTCCTGAACATGCCTTTTAGCGTGTTTCTTGCGTGTTTAGATAGATCAGCAGGCCTCTTGGTGCTGGGGATTGGCGAGGATGGTATCACCTGATGTTTTTATTTCTTATTTTGGCATAAGGGAGACAGATAAAGATCTTATGTTTACATAACTTTCCTTAAAAAACCTAGGGTGTGGGCCCCCCCTGATGGTTCAGTGGCTGAAACTGCAATTCCAGTGTAGGGGAAACGGGTTTGATCCCTGGTCCAATCCTGTGTGCCACAAACAAATAAATGCATATTTTTAAAAAGAAAAGCTAGGATGCTTTCAACAGTCACTGCCCCTCCCCCCCAACTTTTAACTGCAAAGCAGAATTAGAAAATTCAGTGGATAGACCGCAGCTCACCTTCCTCGTCTCTTGGCAGCTGAGAGTTTAGTTAAGAACCTTCACAAAGCCTAGTTTTAACTTAAGCTGCCTCATGGTTAGTATTTCCTTAGCTCTCATTTATATCTTCTCAGAAGAGGTGAGAAGAAATTGGTGATTCTTTGTAGTAAATTCATGTTAGCTATTTCAAACTTACCACAGCATCATTTGTAATAGGAAAATTAGAAATAACCTAAATGCTCACTAGTGGCCAAGGGGTAATCTGTGTGATAGGTACAGGTATAATATTTAATCATGAAAAGTGTTTATGGTCTGGTGTGGGGGAAAGCAGAAAGTATATATGCTTGGAATGCAGTTCTTATGAAACTGTATATGTGATGGGGAAGAAATTGGGAGGACATGCTTCCCAGGTGGCTCAGTGGATGCAGGGGATAGAGATTGAATCCCTGGGTCGGGAAGATCCCCTGGAGGAGGGCATGGCAACCCAGTCCAGTACTCTTGCCTGGGGAATCCAATGGACAGAGGAGCCTGGCAGGCTGCAGTCCATGGGGTCGCAGAGAATTGGACGCGACTGAGCGAGAGCAATGCTCCTGCAGGTGTTCCCCTAAAGACGTGCATCTCTCAGTGGCAGGACTGGGGGGAGCTTCCTTTTGCTTTCAGTTTTCTCCAGATCTTCTGTAGAGAGCAAGCATTGCTTATATTCTGAGAAGAAATAACTATTTTTGAAGAGCTTAGTTACATCAGAAAGCACTTCGAGTATGAAGTCGAGTGTAGGTCAGCCCTTCACATGTATATGACTTCATGTGGGCACGGGGAGTGGAAGGGGTACGATCCAGGGAGCTTGGAGGGCGGTGGCTGCCTCCGAGGGGGAGGCTTGTGGAGCAGTGTGTGTGTGGGTGGTGGTTTCTCGGTTCCATTGTCCAGACTCTCTTCAGTCTGCATGTATTGATAGTAGAACCGAAAGGGGGTTGTTCTCTAAAAACTGCTAGAAAGCATAGCCCCCTACTTTCCAGTGATGCATGCTAGCAGGATGAGAAGGCCTGATCTGGCTGTGCTCGGTTGCAGAGCCAGCGTACTTGACTTTGAAAGGTGAATGTACTGAAAAAAATGTGAAAGCAAGACAGTTATCCTGTGAGGTGTGGTCAGGTACTGCACTGTTAGACACTTTAAATTCCCCTGTTAAACAGTTGAGGAATCACAAAACCACTTTAAGTCCAAGCCATGTCTCCCAGTGAGTTTCTATATTTACAGAAATTGCATTTTTTCCTCACTGACTGCTGAATCAAAATAGATGGATCTCCGCTCCGTCCACACAGAAAACCTGCTCAGGTCCGTTGTGGCCTGAGTACCAGCCAGCCGGCTTTCACCAGAGCTGCCCTGTCTGTCTCAGGAAGGCCACAATGACCTTCTGAGTTTGACACAGACCGCCGACTGCCCTCTCCCCGTGGAGAGCAGTGAAGTCTCGTGTGTGCAAAGTCCAAGTGGGGAAGTAGTGGAAGGCGTCTCACACTTCTCACCCAGCTGTGTTTAAGTATGTTGGCACTGTGATCCTTAAGAAAGTAAAACAGGTTTTCAGGCAGCAAGTCTAGTGTGTTAAGGCCACAGGTAGCGTAGTTTTGGCCATTAACCTTGAAGCAGAGGCACAGTTGTGAATAGATGGCAGGTTACCTAACAGCCTCAGCTTTGCCTTTTATCTTGTGAATGTGGCATGAAAGACTTCCAAGGAGCCTGTTTACTCACCGTGACTCTAAGCTCTGCAGTTCAGCCAAGTTCATTCTCCAAAGTAACGGTTAACCTAAGTCAAGCCCGAGACCTAGGAAGCATCTGGATGGGGACGAGGTAATCAGTGATGTGTGCTTCCCCTGTTGTGAGTAGAGCATCTCTTACATTGCTTACGATTTAGTACCACTCTAAGGGATTCCACCACCACCCCCAGAAAAACCCTGGCTGACAGTCTGATGTTGTCCACCAAGCGGTTGCTCGATGCATGTAGATGCTGGATTTTTCCTAACGCATCATGGATTTCCTTACATGTCCATGTAGAGAGGCACCACTGTTTAATAATTGTATGGTGTTCCACTGCATGCCATGATTTAACTGCTCCCCTGTTAATAGATTCCATCCTCAGGTAGTTTTTGCCAAGTCACTCTTGTTCATCCAGCAGTGAACAAAGGTGAACCCACAATGGCCGTTCAGGTGCTCAGTCGTGTCCGCCTCTTTGCGGCCCCGTGGACTGCAGCACGCCAGGCTTCCCTGTCCTTCACCATCTCCTAGAGCTTGCTCAAAGTCATGTCCATGGAGTCAGTGGTGCCATCCAACCATCTCATCCTCTGTCGTCCCCTTCTCCTCCTGCTGTTAATCTTTGTGACATCAGGGTCTTTTTCCAGTGAGTCAGCTCTTTGCATCAGGTGGCCAAAGATATTGGATGGAGCTTCAGCTTCAGCATAAGTCTTTCCAGTGAATATTGAGGGTTGATTTCCTTTTGGACTAACTGCTTTGATCTTGCAGTCCAAGGGACACTCAAGGGTCTTCAACACCACAGTTCAAGAGTATCAGTTCTTCGGTGCTCAGCCTTTGTGGTCCAATTCTCACATCCCTACATGACTCCTGGAAAAACCATAGCTTTGACTGTACAGACCTTTGTCGGAAAAGTGATGTCTTCTTTTTAATATGCTGTCCGTGTTTCTATAGCTCTTTTTACAGTGTACAGAGAGCACGGACATTAATTTTCTAATTCAAGTCTTCTCTATTACCCTTTGAAATATTAGAATGGGCAGCTATAATTGTACAGTACCCAAACGAGATTAGCAAGACCGTCCAGCTAATAAGTGCTCCGGTTTAAGATTCAGACTGGAAGTTTCAGACTCCATGTCCAGCATCGTGGCTACAAGATGCCTCCTGCTTCTGGATAAATGCTTCGTGTAGTAGCAGCTCAGGAGCTGCAAGCGTTTAGGGGCACGTCTGCAAACTCTTCTGATTGGGCTTTAATGGCTTCATTTCCAGTAGGCAGATTGAATAATTCCCTCTCAGTAGTTCAAAAATGTGATTCAGGTTTTAACTGTCGAGGTCCATTACAATATATAAGGATCAGAATTTCAGAAAGGCAGCTGTCAGGCATCTGGGTGGTCCTTTTGGTTTAAGCATTTTGAAGAGGAGATTTTAAAAACGATTTGCTCCCACGCTTCCATCTCAGTATTTGGAAATGCATTGTTTATATGAGATAAATTCAACCCCAGGCGGTCGGTTCACTCGTCAGTTCCCTGCATTCGTACAGGAGCTCCATGAACGCGCCAGTCCTCATTCCCATCCGCGCCCCAGTTCCCAGCACACAGGCCATACCAAGCAAGCGTCCAACTGGCATCTTTTCATAAAATAGTTGGGCCACGAAGAAACAGCTTGATGGGATTATTCAGAGCTTCAGAACCGAGAGAACAGACCTTAATGGCATGAACTCATCTGTATGTGCAAGGAAGGCCCATTCCAAATGACATTGTCACTCATTTTACCACAGCAACCCCGAGGTCGGAAACAATTTGATACAGTAAGCCTGACAAGCTCATGAGTGTCCAGCGTTCCGGGGCACAGAGGTGACAAAGGCTGTGCTCTGGGGGGCAGTTGGTGCTAAGCACTAAGAGGAGAACAGAAGAGGATGAGAGGATGGAGAGTGACGGGGGATCTGCGCTGCAGACAGGCCAGGGGAGGCCTTGATGAGAAGGCGCCACTGAAGCGGACGCGCGCGTACTGAGACGAGGATGGCCAAGCACAGGGCTGGGAGGAGCATCCCAAGCAGGGTGAGGCAGCCGACCTCTGCCCGAGATGAGAATGGGCGGGGATTCTCAGGACCGTGACAGGTCAACGTCGCCTTGAAGGGCTTTACTCACATTGCCGTGGGAAGCCTTCGCAGAGTCTCTGAGGAAAGTCACTTTGCTGGGTAGGGGCTGGGGAGGAATAAATTAGGAATTTGGAAATAACAGATCCACACTACTGTATAAAATAGATTAAAAAAAAAAAAAAAACCCTACCACGTAGAACAGGGAACTGCGTTCAATATCCTGTAATCCATAAGGGGGGAGAATGCGAAGATGCAAGTACATGTGTGGCTGTGAACTGCGTTCAATACCCTGTAATCCATAAGGGGGAGAATGCGAAGATGCAAGTACGTGTGTGGCTGTGAACTGCGTTCAATATCCTGTAATCCATAAGGGGGAGAATGCGAAGATGCAAGTACGTGTGTGGCTGTGAACGTGTGCGAGCGCCACTGCTCCAGTTTTGCCGTGCAGCGGAAGCATCACTGTACTTCCCCACCGCCCAGCGACGGCAGCAAAGCCCCAGCTGCAGGCCCAGAGCCCCGCCTCAGCGCGTGACCGTCTTTGGGGACGGCGCCTTTGACAAGGGGTGGAGGGGTAGTCAGGGAGTTTGAGGTGGACATGTACGCGCTGCTGTGTTTGAAAAGAATAACCAACAGGGACTTACTGTGTGGCACAGGGGGCTCTGCTCAGTGTTCTGGTCCAGCCTGGATGGGAGGGCAGGCTGGGGGAGGATGGACCTATGGCTATGTGTGGCTGAGCCCCGTTGCTGTTCACCTAAAACTCACATTGTTAATGAGCTACACGCCAATGCAGAGTAGAGAGTTCAAAAGAACAAAAAAAGATTAATTTGAGATGAAGTCACAAGAAAATAAATGAAGTCATTAGGGTGAGTTCTAATCCGGTATGAGCAGCGTCCTTGCAAGCAGCAGTGACGGGGGCACGGGGAGCCTGCCCATGAAGACCCCGGAAGACGGCCCTCTCCATGGCGAGCCGTCCGGAGAAACCGGCGCCGCTCACACCTGGGCTTCAGACGCCCGGGCGCCAGAACTGTGAGGAAGCACACTTTCATTGTTTAAGCCGCCCTGTCTGTGGCACTTTGTTATGACAGTCCTGGCAAACTAGCAGGTATCAAACATCTTTCCTTGACTTTTTTTAATTTTTAAAAATCCACAGGATAGTAGAAGAATATATATCCAGCTGTTAACAATGGTCATTTCTAGAAGGTGTGGTTAAGGAGAGATTTCGTTTTCTATGTCTGCATTTCTGAACCCTTGTATCTTATAGTGAATAGATTTTGGCTTGAATTTAAAGGAAGGAAAGGGCGAGAGCAGGACCTGGTTTGTCCCGCACTGTAGTGAGGGAGTGGCAGGAAAGGACATTGCATCCCTGCACAGCCGTTTCCCAACGTTTCTCCATCCAACCGGAGCAGACACCTTGTGTGGAGCTTCCAGAAATGCTCCTTAAACGAAAGGAAATGCCTGTTTGTCCTCCTTTCTTTCCTCTCTTGCTGCCTAGAATGCGCTTACAATGACTGGAGCTCCAGCCGCCATCTTGGGGCAAAAATAACCTCAACGACAGTGACGGTGCACAGTGGAGCAGGAAGAAGGGGCTTTGCCGGGAAGATTTCCGTGAGCCGCCAAACCGACCCCGCGCTGCCCGCCTCTGCATGCCTTTTACTGTTATCTTTTAAATGTCTTTAGGCGCGAGAACAAACTCTTAGGTGTTTAAACCAACGTAAATTGGGCCTCTGTCCCTGGTGACCCGGCGGTAAGTATCCATCTGCAGTGTGGGAGGTGCAGGAGACAGGTTCAGTACCTGGGTCGGGAGGATCCTCCCCAGGAGGATCCCCTGCAACCCACTGCAGTACCCTTGCCTGGAGAATGCCATGGACGGGGCAGCCTGGTGCACAGTCCATGGGGTCGCAAAGAGTCAGACACGACTGAGGTGCCTGCGCTTGTACTTGCAAATAAACCTAACCTGAGTCATTACTGCCGCGGCCAGCACAAGCAAGAGTCGCACCTGCAAAGGGAGAGAAACGGAGCGTCCCCGCGTGGAAAAATAAGAGAGAGAGACAAAAGATGGGGTTGAGAGGATCAGACCCACTATGTCTGATGCCTTCCTTTATTAGGCCACAGTATTTATAGGGTAAAGTACGTGATTTAAGACATGTACAAGATTATTCTTTAATCTCCAAATACAATCACCAGACCCCTACCATTGTATACAGAATTCAATAAGATAATCTATCTTTTATGACACGTGTATAAGATAATCTATCTTCTAGGACATGTTGCAGGAACAAGACATCCCGGAGCAAGACGACCTGGAGCCTTAAGGGCTACAAGAATTCTTGAGGGTGGCGGGACAGGGAGCTTAGGACAATGCCTAAGGCTCTGCATACCTGCGGAGCAGCTCCCAGGACTTAACCCTTCACGGGCCGTCCCCCGCAGCTCCCCTCTCTTTATTTTTTAAAAGCTCCATAAGATGTCGGTGCTGCAACATGTTTTTATGTATCAGAATTTTTACATGTAAAACTTCTTTAACAATACTACGAATAAGACAAGGAGCCAGACAAATCACGATAAGCACAACAATCAAAACCGTGCCCATAGTAATTATGCTTCGCCATAGTGATTGCAGGCTAGGGAAGTTAGAGAATAAATTTTGCACAAAATTGTTAACAGCATCAGCAATATTTAAAGTAGCTTTAGGAGAATTTTCAATATCAAGAATTTCATTATGTAATTGCAATAGATCTAGAGAGACATTAGTATTAAACCAAATTCCTTGTAGATGTTTTTTCACCTTATCCCAAGGAAAGTCGGATGTATTATAAGCCTTTTTAGTAACACAGATCCATTTATAATTAGCATGACATTGAATTTTCATGCGAAAGCTAATGCTCTGAACTTGTTCTCCTAGAACTCTAACCGCATCATATAAAGCTGATAATCTATCTTCTATTTTTCTATCTATATCTTCTTGTGTTCCCATTACTTTAGTAACATTATATGACAAGGAATCTACAGTATGAGCAGCTTGAATGGACTGTGCTAAAGATACAGAAGCAGTAACAGCAGTTGCTATAAGGGTGATTAAGGATACTATACCCAGAATAATCAGGCTCACACTTCTTTCAGTGCGGCTAAGAGCCGTGTTAATGCGTTGTAGCAATTCTAAAGCAGTCTCGTCATACCAAGCTTCAGTTATTTCAACAGGTAACATTACAAAAGCAGGTTGTTTTACTATTAAAACTTGTTCTCCTTTTGCAACACCTCTTATGCAATTAGTAAGTATGCAATTAGAACAATTTAAATGATAAATATTCAATGACAATGTTATTTCCATATGGCCTTGTATCAACATGAATGGGTAAGGGACACAAGCTCGGGGATATAAAAACCCCGTAACTTTTACATTACCATATTTACTCCCACTGATACTGGGTTGGAAATATATCCTAGTACCATGACCAAAAGCAGCCAAAAGTTTCCACAGTTCTGTTTGAAATATCTGAGCAGTGTTTACAGAGAGAATGGGTGGATACTGTCCTCGATATTCAGGAAAATCAGGCTTTCCCACAGGTGTCCAATCCCATAAAAAAGTGGTATTGGCATTGTTGATGTTGTACACCGACGCAACCCGGGCTCGACATAAAGTCCAAGGAGTGTCTATTCCTATGCGGATGCTTCGATGTTTGCCACAAAATGGAATGTCGAGAGGTCCCGCCCCGTCACGGTGCGATTTTTTTCCGGTTTTTTCATTGATGCCAGAAATAGTCACTCGAGGATAGGATATATCAGCTGACACCTGTATACAGTGAGGATGCTGTAATTGATAAGAAAAGCACATAGGATATTGCATAGTAAGACCATAAAAGGAAATATTAGCTTGCTGAGGGGAAATATGAGTATCGGATTTTCCTCCTAAAAGACTTGTGTCGTTGACATAGACAGGCACTATTTCTTTATCCCATCCCACTGATTGAATCATAGGCGGATCAGGAATGTATGCCCAAAAAGCCGTAGCCTCTCCATTTTGTATCCGCTGTAACAACAACAATAACATGAGCAAGATATTGGTAGGTGTTGCTGGAGGTTGTACATGAGCCTCATTCCAAGCATGTCGCATTAACGCTTCAATCTGCCTTTGGGTAGGCAGCTCACTCGTGGGCTCGCTCAATGTCATGCGGCGTATTTGATGTATCAGGGAGTTCCTCCGTCGCGCGCACCAGCCTCTCCGGTATCCAGCGCGGCGCTTCGGCATTCTGTGGAAAAACACAAACATGTCCCCGTCCCCATATTAATACAGGGTCTGGCCCATACCACAGATTGGTAAGTGGATCCTTCCATCGTACAAGTGGTTTTTTGCAGGAGGGCCGTTCTCCCCAAAAACGTTGGGCTGCTGAATTGCCTTCTGCGTCTAAAGTTAAAAAGTTTAGAACAAAAAGAGCATGATTTAAGGCGTTATGCGGTGAGGGACTATACAGTTCATTCCCCTTTTTTAGTTTTAATAATTGATGTTTAAGGCGTTGATGGGCTCGTTCCACAATACCTTGTCCCTGTGGATTATATGGAATTCCTGTCTTATGATGAATTTGAAAAGAAAGACAAAAACGTTGGAAAGAACGGCTAGTGTAACCAGGTCCATTATCAGTTTTAAGGGTGTGTGGGGTTCCTGAAATAGAAAAGCAAAAAAGCAAATGTTGAATACAATGACGAGTTGATTCTCCAGTATGAAGGGAAGCCATGAGAAAATGGGAAAAAGTGTCGATAGAGACATGAACATATTTGAGACGCCCAAATTGAGGAATGTGAGTGACATCTGTTTGCCAAAGGTGATTAGGGCGTAAACCTCGAGGGTTGATTCCATATTGAGGGAGAACAAAGAATTGAGGACAGGTAGAGCAAGATTTTACGATTTGTCGTGCAGCTTCACGGGAAATCTTAAATTGCAACCGTAAAGAATGACTATTTTGGTGATGTAAGTTATGAGATTTTTGAGCTGCATCGATAGCTGATTGAAAAAACACCTGTTTAGTAAGAATGTCCGCAATGTGATTGCCTTGTACCAGGGCACCAGGAAGGGTGGAATGTGCACGAATATGTCCAAAAAAACACGGGTATTGACGATGGTGAAGGGCCTGTTGAATTAATGTAAATAAGTTAAAAACGTCAGGAGAGGTTGTGCCAATAATTGGAACAGTTTCAATCATCTGTAAAGCACCGACCACATAGGAACTGTCTGTAAATAAATTGAAAGAAGTGGGTACAGTTAGTAATGCTTGATGGACTGCAAATAATTCTACAACCTGGGCAGAAGAGAAACTGGTATGCGTATAATAGGTTTGATGGTTAATAATTAAAGCTGCAGTACCATTAGAAGATCCATCTGTAAATATAAGTGTTGCTTCAGGAATGGGTTGTCGGCGAACTATTTTTGGAAAAATAAAGGCATGAAGGCTAGAAAATTGTAGCAATTTATCAGAAGGATAATGATGAGTAATCCGTCCCGGGTAATTTGCGAAAGCTATAGGCCAATTATCTGAAAATTGAAAAAGCCAATCTTGTTGTTCCAGAGCATAAGGAATACAAACGAAAGGGGGTTCCATACCAAAATATTGGATGGCTTCATGACGTCCTTTTGCTACAACTTTTGCAACAAGCTCATAGTAAGGAAGCAAATGTTTAGTTGGAGTAGCCGATAGATATATCCATCGCAAAGGCTTATCTTGATAAAGAACCCCTGTGGGTGCTCGTGGGGTGGGAAGTATATACAGACCCCATGATCGTTGGTAATCAAGATAAGTAATCTGTTGTTGTCTAATAGCTTCTTCTATTGATTGTAAGGCTGATCGTGCTTCTAAAGAAAGCGTTCGGGGTGACGCAGGGTCAGAGTCACCTTTAAGGATGTCAAATAATGGTTGCAAGGTGTAAGTGGGTAATTTTAAATAAGGGCGTATCCAATTAATATCTCCCAGGAGCTTTTGAAAATCGTTTAGAGTTTTCAAATGATCAGTTTGTAACTTGACTAATTGAGTACTATAAGCCCGAGGATATAAGGAGAAGCCCAAATAATTATAGGGAAAGTGAGTTTGAATTTTTTCATCAGCTATGACAAGACCATTAAGACTCAAGTGTTGTTTTAGAATAAAAAAAGCTTGATACAATAGATGTTCGTCAGCATGAGCTAATAATATATCATCCATATAATGAACTAAATATAACTGAGGAAAATGCTGACGAACAGGAGCTAACGCTGTGGCAACAAACTTTTGACACAATGTAGGGCTATTAGCCATTCCTTGTGGAAGGACTCTCCATTGATAGCGTTGCATAGGCTCTCTAAAATTAACAGAGGGCAAACTAAAAGCAAATCTTTTACAATCTTGGGGTGCAAGAGGAATAGTGTAAAAACAATCTTTTAAATCTATAACAATGATAAAGGATTTGTCAGGTATAGCGGAAGGGGTGGGTAGCCCAGGTTGTAGGGCTCCCATATGCATCATTGTCTCATTTACCTTACGAAGGTCTTGTAGTAATCTCCATTTTCCTGATTTCTTTTTAATAACAAAAATTGGGGAATTCCATGCAGAGGTAGAAGGTTCAATATGCCCAAGTCTCAGCTGTTCCTGCACCAGCTGTTGTGCGGCGGAAAGTTTTTCTTGTGTTAGGGGCCACTGATCGACCCATACCGGTTCCTCAGATTTCCAATCAATAGGATCGGCATGTGTCACAGGAGAATCAGAGGTCCCTAGGGAAAACACCCTAAGCCTTTTCGACTTTGATTAGATTTTAAATCAAGGGGTAAAATGATGCCTTGATGTTGTTTGCCTAAACCTTGGTTGGGGAGTAAACCCTGATCTAACATTAAATCTGTTATGGTGGGTGAAGGACTATATAAATATACACCCATTTTACTTAATATATCACGCCCCCACAGATTAACTGGAAGATGGGGCAGAATATAGGGTTTAAATTGGCCTGAATGGCCGTCTTTATCCTTCCAAGTAAGAAGGGACGAACTTTGTTCTGGATTAGTAGTTTGGCCAATACCTTGAAGAGTAGAAATGGCTATTTGTTTAGGTCATGTAGTGGGCCAGTGTTTATCAGAAATAACACTAATATCAGCCCCTGTATCAAGCACTCCGCGGAAAAGCTTACCATTGATGTGCAGTTCAAATTCTGGTCGTGCCTCGGTAACATTTTGCACCCAATAGGCGTCAGAGGACCCGAAACCTTTGTCCTGACGATCTCGGTTAATTGTTCTTCCTTGTATAACTAATGGAACTAAAAGGAGTTGAGCTATACGTTGTCCTGCATTAATTACAATAATTTTGTTAGGAGCGGAGGCTAATATTTTTATCTCTCCTGTATAATCAGAGTCAATTACACCAGGATGAATAAGTATTCCTTTTAAAGATGCACTGCTACGCCCCAAAAGCAGTCCAGCAGTTCCTGGAGGTAAAGGCCCAAACACCCCTGTAGCAAGGGTTTGAACCCCCATCTCCGGAGTTAATACTGTGTAGGAGGTGGCACAGAGGTCCAATCCCGCGCTGCCTCTTGTGGCTCGATAGAGGTCTGCAATGGTTCTTTGGGAACCTGCAGTGTTGCCCCATAACATTGTTTCGGGGCCAGGGGCTGGCCCCTCACCCAGTTTCCCGAAACCGGGGGTAAAGGATTACCTTGAACGTCCGTTTTAGAACGACAATCTCGGGCCCAATGCTTTCCTTTTTTACATCGTGGGCATGGAGTAGGAGAATTAGCAGGAGTTTGTTGCCGTTGTTTTTGGGGGCACATTACAGCTCGATGGCCAGGTTGACCACAAACAAAACAACCTGAATTACCTGACTTTTGATATCTTTTTTTGTTCCTGGCTTGTTGCTGAAAAAGTACCTCTTTAATGCCTTTTCCTTGTAAAGCCGCTGCCATGGCAATGCCTTGCATGTAGGAGGGTCCAATGTCAGCACAAATGCGAATATAATCAGACAGATCTCCCTTCTTTCTGTAAGGTCGTAAAGCAGCTTGACAGGCAGAGTTAGCATTTTCATAAGCCAATTGTTTTGCCAATACTATCCCAGCTTTTTCATCCGACATTATCTTACCTATAGTCTCTAAGAGTCGTGCCACGAAGTCCTGATAAGGCTCATCAGGTCCCTGTCGGACTTTTGAAAGATCTTCTGTCTTAGTACTGGAGCTAGGAAGTTTTTTCCATGCCTGTCTGGCTGCGTTTGATATTTGTGCATATGCACCAGGCAAAAAATTAAGTTGAGTATTAGTAGCCTGGAAAGCACCTTCACCAATTAACATTTCATAGGAGGTTTGTATACCTTGCTGCCGATTAATATCAGCTATGTGGGCACATTGTTCAAAATATTCAGATTTCCATAATAAATAATCTCCCCCCGAAAGACAAGCTCTAGCTATTTGTTTCCAATCATTTGGGGGTAGATTCTGAGTACCCAGATTTTCTATCATAGCAATAGTGAATGGAGCGGTAGGACCGTACTGTGAACAAGAGACCTTTAACTCTTTCAATTGCTTGAAAGGCAGTGCTTCATAGAAACTCTGGTTATTATTTTCAAAGACAGGAAAAGCAAGGGAAAAATCGGAGACAACCTCACCAAGTTGTTGTGCTTGTCTCAATGCCTTTTGTAGCGGAGACACCATCTCAGATGGAGGAGGAGGAGGAGGCCCCGGAGGGGGATCGAGACCAGCAACAACGGAAGGAGCATAGGCAGGAGGGAGAGGTGGAGCAGAAGGGGATTTTAAACTGTTACCAGGAAACTTAATTCCTGAGTTCTGCAAAGCAACAGTGAGATTTTTTAAACATTCAACCAAATCATCTTTAGATGTTGACGCCCCCTTTTCTTGTGCCAAAAAACCCCAATCTTCTTGATGGTATTTAGCAGCCTCTTCATCTAACTCCGCCTCATCTGTGGAGGAAAGTGAGTCATCACTATCCGAAAGACGCGATAGGTTGCAAAACAGAGGGTCACCTTCAATTCCCTCGGGAACATGAAGAGGATTTTCTTCCTGTTTTAATAAGTTTCCTAAACGCTTTAATTCATCATTATCAAAGTCCAAGCAATCACGAATTAGTGTCCAAAAGGATAAAGTTTCTACAGGAATCTTTTCAGGGCCATGTAAAGTATAATGAGTCCGAATTTGTTCCCCTACCTTTTTCCACGTCTCTAAGCTCACCGTGCCTTCTCTGGGGAACCAAGGACAAACTTCTTCAATAAATGAAAGAAAATTGATTAACTTAGGTTTAGAAATAGTAATTCCCCGGTGTTTTAACATTACAGATAGCATATGTACAAAGAGTTGACGACTATGCGTCTGTCCCATATTTATACTCTCAACGATATACCTTACTGCTCCTTCCTTGATAGTCGCTAGTATACTTATATACTCACTCTTTTCGACTTAATATGAGCAGTGGCGAGGAGAAGCTGTCGATCTCGAGCCCCACGTTGGGCGCCACCTGCCGCGGCCAGCACAAGCAAGAGTCGCACCTGCAAAGGGAGAGAAACGGAGCGTCCCCGCGTGGAAAAATAAGAGAGAGAGACAAAAGATGGGGTTGAGAGGATCAGACCCACTATGTCTGATGCCTTCCTTTATTAGGCCACAGTATTTATAGGGTAAAGTACGTGATTTAAGACATGTACAAGATTATTCTTTAATCTCCAAATACAATCACCAGACCCCTACCATTGTATACAGAATTCAATAAGATAATCTATCTTTTATGACACGTGTATAAGATAATCTATCTTCTAGGACATGTTGCAGGAACAAGACATCCCGGAGCAAGACGACCTGGAGCCTTAAGGGCTACAAGAATTCTTGAGGGTGGCGGGACAGGGAGCTTAGGACAATGCCTAAGGCTCTGCATACCTGCGGAGCAGCTCCCAGGACTTAACCCTTCACGGGCCGTCCCCCGCAATTACAAAGGGTTTTTTTTTTTTTTCAGCCATTCAACATGAGGGTTCATTAAGTGCTATTGGGGAAAAACATTTTTTGAATGATCTTTTTAAAAAAAGTATTACAAATGTGAAGGAGTTCTTCATGCACAGCCTCCATTTTCTCTAAAGTACAGTGTATGATTAGCCGGTGTGAAACAGTCGGCTCTGTGTAGCCTGAAGAGGTTGGTTAAAACATTAGTATACGCCCCTGGGAGAAACGGGAACGGGCAGGCTAGTGATACTTTTAAAAGATAAAAGTATCACAGTAGTTCTGTTACGTTAAACCAAACACCAGTTAGTTGTGTTTATGACGCGATTTAATTCTTTGAATAGTTTCTGTCCTTACGAGAAGATTCCATGGCACCAGTTAGATGAAGCCTGCCAAGGCTGAAGGCCTTTTTGTGTCTGTGTTGGAATGCTGGCTTTGCTTTCATAAGGTATTTTGCTTGTTTGATTCTCAATTTTTAAAATTGTAGACGGGGTGGTAAAACAACTGGAACAGTGACAAAGAATAAATGAAATGACGTTTGTAGAAGTGCTCGACACGCAGTAAAAGTTGATGCTCCCTCGCTTTACTAATCTGTTAGTGCTTCACATGAAGTTTCGGTATTTCCAGGTTTGTCATACCCTCTAGGAAAATGTGTGCGGGGTCCCACTTGGATGAGTTATGTTGTGCTGTAAATATAGACATGTGGTAATGAATACAATAAGGCCCCTCCATAGGAACCTTTAAGTTGTGAACTTTCAAAGATATGAATGTGCCCAGGGAAGGGATGAAGAGACAGGAGGAAGAAGAAGTGAAGAACCCAGGAGATTCAGGACAGGAAATGGCCAGGGGATTGCCTTTGTTTGAGCCACGGTGTTAGATTCTTGGGCCCGGGACCCAAATGTAGAGCGGTGTACGAAGGCTGCCGCAGCCATGCAGAATGCAATCGCGTCATCTAAGACGGGGAAGAGAGCCCCCCACAGCCCTGGATCGTTCTTCCCAAGAGGTAGACCTGGAACTGCATCCAGCGAGGAGCCAGGACCCGTGCCGTCAAGGTCAGGCATGAACACGCTTGCAGCTCGCCCCCGACTGCTGCTGCTGCCCACCCTTCACCTCTGCCTTCTCCCCCCTCGTCTCCCTCCTGCGTCAGTGACGCTTCCCGCCTGTTCGCTGGATGCCAGCCCCCGCGTGCCAGCTGTTGTTTTCTGTACTACTGTACTGGAGAAGGCAATGGCACCCCACTCCAGTACTCTTGCCTGGAAAATCCCATGGATGGAGGAGCCTGGTAGGCTACAGTCCGCGGGGTCGAAAAGAGTCAGACACAACAGCGACTTCACACTCACTCACTGTACTTCTAAGGTACTATACTGCAAGATTAAAAATGTTTATTTTTGTCTTTGTTTTTTATGAATTATTTGTGTGAAAAGTATTATAAACCGATTACAGCTCAGTACAACAGCAGATTGTATTAGCTGAGTACCTAGACTAACCGTGTTGGACTTACAAATTGGATTTACAAATGCGCTTTCAGAACAGAACTCGCTTGTACGTAGGGAGACTTCCTGTAGTGTCGATCGGTCAATAGTGCCTCCTGCTAAGAGGTTAGGGAGGTGAATTTTCCCAGCTAGTATGCAGCTCCCCTTTTAAAAATTTACAATCAGTCCCTGTGTGATCATCTGTAAAATACACAGCGAATGTGCTCTTTGCTCTCTGGTCGCACCCAGTTCCCTTGTAACCCACAAGCAGAGAGTTGAGTGACTTCCCCGGAGGCCCCGCTGGGGAATCTGCCCTCACTTCTGTGCCTTCCTAGTTTCAGTAAATTTCATCATCCTGCTGTACAAACACGAATGCAAGATGAAGACCAAAGGGCTGGGGTGCAGTTCTGGCTCCTTCCACACGCCCAGCAGGCTATGACTGACCAGTTCTGCAGAATAAGCACCCAGCTGTTTTGTCTCAAGATTGCACACCTGCAACAGACCAACCCAAGTTCAGATCTCCCCAGAGCTGAGGAGTTCTGTTGTGAGTGCCTCTTGGTTCAACTTCTCCCTCTGATCCTGTTTCCTTCACCCTCTCACAGGTGTTGTCCCTGAGAGCACGCCTCAATTAACTTACAAGGCAAACCTGACTTAAACAAACTTGAATTTCTGCTTCATTTGGTTGGGAGACAGAATGTTGTCCTTTGAAATCACGAATTACTGTTTTCCAGTAAGAATTTTTTGTTTCGATTATAAAAAAGGTAAAACTGGGAAACCAAATACCTGGACTGGTCACACTGATAAAATCTGCATTATGAAACTGTTATTCGGCAACAGTTGGGAGAGCAAGCCAGTGACAATGTGGAGAATGATGGGAAAAAAAAGCATGAAAGTTACCCAAGTACATTTAAAGCCACACCCCCACAAAAACATGCACAGTAACGCTTACAGGAGCTTTACTCACAATTGCAGAACTCGGAAGCAACCAAGTTGTCCTTCAGTGGGCGAGACGGTCAACCAAGTTGTCCTTCAGTGGGCGAGACGGTCAACCAAGTTGTCCTTCAGTGGGCGAGACGGTCAACCAAGTTGTCCTTCAGTGGGCGAAAAGGTCAACTGTGGCCCATCCAGGCAGTGGGATACTAGTCGGTGCTGAAAAGAGATCATCCACCAAGCTGTGATGGGTTCCCCTGGTGGCTCAGTTAGTAAAGCATCTGCCCACAAGGCCGGAGACCCGGGTTCGATCCCTGGGTCAGGAAGATCCCCTGTAGAAGGGAATGGCAAGCCACTTCAGCATTCTAGCCTGGGAAATCCCGTGGACAGAGGAACCTGGCGGGCTGCAGTCCATGGGGTCACAAGAGGTGGACACAACTTAGGGACTAAACCACCATCAAGCCATGAGTAAACGCGCAGGATCCATAAGACAGGAAAAGCTCAGTTTTCACTCCAATCCCAAGTAAAGGCAATGCCAAAGAATGCTGCAACTACCATACAGTTGTGCTCATTTCACGTGCTAGTAAGGTTATACCCACTCTAGTATTCTTGCCTGGAGAATCCCAGGGACAGCAGAGCCTGGTGGGCTGCCATCTATGGGGTCGCACAGAGTTGGACGCGACTGAAGCAACTCAGCAGCAGCAGCGGCCGCAGTGAGGTTATGTTTAAAATCCTCCATGCTAAGCTTCATCGGTACTTGAATCAAGAGCTTCCAGGTGTACAAGTTGGGTTTAGAAAAGGCAGAGGAAAATAGAGATCAAATCCCAACATTCACTGGATCATGGAAAAAGCAAAGGAATTCCTGAAAAACATCTGCTTCATTGACTATGCTAAAGCCTTTGACTGCGTGAACTGCAACAAACTGGAAAATTCTTAAACAGATGGGAATGCCAGAGCACTTTACTTGTATCCTGAAAAACCTGTACTCAGGTCAAGAGGAAACAAAACCAGACATGAAGCAACTGACTGGGTCACAGTTTGGAGAGGGTCACGACAAGGCTGTATGTTATCACACTGATTATTTAACTGATATGCAAAGTATATCATGCAAAATGCCCAGCTGGATGAATCCCAAGGTGGAACCAAGATTGCTGGGGGAAATACCAATAAACAGAGGTATGCAGATGATACCACTCCAATGGCAGAAAGCGAAGAGGAACTAAAGAGCCTCTTGATGAAGGTGAAAGAGAGTGGGAAAGCTGACTTAAAGCTCAACATTTAAAAAACCAAGCTCATGGCATCCGGTCCCATCACTTTATGGCACATAGAAGGGGGAAAGTGAAAGCAGTGGCAGATTCTTTTTTCTTGGCTCCAAAATCACTGTGGACAGTGACTGCAGCCATGAATACGAAGACCCTTGCTCCTTGGAAGGAGAGCTGTGACAGACCCAGAAAGCACATTACGAAGCAGAGACATCACTTTGCTGACAGTCTGTCTAGTCAAAGCTATGGTTTTTCCAGTAGTTATGTATGGATGTGAGAGGTGGACCATAAAGAAGGCTGAAGAATTGATGCTTTCCAATTGTGGTGCTGAAGAAGACTCTTGGGAGTCTCTTGGACTGCAAGAAGAAGGTTAGGACCAGTCAATGCTAAACCAGTCAAATCGGTCAATCAAACCAGTTGATTTCCAAGGAAATCAACCTTGAATATTCGTTGGAAGGACTAATGCTGAAGCAGAAGCTCCAATACTTTGGCCACCTGATGCAAAGAGCCAACTCACTGGAAAAGACCCTGATGCCAGGAAAGACAGGACAAGAGGAAAAGGAGGTGGTGAGATGGTTAGACAGCATCACCAACTCAATGGACATGGATTTGAGCAAACTCTGGGAGACAGTGGACGGCAGAGGAGCCTGGCTTGCTGCAGTCCATAGGGTGGCAAAGAGCCGGACACGACTTAGCAAGTAAGCAACAGCAACAAAGCATCAAGCCATGAAAAGACACGGAAGAACCGTGGGTGGATGTGACTAAGTGAAAGAGGCCCATCTGGAAAGGCTACATATTATGTGAGTGCAGCTCTGTGATGTTTTGAGGAAAGGCAAAACCAGGAGACAGCAGAAAGAGCCCTGGTCGCCAGGGCTCCAGGGGGAAGGAGGGAGGGAGGGATGGATACGCATGGAGGATTTTGAGAGCAGGGGAGCTGTTCTGTATGAAGATGCAGGTTTGTTTGTCTGTCTCAGCCATGCCCCAGGGCATGCGGGCTCTTAGTTCTGCTGCCGGGGGTAGGGCCTGTGCCCCCTGCCTTGAAAGCGCAGAGTGTTACCCACTGGGTCGCCAGCAAAGTCCCAAAATGACGCTGTATGAAACTAGAATGGTGCATGCGCGTCAGCACCTACTTGTAAGACTCACGGAAAGTACAGCATCAAGAGTGAACTGCCGGGACTTCCTGGGCAGCCCCGCGGTTAAGTCTCAGGGCTCTCACTCCCAGGGAGCTAAGAGCCTGCGAACAGTGTGGTGAGGCAAAAAAAGCCAAAACAAAACAACGGGGTCACTGTCCTAACCCTGAGGCTTCCCAGGCGGTGCCAGTGGTGAGGAACCCGCCTGCCAGTGCAGGAGTCAGAAGAGACACAGGGTCCATCCCTGGGTGGCGAGACCCCCTGGAGGAGGGCACGGTAACTCAGCCCAGTACTCCAGACTGGAGGATCGGGTGGGCAGAGGGGCCTTGTGGGCTGCAGTCCATCTGGTCGCAGAGAGTCGGACACGACTGAAGTGGCACAGCACGCACGCTACGCGCCCTTAATTGCTTCCCTCTGCTCCTGAAATAAAGCCCGTGCTCCTCAGGAGGCCCTGAAGGCCTTTCCCACCTGCCTTCTCCACCTCTAACCCCTCTGCCTCAGGTACTGCCTCTCTTTTCTTTCGTCACAGAAGAAAGACTATCCCCATCCTTTCATTTCTCTTTCTAATTCCTCTCCAGCCCCCAGGTGCTTCAAGAGAGTTTATCCCTGTTTGGAACAGGTTGCACCTGCTGTGCTTTCACAGCGCCCTGGTGGTCCTCCAGGTTACTTCAGGTATATCGTTACTGTCCATATTTTCTCTGTGCAAGTGTGTGTGTGTGCACGCAGTCCTGGCCGACTCTTTGCGACCCCATGGACTGTAGCCCGCCAGGCTGCTCTGTCTGTGGAAATTTCCAGGCCAGGAGTACTGGAGCAGCTCGCCATTTCCTCCTCCAGGGAATCTTCTTGGCCCAGGATGCAGCCCCGATCTCTTGCGTCTCCTGCACTGGCAGGCAGATTCGTGACCACGGCACCACCTGGGAAGCCCATGCAGATACTGTCTATACTGTGTAGATTCATCTGTATGCTTCTGGTTTAATACCAGAGCATATCCATACATTCATTACTCTGCCCCCAACGCTTAACAAAAGCCTGGGGATTATTCGGGAGATGCCCAAGTCACATCTGTGAAATGGTAAACATGCTGGGCTCGAGACGGAGCGGGACTCTGCTCCCTCCCCTCCAGCACGCCTCTCGCCTGTGGAGAGCCTTAGTCAAAGAATATGTTTACTCAGAGAAGTGCGAGATGTGAAGACAAAGGGAAACTGTCGAAGGAGGCTAAAGAATGACAGTGTCGCTGAGCAAAGTCAGGGACTTCAGTTCTTTCTCAAGGGCTACAGATACTATTCAAAGCCGTATCCCGTGAGCTGTCTTTCCGATACTGAAACATCAGCTGGAAACTGAAACACCAAGTTAACTGCACGATGACCGAACTGCACCCAGGACATGAGCGGCCGCAGTTCCGAGAACTGGCCTCAAAAAGTATAGGAACAAACGGACCGGAACTGACGATTAACTACCCAAAACAACAAAGCTGATGCAGCTCAGACCACCGATGAGCCATCAAGATGGCTGTTCGAGCTGACTGTGCTGTTTCTGCCGGTAGCACGCCTGGCCCCCTACTCTGTCTATAAAAGCTCTCACTCCCTGCCTGGAGGGTCGGGGGGTGGGCTCTGGAAGTGGTGATGGGCAACATTAACTCAACTCAGCCTTTTAAAACCTTTAGGGAAATGTTTTCAGATACACAACAGAAACACCTGTGTGCGTCTCACCAACATCCAACGATTAACTTTGCGTCTGTGTGCGTGGGCATCCGACTCTTTGCGACCCTGTGAACTGTAGCCCGCCAGGCTCCTCTGCGCCTGGGATTTCCCAGGTGATTGTACCGTAGTGGGTTGCCGTGCCCTCCTCCGGGGGATTGAACCCACTTCTCCTGGGGCTCCCGCATTGCAGGCGGATTCTTTACTGTTGATCCATTGGGGAAGCCCAACCTGTGTCTACTTGCCTTTTTAAAGGAAACCAACCCTGAATATTCATTGGAAGGACTGATGCTGAAGCTGTAACTCCCAATACTTTGGCCACTTAATGCAAAGAAGAAAAGATCCCGCTGCTGGGAAAGATGGAAGGCCAAAGGAGGAGGAGGTGGCAGAGGGTGAGATGGTTAGACAGCATTCCTGACTCACTGGACGTGAATCTAGGCAAATTCTGGGACATAGTGGAGGACTGAGGAACCTGGCGTGCTGCAGCCCATGGGGTCTCAAAGAGTCGGGCACGACTTGGTGACTGAACGATAATAAGTTTGCTTTTATATGTAGGTATATACATGTCGTGCTAAGTTGCTTCAGGCATGTCAGATATGTAGATATATACACGTAAATGTGTCTGTGGGTGTGCATACCAAAGTTTGTATTACTTTGGGAGGGGGGCTTTCTTTCTTTCCTGTTCTTACCATTTCAGAAGAAATTTACAGATTCCTAACTCTTCTCCAAAATCTGTTTCTTTTCGTTCAGTTTTATTGAGATCTAATTAATACACAGCACTGTGTAAGTTTAAGGTGTATAGCACAATGATTCAACTTACATACGTCATGAAGTGATGACTACAATAAGCTAACATTTCTCATCTCATAGATACATAAGCAAAGAAATAGAACAATTCTTTTTTCCTGTGATGAGCACTCTTAGGAGTTACTCTCTTAACTTTCATATGTAAGGTAGAGCAGTATTAATTACACGTATCATGTTGTACATTACAGTTTCTAGGACTTATTTGTCTTATAACTGAATGCTTGTAGCCACTGGCTACCGTCACCTTAGTCTTCGCCCCGCCGCCACTGCCCCCTGCCATAATGGTGATCTCCTTTTCCGTGAATTTGTTCTTCAAGTATAATTGACCTACAACACTGCTAGCTCCTGTTACCCAAGATAGAGATTTGATACTTCTATAGATTTCAAAACGTTTGCCACAAGATGTCTAGTTACCATCTGTCACCATACAAAGAGGTTACATAATTCCTCTATTCCCCACACTCTGCATTTCACACCAATGACTAATTTATTTTGCAACTGGAAGCTCGGCCCTCTTCACCTCCCGGTTAATCTCTCTCCTTCCCGCCCCCACCTCCCCTCTGACGACCACCTGTTTGGTTTTTGTATCTGTCACTGTTTCTGTTATTTTGCTCATTTTTTTAGAGTCCACACATAAGTGATAACATGCTTCCTTTCATGTCTTTCTCCATTTACTTCAGTAAGCAGAGTACCTTCCGGGTCCATCCCTGTTGCAAAACCCCATCCTTTTTATGGTTGAGGAACGTTCTATATTTTCTTTATCCATTCATCTCTCGGTGGGCCTCTAGGCTGTTGCCATGTCTTGCCTATTGTAAGCAATGCTGCAGTGAACATGAGGCTGCAGATTTGTTTTTTGAATGAGCGTTTTCATTTTCTTCAGATAAATATCCAGAAGTGGCAGTGCCAGATCAAATGGGGCTGTTCCACTTTAAGTTTTCTGAGGAAGCTCCCTTCTGTTTTCCACAGTGGGCGCGCCAGTTCACATTCCCACCAGCGGTGCACAAGGGTTCCCTTTTCTCCACACCTTTGCCAACACTCGTTACTTGTAAATATTTTTTTTAATAATAGCCACTCTGACAGCGTGAGGTGATAAAACATTGTGGTTTTGATTTGCCTTTCCCTGATGATTAGGGATCATCGGGGGAAAAGATGATATCGAGCATCTTTTTACATGTCTGGTGGCCATCTCTAAGTCTTTTTGGGAAAATGTCTATTCAGAGCGCCTGCCCATTTTCTAATTGGGTTGCTGGTTTTCTGAAGTTGAGCTGTAGGAGTCCTCTGTATATTTTACAGATTAATCTCTTACCAAGATAGTTTGCAAATATCTTCTCCCGTTCAGTAAGCTGTATTTTCATTTGGTTGCCAGTTTTCTTCGCTGTACAAAAGATTTTAAGTTTGAGTAGGTCCCATTCGCTTCTATTTTGTTTCCCTTGCCTGAGGAGACATACCCTCCAAAATATTGCTAAGACTTATGACAGAGAGCATACTGCCTAAGCTTCCTTTTAGAAGTTTTACGGTTTCAGGCCCTACATTCAAGTCTTTGATCTGTTTTGAACTTCTTCTGTAATATGGTATGAGAGTTTGTAGTAGTAGTCCAGTTTGATTCTTTAGCAGGTAGTTTAGCCATGTTCCCCAAAACCATTTATTGAAGAAGGTGACATTTCTCCAGAGTTTAAAGATGCTTTCATTCATAGCCATCATATAGTATTACATTGAACAAATGTAATAACTGCCTAACATCATCTAATACCAGTCCATTTTCAAAATTCCCATTATCCTCCGATGTCTATAAGAACAGTTTTTTTTGTTTTTGTTTTGTTTCAGAATCAAAGTCAAGCATTTGTTGGGGAGGTCTCTTTTAAAACCTTTTTTTTTTTTTTAAGTTTACAACAATCACCACGTGACTCTGTTACCACATCATTTTTCCTTAATCTTTCTATCTTATCTCCTGTAAAACCAGTTGTCTTATAGACTATCTCACTTTCTTGATTTATTCAATTGTCTCCTCGGGGGGTGTCGTTTAACTGGTTCCTCCAGCCTCTGTAAACTGAAGGATAGATCCAAAGGCTTGACTGGACTTGGGATCAAGAAAACTTAATTAAGTGGAGCTGTATACTTCGCACTGCACCACACAAGTTCAGTTCAATTTAGTCGCTCAGTCGTGCCAACTCTTTGCGACCCCATGGATTGCAGCACACCAGGCCTCCCTGTCAATCACCAACTCCCAGAGTTTACTCAAACTCACGTTCATAGAGTCGGTGATGCCATCCAACCATCTCATCCTCTGTCGTCCCCTTCAACACAGTTCAAAAGCATCAATTCTTTGGCACTCAGCTTTCTTTATAGTCCAACTTTCACATCCATACACGACTACTGGAAAAACCATAGCCTTGATTAGATGGACCTTTGTTAGCAAAGTAATGTCTCTGCTTTTTAACATGCTGTCTAGGTTGGTCATAGCTTTTCTTCCAAGGAACAGGAATCTTTTAAAGCAGCAGATAAGGGACCTCATAAAAAATGTTGGCTGTCCTAGGGTTAATGATAACCCAGTTGGTTAACTGGGTTAAGGTGGGGACAGCCAGATTTTCCTCAGTGTAAAAGTATGTGTTTCTCCTTTGTGGTTGGCAAATAAACAGAGGGATGTATTTGGCAATACAACTTATATTTTGTAGCTGTTTAGTTTATCAAACATGTTCATATATGCATTTAATCAGAACAATATCCCTATGTTTTATTCCTTTTTAACAGAAACGAAAACTGAGGCTGGGAATGCTTAAGTAACTTTCTCAGTCAGAGGGCCAGTAATGAGCAAAGGCATGGCTCAAGCATAAAGGGGTTCACTTTAGTAGAGTTAAAACAATCCTCTAAGCTACATGTAACTGCAGATTTTCAAAGTGCATTTTATTTCCGGAATTCAATAAATGTCTCTTCCCTTTAAAACGTTTTCTAAAAAAGGATATTTTTATTTTCCTGATGCCATGAAGCACATTGACAAGAAAAGGCGATTTGTTTTCCAGCCAGCAGCTATTTCTATTGTCCAGGAAAACTAGCAAAATGTAACAGATGCCAGGTTCCCGCAAACCCCGTTTGTTAACAAGAGTTCCAAATATTAAATGAGTTACAGAAGTTGTGACTTTCACAGATGTGTGAACAAAATCAGTGTATCTAAAATATTCTGTGCAAAGTTAAGCATACACACGTGCGCTTATGATGCTAAAACCAAGGGCCTTTAGGACTGTTAGAGACATGGGTCCAAGTACAAATAAAGTCAGGTCCTCGCAAGTCCACTTACGCCTCACAGCTGGGTCAGCAACTACTGGCACAAAATCAGGAGAAGCATATGACAGTCTAGAATCAAGAGATAAAGTGTGTGGTACTATGATGAGCAAACCAGGAAAGGGAGTTAGAATGGTGGATTCTGGAGGACACTGGGGAAGCCATTTCTGGGGTCCCCAGGAACTCGGGCCTCCAGTTCGCAGGGAAAAACTCAGGCAAAGGCCGACTACGCAGAAACACTCTTCCTAACAAACTGGCGATCTTAGCTCAGAAAGAGCGACTCCAACACTGACACAGAGCATCAAAACACGCGTTAGAGAAACCGACAGGCTTTGGCCACTCGCAAACTTCCCGAAGGCGGAAGCAGACGGGCACGCCCCCGAATTGCCCGTCCCGGATTTTATTGGCTGCCCTGCCCCCTCTCTCAATTGGTCTCTTTCATTGGTCAGAAGTGTCACGCTCCTGCGTTCACAGACAATTCCAGGAGCCAATCACCTCCAATCACCGCCCCGGCTCTTCGCCGCCTTGTGAGTGACATCCACTCCAACCAATAATAAATGAGAGTGAAGACGTGACGCGTAGACTCCGCCCCCTTTCCCTCAACGCGTTCAGTGAATGGCAGTAAAGGTTGAGCAGCTGATATTAACCACCAATCCGTAAGGGCGGAAGAGAGCCACGGAGACGACCGATGGGAGGAGGTGACGTGGCGGTGACGAGTGCACAAACTGCATGAGTGGCAGAAATATTGGCCAATCGACAGCCACACGGGCTGGGCGGTCTGCATTCTCGAGTCCTCCCTGAGCGCCGGAGACTTCGGGAAAGCGCCAATGAGCTTGACTTGAGTCTGATTGGCCTTCATCTGCACCAATCGGCGGCAGGCCTGGCGGAAGCGTCCCTCCTCGGACGCTCACTGGGCGCTGCGATATGACAGGCCCCAGAGAAATGCCAATGGCCTAGGGGCCCTGCGCAAGTGACACTCGGCCGCACCAATCGACTTTCTTCTTCCCCGTGGCCGGCCTGGCGGGGCGGGGACGCTGCGCGGCGGCGGTGGCTGAGGCGCTCGCCGAGTGGGGCCCTCCGGGAGGCGACGGCGGCTCTCGTAGGCGGTTCCGGTCGTGTATCAGCGGGCGGCGGCGGTTCATGGCGGCGGCGGAGCTCAGAGGAGCGCTGGGCCCGGGCCCGGCCACCATGGCGGCCCCGGGCGGCGGCGGCGCCGGTCCCCCCGGGGTGGGAGGTGGAGGCGCCGGCGGCCGCGGAGACTCCGGGCCGGGCTCCGGGCTCGTGCCGGGTGCGGCGGCCGCGGTGGCGGCGGGCGGACCGGGCCCTGGGGCCGGGGCCGTGGCGGCGGCGGGCCCGGCTCCCGCGCCGCCGGCGGGGGGCTCTGGCGGCTCGGGCGCCGGGGGCTCGGGCTCGGCTCGCGAGGGCTGGCTCTTCAAATGGACCAATTACATCAAAGGCTACCAGCGGCGGTGGTTCGTGCTGAGCAACGGGCTCCTCAGCTACTACAGGTAACTGCTTCCGGGGCGCGTCCCCCCGCCGGCCGCCACCCAAGCCCACCCTCGCGAGAGGGGGCGCGCCGGGACGTACGGCGCCGCCCGCCTGCCCCGCCCTCGGCGCCCCCGGCCCCGGCCCCGCCAGTTGTTCCGGGAGCATCGCGTCTCCTCTTGAGTTGCGTCCGCAGCCGCGCCCCGGTGCAGTGAGGAGTCCGCAGGGAGGGCGCCGGCGTCGGTGCTTACGGGGGCAGAGCCCGGGCACCGCTCCCGGGGAACTTGCTGTCAAGAGTCCCGAGGCTTGGTTGTCTGTGCCCCGGCTCCAGAATTCCGGGTTGTTAGCGGCCCTTGACGTTCCCGCCGTTGTTCCCTCCACGCTCAGGCACAAGGACGCCACGCACAGGGTGGCCTCGGGGTCTGTCCCCAGTCCTTGTCTCCTCAAGATTCGCCTCAGCTCTCGCCTTTGCACAGCCCACACGGAGACGCGCCCTCCGGGGTTCCGGTAGTTATGTCAGCCCCCGCGCCCTCCCAAGGGGAGATCATGAAGTGTTCCAGCCGGGATTGCTGGGGGCCAGCCGGTTAGTTCGATTCCAGTTTCCTCAAAAGAAGAGCCCATGTCTTTCGTTGACTCCCGTTAGCAGCGCTTGTGTTGGGACGTTTATTACACGTTGGTGGTGACTCACAGTCTTGCCATAACATAGCATGCTTTTGGCTATGAGTATTACTGTAGATAGATAGGTTGGATACTGGATTTGGGGACAGGACATGAACATGTCCTGAGTGCTAGGCAGTTTGGACAGGTGTGTTAGGTACACTATTCTTTGACTCCCAACGGCAACCTGGGAGTTAGGAGATATTCCCACCTTACCAGTGAGGAAACGCAGACAGCTTGGGCAACTTTCCCAAGGTCTTGAGTCAGAATTTGAAACTAGTTCTTTTCATACCAACACAGCCTAAAACCCAGGTTAGTGTTACGTGAATCAGTCAGATAAAGAGAGAACTACTTGTCTACAGCAAGTTTATAGATACGACACGCTGTGTGTGTTATACAAAATGTATAGAAGTCTTCTTTAAGGAAGATTTTGCTTAATATAGTGTAATTTCTAAGTGAAATCTTTTTATAAAGACCATTCTATTTGAGACCCAAAAGAGTGTTGTTAAGACTATATTTCTTGCCCTCTGCCAGGAGTCCCTTTGCCGCTGGGACAGTTGGGGGGAAGGAATCTCTTTTCCCTCGACTTCATTGTCTTGACTCTTAAAGAATCTTGAAAGGGAATTGAAGATTGGAGTTGGAGGCTGCTGAAGTAGGAGCACATTCTTACCTGGTCTCTAACATGGTAGAAAATGCTTTAGTGCATCCTCACTGCTTAAGTGACGTTAATTGTGAACGTTTATGTGTATCATTTGAATTACTCAGAATTGATTTTCGTTTTTAATTTTCCTTTTTAATTATTCATTCGGGATTATAAGTTTAAGGTTAAATCACAATTCTAAAGTTTTGGTTTGTTCCACAGTTTTTCCCTTGCTCAAGTTCATGTTTTCCTGTTACACTGACCATCATTGTAATGTTAACTGATTCATATCTTAGCTTGGCGTAGAAGTCAGTATTAACACTGCTTCCCCATTTTTCAGTAGTTGTGTATCAGCTGAGAGCCTTAATGTGTGGTCATTTTTCCTCATGCAAGTTTTTAATCAGATCCACTTTCCAGCCCAGTTTTGTCTTTAATCAGTACCTGTCTTGATCAGTATTGATCTTGGTTGGACAGTAATAATGTATATGTTGTTATCTCTTAAGTACTTGTAACCAGTTTTAATTTCTCTCCTATAAGAGCTAGTGGTACCTGTCTGACTACAGCTAGAATGCCAAACATACCAAACTGTGTATTGGGAAATATGCCATGGGCCTGTCCTTGCCAGCCAAGACCGTTCCACCCACAAACCAACCAAGGAACAGCATTCAGAATTATCAAGTCTACACGCTACCCTCAAAATCACATTGAAGCCTTTTCTATCAACCAGTTGGTATTCTTCCAAACTGGTTCTTTGGATCCCCATGTTCTTAGGGTTCATTTAGCCAAGTCGTCTTGCCTCCTGCTTTTCATGCCTCCAAAACCATCTCCTGTATATGCCTTTTACAAAATATGGTTTTCTTTTTAACCAAGTGCTTCCTAAACCCATCCTGTGATGAACTGTCCTAATAGGTTTTGGCAAGCCTTCTTTTTACCTATCCTGTTCTTCGTTATATACAAAGTTACACAGCTGTCCTGTTACTTAAAACCATATGTAGAATCTTAGCTCTCCCAGACACATAGTGACAAGCCTTTAGTATTAGTTTTCTTGGCTAGCTTCTAGAGATGAAGCTACTATTTTGGCTGGCCTTTTCCAGGAAGAACTTACTAATCAGAAAACACCACCTAATACTGTGGTGCCTGAGGAACTTCTCTTGCCCCTGAAAAGCATGTCTTTTGAAATACTTCTGCACTAATCATTTAGAAGCAGAGGTGTATCTGCTTGAGCCCAAGAGCTCTAGGATCAAGCCTGCCCGAACTTCCAGAGTCCTTTGGTATTTTTAAAAGTACTATAGACTGTATGATTCGGGAAACTTTTTTAGTTCATGGACATGACCTGAGCAGAGGAGATTCCTAGGAAGCGGCCTGTGGAAAAGATCAGCGCGTTGTGAGGAATGTGGCAGAAGGTCCGAATCGCACCTTTGGAGTAGAAAGTGAGGGTGAGCTGGTAACTCAGCCTGCATTATTCGTCATGTAACTGAAGTGTGGGGCGGGGGATGGGAGGAGGAGTCGAAAGAGCAGGAGTCTCGTTACAGCGTGGCAGGTGCGGGAGGTGGAAAATGGCCTGGTTTATTGAGACCCCTGCCCTCCCCACCGGCGATCCCATGCCTCTCGTCTGTGCATCTGAGGAAGAAAAACCAGTTTCACGTGACAGACCGGACAATAGCCAAGCTGTCTTCCTAAGCGCAGGAAGCAGGCTTCCTCAAGCCTGCCCCAGTCCTGGCTTCCAGAGATGGAGGACTGTTGTCTGTCAAGCTGCCCCAGTCCTGGCTTCCAGAGATGGAGGAGTGTTGTCTCTCAAGCCTGCCCCAGTCCTGGCTTCCAGAGATGGAGGAGTGTTGTCTCTCAAGCCTGCCCCAGTCCTGGCTTCCAGAGATGTAGGAGTGTTGTCTCTCAAGCCTGCCCCAGTCCTGGCTTCCAGAGATGGAGGAGTGTCGTCTCTCAAGCCGGCCCCAGTCCTGGTTTCCAGAGATGGAGCTAGTGCCGTCATTTCCGGCATGCAGGAATTTGGGATGTGCCAGAAAGAGAGACGGCCCTGCTTTGCACGCTGGCAGTTGGCAAAGGACTTTGACCTCTTTCTGTTCCAAGTTGGTCAGGGAAAACTGCAGTCTCAACATGCAGGTCCCCTGGGCAGGTCGGCGGGTGGCGGGGAAATGAGCGCAGGTTGCCCTGTACACTCGGCTGTGCTGGCAGCTCTGTTTCATGCCAAGTCTCTTGTAGCTTATTGTCACTGAGCAGGGCTGTAAGGCTCAAGAGTTGGCCTATTAATAGAGCTGTCAGTCAGTAGCAATGAAGAAAACTTTACACCCAGTCCTCTCAGAAGAGATTTGCTGAATTTCTCCTAGCTATTAATAGGGTGGCTTAGGAGTTCCCACCAATAGAGGTCAGTGGACCTTAGGAAAGAACATATTCCTGAAAGATTATACCACCCCGTGCTCCTTTCTTCACTCCCACGGAGAGCTAGTGACTCCTCTTTCATATCGTTTAAGCTGTAGTCAGTATTTAACGGTTTCCCTGGTGGCTCAGTGGTAAAGAATCTGCCTGCCAGTGTGGGAGACGCAGTTCCATCCCTGGGTTGGGATGATCCTCTGGAGAAGGGAATGGCAACCCACTCCAGTGTTCTTACCTGGAGGATCATCCTGTGGACAGAGGACCCTGGTGGGCTACAACCCATGTGGTCGCAGAGAGTCAGATACCACTTAGCAGCTGAGCATACACACACAATATTTAATACTCTAAACATCTAAGTGTGCCTTACATGTCTGCAAGATGGTTTTAAGAGTGGTATGGCAGTTCTCACTGGCTGAGTTATAGTGGATTTGGGGGAGTGGATTGTTCAATATTTGTAAAATGGAGCTATTCTTTTAGCTTTTTTTTTTTTTTTGGCCACACCACATGTCATGTGGGATGTAACCCGTGTCCCCTGCCCTGGGAACACAGCGTCTTAACCGTTGGCCTGCCAGAGAACTCCCTCTTTCTCCTAGAGAATGAGATGATTATACAGAATTTGGTTGCATGAGTTTATAGAGCACCCTTTGATAATTGTATCTTGCTAAATGAAACGTAACTCCTGACTGTAAAGGGGCCTGAGGGGACTCTTGGGGGTGATGGAAGTGTTCTCCATCTTGACTGTGGAGGTGGTTGCACAATTGTTTACATTTGTCCAGACTCGCTAAATTGTACACTTAAAATTGCTGGGTTAATGCTGTTTGTAGCTCAGGGTGAGGGGAAGAGCGGAGCCGTAAACTCCACTCAGAGCACGCGCAGGCTCAGAAGCCTGCTGATCGGCTTTTTAATGGGAGGGGGCCACGCGAGGGGCGTGACCGCGGCACGTGCGAAAGGCTCGGAGCTGTGGCGCGGCGCGCGTCCGCTCAGCTGTCCGGCTCGTTGCAGGTCCAAGGCGGAGATGCGGCACACGTGCCGCGGCACCATCAACCTCGCCACCGCCCACATCACGGTGGAGGACTCCTGCAACTTCGTCATCTCCAACGGGGGCGCGCAGACCTATCACCTGAAGGCGAGCTCGGAGGTGGAGCGGCAGCGCTGGGTCACGGCCCTGGAGCTGGCCAAGGCCAAGGCGGTGAAGATGCTGGCCGAGTCAGGTGGGGCGAGCCCCTGGGGACGCTCCGCTCGCCCCGACCTCGCAGACCTCCTTTGCCCCCACTGCCATCTAATTACCAGCTGTCTGCTGGCTGCCCAGCGGGCAGACTCTCTCTTGGAGGGCTGGTTTTCAGCCCCTCAGGGGATGTCTGGTGATGTCTGGAGCCTTCTTGTTACCACTGAGGGGGGCGGTGTTCCTGACACGCGGGTCAGAAGCCAGAGCTGCTGCTGAAGCTCCCACCAGCGTTCAGGACAGCCCCCCACCTACCCCCGCCAGAGGCGGCTGGCCCCAAATGTCAGAATGGTTGAGACTGGGAAGCTCTTGTCTTAGAAGCATGGCAGTTAGCTTTTGCCTTCTAATGCCCACCAACTGCCTTAAAATCTTGAGAAAGGATGATTTTATTGATAAATCAGGTTTGATTTATTTATTTTATTGATACATCAGATCCAAACTGATAAACTCACAGGTTGGCTCTGTCCTTAACTGTTTCCTTTTCTCCTGACATCTTCTTACCTAACTGGTTGTTTAGTTGAATTGAAACCAGCAGTCTCCGTAGACTGCCAGAGCATGATGTCAGAGACCCCTGACGGAGGGGTTGCTCCCACGGGTCTGGGCAGAGGAGCTCCAGCTGTCCCTCATCCCTGCCTGATGCCTGGGTCGGTGGCCAGAGCTGTTTCATGCCTAAGACACATGGGAAAAAACTACTTGCGGTATTTTCTGTGAAAAATCTTTATTTTGCTACCATAGCCTCACTAAAAGGCACAGTCTGGTTGTTTTGATTTTTCTTAAAGGAAAGTGGTAGTTTAATCATACGGAGCTTGTTTGCTTAAAGCTGACCGTGCTGCTCACTTGCTGACTTCTTTTCATCTCTTGTTCTTCTTATCTCTTGTGGTTCCCCATGCTGTGTTTAATGTCTCTTAAGCAATGAAAGCGGAGAAGGCAATGGCACCCCACTCCAGTGCTCTTGCCTGGAAAATCCCATGGACCGAGGAGCCTGGTGGGCTGCTGTCCATGGGGTCGCTAAGAGTCAGGGCTGAGCGACTTCACTTTCCCTTTTCACTTGCATGCACTGGAGAAGGAAATGGCACCCCACTCCAGTGTTCTTGCCTGGAGAATCCCAGGGATGGGGGAGCCTGGGGGGCTGCCATCTGTGGGGTTGCACAGAGTTGGACACGACTGAAGCGACTCAGCAGCAGCAGCAAGCAATGAAAGGAAAGTTTCCTGCTTTATAAATCTCTGGGTCACAGGCTATATTCTGACTCTGGCCCTGCCCCTCTGTCCAGCAGATATAGATAGGGCAGGTCTTTCCTTGTTTGTTTTGATTTTAGTGCCGATTTTAGCTCCCCCAGAGGAAGTGATGTGGCTAGAAAAGAACTTGGCAGTTACACAGCGTTAAGGACAAACCTGCCGGTGAGAGGCAGGCACAGCCCCTCCGTGACCTGTGATTCAGGGGGCATTTAACAGAAGGCCCTGCACGGCTTTCAGCGGTGGCTTCAGTGTCGGATAAAGTCATCGTGAAGTTCCTGAGTCCTCCTGTAGGAAAGAGGAATTGATTGCCCTTTCAGGATACGAGTGTGGTTCACAGAGGGCTGGGCTGCAGCTCAGCCCAGGACATACAGGGGCCTGCCAGTCACCCAACAGGTGATTGTGGGTTGGCATTCACAGTCAGATTGACTGTTTTGGGCCCCTCACGCTAGGGTGAAAGGCTCAGGAGTCCATTCCCAGCCATAAGAGCCGTCTAGCTTCTCCACCCCGGCCTCTCATCACTCGTTCACAGACCTCAGTGCGCATCGGAAGCACCCAGGCAGCTTTGCGAAGTGCAGATTCCCGGACCTTGCCTCACGCCTGCCAGATCGAAGCCTTTCTAGGTGTGGGGCAGAGACTGCACCTTTAGGAAGAACCCCAGGTGGGCCCTGAGGGGGTTGGATGAGGGTGGTCCAAAGATGCCGGCCTCCAGTTAGAAGGCAAGTAAGTACTAGGGATGTCGTGGACAGCACGTGACTGTGGTGAGCTCTGCTGTGTGGTGTTTGCAAGTTGCCAAGAGAGCAGTTCCTGAAAGTCTCATCGCAGGGAAAAGCCTTCCTTTTGTGTCTGTGTGAGGTGACGCAGGTTAGTTACTTTAATCATTTCCCGATAGGTGTATGTGCTGTGCACCTCAAACTTAAAACAGCATCGCACGTCAATTACATCTCGATAAAACTAGAAAAGCGGGGGTAGGAGAAACGCCCATTGTCTGCCCCGGTGTCCGCCCCAGGAGGGCCGAGGGCCGGTGCTGGAGAGCCCCCCGGCGGCGGTGAGCCCGGCTGGTCACGGCGCGGGCTGAGGGCTGGGCTGCTCGCGGGGCGGGCTGAGGGCTGGGCTGCTCGCGGGCGGACTGGGAGAGTCCCGGCTCTTGGCCCTGGGCCCGGAGCCCCATTGCTCCCCTCCTCGCCCCACAGATGAGTCGGGAGACGAAGAGTCCGTCTCCCAGACCGACAAGACGGAGCTGCAGAACACTCTGCGGACCCTGTCCAGCAAGGTGGAGGACCTGAGCACCTGCAACGACCTCATCGCCAAGCACGGCACGGCGCTGCAGCGCTCGCTCAGCGAGCTGGAGGCCCTGCGGCTGCCGGCCGAGAGCAGCGAGAAGATCAAGCAGGTCAACGAGCGCGCCACGCTCTTCAGGATCACGTCCAACGCCATGATCAACGTGAGCGCCCTGCGCGAAAGGCCGCCCCGCCCCCGTGCTGGGGGAAGGCCACGCCCCCTCCCCCACCCTGTGCCGGAAGGCTGTGATTGTAGACCGTAGGTCCTGCCTCCTTGTTCAAGGGATTTGAGTTGCAGCGTCTGTTGCATGAAACTGAATAGGGTGCAGGGATAGAATGACCTTGCGTGCTGCCCTGCTCGAGTCATCAGGAGGGCACTGCCCAGCCAGGCTTCTACCCCAGCAGGGCCTCTGATGGTAACGCTGAGTCCTTCACCTCTCGGGTTGCGACTCTCTCTTTCTCTTTTCCTTTCTTTCTTTGTTTTTCTTTCTTCCTCCCTCCCTCCTTATCTGTTGGAACTGAGGGATCTTCATGGATCCTTGCCACCTTTCTGTTCTTTGAGATTTCCACTGGAGGCTGACCCCTGCTTTGCTAGTGCATGCTGGCCTGCAGTGTGGTAAGTGGGGGCCTGGGTCAGGTATTACCGAGAACCTTGGAATCCGGTGAGTCTCACCTTTAGTCTTTGAGAGGTGAGGGAGCTCTAGGTGATAGAGCTTCCCCGGTGGCTCAGATGGTAAAGAGTCTGCCTGCAATGCAGGAGACACGGGTTTGATCCTTGGGTCCGGAAGATCCCTGGAGAAGGAAATAGCAACCAACTCCAGTATTCTTGCCTAGAGAATCCCATGGACAGAGGAGCCTGGCGGGCTACAGCCCATGGGATTGCAAATAGTCAGACACAACTGAGCAACTAACACTTCAGCATACTTCTAGGTGATAAGACGACATACTCAACCTTGGGCACTTTTCTTTTCAAAAGAAGGGACCCGTGCTTCTGCCCCCTTGTGACTCGTAGCTCGGGTGACTGTCATGGGTCTGTGGGATGCTTGGAGGCAGGGCTCCAGGTAAACCCAAAGTCCCACTGGCGCTGGTGATGTGGGGCAGATACTGGGTGATAGGTATGGAATGAGTGCAGAGTCTATAAACAGTGCCACGCCCCCTCTGCTGGAGACTGACCCTCACCTGGCAGGTTGTGTTAGTCAGCTTCCAGGCAGGAACACGAGAGCGTAGTTCTCAAGGCCCGTGCGAAGTCTGCTCTGTGAGAAAGGGCTTACACAGGGGGTGCTTTTGTTTTCCTGTCCACTTAAACGGGAGGAACTTAACACTACCCGATAGCTCAGCTGGTAAAAGATCTGCCTGCAGTGCAGGAGGCCCCGGTTTGATTCCTGGGTCGGGAAAATCCCCTGGAGAAGGGAAAAGCTGCTCACTCCAGTGTTCTTGGACTTCCCTTCTGGCTCAGCTGGTAAAGAATCTGCCTGCAATTCGGGAAACCTAGGTTCGATCCCTGGGTTGGGAAGATCCCTGGAGGAGGGCATCGCAACCCACTCCAGTGTCCTGGCCTGGAGAGCTCCATGGACTCAGCCCATGGGATGAGAAAGACCTGGGCACAGCTAAGCTACTTTCACACTGCCTTCAGTAGGGCCAGATTTTTTCCCTTGTTGAAGAAGTGATAACGATTCTGTTTAGAGCTAGTTTAATTTGTGCGGGTCTCAGAGATCGAAAGTCTTTTCCTCTGACCAAGGGAAGTTCTACTTTCCTGTATTTAAAATCCCTTAATAGAAAGCTGTGGTGACTTTTATTTCCGTGCCCTGTTCTGAAACACGGAGCACTCTTCTGTGCTCTGACTCACACAGAGGTGAGGAGAGAAGCTGTTCTGTCCATTGAAGGGTTGGGGGCAGATCAGCGCCTCCCAGCAGCGCCCGTCTGCGTTCTACACTCCAGCGCGGGCGGGCACCTGTGTCTCTGAAGTCCGGTCCTGTGCTCTTTCCAGACTCTTCCACCTCTTGGTGCCTGTTTTTCGGTCCTCCTGTGATCAGGAAAACTCATGAATCATACAGGGCATTCAATCAATAGTACATAAATATATGTATGAAATAGAACAGCTCAGGAAACAGCCGTCTGTTGCCTTTTATGCACGTGTGCTCCCATGTCAATTTTTTTTCTACTATGATAAATATTTGCTACATAAAACACCTCTTGATTTAAAAATGTCTCGTAAACCGAAACTTTATTTGGAACTTTTTCTTGAAAATATGCTTGTCTTTGTTCCTGGGGAGAACCCTTCTTCCCTAGGTTCTAGGTGCCCCGTTGGTGCCAGTTCTCATTCTGGTCTCCAGAGCGCGCTGCCTTTGCCCCTTTTGTAGCCAGTTGTTGCTGGAAAGGCGTTTTTTTTAATCCATGTACTGTTTCCTAGGGGATAATGGCAAGGCCTGAAAAGTGCTGTGTAGCACATCACGTCTCAAAACAGGCAGTGTCAGTGCAAAGGAAGAGTGCGTGAATTCGCTCAGCTGCCTGCTTGCTTAGGATACAGCTTTTCTTGCTACCAGGGTGGGTCTCTAAGCAGGGGAGTGAATTTGACACTGTGTTAGTGTGTCCATTTTCTAACTCAGTGAACAGGGTTGAGCACCTTCTGTGTTCTAGTCCTGGTGCTTGGGAATATGGCTGTGGTCCCTGCCCTCAGGGAGATTACTCTCCGTTTAGGGGCCGAGAGGTGAGCAGATGGTTATGGAGTGTGCTGAGCGCCCCGACAGATGTGGGCACAGGTTGCTGTGCTGTAATCCTTGGGGGCGTCCAGCTCAGACCGGGAGGATTCGAGAAGGTAACACCTCAACTAAATGCTGGAGGGCCTGAGAGAGTCTTCCTGTAGAAAAAAGGCACCCCTGATTCGGGGCCGTGGAGTCCAGCGGCCCCAGTTAACCATCTCTATAGCCGGGGGTGCCTCCTTCCTCTGTGACCCCAGTTCCGCTTCTGTAAGTGGCGATGGTCCTGCTCTTGCGGTGTGGAAAGGCTTTCATGAGCTCATGGGTGTCGAGAGGTGGGCACAGTGCCCGGCATGCCCTCACCTCTCGCCGACCAAGTTGTCGCTGGTCTCGGGACGTGGGTGAGGGGCCGGTCCCCATGTGGCGGGCGCGCGTCCTGCCCTGCAGGGTCTGCGAGCCTCTCCGGTGGAGGAGGGAGCCGAGAGAAGGCTGAAGAGGCGTTCAGGTGGGCGGGGGCGCTGTGTGTGCAGATCCTGAATGGGCTTGGCAGGGGGTGGGTTAGGAGGGGACGAGGCCGACTTTGGTGCAGGCGTAACTAGTCACAGTCAGTTTATTCAGTGACGACTCTGAGCCAGGCCCTTCTGAGAGCTCTACCTGTTGCTGTTGAGCAATGCTGTGAGAGCGCTGCGCTTGTCATTCTTGCCTCACAGATGAGGACGTGAGGCGCCTCTCTGTTTAATCAGTTGCCAAAGAGTCCAGTTAGACAGTGGGATGGAGCTGGGACGACCCAGGGTATGTTCTCTGTGCCGCCTCGAGTACGGAGCTTGGAAAGAAGTGTGAAGATCCCAGCAATATCAAAGAACAGTCCGTAGGCTCTGATCGTTGGACTCGGGCAGGGGGAAGACTCAGAGTCCAGGAAGACCCTTGCTTCTCTGCCAGTGAGAAGATGCCCAGTCAGAAAGGGAGCGTGGTGAGCCTGGTAGGGGCCCAGTGATGTTGAGCTTGCTTTGAGCTTTTGGGTAGGCAGTTGGGTAGTCTGACCTGTGGCTCCCTGAGCACCAAGCCGGAGCTCCTGACTCCATAGGCCTTAGTCCATAGGTCGGGGCTGAAACCATGGCAGCAGATATTCTACTTACCTTTTAGTTCCTCTTTAGCACTGTCTAGACTTTTAAGCTTCCGTTGCTTCCTTTCTCCATTTATTGATTGAGCAAACTTTATGGACTCCCGCTGTGTACAAAGTGGCCAAGTTAGGAGCTGGAGATAAGCATGTGAATAAGCTATAAATGGTATCTTCAAGTCACTCATGATCCATCTGGAGAGAAAGTCACGATCAGATGCTGTGGATGCTGAGAAATAGAAATATGTGCAAAGTGCTGCGGAAGCAGAGGAGAGCCTGGCTCCACTGGGCATGGGGGCAGGGGGTGTCACGGAGAAGTAACTTTGCCATAGGTCTCAAAGAATGAGGAGTACTTGGCCAAGTAGAGGAAGGGGGCGGAGGGCATCCTAGGCCACGCGAACAGCTTCGGCGGAGATCTGCGTGTCTGAGAAGGGTGTGCGGCCCAGGGGCTCCGTGACAGGGTGGGGCCGCCGGGGCCCTTTGCGTCCGCAGCCAGCTGTCTGGCCTGGGTCTGAAACCCACACGGAGCCTGGGGTGGGACTGAGCACCGACGGGTTTGTGTCCTCTCTCTAGGTCACATAGGCGTCGGCTTTTTGAGGTCGGTGGTTCTCTTAGGGACCGATATACAAACCAAGGAAGTTCCCCCTATTCGGGGTGATGTGGTGCAGACTCAGCTGTTGAGTTCCTCTGCTGTGGGCGGCTTGAGTGTGGTCAGGAATGGGTCAGAAGCCACACTCGGCGCCCCAGGCTTTCTCTGCCCTCCGGGTCAGCAGGCCTCCTCTGGAGCAGCCCCCATGCCGCCACAAACCTGGGTCTAGGCTTGTTGCTCAGCTGGCATCCGTGTGGTCCTCACGACCAGGAGAATGCTGAACCACCGTGACAGCCACACTCAGCGTTTTCTGTTTATTTTCTGCGTGGATCACTGCGCTTCGCTGGCTCGGGCTCCCAGAGCGAGGTTACTCAGCGGGCTTCCAGAGGCAGGGGGGACTCTGACTGGTCGCGTTGAGGGGACCCACGTGCGCTTTGCCTCCGTGCAGGCCTGCAGAGACTTCCTCGTGCTGGCCCAGACCCACAGCAGGAAGTGGCAGAGGTCGCTGCAGTACGAGAGGGACCAGCGCGTCCGCCTGGAGGAGGCCCTGGAGCAGCTGGCAAAGCAGCACAACCACCTGGAGAGGGCCTTCCGGGGGGCCACGGTGCTGCCTGCAGGCACGCCCGGCGCCGGCCCCGGCAGAGGTGCGGGGCTGGGGGGCTCGGGGCGGGGGCGTCCGGCCGGCCAGTGGCGCCGGCAGAGGTGGGGGGCTGGGGGGCTCGGGGCGGGGGCGTCCGGCCGGCCAGTGGCGCCGGCAAAGGTGGGGGGGCTGGGGGGCTCGGGGCGGGGGCGTCCGGCCGGCCAGTGGCGCCAGCAGAGGTGGGGGGCTGGGGGGCTCGGGGCGGGGGCGTCCGGCCGGCCAGTGGCGCCGGCAAAGGTGGGGGGGCTGGGGGGCTCGGGGCGGGGGCGTCCGGCCGGCCAGTGGCGCCAGCAGAGGTGGGGGGCTGGGGGGCTCGGGGCGGGGGCGTCCGGCCGGCCAGTGGCGCCGGCAAAGGTGGGGGGGCTAGGGGCTCGGGGCGGGGGCGTCCGACTGCCCAGTGGTGCCGGCAGAGGTGGGGGGCTCAGGGGCTGGGGGGCTCGGGGCGGGGGCGTCCGGCCGGCCAGTGGCGCCGGCAAAGGTGGGGGGCTCGGGGCGGGGGCGTCCGGCCGGCCAGTGGCGCTGGCAAAGGTGGGGGGCTTTGGGCGGGGGGTGTCCGACCAGCCAGCAGGCCTCGCGCAGTGGACAGCGGAGCCCCGGGTCCCTGGCGTCGGCGCCTCACACGAGTCGGGATTAAGCCCTCCGTGTGCCCTGCTGTCCTTGTTCCCGTGTGTGTGGTGCGTGTGTAGAAGGCCTGCCTGCCAGGTTTTGATAAATGTCGCAAAGTGAACGAACGCGGCTCGTCCCTCTCCCAGCAGATCAGTCCTGCTCCGGCAAAGGAGACCTGAGTGACGAAGATGACGAGAACGAGTTTTTTGACGCCCCTGAGATCATCACCGTGCCCGAGAACTTGGGCCACAAGTGAGTCAGGCTTGACTGCCCTCCCCGTGCCCAGCTGTCGAGAGGCAGGAAGTGTTTCAGTGGGAATATCCTGCTTGTTTCCCAAGGCCTGGACTCTTGGCCCTAAGTACCTGGGAGAGTGTCTGTCTTTACTGAGCAGCTTCTCCAGAGACATTTATTCCTACTCACGCTTTCCTAAGTGTCGTTTCTCGCTCACTCGTGAATAAGTTTTTGCAATGTCCTTAGCGTTCTGCTTTGTAAAGACATGGCAAGGACCACCGTCTAGTTCTGATCTTGTTCTCATCCCCATCCGTTTCCCGCCTGTGCAGACGCACCGGCAGCAACATCAGTGGAGCCAGCAGTGACATCAGCCTCGATGAGCAGGTAACTCTCACCTGGGGTGATGAGCAGGGACGGACCGAGTATGTTCCCAGGGATGTGCTTGTAAAGCACGAAGAGGAACAGGAGACACCGATTTTTCTTGTTTTAGCGTGGGGGGAAGGGAGGCCTAGAAATACTGGGTTTCCTGTTCTCTGCAGGCCCCTGAATGGCTTTGTGTTTGCTCTCAGTACAAGCACCAGCTGGAGGAGACCAAGAAGGAGAAGCGGACGCGGATACCTTACAAGCCGAACTACAGCCTCAACCTGTGGAGCATCATGAAGAACTGCATCGGCAAAGAGCTTTCCAAGATCCCCATGCCGGTGAGGGTCTCACACGCCGGGGAGGGTCTCACACGCCGGGGCCCCTCAGGCCTGGGGCGCTGCCGGGACAGCCCCGCCCTCCCGTGCGTCCGCCTGAGGCATGACCCGTGTTATCCGCACTGTCATAGACCATCGCCTAGAGCCAGAGGCTTCGATTTCAGCTAGGTTCCTGGTCTGGTATGCTTCCAGATCAGCAAGAATCAGATGCGTTGTTCAGAAGCAGTGATTTATGAGCAGATTCCTAGGCCAGATGTGCTGGGGCCATGCAGAGATAAATTCAGCATCGTTTCTGTTTTCACGAACCGTGTAGTTCAAGAGACAGGCGCGGAGACAGGTAGAGGCCATTGCTTTCTGTGACCGTCTGGTGGGCAGTGCTGCACGCACAGAGGCTTGGGGAGTGCAAAGCAGAGCCATTGATTCCAGGGAGGAAGCCGGGGCCCATCTCCGGGGGACGGTGGCGTTTGGGCTGACGTCCCTGCCTCCCATCAGGCCCACTTCCCATCTGTCCAGACTGCTTTAGAAGGGGATGGGTTTAGGATTGCAAATGTGGTCCTGTCGCCACTTCCCTGGGAATCCTTTGCTCGCTGCTCCCTGCTCTGAGTGGAGCCCAGCTCCCTCGGGCCTTGCCCTCCCCGCAGGGAAGCGGCGGCCTGTGCACAGGCAGTGTGCCCCCCGGGGGAGCCACCTCAGGTCCGCACCGGCTCCTCGGTTTGCCCCCTGCGGCGTTGGCCCACGCTGCTCTCTGCCCGCGCTTCCCTCGGCTCCCACCCGCCCTTGCCAGTCTGCTGTTACCCTGGCGGGTGCCTGTTCTCCAGGAGCCGACTACAGAGCCGTCTGTCAGCCCCCTTCACCCAGGCATCCCGTCAGGGCAAGCCGTCTCAGCCCTGTGTTCCAGCAAGTGCCCCTGTTTATTTTTGGGCAGTGGGTTTCACTTCCTCTTTCATCCCCTGAGCATTTACTGGCGGCCAAGCTGCCCGGGGCTGTATCAGTTAGGTATAGGTTCAATTTAACGAGTCCAGAATACGTTGGTTTAGACCAGGAGTCAGCAGACTGTGGCCTTGGGGCAAATCTTGCTGCCCTCTGTGCAGCTCACAAGCCAGGCATCGTTTCGTATTTTTAAATGGCTAGAAAATATCAAAAAGAGGCTAATATTTTGTTATCTGAAAATTACATACAGTTTAGATGTCAGTGTCCTGGTGGTTTTATTGGAACACAGTGAACTCGCGTTCATGCACTGATTGTCTGGCTGCTCTACTTCCAGAACAGCAGTGCTGAGTGGGTGTGGCAGAGGCCACATGACCCTCACAGCCCAGATATTTACAGTCTGGCCTTTCACAGAAAAAGCTGGCCTACAAATACGAGCTTCAGTCACCATCACGCTGGAGTCCAGAAGCAGGTGGTCGGGTTCTGGTTGATGCTCCTGCTGCCGTGACCAGGCGCACCCTGCCCCGTGGCCTCGGTTCCTGGGTGCTGGAGGGCTGCTGCAGCCCTGACCCTCAGCGGGGGAGGGGAGACGGCACGCCTGCCTTTTCGGGGTGCTTCCTGCAAACTGCATGAACCATCCCCTTCAGTCTCTCTATTTACTCTGAACTCAGTTGCATGGCCTCAGCTAGCTGGAGATCACGACTTCTGTTTTTGATGGTGTGGCTGGTATGAGAACTGGGGATTCTGCTGCCTGTGGACGAAGGGGAGAGTGGAGTGTGGCGGGCTGAAGGTTCTGCCCGCGCGCCGTCCGGAGACAGAGGCTCCCGGCCGCTTGGGGCCTATGGAGCAGTGAGTGGTTTTGCCTCCCGTGGACGGCGCTCTGCCCAGCCTGTCTTACCAGTCTTCGTACCCTTGATGCGTAGCCAGGGCCTGACATGTATATATCGTTCAGCAACTGTGCATCTTGGAAAAGAAATAGATTTGTCTATAAGCGTGTAGAACTTTTGGTAGAAAAAGACTCCCTTCCAGACCGGAAAGGGCCGTGAGTAGGCATTGTGGAGGGAAATATAAAATAATTGGTTCACGGAGTGGGGGTGGGGTCTTGAAAAGAAGCCCCACTTTTCTGGCCCAGCGCCCCAAGGAAGTGGTAGGAAAGGGGGCTGGAAAGGCCAGTCATCGCCGTGGAAGTTCAGTTCCTGCTCAGAGGAGCGTCCGCGTCCAGGTGGCCCCCGTCCCCGTCCCTGTCGGTTCCTGCTGGTGCTGCCACAGCCTGGCCCTCACCCCTCACCTGCCTGTGCTGAGTTGCAGGAGGCCGAGCCCCCAGGCGGTTTCTTCCCGTCTGCAGGCCCGGGTGCCTGGGCAAGGCCCCAGAAGGCGTCTGGAGTGGGCAGGAGGAGGGAGGCGCCCCAGGGAGCTCCCCGCGGCTGCGTCTTTCTGGGCCGTGCTCCCGCTGGACGGGCCCAGAGGCCTCAGCTCCTGCCCAGGCCTGTGGCTCTATGCAGCAACCCCATGCGTACCTCGACCCCTGCAGCCTGCCGACGGCTTCCTGCTGCTGTCTGGGCTGTCTCTTGCGCTGCCCCGCTCTCCATTGACCATGTCGCTAATGCCCGCTCCCTTCCACTTCAAAGTCTCAGATTTCTCTGTCCCGCGTGAGGCCTCTGAGTGGTAAAAAAGACCAGGAGGAAAAGCCTGCTTGCTCTCGGGGACGCTGTGGGTCCTGGCACAGCTCTCGGGGGCCAGGCCGTGCGTGTGATGAGCGGTGATGACCTGAGGATGCGCCAACCCTCAGCTGCGGGGCTGACCTGTCCGTGGCCGCCAGCGGAGTGCACCCCGCCCCACTCTCCCCAAAACGTGTGCAAGTGTTACTGCAAGTCGGCTGCAGCTCAGCCCCTGAGAGGTTTTGTCTGCGTAGTTAACAAGTGCTCGCTTTTGAAAGACCTGGAGGACTCGCGTTCTGTGCATCCGCTTCCCCCGCCCCGTGTGCATTTTTCTCATCACACTGCTCTTCTCTCCACGGACGAGGTGGCGCTGGAGTGTGACTTGAAGACTTTAGTTGAGGCATGGTAGATCGTCCTTCCCCACTGGGAAATCTTCACAGGGAAATGCTTGGTTCATTTCTCAGAAAAAAAACAAGGCCCTTTTTAAAAATATATAAATGCATAGAAAAAATATAGAACTGTTAAGGATGGTTCTCTTTGGGTGATGTTATTTCAGGTAGACTTTTTTTCCTTTAAACTTTGTTTCTCCAAAGTGTCACAGTGGAAATTACAAGATATTCCGTAATTGGGAGGACAGTAAATATTAGGGTAGTATGTGACTCAGAGAGATCGGCGGGCAGGAGGTTGGATAAAAGTGCAGAAAAAGACAGGAAAAGAGGTAGGACTCTAGGAAAGAAAAGTGTCATTATTGCTTGTTTCAGTAACCAGACGGTGCTTTCGGTCAGCTTCATTCGGTACAAAGGGCTGTTTTTTCTTCCTTCTTCTCTTCTCTGGACTCAGAACTTGAGCTGGTTTTCAGGCTTGTTTAGCTGTGCTGCTGACTAAACAGCGTTACAGGCTAACCTGGGAACCTAACCCCTTTTGATAATAAGATTTTAAACAGTAAAGTCATGATACGTTCCAAACAGTCGCCTTAGAAGCTGCCTCTCTGGGAATGGGGAGAACGAAGTCTCTCCTGCTCACTCCTCTGCCCCTGGGGGGTTGTGTAGGGCCTGGCACCCCTGAATCTGCAGCATGCGTGGACACCTCCCCGAGAGAGGCACACACAGACTCCCGCTCGCTTCATCCTGTCGTCGAGTGTCCTCAAGTTGGCTCTAAAACTTGAAGACAGGAGCGTGCAGAGCCCTCTCCCGGCCCCCAGCATGAACACTCCTGGTCCAGAAGCGCAGCTGTGCAGCCTCAGAGGAGAGGGCAGCACCTGGCCTGACAGGGCACTGAGCTGGGTGCAGCGATGGCCCTGTGTGAAGCGGCAGCTGGCCCCTGCAGCGTGCCCCCTGTCAGGACTGCATGCTCCTGGACCCCGCTAGCTTTCGTCTCCTCCGCAGAAGGGTGGCATGCCCAGCCTCCGCTCTGGGTGTCCTTGTGCTCAGGTCCATTCCCCTTTCACTCACTCGATGCCTGTTTGATGCCAGGCGTCCGGGGCCACTGGATAGGCGGTGCTGAGCAGGAGAGGCATGGTTCCCATCTCAGCTTTCAGTTAGCAAATCAGTGCAGGTGGAGACTCCCCAGTCCCAGGCGCGAGCAGCTCACCACGGAGAATGGGCTGTTCTTCGGCTCAGAGCTTAGAGCGTCCCCGCTGAGCAGAGGCTGCTTTCCCCAGGGATCTGCTTTATCTTCTTGACGTCTGCGTGTCTCCCCAACTGTGGAGAAAGAAAAGAAGAAACGGTGTGGTGTGGCTGTGCAGGCAAGGCATTGACATCTGCTCTTTTCCTGACAGGTGAACTTTAACGAGCCCTTGTCCATGCTTCAGCGCCTCACTGAAGACCTGGAGTACCACGAGCTGCTGGACCGGGCGGCCGCCTGCGAGAGCTCTCTAGAACAGCTCTGTTATGTTGCAGCTTTCACCGTGTCCTCCTACTCCACCACTGTCTTCCGCACCAGCAAGCCGTTCAACCCACTCCTCGGGGAGACCTTTGAGCTGGACCGGTTAGAGGAGAATGGCTACCGATCCCTCTGTGAGCAGGTGAAGGAGCCTCAGGACTGTGGCACGCTTCCTGTTGGAGGAAGGAGGGGTTTGGGGGGTTGCTCCCCACCCTGGGTGTTAGCATTTGCAGGAATTCCAGACCCCGTCAGCCCAGACTGCCTTCCTTTCCTTCAGGACTTCAGCCCTGGAGGCCCCAGTGTTCACCTCCTGCTGCGGGTGTGCGCGGTCCAGCGGGAATCTGGGGCGTGACTAGGCAGCCCCTAGGCAGATTCTCTCCTCCTTCCTGCCTGTTCATTTGAGCTCCCGGTCTCTTCCAGGTGAGCCACCATCCCCCTGCGGCTGCACACCATGCCGAGTCCAGAAACGGCTGGACACTTCGGCAGGAGATCAAGATCACCAGCAAGTTTCGCGGCAAATACCTCTCCATTATGCCCCTCGGTAAGGCTGGCGCCTGGTTAGGGTTGTTGCTCCGGGAAGGAAAGCCTTTCTGGCGGAACAGAGGAGGTCACTGGTTCCGGAGCCGGGAGCCTGGAGGCCTGGTTCGGGCACTCAACCTGGGAGCCCGCTCTGCAGGTCACATAACTTCTCAGCCATGGGTGAATGAAGGCTGAGAGACTCTTTAGGGAACCACTCAGTCACAGGTTCTTTGTCTTCTTAGCTTACGTTTAATGCATCTTTATTTGGGGGGCTTCCCTGGTAGCTCAGATGGTAAAGAAACTGCCTGCAGTACAGGGGAAGCAGGTTGGATCCTTGGGTCAAAAGGTCTCCTGGAGAAGGGAACGGCAGCCCGCTCCAGTGTTCTGACCTGGAGGATCCCGTGGACCGGGAAGTCCCTCGGGTCAGCGAGTTGGGCAGGACTGAGTGGCTAATGCTTTGACAGTTCCTTTTACTTTTAAGTGCTATTTTAGGACATACATCTCAGTGTGCATTGTAAAAATTGTGTCTTTAAACTGTTGGTGTTATCCCTCGTTCCCTAGCAGGCAGTTTCTCTCCGTAGATCAGATCTCTCCTATGACTGCAAGGTTAGGCTTCCGGGTAGCCCCTCCCCCTCCTTCCACCAGAGAGGTTAGGTATCGTTTATGTAACAGCTAAACTGCAGGTAAGGTGAAACTTTGTTTTAAAAGATCTTATTGGATTACAAGTTAATTTTGCACCAAGACCTAAAGGATCCCGCCTGGGAATAGGGATAATCCTAGTATGCCATGTAAGCATGTCTGTACTTCAGGCGAGAAGTGGCGGTTATTCAGAAAGTGTAGGAGGCTCTCAGTGCTCTTTGGAAGTTCAGCGAGAGCAGCCACGTTTGACCCTGTACGTGCTGAAGAGCATGTGCTGGGCTGCAGGAAAGGAAACCCAGAGCAGATGGAGAGACCGCACAGCCTGGAGACGGCTGACAGCAGGCCTCTTTCGGGGCGGAGCTGCAGGGCTGGGCTGTTGCAGGACAGCTTTCTGCCTTGCCCCGCCCGCGCTCTCTCAGAAAACACACAGTGTAGCAGGCGCAGTGCAACCTAGACGTTAGAAAACAGTCCAAGGACGTTGGAAGTGAAACTGCAGTGTTAACGTTATTGCTTCGTGGTTAATATGCAAGAGGCCCCAAGGTGAAAAGGAGACTAAGTGATTTCACACCTAATCTGCAAAACTGGAGTGTCAGTGGTTATGTTGCATGTGAATTTCATCCATGAAGAAGAGTTTCAGAGCACCCTGAGGCTCACTGAAGGGCTGGGTTCTATGTATTTGTTCTGAGTGGGCAAGAGCGGTAGACCTGAATTACCCATGATATGCTGCCCATTTTCTCTGTAACTGGACTAATTGCAAATCCCTTAAGGGGTAAATAACTATAGGAACATGATAAAAGCTGTGAATCCGAGTTTTTAAGAGTTCTAAAAAATTCTCTGTTCAGATTCCATTCCTATGGGTTTTTAAGGATTCGCTGTTTAGTGGTCTACCACATACTAGATGTAGTTCTAAGATGTTTGGGAGAATGTAAGTGAACGAAGCAGAGATCTCTGCCTTTGTAGGAAATTGAACAAAGAATTGACATAGCGACAGGAACCTGAGTACGGCGCATAAAGAGGGACTTCCAGATGTGGGCCCTGGGGATAGCTGTACTTCATGGCTTGGCATCCGTGACTTGGAAGGAGAACTGTGCAGTCTAATTTTCACATATTCAGGGATGTTCACCTCTCAGAGGGCAAATTGTTAAGCCGACAGACGTCACTGGTGAAAGAGGTACAGACAGGGTTAAAAGTGCGGCAGATAAAGTGTGAGTGTTCTTGTAAAGTAGACTGAAAAGGTTAGAATTCTTGCAATCTGGAAAAAAGAATGCTTCTAGGAAACGCAATTGATGTTTCCAAAATTATGAAGATTGTGGTAGAGGATAAAGATGCGTTTACTCATCCACTCACTTTGGAACTGAGTGGCAGCTTGCAGCCTAAAGAGGTACATTTCAATAAGACTTATTCTTTCATAGCTCGGAGCTCTCAGACCTGAGGAGAGCCACGGTCTGAGACTGTGAAGGGACCGCCGCTCAGCTTGTTGGTCTCCGTGTCGGGGGTGCTGGGCTCCATGCACCTTGAATTTGCTCCAGAGGCACTTGGGTCAAAAAATCCTCCTTTTGTATCTTATCCATTTTCCCAGTTTCTCCTTTTGCTTAGAGCGATTAATCCATCTATATTTATTATAATTGCTGACTGATTAGGTGGGGTTTACATCTGCTGTTTTTTTCTGTAGAGCTTAGGTCTTTTTTGTTCCTCTGTGCGTCCAGTAGTCCCTTCTTTGTAGTAAATAGGATTTTTCCAGTTCACCATTTGAATTCCCTGGTTATTTCTTTTACAGTGGTTTTTAAAGATATTTTTGTTGTGGTTACCCTGGGTATTAAAACCTGCTAATAACCTAGTTCAGATTAATACAGCTGAATTTCTACAGTATAGGAAAACTTTGCCCTTGCATGGATCCATTACCGTCCCCTCCCCCTGTGCTTTTATTGTCATACAGCCCATTTTTGTACATTGTAATTCCATCAACATTGTTTTATAACTGTTGCTTGACATAATTGTCTTTTAATGATGGCTCAGATGATGAAGAATCTGCCTGTAATGCGGGAGACCCAGGTTTGATCCCTGGGTTGGGAAGATCCCCTGGAGAAGGGAATGGCTACCCACTCCGGTATTCCTGCCTGGAGAATTCCATGGACAGAGGAGCCTGGCAGGTGACAGTCCATGGGGTTGCAGAGAGTGAGACACGACTGAGTGACTCAGCACTTACTGGTCTCTTAATTTCTTGAGGTAGATTTAAGTTACTGTCTCATGTGTTTTCATTTCAGCCTGAAGGACTTCCTTGAGTATTTCTTGAAGATGAGATCTGCTAATGATGAGTTCTTTCGGCGTTGTTTTTCTGGGAATGTCTTGCGTCCGCCTGTGTTTGTGAACGATGGTTTTGCTGGACGGGGCCTTCTGGGCTTGGTGCTCTTTGTCTTTCAGCCTCTCGGCTGTGTCCTGCCGCGGCCTGTGGCCCCGTGGCCTCTGCGGGGCCCTTGCTCACGCTGTTCCTTGCAGGCTGGACGATTGCCTTTGGCTCCTTCTAATTTGATTACAGTGGGTATGTGTGTGGCACTCTTTGAGTTGATCCTGCTTGGCATTCAGTGAGCTTCCCGGATGTGTAGATGAGTGTTTTTCGTCAAACCTGGGGAATTTTTGGCCATTATTTCTTCAAGTGCTCCAAATGTTATCACCACTTCTGGCAGCTGTTGTGTTAAATAATTGCCACTGATTGTTTCGATACTTGCCCCAGGAAAGAAGCTTTTTGAGGTGAGCTGGTGCTGAATCAGATCCAATAAAGATCAGCCCTGTGAGTGGGACTTAACAGGGGACTGCCAGACAGGTCAGATAGTGCCAACTTTGGAGCTGGGTTCTGGGGGCTTCATGCCGCTCTGCCCTCTTCAGTGCTTGCTGGCCTGCTGGCTGCTCTTCCTGGTTATCATGACGTGAGGCTACCAGCTTCCAAGGCTTCTGCTGAGCGGGGGAGAGGGCAACAGGACAAGTTACAATGCCACACGGCTCATTTTGCTGCTGAGATTCAGCCCTTTTTCTTGAATAAATGCTTCTTGGATTACTGTAAGCCTCTGGTTAATTTCCAGAGTTAATGAAGAAGTTGATTCAGATCACTTTTGCTGTCCAGGGGCCCAGCTGAGGCACCACACTGGCAGACACCTCCAGGACCCTCACGAGTAACAGAGACACTGTCACTTGGGAAATTGCAAGGGTTTAAATGTCGGACAAAGACCAGATGAATTCTTTATTATACGACACAGGCTGGTGAACCAGTTCTGTCTGATCCTTCAGCCCTTGGTCTATCCACAACTCCTCTTTCTTATTACTATTTTTTTCTATTAAGGCTCAAAGGTAGGGACTTCCCTAATGGTCCAGTGGCTAAAACTTGGCCCTCCAATGCAGTGGGTGCGGGTTCAGTCCTGGTCCGGCAGCTACGATTGCACACGCCTCGAGGCCAAAAGACCAACGTGTAAAGCAGAAGCAGTTTTGTAACAGATGCAGTAAAGACTTAAAAAAGCTAAAGGGTTATTTTTTAGAAAGGCCCGTATATGGACAGGTGACTCTCTTAAAGTCACACAGCCAGTTACTCACAATGGGGCGTGTCCTCAGTGCTGACCACCAGCGTGCTCTTTCCCACAAGGCAGGTTTTTTCATGTTGGGATAGATTTGACCTGCTCTTGTTAATTCTGCTGCTAGTATGGCAGGCATAGTTAGTGAAGACTGGGGTTTTGCTTTCATTTTTATTTCTGCTGTTGCAGAATACTGTTTCTCAGTTAAGCGGTATCAGTTGTTGGTGTTCATCATCCTTAATTATATTTTATTCATATTTAACAAATTTAAAAATCAAGTGAAAAATTCAGTACTTCCAACATTTGTAAAGATTGTAAGTCCTTTCTGATGTACTGTGGTCTTTTTAAAAGTAAGAAGTATTGATAGAATAAAACCAACCCTTCATTATTTCCAGCCAGCATGTGCTGTTTTCTAGCGTTCGGCTTAATGTGTGCCGCGCTCTGCTTCTAGGTAGCATCCACTGCATTTTCCACGCAACGGGGCACCACTACACGTGGAAGAAAGTGACCACAACAGTGCACAACATCATCGTGGGCAAACTGTGGATCGACCAGGTGAGCAAAGGGCCTTTGAGCGCTTCTGCAGCCCAGAAGTGCCCTCCTGTCCATCTCTGCGGGGCTCAGGACGCGGGACCTGGACCCAGACTGCCGCTCCTGCTCTCTGTGTTACTGAAGGGATTCCTCTCCGGCAGTAACCACACTCCCAACTGCCGACTTTCTGTTCCACAGATTACCATCTGTAAATGACCAGGTTACTGCATTCATTCGGTGACTGCTGTCCTAGGACTGTGTTGGGTGCCAGGAAGGCTCCAAGAAAGTAATAAGCACAGCTCCCACCCTCCGTCGTCTGATTGCGCATCAGACATTTATCGCCGGGTGGAATGCGGGGTCTTCGGGGTACCAAGTCAGATGGGGCATTTTCCCTCAAGAGTTATTTTATCATTGGAGACTTATGACAAATATGTGTAGGACGAAAAGTATTTGACAAAATGACCCGCATAAGAGGTATACTAAGATAGTATCTCATTAATTATCAATTTGCTCTTAAGACAATGGTTGCAGTAAATTTAGGACTGAGCAGTGGGAGAGGCTTCATAGTAGGTGTGGGAATGAAACTGAGTCTTCAAGAGTGGATTGGGGTTCACAAGATAGAAGGGAGGAGAGAATGAGATAAATAAGATACAGAAAGGCCCACCACGTGTAGTCTTGGAACTGTGAGTAGAATCCTTTGATTCAAGCACAGAGTTCATGAAGACTACGAGTGGAGGATTGGTTTGGGAAGGTAAATTATTATATGAATCTCAGTGTGTGTGCTGAAGGTCGAATTACGCCACCTAACGTGGTGCACAATTTAAAATAAAGAAAAAGGTCATTTGGCCTTGATTGCAACCAGGAATACCAAGATGAGAAAAGCATTTCACAGCATCTCAAGAATGACTGAGACCTGAGTCTCCAGTGTACGAGCTCTCAACGTAAGACTGAAAAGAAAGGAATCACGCGGCGGGGGGGCTTAGCATGTGTCCAGGTCATTCAGTCCTGATGAGACAATCCACGGTTCTGCTCTTTTCATAGTCTGGTGAAATCGACATTGTGAATCACAAGACGGGAGACAAGTGCAATCTTAAGTTTGTTCCTTACAGCTACTTCTCTCGGGACGTAGCAAGAAAGGTAAGAGAAGTTGGAATTAAAGTGTTTTTCACCGAGTGTATGTCCTGCAGAAAGTCTGTTCCTTTGGAGCTGGCAGAGACGGGTGTGTGTGTGTGCAAAAGATAGGAGTGGTAAAGGAGAACCTCAGCAAGGGACAGCAAGTCAGAAAGTGAAAGTCAAGAGCAGTGAGAGGTTAGAGTTGGCCCAGTGGTGAGGGTGCTTTCATTGCTGGGCCCAGGTTCGATCCCTGGTCGGGGAACTAAGATCCTGCAAACTGAGCGAATGTGGCAAACAAAGAAACAGAAAGAACTGTGAGAGCCTGAAAACGGGAAACGCTGCCGCAGGGCCAAGGGAAGGACTGCAGGGAGCAGGCACGGGGGTGCGACCCCTGTGAAGTCAGGCGAGGCTTCCGTTACCCCCGCAGCAGAGGTGTGCCGGGAGTTGTGTTGGGTGAGTGAAGAGGTCCGTCTGTGGTCTCTCTGATTTCTGGGGAGAAGAACACAGCATAATACCCAGTATGGTCAGGCCCTTCTCCTGCATACGTCATACGGCAAAAACTGCCATGCCACAGAGTGCAACGAAGCCCCATTCACGACACTGTTCCTGTGAGCAGTTGAGGCACATGCTCGCGGAGTGAGCGGCTCCCCGGAGTCTGTGCAGCAGGGTGCCAGCCGATATGACCCAGGGGCGCGGCCTCTGTGCCGCCCTCCTGAGCCTGCTCTCCACCCCTAGGTGACGGGGGAGGTGACCGATGCGTCGGGGAGAGTTCACTTCGCGCTGCTGGGCACGTGGGATGAGAAAATGGACTGCTTCAAAGTGCAGCCGGTCCCCGGGGAGAACGGGGGTGATGCCCGGCAGCGCGGCCACGACGCGGAGGAGAGCAGGGTGCTGCTCTGGAAGCGGAACCCTTTACCGTGAGTATCTCGCCGGCCCCTCCCCTGCCCTCCTGCTTCAGTCTGCGCGGACCAGCGCCAGTGTGGACGCCTGAAGAGGACCCCAAGGCGGCCCTGTGGGGTGGGGTTGTCACCTGCTTTGTCCCAGGAGAGTTCAAACGACTCAGACCACACCTGTCAAAAAATAATTTGGTGTCTTCTAAAGGTCCTCTGGTGGAGAAGGAAATGGCAACTCACTCCAGTGTTTTCTTGCCTGGGAAATCCCATGGATAGAGGAGCCTAGCAGGCTGCAGTCCATGGGGTCGCAGAGTCAAACAGGACTTGGCGACTGAACATGCACACGCCCAGAGGTCCTTCGAATTTTGATTGAGAAGAATATTTTTTTTGTAATTTAGAGCAAAACTGTTCAGAAGTGGCCGAGAGAGAAAGATGCCTACCCCCTGTGGCCTAAAGGCTTATGGCAATATGGTGGTCCCTGAGATAAGGCCCAGGACGTTGGGAGTAATTAAGGTGGAGGCCGCCATCGTTTGATATGTTCAGTCCTTCAGTTCAGTTCATCAGTCGCTCAGTCGTGTCCGACTCTTTGTGACCCCATGAATCGCAGCACGCCAGGCCTCCCTGTCCATCACCAACTCCCGGAGTTCACTCAGACTCGCGTCCATCGAGTCATTGATGCCATCCAGCCATCTCATCCTCTGTCGTCCCCTTCTCCTCCTGCCCCCAATCCCTCCCAGCATCAGAGTCTTTTCCAGTGAGTCAACTCTTCTCATGAGGTGGCCAAAGTACTGGAGTTTCAGCTTCAGCATCATTCCTTCCAAAGAACACCCAGGACTGATCTCCTTGCAGTCCAAGGGACTCTCAAGAGTCTTCTCCAACACCACAGTTCCAAAGCATCAATTCTTTGGCGCTCAGCCTTCTTCACAGTCCAACTCTCACATCCATACATGACCACAGGAAAAACCATAGCCTTGACTAGACAGACCTTAGTCGGCAAAGTAATGTCTCTACTTTTGAATATGCTGTCTAGGTTGGTCATAACTTTTCTTCCAAGGAGTAAGCGAGGACGTTGGGAATAATTAAGGTGGAGGCTGCCATCGTTTGATATGTTCAGTCCTTAGTGATGGCCAAGGTTACCCCAGAACGTGGTAGAGAAGAGCAAAAGGAACCAAGTTTGAGGTTTTATTTAGTAGAATGTTTCAGTCTTCCTAATTGCGACTGAGCATAACCCACACCTGGGAAACCATCCAGCTGGGGGACCCGGGGAGGAGAGGGGGGACTTGCCTTGGGAGGGCTGGGGGTGGCCCCGCCAGGTCTCTTCATTAGGCGCCCGGACAGGCTCTGTGGACACCTGGGGCTGTATCCCTGGGGCTCGCTCAGCTGTGCTCTAGCTCCCGGGGCTCTGGGCTCTGGCGTTGCCCGCCCCTCCCTGACCCCTGCCCTGCAGGAAGAACGCGGAGAACATGTACTACTTCTCCGAGCTGGCGCTGACCCTCAACGCCTGGGAGGCCGGCACCGCGCCCACCGACAGCCGGCTGCGGCCCGACCAGAGGCTGATGGAGAACGGGCGCTGGGACGAGGCGAACGCGGAAAAGCAGCGCCTGGAGGAGAAGCAGCGGCTTGCGAGGAAGAAGCGCGAGGCCGAGGCCATGAGGGCCACGGAGGACGGTAAGGGCGCCCCGTCGCGTGTCCGCGCCCCGTCGCGTGTCCGCGCCCGCGGCCCTGATCCCGCCTCCCCGCCTCCTGCCCTACAGGCGCGGCCCACGACCCCTACAAGGCGCTGTGGTTCGAGCGCAGGAAGGACCCGGTGACCCGGGAGCTGACGCACATCTACCGGGGCGGCTACTGGGAGTGCAAGGAGCGGCAGGACTGGGACTCGTGCCCCGACATCTTCTGAAGGAGCCGCCGAGGAGGAGGAGCCCGCGGACTGCTGCGGTGCTGCCGCCGAGCTCGTCTGTCTTAACCAATCACTTGTTGCGAATCAGTCACCAGAAGCAGACGCCGTTGGTGGTGATTGGCTGGTTGCCTTAGCTGATTGACCCTGAAATCAACATTCTGGACCCCGCGTGCGTGTCGGGGAGGCGCCCCCCACGTCCCCAGAGTCGGGGGGCCCCACTCGCGCCACCGAGATGCTGGCCCTCACCCCCCGGAGCAGCCACTCAGCCAGGCCCGCGGAGCACGCTGCGGGGCGCCCGCGCTGTGCAGCGGGAGCTGATCCTAGAGGTTCCCTCGAAAAAGAAACACGCTCAGACTTGGCGACGGGGCGTGGTGAGCGCCCTGGTGGAGCCGAGGCGTGGCCCAGGAGACTCCTGGGGTTGCACGGGGCGCCCGCGAGGGGCTCGTCTGCAGGACCGGGACGCGCAGAGGCCGTGCTTGGAAGGAAGTGTCTTCGCTCGTTGGCACAGCCCGCTGCTGTTCTCCGCCTTCCCTGACGGCCGCCCGGCCTCTCAGGCGGCGCAGGAGGGTCGCCTTTTCCCCACGGGGCGGGGGGTGGGGGTGCTTTACGGGCTCCCTCAGGCAGAGAGCTGCGGAGAACCCGGAGCACAAGGCCGCGTGGACACGGCTGGCCGCCGCGCTCGCCCGCACCCTCACCCCACCGTCCCCGCCGCCTTCTCTGCGATCCTGGCTGCTCTCGCTCGTGTGCGCGCGCTCTCTCTCTCCCTCCAATCTCTCTGTCTCCGGGCACAGTACCCGCTCAGGTTTGTGCCCCGAGGGACAAAGCATTACCTGCCCCGATCTGACAGACTTCAGAATCCGAGAGAAGGCGTTTATCCCGAGTGAGTTTTCACCATCTCTCAGAGCCCACGGACTGAAGCCACTTTTGGAATAATGTGTTAATACCTGTATATTATATATATGTAGAGAAAAGGCCGAATTTTCTGTTTGATTTCCCTCCCTCCCGTTAAGAATCTTGCTCTCTGATCTCACTTGTCTCCCCGGAACTCTCGGACACACTCGTGCGGATGGGAGCCCCCCTTGGGCGGGCCCGTCGGCGGTCAGCCGGCAGGGTCTGTGTCCGCGGGTCGCATCCTGGGCGCCCACTGCCGTCTCGGCTCCGCTCTCCTCACCCGCCTCTGCAGGACGAAACCCTGGCCCTTGCCCAGCGTCCTGGCCTCCTCCTCCGGGGGGAGAGTGGGTAGAGGGGCAGGAGGGGCGTTTCCCGCTGCAGCCCGCCTCTGTCCGCGCGCAGCGCCGCGTAGCTGGTCCTCCTCGCTGGGAACTGGGGCCGGGTCTCCTCCTCTTCCTGTCCCGCGTTTCGTTTCAGTTGTCTTCGTTCAGAAATCTGACCCCGTGCCGCCCACCCACCCTTGGTTGAGGATCGCAAATCGAGGTGCCTTCCTTGTCTGCTCTTCCTTGGTGTTCTGTTAGTGTTCGTAACTGCCGAGCCTCAGCCAGCGTGGGTCCCTGGGAGAATCATTCCAGGGGAAGCCGGGCCCGCAGGGACGCTGCCTCCGCGGACTCGCTTCCCAGCACGAGCGAGGGGTTACGGCGCCCTGCCGCCTCCAGGGAGGCCCACGGAAGCAGCGACCCGCTCCTGGGGTGGGTGCTCCGGCTGGCGGCACCCCCGGAGACCGAACTCCTGCTCTGTCCGCCCACCCCTGCCGCCTCTATCTGCACTACGTTTCCAGCCTGATCCTCAGAGTCCTGCTCAAGGAAGAAGCTTCGAGTCCTTCAGGTGAAATAAAGTCACACGGACGCAAAACAAAACTATATATATTTTCAGGTTTTTTTTTTTTGCCTTATTGTTTTTTTTTCCAAGAAAACTACTAAATTAAATAATTTTTAAAAAGTCAGATTGTTTGTCTGATTCACTTCTACTGAGTAGGAGGCGGCGGGAAGAGGTGAACTGGCCCCATGGTGATTTGTTTTCTGGGAGTCAGGGACCTTGATCTTCGTGGGAAACGGTGAAAAACTGGGCATGGGCTTCCAGATGTTTGAATTTAACTTCACCTACCTGTATAAATTCTCAGGGTCTTAGCTGATCCACACAGGGATTCAAATTCTGTGTTTTGAAGTATAAGCAACTGAGAGGTGATTGGAAGACCTTGGAAAGACGTCAGGACACGGAAAATGATAGTTTAGTTTTTCTCTGCAAAGTTCAAAGAGGGGAGAAGGTGGGCAAAGCGGTGGAAGGGGCTTGGAGACCGTGGAGGAGGGCAGTGCTGATTCCTGGCCTGGGGGAGTGGTCCCTGTCCTCTGAGTCTGTGTCTCTGTGTCCAAGGTCCTGAGACTGGAGCGCTCAATGTTGCCTGACTTCCCCTTAAACAACGTTTAAGACATTCATGATAGTTGTCACGCTGACTATGAAGAAAGATGCCCAGAAAATAAACTAATTTACTCAAGGTCATGTAGTTGATTGGTTAGTCACACCACTGGAATTCCAAGCTGGGTTTGTTTAACCCTGGAGTTTGCGACCTCTGCAGCCTTGTGCTTTGTGAGACACTGGGCTGGGAGGCAGCACGTAGCTAAGTCATTTCCTCCTCCTGGGCTGTACATTGTGAGGAAATGGGTACCTCTCTTTCCAGAAGCTTTTAATGTGGAGGATACTGTGTGAGGAGTCCTACCTGAAGGAAGGAGCATTCTCGGAGTCCGTCCTCCTGACACCTTCACTGCTCAAGGCTCTCTGCCCACAAAATCAGTTACATTGTCAGGGTTAGTTTTTTCGAGCCTGGTTCTTGGGAAGGCCACTGATCTGGTACAAGTCATTTGCCCGATTCCCATTATGGGCTGGGTGTGAAGTATCAGCCGTGGTTTTTTCTGGCAGCTACAGCATGGTAGTAGACCCCTGACATTTGTGAGAGCTGCATCCTGAAATCTTGAACAGCAGGTGATGTGTAATTTCCGCCAATAGGGACACTCGAATGTACCCAAAACATTTCAACATCCTTTATTTTTTTAACTTCTTATTTTGTGTTGGGGTAAAGCTGATGAACAATGTCGTGATAGTTTCAGGTGAAGAGTGGAGGGACTCAGCCATGCATATACGTGTATCCATTCTGCCCGCGTCAAATCCCCTCCCATCCAGGCTGCCACATAATATTCAACAGAGTTAGTTCCATGTGCTGTACAATAGGTCCTGTTGGTTATCCATTTTAAATAAAATACAGCAGTGTGTGCATGTCCATCCCAAACTCCCCGACTGGCCCTCCCTGCACTGTGACCCTCACAACCGTAAGTTCATTTTCCAAGTCTGTGAGTCTCTGCTTTGTGAGCTCATTTGTGTCCTTTCTGTTTAGATTCCACATGTGAGGGATGTCGGGCTATTTCTCCTTTGCTTTCTTTCCTCACTCAGGGTGAGGCTGTCTAGGTCCACTCCATCCTGCCAACGTCCTTCCTTCAGTCCTTCAAGGGGCTGCTGTCCATGATGAGCTGGGACAGAGATCCCTGGAGTCTACCTTCCTCATGATTCAGTTATGTATGACCTAGCAAAGTGACACATTACTGCATCCGTCAGGGAACTTTGCCCAGTCACTCAGTCCTGTCCAGCTCTCTGTGACCCCTCGGACACCTCTGACCATGGGATTATCCCAGGCAAGCATACTGGAGTGGGTTGCCATTTCCTTCTCCACAGGGACCTCTGAAGTCCCGCAAAAACATTAAACCTCTACGTTTCAAGGATCTGCTCTACTTTCAGCGAGACACATGAAAATCAACTTATAGTCCTAAAAGGAAGTGTAGAAAAATCACTAGAACATATTCACTATAAGGTATATATCTTGTGAAGCTCTTAACATTGTTATAAAAATTTAAGAGTTTGCTTCTAAAGGTTTATAAAGCTTTTGCCCAGTAATATGCCCTGCCCTGTGGGAAGCATTCCCAAAGCCGTCCATGGTTTTCCATTCCAAAGTTCATAAAATAAATGGTGGTTACATTCACCTCAGGCTGTCCTCCCTACTGTCTTTTCAGGTAAAGTGCTCCTCTTGGGGTTCACCTTGATTCCGCAGGGGAAGCTAACAAGCTGATCAGATGCAGTTTCCTTAAAGGTGAAAACTAGAGATCGCAGATTCTTCTATAAATAGCCTTGTGGAAGTCACACCTGAGTCTGATCAGGTAATTTTAGAAGTTAGTAAAGAACCAGATGTTTGGGCTTCCCTGTTGGCTCAGACAGTACAGAATCTGCCTGCAGGGCAGGAGACACCGGTTTAATCCCTGGGTCGGGAAATCCCCTGGAGAAGGGAATGGCAACCTACTCCAGCATTCTTGCCTGGAAAATTCCATGGACAGAGGAACCTGGCAGGCTACAGTCCATGGGTCGCAAAGAGGCACAATTGAGTGACTAACACATTCCAAAAAACCAGTAGGCCCTGAGATAGATATGGCTAAGTATGTCTTCATTCATTCATTAAACATTGACTTCCAACTTGTTACATAATATACATTAGGGATAACGAGCTCAGATAAATGGACAATTACAATCTAGGTTGACAAATAGCACTGTAGAGAGGCAACTCGCCTATAGGGAGTGGGGGCGGTGGGGCGGGGGGGGGCTGATAAAGACATTCACGGAAGCCTTCCACAACCAGGAGAGTGTCTCTGCGTTGAGAGTTGCAAGTTAGAAGAAGAGCAAAGTATAAAATGCTGCATGGACCAAAATTCAGGACCAAAATGAAGGAAAGCATCCCGAGTTTGGATGGCTATATGAATGCCTGGAGTTTAGGGTCAAGGAGAGGACACTGATTCGGTGATGGAGAGAGGTGAATCACAAGTCATGGAAGTCTTTATATACTTCAGTGTGCAAAGAAGTCTTGGTTTTGTTTTCAGTGAGGGAGCCAGAGAGAGATCTGTAAGCAGGATCCTGAGTCCCAGTGTGGAAATGAGTGATAGGTACTCAATCAATTAAGAGGCTGGAGAAATTGTGAGAATGAGAGGGGCAGGAATTCCGTTAATATTGAACAGGACTGAATAGCACTTGAGCATGCCTATTGGTGGAGAGCAGAGGGAAGGAGGAAGGAATCTGTATTTTTCCTTTCCTGGAAACTTGGATGGAAGGTGGTAGCAAGCTAAACAAGTCTAGAGGGAAAAACGGGCTCACTTTGGGCATTCTGAGTTGGAGGAGACTGTGGAAAGCTTAAGGAAGCAATTTAAAACATGGGCCCAGATTCCCTTTGCTGTGCACCAGAAGAGAACACAACACTGTAAATCAACTATATCCCAATAAAAATTAAAGTCATCGGACCAAATGTAATAGCTACATTTTTGCGAAAACTGAATGAGATGCTGAGAGGCTGCACATTGAAATCACCTGGAAGTCAGAAAAATATATAATTCTGAGCCCCATCTGCAGAGATTATTATTCAGTTAGAGCTTGGGCTACTGCAATTATATACACATATACAATATATGAATGCGAAGGGTCAAAAATTATGAAATGGGAGAAGGTGGGATAAATCAGCATATTAGGGGATATTATTAAACTACAGATTGCTTCTCAGGGTTTGAGAGAGGTCTGAGTCAATTCCACTTTTTGATGATGTCTTTATGTTTCAAATTTTTAAATGCCAAGATGAGATTACAAAAATTGAGGTTTTATTGTTCAGTTACTAAATCATGTCTGACTCTTTCCGACCCGATGGACTGCAGCACACTAGGCCTCCCTGTCCATCACTATCTCCCAGGAGTTTGCTCAAACTCATGTCCATTGAGTCACTGATGTTATCTAATCATCTCATCCTCTGCACCCCCTTGTCCTTCTGCCCTCAGTCTTTCCCAGCCTCAGGGTCTTTTCCAAACAGTTGGCTTTTTGCATCAAGTGGCCAAAGTATTGGAGTTTCAGCTTCAGTATCAGTCCTTCCAGTGAAAATTCAGGGTTGATTTCCTTTAAGATAGACCGATTTGATCTCCTAGCAGTCCAACGAACTCTTGAGAGTCTTCTCCAGCACCATAATTAGAAAGCATCAATTGTTTGGTGCTCAGCTCTCTTTATGGTCCAACTCTCATATCCATACATGACTACTGGAAAAACCATAGTTTGACTACAAGGACCTTTGTCGGCAAAGTGATGTTTCTGCTTTTTAGTACTGTCTAGGTTTGTCATAACTTTTCTTCCAAGGAGCAAGCAACTTCTAATTTCATGGCTGGAATCACCATCTGCAGTGATTTTGGAGCCCAAGAAAATAAAATCTGTCACTGTTTTCACTTTTACCCCATTCATTTGTCATGAAGTGATGGGACCAGATGCCATGATCTTAGTTTTTTGAAGACTGAGTTTTAAGCCAGCTTTTTCATTCTCAGCAAGAGGCTCTTTAGTTCCTCTTCATTTTCCGCCATAAAGGTGGAATCATCTGTATATCTGAGGTGGTTATTTCTCCTGGCAATCTTGATTTCAGCTTGTGATTCATCCAGCCCCTCATTTCACACGACGTACTATTCATTTAAGTTTAAATAAGCAGGGTGACAATATACAGCCTCAACAAAATTGAAGTACACTTTAAATATTTAGATTTAGCAAATCAATGCTTTTTAACATAGAGATACCATGATATTAAAAAGTAGAGACATTACTTTGCCAACAAAGGTCCTTCTAGTCAAGGCTATGGTTTTTCCAGTGGTCATGTACAGATGCGAGAGTTGGACTGTGAAGAAAGCTGAGCACCAAAGAATTGATGCTTTTGAACTGTGGTGTTGGAGAAGACTCTTGAGAACCCCTTGGACTGCAAGGAGATCCAACCAGTCCACTCTAAAGGAGATCAGCCTGGGTGTTCTTTGGAAGGACTGATGTTAAAGCTGAAACTCCAATACTTTGGCCACCTCATGTGAAGAGTTGACTCATTGGAAAAGACTCTGATGCTGGGAGGGATTGGGGGCAGGAGGAGAAGGGGATGACAGAGGATGAGATGGCTGGATGGCATCACCGACTCAAAGGACGAGAGTCTGAGTGAACTCCGGGAGATGGTGACGGACAGGGAGGCCTGGCGTGCTGCGATTCATGGGGTCGCAAAGAGTCGGACATGACTGAGCGACTGAACTGAACTGAACCCTGACCTTATGTATAATACTTCATTGGGAGGCGATACAGAAAATTTACATAGGAAATCTTTACAAATGGCCTTCCTATCTGTTCTCTTCCATACATGTCTTGAGACCACTTTGACAATATCTGAAAAATTCCAAATGTTCATATCTTTTGGCTTTGTGAAATCTGCCTTCTCAACAAGAAAAACAAATACAAAAGGATAGTCATTACAGTATTGTTTTTAATAATGAAAACCGAGGGAAAAATAAAGATGTCCATCATTAGTAATTTGATTAAGTATATTGTGTTATAGCCACACAACCAATATGGTGTAAGCATTAAAAAGAATGAAATAGATCTACATAGCTAACATGAAAAAAGTCCATGATTTATTTTTACATGAGAAAAACAAATAGCAAGGTAGTTAGAAAAAGAGAAAAGTAAAAGTATTACTTTTAGCTTATAAATAGAGGCCTTGCCTACCTCCTGCTAAAGGTATATCCAAATCCTTCTTTTGCTACAGTGGAGCAGCTATTTAATTACAGATGCGAGGAGGCCACTTTCCGGAAGTTGCCGAAATAGCTCAGTTGGGAGAGCATTAGACTGAAGATCTAAAGGTCCCTGGTTCAATCCCGGGTTTCGGCAGTGGTTTTAGGCGTCACCACCAACAGATATCCCATGAATACCCTCTATGGTTTGTATCCTTGTCTACCCCGTCGGTAAGGGGGACCTCCTTTGCCCTTGGATGGACAGGAAGCACTGGTCCTTGAACCTTTGCTTTTAAGCTGGTCAATATCAAGTCAGTGTCCCCTTCCCTGCCCTTAAGTCTGTGAGGAACCAGCTCTCCCCATGCACCATGGGCCCTCATTTTTTCTTTAAATTTATTTTTAGTTAGAGGATAATTGCGTTACAGTAGTGTGTTCCTTTCTGCAGTCAGCCGTAGGCAGACATGCCCCTCCCTTGTGAACCCCCCTCACCCCCACCCCACCCACCCCTCCAGGCGTCACAGCACCGATTTGAGCTCCCTGCCTCTGCCGGCCAGTTCCCAGCGGCTCTCTGTTTCACATGTGATAGGGTGTAGTTTTCAGCGATACTCTTGGACTCGTCCCTCCCTCTCCTCCCCTGCCTGTCCCCTCTGTCTGCACCTCCACGGCTGCTCTGCAAAGAGGCTCTTCAGTACCACCTTCGTAGCGTCCACACACGCGCCTTAGCAGACGTTTGCTTTTTCTCTTCCTGGCCTACTTCACTCTGCATAATAAGCGCCAGGCTCTTCCACTTCATTCCCTTTCTAGCTCATCCTGCCTTCCTGGTTCAGACCATGCTCCGTGAGCTGCAGGAGTTCCGATCTTCCCCGCGCGTCTGGGGTCGGTGGCTCCCGGCTCTGCAGGTGGGTTTTGCGGGCAGGGGGCCGCCACCTGGGGGGTGGGGGGCTGCCCTCGGGGGTGGCCACAGCCTGCGCCCTCTTTCTGCCGAAGAGATCCTCAACTGCAGCTTGGTTTGATGACACAAGGACAGCTCTCGGTGATGGCGGTGGCCGGGTGAAGTGGGGTGAGGGGTTAGAATTCCTTTCTGTTTTATGTCTGCACTAGGGTTACCAAATCAAATACAGGGCGCCCAATTGAATCTAACTTTCAGAGAAACAAGGACTGTTTTTAGTATAAGCATGTCCCAAAGAATGCACAGGACATAATAACTGCATACTCGTTATTTTTCTGAAATTCACATTTAACTGTAATTTTATTTGCTAGTCGCAAACCACTGTTGTGCATCCCATACCCACACTGCTCTGCACTGGATGCGGCCTCCCAGCCTCCCCCACCCCCACCCCGAACGCACCTCAGCAAAGACACTCAGAAACTCTCATCAGGAGGAACTGGGTTTCAGAAGAGACTGGTAGTTTCTTGTTCTTAACAACTGGCAGGTTTCAAAAGGCATCAGTTGATTTGTTCTGATCACCACCAGACAAGACCTCGGGTGGGGACCACCAGGGAACACCCTGGAATCAACCATCGTTCCCGGTTCCAGGTTTCCAGTGCTGCCCACGTTGGTCTGGGATGGCAGTGTCAAGGAAAGGGAGATTTGAAAGCTCTGGACTGAATCTTGAAAGCAAACAGAAAACATCGAAAAATTAGTTGAGATAATGAGCCACTGCATTCAAGGCAGCGCAATGGCACACGCAGTTAAAGTGTTAGTCGCTTTAGTTGTGTGCGACTCTGCAGCCCTACGGACTGTAGCCCACCAGGCTCCTCTGTTCATGGGATTCTTCAGGCAAGAACACTGTGTTGCCATGCCGTCCTCCAGGGGATCTTCCTGACCCAGGGATCCATCAGGGGTCTCTTACTTCTGCATTGGCGGAGGTTCTCTGCCACTAGGGCACCTGGGAAGCCCCATGGACCACCCACTCTCAGGCAAGGCTCCATTTTTTGCCAGCTTCCCAGGCTGGGACACAGGGAGAGAGGCAGGAGGCCTACACCTCACATTCTAAAAACTCAAGATGTGATGAAAGTCAGCATGGAGGACCTGTGATTTGCTCTCCCCTTTCTGTTAACCTGTGCCAAGAGAGCTGCTGAGGAGGAGCTTCATCCCCTAAATCTTTCTGCTTTTGGGTGGAAGGATGCATTTTGATAAGGGACTCTGAAAAAGTCAATGATGATCAAAAGAAAGGAGAAAAAACAGTGGATTAATGTCAGGCAGAACAAACTGCATGATTTATGTCAGCGTGTGTAATAGTGGATTTGATGTGTCAATATAGCTAGCTCTGGTACATAAATGCCAGGTAAGATGGTGCTGTGAAGGTATTCTTTAGATGTAATTAACATTTAAATCAGTAGACTCTGAGTAAAGCAGTGGATTACCCTCCATAACGTGGGTGTGCCTCATGCAATTATTTGAAGGTTTAAGAACAAAGATTGGGGTTTCCTAATGGAGAAGGAACTCTCTTCAAGACTAACATTGAAAATCTGCCTGAGCCTATAAATGGCTGCCCTGCTGAAGTTGACCTAGACGCTGCAAAATCAGCTCTCACATGGATTTCCAGCTTGTTGTCCAGCCCAGTAGATTTTAAAGTTGCCAGCCCCCACAATCCCCTGAGCCAATGAAATGATAGTCTCTCAGTCCTGTGTGACACATTGTGACCCTATGGACTGTAACCTGCCAGGCTCCTCTATCCATGGATTTTCCAAGCAAGAATACTGGAGTGGGTTGTCATTCCTTTCTCCAGGGGAAATTCTCAACCCTGGGATCGAATCTGGGTCTCCTGCATTGCAGGCAGATTCCTTCTTGTCTGAGCCACCAGGGAAGCACCGATAATATAAGCCTCGATCTATCCACCAGGATACCGCTGCTGCTAAGTCCGTTCCGTCGTGTCCGACCCTGTGCAACCCCATAGATGGCAGCCCAGTAGGCGCCTCTGTCCCTCGGATTCTCCACGCAAGAACACTGGCGTGGGTTGCCATTTCCTTCTCCAATGCATTAAAGGGAAAAGTGAAAATGAAGTCGCTCAGTCGTGCGGACTCTCAGCAACCCCATGGACTGCAGCCTACCAAGCTCCTCTGTCTACGGGATTTTCCAGGCAAGAGTACTGGAGTGGGTTGCCATTGCCTTCTCCGGATCCACCGGGATGGCATGCTTTAAAGTGTTACACACAGGTAACATGGAAGGATAAGATAGTTATTATTGCTCCTGAGGAAAAAGTGCTCTGAACAACGTCAACCGCCTCGGGACCATGAGGGTGGGCAATATATTCCTAGGAAATGTTGGGCCTTTGCCTTAAAAAGGCAAACTCTTCCCAGTTCCTAGCCTGAAGAATCTCTTCCAGAGGTATTTAGATAGAAACAAGAAGCCCGGGGAAGACAGGTGTTACTTGCCTGCATCAGCAAGCTTGAAAGGCTGGCACACTCCTACTCGCCTTTCATGGCACAGTTCTAATTCTCCCCGCACCCCTGCTGGCAGGTCCTTCTCTCCTTGTCTTCTATGCATTCTTCTGTGTTATCTGAGCAGTTCCATATTCCTGTATTAAAGCATTAATTACACGGCCCCAAAGGTCCCTAGACAGCATATTAGAAAGCGGAGACATTACTTTGCCAACAAAGGTCCCTCCAATCAAAGCTATGGTTTTTCCAGTAGTCATGTATGGATGTGAGAGTTGGACTATAAGGAAAGCTGAGCACCGAAGAATTGATGCTTTTGAACTGTGGTGTTGGAGAAGACTCTTGAGAGTCCCTTGGACTGCAAGGAGATCCAACCAGTCCATCCTAAAGGAAATCAGTCCTGGGTGTTCACTGGAAGGTCTGATGCTGAAGCTGAAACTCCAATACTTTGGCCACCTGATGGGAAGAGCTGACGCATTGGAAAAGACCCTGATGCTGGGAGGGATTGAAGGCGGGAGGAGAAGGGGATGACAGAGGATGAGATGGTTGGATGGCATCACCTACTCGATGGACATGAGTTTGGGTGGACTCCCGGAGTTGGTGATGGACAGGGAGGCCTGGTGTGCTGTAGTCCATGGGGTCAGAGAGTCGAACACGACTGAGCGACTGACCTGAACTGAACCGAAAGGTCAGCTTCCAGCTCTACAGTGGGCCCACAGCGCAGGGGAGGGGGGCGGGGGGCGGGGGGCGGTCAAGCAGGCGCCTCCCCAGGGCGCGGCGCGCCGAGGCCACAGGATCGAGAGGGCAGCAAGGCCTCTGTGGCGCCGAAACAGGCCGTGTACGGAGGGACGCGGGGTCGCGCGGCTCCCGGAGCCCAGGGCGGGGGCGCTCCACGGCTTCGGGCCGGAGCCCAGAGCGTCGCCCTCAGCTAATCCGTCTCGTGGGCCCAGGACGGCGACAGGAAAGGGCCGCGTGGCGCTCCTCGGGCGAGGAAGCGGCCTCAACCCCGCCTGGCGCGCTGAGCCGAGCCTTCGACCCCGCGCGCTCGGGGTGCGGGCGCCGCGCGGGCTGCGGGCCTGAGGGCCGGCTTCTCCCGCCTCAGGGTTGTGCAGGTCCCAGGAAGCACGTGTGCCAGGGCGCCTCGACAGAAAGGCGCACCTCTTCTGTTTCACCGCAGAAGCCTGCCTTCGGCGGCCAGAGAGCCCCCGGTCCCCTCCCTTGCGTCCTCCCCACCTGGCCCGCGCCCCGCCGCGGGACCCGCCGCCTGGAGCCGGAGCGCGCGCGGGAGGAGGCCGGACACGCCCGGAGCGTCTCGCCCACAATCCCCCGCGCCAGCCGCGGAACGGCTTTCACTCTCCAGAGCGCGCCTCCCGCCCGTGAGCCCGGATAGCTCAGTCGGTAGAGCATCAGACTTTTAATCTGAGGGTCCAGGGTTCAAGTCCCTGTTCGGGCGCTCTCTCGACTTTTTCAAACAAAATCCCGGGATTTTTGAAAGTGAGAACCAGGTTTAGGAGCTTCCGTTTGTGAGCCTCTTTCCTTTAGGAAAGGGAGTGGGATGTGGCGCGTGTACGCTGCGAACCAGGTCGCTTTCGGGGGCAGCAGCCCCGCAGGCCCCGCGAGGCGCGCCGTGCGTCGCGCAGGCTCCGCAGCCGCCGGTTTCCGGGCAGCCGCCGGCGGGCGGCGCGTGGGGACGGCCGGGGCTCCCGCGCGGCCGCCGCCCTCCGGCCTCCCCCGGAGTTTGGAGCGGGGCGGCCCTGCTTCGTGGCGGATGCTGTGAGGGCTGTGAGTGGGTCGGTGAAGGGGTGCCGCGTCCTGCCACCGCGGCGGCGGGGGCGGCGCAGGTCACGCGCTGGGCACCGGCGGGCACCTCGTGGGCGGCCGGCTGTCCTCTCGCTGGCGTCAGGGGGCGACAAAAGGCGGCGTGGGACTCGGCGGGACGTGAACGTTCCTCAGGCGACGGCGACGCGGTTTCTTCCTCACCGCTCTGGAAAGCTCCGAGCTGAAAGCGGAGCTTTGGAAGGTGAAGCTGGCAACTGAAAAAGCGGAGACGAGAGACGAGTCCTGTTACATTTTTTCTTTAAAATTTTCCTCAACAGGGTAGAAGAGGCAGCCAGCGTCGCCGAAATAGCTCAGTTGGGAGGGCGTTAGACTGAAGATCTAAAGGGCCCTGGTTCAATCCCGGGTTTCGGCAGGACTTCTGCTGAGTGGATCTGGAGTTCTTTCCTTCGTGTCTTCCCAAAGGCAAGGCACCACACACGGTGAAGATGCCAAGAGCTCAAGCCTGTAAAGAAACCTGGACCCGGTCACACAGTCACTCCACTTAAACACTGTTGGGTGTTGGGTCGCAGCATGTGGCCTGACTTTCATTTATAATGCGGTCCGCTCAGGTCTACAGGTGGAAGGTCTTGGGTTTGATGCCAAATATAATCACGTTGGGCTTGCAAGTTTTTCTCATCGGAGACAGACATGAAGACAGTGTTCGAAAACGTTGGTCTCTACAGCAGGACTGCAGATCAGGGTCCCACCAGTGCGTGAGAAGAATGGTCGGGATGGTTGCTGGCTGGAGAGGTGATTTATAAGCACGACCTAAAATATTTCTTGCAGCCTCAGTTTTCTCACCTGTCTTCTCATAAACAGTGCGTGATCTGTTGTTGCTCAGAGCAAATGTTTGCAAATTTCCTGTCAGGAGCATTACCGTCGTTACTCTAACGACACGGATGCAAATGTCTTGGTTATGTGTTTACTGATGTTTTGAATATAAACTAATACTACATACTAGTTTTAAGGTAAAAATATCCAAAGACCAGTATCTATCATACAAAGGCTGTAAAAGACTGAGGTTGGGAGAGAAAGTTACCGGGCACTTTCCTCCCCTTTCACTTTTTCTGCAAAACCCACACCAGTCTGGCCTGCCTGCTGGGTTGTAAACTCCGGACTGAATCAAGTGTGTTTTGCACAGCGTCACCTCAGAGAGTGGTGTGGACACATTCCAATTTGTTTCAGGAGTTTAAAATAACCGCCGCCCGAACAGGGACTTGAACCCTGGACCCTCAGATTAAAAGTCTGATGCTCTACCGACTGAGCTATCCGGGCTCTCAAAAGTACATTATCTCCTAGTCTATCCACAGAAAATAGACCGCGCTGCCGTTCCTATTGGATTAAAATTCTGAGTCTTTTTGTTGATTTAGTGAGTGGTGAAACTGCAAAATCAGGTTGGAGCAGGCGCTTGGTGGAAGTCTTTTCTGATCCCATCACAGACAGACTATGAAGAAAACAGTAAGTGCCTGCCAACCCCTGCTCTGACCAAAGGAGGATGCTCTCACCCCTTGCATCCTCAAGGGAACATCTCAGGAGGAATTCTGATTTAGGACCCTGGGCCGGTCTCCTGGGGATCTGGGGATTTCTAAACCCAATCTTGGTCTGTGAAGAGCCCCAGAGCATCTTGTGGGTGGAACTTTATGAATAATTGATTAGGTTTCCTGTCTTTATTCATCAGAACCTATCCAGGACCAAGACACGGTGGGCGTCCTCAGTGAGGCGGGAAGACACACAAAATAGATGTCAAGCGCTTGAGTGGTGGGAAGCCGGTCAACACCAGAAGTTAAGGGTCCTAACTAGTCTTCCAGCTGGTGATGATTCCCAGCTGAGCTGCCAGTGGTGACTGGGAGCCTGAAGGCTCAGGAGGAGAATTCTGAGCAGAGGGAAGGGCAGAAGGGAAAAGACCTCCGCTAGTGAATCTGAACATTTTCCTTGAAGCTCTCATTGAAAAGTTTCCATCAGGCTGAATTTTATATTTTTAAGAAGTCCTATTACCCTGGAGTCAACCCATGTTGCCTACCATTCTATCAAACACTGAATGTTGCAGCCATCAAGCCATCAGTCACTGCAGCTTCCCTGTTGGTGTACTCTAAGGGGAATTCAGAATGGATAAAAAACAGGATATTGGCCCTAGATAGTTAAGATGCATGTCAAAGGAATAATTTCAATGAGCTGCGATCCTTGCATCATCCCATACTTAGGAAAGCACTAAAATAATTAACGTGAGACGCCTGTTTTTCTGTGTTTAGCAGTAATCTTTTGATGTTCAATTACATTTTCTTTCCCCTCCAGAAGAAAGTTCCTATATATCTTGGGTCCTGCCTTACTTTCTTTAGAACACTTCCTCAGAGCTACCTGAGAGTCTGCTTCACTGGCTAGTCTTCGGTAAGGCCCTTGAATAAAACGTAACACCTAAGTTGTAGGTTGTGTGTGTGTGTGTTTCAATTGTCAATAGTAGGCCCCCCCTTTTTTTTCTTACTTCTGCTCCTTCATTGCCATGTTATTCATCGAGGCGTTGGATAAGATCCCTTGAAAGAGAAAGGAAGGGAAGGGAATCCTATGGGAGTAGAGCCTCATAAGGGTGTTAGCTGTCCCTGGAATTCAGACACTTCCTCTGTTGGGCAAGAATAATTGTAGTTCTTTTATGGAGAAATGCATGGCGTAACAGAGCAGGGTCCTAGGGGGCCTTCCTTGGACACACCCCGCCCTCCCTACGACAAGCTCTACCTGTCTCTTGTTTGTAGAAAAGGTTTCCTGTCCCAGGCCCTCAAAGGCTAGCTCTAGAGGTAAGGATTGGAAACGTGCGAACATACAGTAACAAAAGCGAGCAGTTGGGCCAGGAGTTTTTATTCAGTCACTAAGTCGTGTCCAGCTCTTTGCGGCCCCGTGGACTGCAGCACACCAGGCTTCCCTGTCCTTCACTGTCTTCCAGGGTTTGCTCAAATTCACGCCCACCGAGTGGTGGTGCTAGATGGCCATCTCACCCTCTGCCGCCCCCTTCCTGGGCCAGGAGAACTGGCAACAGTGGGAACCGAGCAGCCACAGAAGGCACGGAGTCTTCAGTTCCTCCCGGATGGACACAGGTAAACCTGGTGCGCATTCCCGAGGTGGTCTGCAGACGCTACAACCACCACCAGAGGGGAAAAGCTAGCTGCGCAGTGAGCAGACTGCAGCCTTGACCCAAATGACTCCGTCTGGAGCAGTGCCAAATCTGTGGCTTGCATACTTCCAGAAACTCGCCCCAAGAAAGTGGAACCAAACTGACCCTGGAGTTGAAGATTGACTGTGATTAAAACAAGACGAGTCCAGCCAGACCACAGCGTTACTCATTTCAAGATGACCGGCAGGGCTGGCTGTGCTGCTCTGCCCACAAGCCCCACCCCTTCACCCCGGACACTTCCTGGTTTTTCCCTGTGAAATCTTTTTCTCTCCAACTGAAAGCTTGGAGACAGTTTGGGGGTACACCTGCCTTCTATCTTCCTAGGTTGCTGGCCTCCTGAATAAAGCTTTCTTTTCCCACCAGTTCTTGTGCCTCTTGAACATTGACTTTTGAGTGAGAGCAGCTGAACCTGAGTTCATTTCCAGCCCCTCTGGTAACCTCAGGAACTATGAACAAAGTTTAAAAAGTAATCCAGTATGGAAAGATATTCAAGTTATGTTGAACAAAAGTGACAGAAGTTGCCAAACAATATGTATGACATAATATGTGTGGAAGAGTCAAAGGATGTGCACGGGAATATACATCCTTTCTGTATATATATGTATTAAACATATGTATACGTGTATTAAGTATATATATTTATATATTTGTTTTTTGCATATACATGAGATGTTTAAGGATAGAAAGCATTCTAATAAAAATGACCACCTTTAGAGGAACGGCTTTGAAGTGTGTGTTTCCTCTAAGTACATCTGTATTGGGTAAAAAAACCAAGCGCATATTGTTTTAAATAATAAATGAAGAAAAAAATGTATCAGATTTTTCCATCCTTCAGAGATCACATAGGCAGTCCTTCAGATCAAAGCGTCCCTGATCCTGTGTTTTCTACAGAACCCAGCAGACAAAAGTGAAAAGCAAATTTCCTCCCAGTAGAAGCTGGATCCAGAGAAGGCGATGGCACCCCACTCCAGTACTCCAGACACGACTGAGTGACTTCACTTTCCCTTTTATGCATTGGAGAAGGAAATGGCAACCCACTCCAGTGTTCTTGCCTGGAGAATCCCAGGGATGGGGGAGCCTGGTGGGCTGCCGTCTATGGGGTTGCACAGAGTCGGACACGACTGAAGTGACTTAGCAGCAGCAGCAGCGGCTGGGTCTCCGTCTGTGCCTCAGGGTTTTGGAGGGGAGTTACTGGTGTCCAGGAGGACTTTTCCCCTGTATCCTTCTTAGTTCTTCTGGATGGTCTAAGAATTAACTTGATGAGACATATTAACAGGAGAAAATCAAAGAAAAGCTGAATAACATGTATACATGGAAGGGACCCAGAAAAATCAGCAACTTGCCAAAATGTCTGAAACCCTCACCACAAACATCTTCAGCTAAAGCCAAAAGAGGATGCTAGGGGTAGTGATTTGGGACCTCAAAGGGGAAGAAGGCAACTGACATGGGGGTGGAAAAGCACATGCTTGATAAACCAAGGTTTGCTGGGCCTGCAGAGGCTGTGGGCGGGACAGAGGGGACTTTAATGCAGAGCGTGTGCTAGGTTTTTCCCTGTCTGTACACCTGTTAGGGCTCTAGCTGTCTACGGTGATAGCTCCCTGCCCAGACGGGTCCTCCATCGCCTCTCTTCAGGCAGTCAGGGAGAAGGTCAAAAGTCACCCTTTCTTCCCGAGTCTTTTAGACTTCGACTGTTTTCAGCTTTAGACAACCTGCGTGCCAAAGACACATTTTGAGGTGATGAATTTGCTCCCCTACACTGGTAGTGAAAAATCACCAGTGAAATTAGGAGCATCTTTCACAAATGAAGATGTGGATCCCTACGAATCATATGACATGGCTTTACTAAGAAAAATTAAAGCAGCTCCCCGCACCCCCGCCGCAGGAGCTCCCTGTCTGATGAAGTCAATCCTCTAAGGAGCTGGTGAGCTTTTGGCATAACCTCAGCTTCTACCTCAGCTCCGGGTTCAAAGCTGAGCATGGCTTTGAATGCATGAAGATCTATTTGCTGTTGCCCAAAGGCAGACTAGCTGGACAGGCACTGAACACAGAGAACCGAAGTCTCAGAGGGCGAAACGAGAGTTGATGGTGTGGAACTGGGTTGCTTAGCACAGAGCGAGTTAACCGAAGCTGTGTGCAATCTCATTTAACAAACTGTAGTGTTTTTTTTTTTTCCTATGTACTATCCTTCCATCTCTTCGTCCTCCATCCTGAAATGCCACCGTCTTCCCACTGTCCAAGTTCTTTGGTTTGGAAAGTTCCCTCCAGTCCTTAAAGTCAGGGATCTTGCCTGTCTTTGCTACAGAGATCCCGGCTTGATCCCTTCCAGAGGGCGTCCTGTCATGAGGACTCTTAGACCGTCGGTGTTGCTGTGCCCACCACAGGCAGGCCCACCTTTGTCCTGAAAAAGTTCTGTGGCACTCTATCGTGCCAGCCCACTTAATCGTGCATAGCGCTTACCACCATCTGGAATTCTCCTATCTGCTGGTTTATAAACCATCTCTCCCCTCTCTTACTCTACTCTAAGCTTGCTGGTAAGGCCCTTGTATATTTGCTGCTGTTCATGTTATTTTCTGCGTATTTATTTGTTTAATCTTCGCATTCCCACAACCTCGGCGTTTAGAACGGTCTTTGGCATGTAGCATCATCTTAAATAGTGACTGTTTAAAAAAGCGAAACTTTTTACTGCACACGGCGCCTCCTGCCGCCTTCTCTAAGTGGCATCGCTTCACGCGGACGTGTACTTTTTAACTTTCCAAACCGTAAATTCTGAAGTTATTGCTACACTTTCCAGGTCTGCTACAAATTTTCAGATTAAAATGTCATCGCGCCGCAGGCTGGAAAAGCAGGACCCGTTGTACCAGAAGTGGGGTTCGAACCCACGAGGATATAAATCCATTGGATCTTAAGTCCAACGCCTTAACCACTCGGCCATTCTGGTACCTGTCGAATAGGCTTTATCTTTACGCAAATTGAGTCATATTAAGCTACTGCTAAGTTGTAAAACAATAAAAAACTTTATTCCTTTTAAATTTTTATGCAAAATTTTATTCCTGGTGTAAAAGAACAAGGGAATGGGAGTGGGGAGGCGACGCTCAGCAGCTTTCACCGCGACCTGCTAATTTCCTCAGGTCGAGTTAGCAGAGACTCTGGAGCCACATCAAAGCGATGGGGAAGAGTGAAGAGGCAGGACTCCCAGTGGGCTCACGCCTGAGGCCATCTCAGCGAAGGGGGACGGGACCCTTCCCAACGTGGGCGAAGGTCGCTGGACTTGGTAGGTGATGTGTGTGTCTCCTTCCGAACTCTTTCCTCATTTATCAAAAGAAAAGCGACTCTGGTGGGACTCGAACCCACAACCTTTGAATGCCTCCGTCTGTCTAGAAGTCCAATGCGCTATCCATTGCGCCACAGAGCCCGGCGCTCGAGCCCCCTCCGCGCAACTGACATCAAGGCCGAGCGGCGGCGTCTGGGGGCCGCCACGGGCACATGCAGACGGGCTCTCTGTCCCGGCCCAGCGGCGGAGCGCGTGTCGCCGAGGACAAGGGTGGACGGGACTTGCGCGGGGAGGTCTGAGGGCCACCTGGGCGCTTCCCTCCGCGGCCGCCGCCGGCCTCCAGCCTCCGTCTCGCTGACCGTGCGGCGGAAAAAGCCTCTGCGCGCGGCTTCTGTACCCCATCCTGGCAGGAGCCTGCAGCGCGCGGTTCCATAGTGTAGCGGTTATCACGTCTGCTTTACACGCAGAAGGTCCTGGGTTCGAGCCCCAGTGGAACCACGAGGCGGGGGTCGCTCTCTTTTGGAGGCATTTTAAATTGAGATCCCTTGGGGCCAGCTCAGCTTGAGTTTTAACCCGGGAAGTGGCGACTGCGACTCCCAACGGGGCTTGGCCCCGAGCCCCAAGCGCAGACTCGCGCCGGGGTGCCCGCGCAGACCGGCCGCCGAGGCCTCCCCTTCGCGGCGTTTCCAGGAGCGTGCAGGCGGCGTCGCGCGCCATTGCGCCTGCGCGCTCGCGCCTGCCGGTGGGCCGGCCTCCGGGTCCCTGAGGGGACTGCCGGCGTCGCGCGTCGCTGCGCCTGCGCGCTCGCGCCCGCCAGGGGATATGCTTCCGGGTCACTGAGGGGTCCGCGGGCGGTTGAGGAGTGCGGGCCCCTGTCATCCGCCCTGCTCCGTCCACACCTGCTTGGCCGCGAGGGGCATCCCTACGGTCCCCTCCCTTGTTTGTTCATTACTTCACGTCCGCTGACCTGTTGCTTCATTTATTTAAGTTTACAGTACTTTTTGAAACATCGTGTGCTGATGGTCGTGGACTTGGGCAAACCCTGAGAGACAGTGAGGGACAGGGAGGCCCGGCGTGCTGCCGCCCCTGGGGTCTCAAAGAGTCGGAGACGACTGAGCGCTAAGCAGTAACACGCTGGTGCTGGAGAATCCAAACCAGCCCCTCTGTTTTTACAGTGTTGTTTCCCCCGGCTAAGAATTTCTCTTTGACCAAATTGTTGCCGGCCCCTCTGAGCCCTTGTATCAAATAGCCAGCTTATAAGGCTTGAAGAGATTGCTTTTAGTGAACTGTGGTGTTGGAGAAGACTCTTGAGAGTCCCTTGGACTGCCAGGAGCTCCAACCAGTCAATCCTAAAGGAAATCAGTCCTGAATAGTCATTGGAAGGACTGATGCTGAAGCTGAAACTCCAATACTTTGGCCACTTGATGTGAAGAGCCGACTCATTGGAAAAGATCCGGATGCTGGGAAAGATTGACGGTGGGAGGAGAAGGGGACGACAGAGGATGAAATGGTTGGATGGCATCACCGACGTGATGGACATGAGTTTGAGTAAACACCGGGAGTTGGTGATGGTCAAGGAGGCCTGGCGTGCTTCAGTCCATGGGGTCGCAAAGAGTCAGACACGACTGAACTGACTGAATTCAAGGCTGCATCCCCTAAAATGACCCGACTTTCAATTACAGAGTCTGCCTGAGAAAGCTGAATGCTGCCGTCCCATTCCGCCTTTACTGTTTGTTCCAGGCAGGAGCTGAATTTGCCCTCCTCGCCTGTGTCTGCTGCATCAGGCGGGTTCTTTACCACTAGCACCACCTGGGAAGCCGCTCTTCATAAAAGACATGATTATTGTACAAAAGGTAGCATGCCATAAGCACCGCTCCCCCGCCCCAGCAATATCCTAGAAGTCTTTCTATTTCCTTCTTAAGCCTTCACTCATCCTTTCACTTCATGGTTTGGGTATAGCCCAGTTCTTTAATCTGTGCCTTTTAATGAGCAATTACATTGTAGTCAGTCTTACAGACCATGCTCTAGCGGATTTCCTTATTTGTAGGTTTTGGAGTGGATCAGTCTGTAGAGTAATAATAGCAGAAATCTTGAATGGTCACTATTATCTAACCTATGTTACAAGTGAGGACGAGAAAGGACAGAGAAGTTAAGTGATAGCCCAAGTCACACACTGCCCTAGACAGTCGTGGTGCACATCAAAGCAGTGATTCTATTAAGCCCAACTCTTGTGTCTTCCCATGCATAAAAAAGGTGCAAAATTAATTAACTTGAGATGTCTCTTTAATTAGCAGTAATCTTTTGATATTTGACTTTTGTTTTTCTTTTCAAAAAACTCCTATACATCCTGGTCCTCTCCTCTTCAGAACAACCCCTCAGAGCTACCTGAGAGGCTGGACCCCAGGTTTAAGTCCTCAGTAAGTCCACCGAATAAAACATAATTCTTGATTCTTAGGTTGTGTTTCCCACCCCCCACCTCCCCCCACCCCCCTTCAACATGGGTTTTCAGGCCTCATCTCTGGAAATAAAACTCTCAGTTAAACTCTTAAAGGTTTGCTAAAGGGAGGATTATGGAAAAGGAATGTCTCCCTCTAGTGGTGAGAAGACATTATGAAACATTTTGCTCTGTAGACTCTGCTCCTATTGAAGAGGTTCTTTAGAAGCATAGCTCCCCACCCCTGCCCCCCACCCCCCCCAGCTTCAAAAAAAAAAAAGAAAGAAATACAGCTTTCCAGGGTGGGAGATGTTGAACAGTTTAGTCAAAATACAAATACCCTGTGTTAGAACTCATATGTTAAAAGATTGTTGTTAAGCAACATGTTCTTATCACACTGAAGGAGGAGAAGCACATTTTCATGAGAAGTATTTTTGTTTTTTAAGCACAAATGTATTTACTTATTTAAAAGAACTTGACTACACAGAAAGGTGGGGACCTTAGCTGCCCAGCCAGGAACCGAACCTGCACCCCTGACAGTGAAAACAGAATCTTAACCACTGAACTGCCAAGGAATTCCCTTGGGAAAACAGATTTTAATGTATACTATGTCTCCAAAGCACCATAGCCTTTTAGGAATCCAGTAATTGATTAATTGGGCTTCTCTGGTGGCTCAGATGGTGAAGAATCTGCTTGCAATGCGGGAGACCTGGGCTCAGTCCCTGGGTGGGGAAGATCCCCGGGAGAAGGGAATGGCTATCCACCCCAGTGTTCTTGCCTGGAGAATTCCACGGACAGGAACCTGGCGGGTTACAGCCCATGGAATCGCAAAGAGTTGGAAACGACTGTGAGGCTAATACTTTCACTTTCTTTAAAATCAGCTGTTTCTTAAAAGTAAATGTGTGGGTGTTTTTGTGTGTATGAATTTGTGTGTGTGTGTATTTGGAATCCTCAGTTCACTGTTTGCCTCTAGAAAGTAAAGATTAAACGCTGAGAAAAGGTATGAGGAAGGGATTTTTTTTTTTGTATAAAAATTGATTTACAAGTAACCAAATAGCTATTGGTTATAAAGGAACATACTGATTATGGAAGACCATGATTCTGTATTCTTTGGTTCGAGAGGAAGTTTGAATTGTTCTTGACTTTCTGTTATTGTTCTTGATGTTTTTTCACATGAGTAGCTAGGTACAAAATTCAAAACTCTAGTCAGAAATCTGGTGAATGATTTTAATTATAGTCAGGAAGTAACAGTCACCCCAAAGAAGCAAATGTAGATTTTTCTTTAATGCAGAGCTTTAAAAGTCCAGGATCAGATGTGAGTGTATGTGCATTTTGTCAATAGCTTCTGTCTTGTGCTGCCCCAGCACCTGGCTGAAGTATCTCACCTGTCTGTATCTGGGTTTCTCAGGTTACCTCTGACACCTGGGCTTGGACTTATCTCCCTCATGTGCAACGACTGCAGTTGTCCTGTCCTGTCCTGTCTCTCTTCCACTGTGAGATGACACCTGGGGCTATTGGTTGGGCTGGTAGACCACCTGAAATTCATCACTAGTGAGACGCTACTGAGAATGGGCTTGCAGATGCCCTTTCCGCACCGTAACCAGCAGAAGATGGCCGTGGCCTGCCAGGAATGTAGCTAGCTTTTGTGGTGATGGTGAAACAGGAGGGAACTGGTTCCAAATCGGGAAAGGAGTACGTCAAGGCTGTATACTGTCACCCTGCTTATTTGACTTGTATGCAGACTACATCATCCGAAATGCTGGGCTAGATGAAGCACAGGCTGGAATCAAGATGGCCAGGAGAAACAGCAATAACCTCAGATACGCAGATGACACCACCCTTATGGCAGAAAGCGAACAAGAACTAAAGGGCCTCTTGATGAAAGTAAAAGAGGAGAGTGAAGAAGTTGGCTTAACACTCAACATTCAGAAAACTAGATCATGGCATCAGGTCCCATCACTTCATGGCAAATAGATGGGGAAACAGTGGAAACAGTGGCTGACTTTATGTTTTGGGGCTCCAAAATCATTGGAGATTGTGACTGCAGCCATGAAATTAAAAGACACTTGCTCCTTGGATGAAAAACTATGACCAACCTAGACAGCATATTAAAAAGTATAGACATTACTTTGTGGACAAAGGTCCATCTAGTCAATGCATGCATGCTAAGTCGCTTCAGTTGTGTCCAACTCTGTGACCCCGTAGACAGCAGCCCACCAGCCTCCTCTGTCCCTGGGATTCTCCAGGCAAGAATACTGGAGTGCGTTGCCATTTCCTCCTCCACCATCTAGTCAAAGCTATGGCTTTTCCTGTAGCCATGTGTGGACTGTAATACACTAGCATCTAAATGACATACCCACAGGCACCATGACAGTTCTCCTAGAGGAGGAAATGGCAACCCACTCCAGTATTCTTGCCAGGATAATCCCAAGGACAGGGGAGCCTGGTGGGCTACAGTCTGACTGGTTGCACACAGTCAGGCACAACTGAGCTCCATGTATCAGCATCATTGGTCTTTGATGGTTGGCCTCAGAATTGTCATGGTGACTGTGGGTATGTCATTTCGATGCTAGATATGACAATGAGTGTAGAATGAGGATCAAGGTCCACTGGAAGTCAAATCTTCTGCCATCTTGGACCTAGTTGGTTCTAGCCAGTCTGTCATATCCTCAAGGCCTTGTCATTCATTTAAAGGCTGTGGCCTGCCCGCTTCCCTCCTCCAGGGGATCTTCCTGACCCAGGTGTTAAACCTGCATCTCCTGCAGCTTCTGCCTTGGCAGGCGGATTCTTTACCATTGTGCCACCTGGGAAGCTCAATACTATGATAGAGGATAAATAGATGAGTTTGTTTCAGATGCCATCAAATCCTGCCTGAGGCAACAGGAGTAGTCAGACATGCATTTAGCTGAGGTCAGATATCTCAGATCTAGCCTTGTCTCAGCTATTTATCAGTGACAAAAACTTTGATAAAATGTGAACCATCTCAGCTTCTGTAAGGGAGACCCAGAGGTTTCCTTAGAAAAACAGAACTGATATCCTCAAAATGGGCAATGGAAATTTTCCACAAAGGGAGGAGTGGCTGGATTTTAGAGGAGAGACTCTGGTCCCTGAAGATCATCTCACTAACTGTTGCTTGGGCTGCAGGAGGTACAGCCACAACTCAAGAGCCGAGAGGCAATTTTCTTTCAGATTTCATTTCCTCACCTGGAAAATGAGGTGTTTGAGTGATGTAAACTTTGGAGTTCCTGTAAGATTACAGCTTCAAGTCTCATCGCTTCATGGCAAATAGAAGGGGAAAAAGTGGAAGTAGTGACAGATTTTATCTATTTGGGCTCCAAAATCACTGCAGACAGTGACTGCAGCCATGATATTAAAAAATGCTTGCTTCTTGGAAAGAAAGCTATGACAAACCTAAACAGCGTGTTAAAAAGCAGAGATATTGCTTTGCTGACAAAGGTCCATATGGTCAAAGCTATGGTTTTCCCAGTAGTCATGTAAGGATGTGAGAGTTGGACTATAATGAAGGCTGAGCACCAAAGAATTGATGCTTTTGAACTGTGGTGTTGGAGAAGACTCTTGAGAGTCCCTTGGACAGCAAGGAGATCCAACCAGTCCATCCTAAAGGAAATCAACCCTGAATATTCATTGGAAGGACTGATGCTGAAACCGAAGCTCCAATACTTTGGCCACCTGATGTGAAGAGCCAACTCACTGGAAAAGACCCTGATGCTGGGAAAAATTGAAGGCGGGAGAAGGGGGTGACAGAGGATGAGATGGTCTGATAACATCACTGACTCAATGGACATGAATTTGAGTAAACACTAGGAGATAGTGAAGCATAGGGGAGCCTGGTGTGCTGTAGTCCATGGGGTCACAAAGAGTTGGACACAACTCAGCAACTGAACAACAGCATCATCATGAGCTAATGGCTTTTGGATCTGAGACTTCAGTTGCAGACAATCTCACCATGAGAAATCCTTACTGAAACAATTATTTCAGACCATCTTCATTAGAAGATTCTGCCCCAGAGTAAAGATGGCCTCATCTGGCCTCATGATGGTCTGTTGATAAGGGTCTTCAACTGTGTGTGAGAAAATACTTTTCAGTTCTGAGTCTTCCATTCTAGACTGCATGGTATCTATTCCTTTTCAGAAGGTCCAAGTCTCCTCCTCAGCCTCCGCATGGCTGCCTTCATCTCCTGGTTCCTCAGGGTGTAGATCAGGGGGTTCAGGACAGGAATGATGACAGTGAAGGTGATGGAGACAGCTCTGTCCATGGGGAGGGCGGAGAAGGGCCGGGCGTAGACGTAGATGCAAGGCACGAAGTGAAGGGTGACCACCGTGATGTGGGCGGTGCAGGTGGAGACGGCTTTCCTCCTGCCCTCCCCGGAGTGGGACCTCAGCATCGTCAGGATGACTGTGTAGGACACAAGCAGGAAGACGAACCACAGGGTAGAGATCAAGCCGTTGTTGGAAATCATCAGGAGCTCAAGGGCAAAGGTGTCCGTGCAGGCGAGTGTGAGCACCTGGGGGACATCGCAGTAGAAACCGTCCAGGACGTTGGGGCCGCAGAAGGGGAGGGGGAGCAGCAGGGAGGTCTGCACGATGGAGTGGACGAAGCCCCCTGCCCAGGAGGCCGCGATGAGGGCAGTGCAGCGCCCCCGACTCATGACGGTCACGTAGTGGAGGGGCCTTGAGATGGCCACGTAGCGGTCAAAGGCCATGACCGAGAGGGAGAAGATGTCTGCGCCCCCGAGCAGGTGGAAGAAGAAGATCTGTGTGAGGCAGCCACGGAAGGAGATGGCCTTTCTCTCCGAAAGGAGGTCCGCCAGGACCTTGGGGGCGGTGATGGAGGAGAAGCAGATGTCCAGGACGGAGAGGTTGCGGAGCAGGAAGTACATGGGGGTCTGGAGGCGAGACTCACAGCTCACAGTGACCATGATGAGGAGGTTGCCCAGCAGGGTGGCTGTGTACACCAATAATAGCAAAAGAAACAAGAGCCGACTCAGGTCTCGGGACTGGGTCAGTCCTTGAAAAATGAATTCTCTCACCCTGGTATGATTTCCCTGCTCCATTGGGTCATGTTTTTTCTTCTTTCTCAACTTCCTGAAGAGAAGACAGAAAATAGAATATAGAAAAGATATCATTAAAAACCAAAGGACTGTGAATTATATGACTGGACTGCCTTGGGTGTTATTTTTGCAGTTATTTTCCTTTTGGGGAAAGATGCCAACTCCTGTAGATGGTGTTTTTTGTTATCTCAGAGCAAAACAAAGAGTGGGTTTTCAAAGGAGTATTTAATTAAAATCTTTTCATACCATTCATGGGGTTCTTGCGGCAAAAATCCTTGAGTGGCTTGCCATTGCAGGGATCTTCCAGTCATGGCACATGGAAGGGGGAAAGCGGAAGCAGTGACAGGTTTTATTTTCTTGGCTCCAGAATCACTGCAGATAGGGACGGCAGCCGTGAATTTAGAAGGCACCTGCTCCTTGGAAGGAGAGCTCTGACCAACCTAGACAGCTTATTAAAAAGCAGAGACATCATTTTGCCGGCAAAGGTCTGTGTAGTCAAAGCTATGGTTTTTCCATTAGTCATGTACAGATGTGAGAGCTGGACCATTAAGAAGGCTGAGCAAGAGGAACAGATGCTTTCAGACTGTGGTGTTGGAGAGGACTCTTGAGAGTTGCTTGAACTGCAAGGCAATCAAACCAAAGGAAATCAACACTGAATAGTCATTGGAAGGACTGATGCTGAAGCTGAAGCTCCAATAGTTTGGCCACCTGATTCGAAGAGCCAACTCACTGGAAAAGACCCTGATGCTGGGAAAGATCGAAGGCGGGAGGAGAAGAGGGCATCAGAGGATAAAATAGTTTGTTAGCATCACTGACTCAATGGACATGAATCTGAGCAAACTCCAGGAGACAGTGAAGGACAGGGGAGCCTGGCATGCTGCAGTCCATGGGGTTGTGAAGAGTAGGGCATGACTTAACGAGTGAACACCAACAAATTAATTAAAGCACCTTAATTAGTATGTTATTCTTATTAAAAATTTTAAGTCTCATCATTTTATTCTTGAAAAACCACTGAATGCTCTGAGAAGTGAAGAGACGAGCTTTGTTTTTGCTTTCAATGAACACTCATGCTTCCAATTGTTAGGAAGTGGGAAAGACACGCAGGGGAACAGTATTACACACAGTCTGTGGCTCTAACAGAAGCTCGTAGCTTCTCCTTCATTTTCTTCCACCGGAGACAATCTACTTGGCATAGTCTTGCTGGATCTTCATGATACCAGTGACCAGCACTAAATTAAGGCCAGAAAGACAGTTTCCGTTTTACTTTCTCCTTAGGACAAACAGCTTTGCAGCCGCTAAGACAGTTTAACTGAGTGCGTCTCTCTTTCTTTTTTCCTTCTTTCCTTCCTTCCTTCTCCTCTTCCCTCTTCCTTTCCGGTTCAGTCTCCCTTCTCTTTGGTGTCTTGCTTCCCTCTGATTTCTGTGGCCCAAGATTAGGACTTGGCAGCTACAGTCTCTGCTTTTCATAATGCTGTTGCCAAAGACTTCACCGTCCTGGCCACTGGACCAATGCTCCTCCTTCCTCAGTCCCCCTCCCTTTCGTCACCTACATTGCGTCACTTGGGCATTTGTAGAGGCTTTAGTTTTTCACAAAGAGCGAAGATGTCAGTATCACACACTGCTGTATTTAAAATGGGTAACCAACAAGGACCTCCTGCACAGCACAGGGAACTCTGCTCAATGTTCTGTGGCAGCCTGGGTGGGAGGGGCTGCGGGGAGAATGGATTTTGAAGCGTGTATATATGCATGAGTCCCTTTGCTGTTCACCTGAAACTATCACAACATTTTTGATTAGCTATACCCCAATACAAAATAAAAAGTTCAAAAGAAAAGGAAAGCTGTCAGTATCAGCAGCCCTGCGTGTGTGCGTTCAGATTTACTCTGTGGAAGTGCAGCTGGTCTACAGTGCACGTACAGTCCTGCTGTGCAGCAAGGTGACTCAGCTACGCACATGCTTAGTCATTTGCATTATGGTGTATCACAGGCTATTGAATATACTTCTGTGTGCTCTACAGTAGGACCTGGTTGCTTATCCATTCTGCATATAATAGGTTTGTACCCGCTAGTCCCAAACTCCTGATTCATCCCTCCCCAACCCTCATCCTTGGCAAGCACAAGTCTGTTCTCTATGCAGCAGACCTGAATTTGAATGTAGATGCTGCCACTTAATTGGCAGGTAACTCTGAGCCTCAGTTCATCATCGGTAAAACTGAATGTCATCGTGTTTGTTTTACAGGACCGTGGACCTTGAGGAGACTTGCATAACACAGTCAACGTGAGGTGACACAGACCCCATTTCCCCCATGTATAATACACTTAACGTTTTGCAGGGTCAGTCTTTTACACATTTTTTTAAAAACGCTGACAAAAATGCACTTTTGTACTTTTGTTATAAAATATGGTTCTTTGAAATAATTGCAACTATTATCTAATCTAGCATCTCAAAAGCAGATATGTTCTGTACAACGGATGAAACGTTGTTCATGGTACTAAATGAAAGAAGCTGATCTGAAAAGGTCTCTACTGTATGATCCCCCTATATGACAGTCTGGAAATGAGAGTATAATAAATCATAATCGAAAGACTATAACAAACTTATGATAACATATTAATGGCTGCGGGGCGCTGGGTGTGGAGGCTGGGAGGGATAAATAGGTGAGACAGGGAATTTTGGGGGCATCCCTGGTGGCTCAGAGGGTAAAGAATCTGGCGGCCAATGAGGAGACCCGGGTCAGGAAGATCCGCTGAGGAGGGAATGCCAACCCACTCCAGTATTCTTGCCTGGAGAATTCCATGGTCAGAGGAGCCTGGCAGGGTACAGTTCATGGGGTTGCAAAGAGAGTTGGACATGACTGAGCGACTCACACACACACACGTGGGGTTTTTTGGGCACTGAAGCTCTTCTGTATGCCACTCAGATTGTGGGTACGTGGCACCGTGGAAACCCACAGAATGTACAAGACTGAGTGGTGTTTAAGGTCAGGGCCTCAAGCTTTCAGCGGGTCCTGATCGGACCGTCCATGTGCATGGAGCGCCTTCGTCTTGCACAAGCACACATGACATTCTTACTTTCCACTGTGTGGGAGGATCTGGGTCACATACCTGCATCAGTTACTGCCAGGGGAAACTCCACACTGAAGCCAGATTTGCAATCATGATTCAGGTTAACTTAAAATATTATAAGTTGTTATTCTAAAGAGCTTTAAGAACACTCTAATTGTCATGCTATCGTTGTTAGTGATACTTAAAAGAATTTTCAGCAAATGCTTGGAAACCCTTTAAATCATGCTTTTAGGAAGTACCGCAGTTCTTCAGTACTAGGGCACTGAAGGGTAGATCTGCTTTTTAGAAAACATTACTAAAACCATGCAAGGGCTATACTCACCTTATGACATGTGTTTATTATTCTGTTATTATTGGCAGGAAAATTGAAATACTCAGCACTAAGTGAGTTAATGGATAAAAGTGAATATCCATTATCTTTTATGGATAAAAACCATAATCTATTTCTGTGATTAAGCTGTTAGCACTATTTGAACTATTGTTTTTTATCGGAAAGAATAAGAATGTGATAAGTGTCTGTTTTCCTCCCTTTTTAAAAGTAATGCTAAAGTATCAGTATTGCAAACACATCCAGAATATGGAAGACTGTGATTGCAACCAACTTTCTTTTCCTCATAGTAAATGATCAAGTATGGCGTGGAAGGGAAACTTAAAATTTCCTTTAGCTTTCTTAACAAAAAGAGTGAGCCCTCATGCAAATCATGGACTTCAGCTGAGAATAATGTCTCCATCCTGGTCTGTCAGTTTTTACCCAATGGAGCCCGCCGTGGACAGTGGGAGTAATGGGGCAACTGGGCTGGTAGTTGATGGGAGCTCTCTCTACGTTTTGTCCAATTTTTCTGTAAACTTAAAATTGCTCTAAGAAATAAAATCTATTCCTCTGAACCTCCCCACCCCAACACATATGCCAAAGGATAAAACAATCTAGAACATCCCTACTTTGCAAAGGAGCATAATTTTCAAAGCGCTTATTGCCGCGCTTCGTTTGCCGATCCTAGTTTGTTGCTGTTCTCTCCTGTTTCCAACCCTGTTTTAAAGAGAGTATTTAGAATGAATTCTAGTTTGGGTGTTAACAGGCATCAGTCTCTTGTGATTTTACCAACAAAAAAACTATCCTTTGCACCTTTTTTCTTTTTTAAAAATCAGCTTTGTTGAGGTGTAACTTACTTGCAATGAACTACACACACTTAAAGGTTCGGTTTGATGAGCTTTGACATATACATACACCCATGAAACCATCACCAAATTAGGATAAGGAACATCTCCCTCACCCCAAAGTTCGCTTGTGCCCCTGAGAACCGCAGAATTTTGGCACCTAAGGACTCTGTCCAAACCTGCAAAAGAGATGACCAGACCACCACATGGCCTCTGGAGACAGAAGGCAGCGTCCTTAGGATGACCCCAGGCCCTCATTTAAAGTGCCTGCCTGGGAAAGCACAAAGCTGCCAGGAGAATTTACTGTTTGTTCCAGCCAACATCAGAGGTGGCCCCTGATCTCCCTTGCTTAGACCATCTCCGGACCAGTCCTGGCAACTCTGCTGTGTTATCTCTTGCAACTTACAAGCGCCTCTTTCAAGGACCAAGAGCCATTTCTTTGAATGTGATCATCATGAAGGAAGGAACCTCTGTCTCCCAGCCTGTGTAGGGGGTGACTTACATAAATGCCAGCTGGCAGACAAGCGGCTCTGCAATCTTCTGCTTTCGTGACTCTGCCGAGCCCTAGCTTGTCCCCCTGCTTCGCGCCCCCTTTGATCACTCTGGGCAGAGTGAGCTCAGCCCTTCCCCTGCTGTTCTCACGAACGTCGGGCTGTGTTCACCTCTGGCACTTCTTTTCGCTTCTTTCTGTGTCCCTCCCACTTTGAAGCCGTCCTTTTGTTCTGCTGCTGTTGTTCAGCCGCTCAGTCATGTCTGACTCTTTGTGACCCCATGGGCCGCAGCACGCCAGGCCTCTCTGTCCTCCACTATCTCCCAGAGTTTACTCAAACATGTCTATGGAGTCAGTGATGCCATCCAACCACGTCATCCTCTGTCGTCCCCTTCTCCTCCAGCCTTCAATCTTTCCCAGCATCAGGGGCTTTCCCAGTGAGTCGGCTCTTCACATCAGGTGGCCAAAGTATTGGAGCTTCGGCTTCAGTTAAAGACTCAGATCTTTGGATCCCACTGCACTTTATGTCTCATTTTCGCATCAGAACAGAACTTCACGTTGCTAACTTTCCTCCTATTCTCTTTCCTTTGAAGGCCAAGCTGAAGAAAGCTAATTTTCTTGGCTTACTCCCAGTGACCTATGAATCCATCAATAATTCCCCAAAGATTTCATCCCCTTCAAATGTTTTCTGTTTTTAAAAGGGCCAGTAATTTTTTTTCAGAGTAAATATTTTAAAAGATTTTTGAAATAAGGTGATCAGAGCATATGCAGCTTTTTAGTTTTTTAGATAATGCACAGAGGACTTTTTTTTTTTTTTTAATTTTAAACTACAGTGGGAAGTATTGTGGCTCAGAAAGAAGATACCAGCTTGGGAGATCTGAACTCTGAGGACTTCATGAAGCAACAGTGGAATTTTTAAAGGCATCTAAACTCCAGGATGTTTAGTCTTTTCATGAGTGAAATGGGAGCACACACTGCCTCAAGTCCTTTTGTAAGCTGGAAGGGTCTGCCCGGTATTACACAATATTAAATGGATCCATCGATCCAGGTGATTTCCAGACCTTTGCAGCTTTAAAAAAAAAAAAAAGAAATATTTTTGACTGCACCGTGAGACACGTGGGAGCTTAGTTCCTTACCGGGGATCGAGCCTGTGCCCCTTGCATGGAAGTGTAGTCTTAACCAGTGGACTTCCAGGTAAGTCCTCTGGAACTTTCTAAAAATAAATATATATTAAATTATTTTTTGTTTAAATATAGTTGACTTATTGTGTTAGTTTCAAGTGTACAGCAAAGTGATTTGGTTTTATATATACGTATATGTAAATATCTATATTCTTTAAAAATATGTGTTTCCATTATAGCATTACAGTTTATTATAAGATATTGAATATAGTTTCCTGTGCTATATAGTAAGTTTCTCTGTTTTAATATATGACAGTGTGCATTTGTTAATCCCAATTTATTCCCACCCCCTACCCCTGCTCTAGACCTTTGGAGCTTTAATTCTCAATTGTTTTAAATAGCGTTGCCCTCAATTATCTTGTGATGAGTCTAAGATTGTATTCTGTCTATTGCTCACCAGCATTTGAATCTCAGTTAACCTATAAATCTCAAGTGTGTCTTGAAAGTTAACAGATGGCTGATTGGTGGCAAGAAGTGCCAGGGGCAGTTTGTCCTAGTGGTGAGAAGAATGGGCTTTGAAACCCAAAGGCACGAGATTCTGTGCAGAAGGGAGTGGTAACAGTGATCACTGATCCAACTGGAAAATGCTGAAAATGCTGCTTCTCCCGCCACAGGATATTTGCACAGCTAAGAGAGAAAACACGGAAGAGGGGAAGGATAGATGAGAGTCTCTGTGTATGTGTGTCTGTTTGCAACAGGAGAGAAGAAAAGAAAGCAGAAAATTATTGTTTATGTTTGCTTTATTTTTTGCTTTTGGCAAGAACGCGTTCAAGACCCCAAGAATTTCTTTAGAAGTAGGTCCAGGGACCAGTCAAGACGGTAGCATTGACATACCCGCCACTATGCTTAAAATAGACAGCTAGCGGGAGCTGCTGTGTGGCGCCAGGGCTCAGCTTGGCTCTGTGTGCTGACCTACAGCGTGGGCTGGGGAGGGGATGTGTGCATACACACGGCTGGTTCACTTTGCCCTACTGTGGAAACTAATGCAACACTGTAATTATATTTCAATTAAAAAAATAAATGTACTACTCACAAAAGAAACCCTCATAAAAGCAAAATGATAACTTCTAAAGGGAATATTTTAATCTAAATAATAAAGTTTAAAAAGAATAATAATAATAAAAAAGGGCCAGAGAAACCCATTCTGATAAAACAGGCTAGGGAATCCCCTGGCCATCCTGTGATTGGGACTCTGTGTTTCCACTGCTGGGGCCTGGGTCGGAACCCTGGTCAGGAACCTAAAGATCCTGCGAGCTGAACGACTCAGCCGAAATGCAGAACAACAGTAGCAACCAAACAGCAACATCCCCCAACCAAAACAGGCTTAATGAACGTCATGGAGCCCCCAACTAGAGGAACTCCTCACCCCCTCAACTGTCCACCAAGCGTGTGCCCCCCGGGGGCCCTCTTGACAAGCTGACCTCTCTCTGCTCCTCAAGGACCCTTCCAAATACTGAAGGGCTAATTGCGCTGCGTCTCTGAAGTTTTGAGCTTTAATGTCCAGCATCCTCTACCTTTCAGGAGCATTATTACCATTCAATGTATTTCTGAAATCCACAATAAGATTTTCCAAGCTGCTAGTGCATGGGCACACAGGCACAGACGTACAGTCAGACACACAGGCCCGCACCCCAAAGCCCCAAAATAATGCCGCTGAGAGCTCCTGACCTCTAACTCCTACCTGAGAACTAGCGCTGGCCGTCCGGTGGCATACGCTGATCTTAGGAGTCATCGACGCTCACGAGCAGTCCCCTTTAAGGCGGCCGTGCCGCTGGGGGTTGGCCGCACAGTGTCTGCTCTCCTGCCGCGGAAGGCACAGGGCGGGCTCCAAGGATCACCTCCGCGTGGTCCTGCCACTCAGCCCCAGGTGCGGCTGCCCCGAGTGCCAGTCCCTCAGCTCCGGGCATGCTTCCAGATGTGATTGTTGAACTTGAGTGGCCAGACTTTCCTAATGGGATGCCGTTCCCTTGAGTCTTATTAAGAAATTGAACACGCGCCGGAAAAGGTATGCGAACGCGCACATCTTGCTTTTGAAATTCTCCTGGTGCGGGGGAGGAGTGACTTCTCCTCGATCTTCTGATTAGAACCCGAGGATCTTTGCCTGAAGGGCTCACTGGGACAGACAGGATTCTGCCTCCTTAAGAGACGGAACTCAGGGAAAGTGACCAGAACTCCCGGGAGAGTGTGTGCAGCCTGTTTCATTTCTTTCTTTCTTTCTTGAAGGCAGGTAGTTGGCTCGTTGTCCCGATAGTATACACAATCATGCATCACAGAGACTGGGAGAGGCATTTTTTCTTGTTTTCGCCCAAACTTCTCATACAAAGAAGGCACGTAAACAGACAAACGGTGGGCTGGTACCATTCGTCTCTAAGCATTTACTGAGTGTCTCCCTTGTTCCTGGAGAAGGAAATGGCAATCCACTCCACTATTCTTGCCTGGAGAATCCCATGGACAGAGGAGCCTGGAGGGCTACAGTCAATGGGGTCGCAAAGAGTCGGACCCGACTGAGCGACTTCACTTTCTCTTTCCCTTGTTCCAGGCCCTATGAGCCCCAAGACCCCATTTCCCTCCTCCTCTTCTTTTCAATATCATTTTGAAACCTTGTCTCTCACCATATACCCATGGCTTGTCTCACTTGGATACAGGGCACACCTTCAACTCAAAACGTCTAAAATAGATCTGATCATTGCTCTCAAGAACTAAATACTTCCGGCACTGCCCTGGTGGCCCAGGGGCTCAGACTCTGTGCTCCCAAAGCAGGGGGCCCAGGTTCAATCCTTGGTCAGGGAATTGGATTCCACATGCAACAACTAATTCTTTGCTCGCAGCAATGAAAGATCCTGCGTGTTGCAACGAAGACCTAGGACAGCCGAACAAATAACAAATATTTTTAAAGAACTAGGACTTCCTTGGTGGTCCAGCGGTTAAGAATCCGCCTGCTAATGCAGGGGATCTGGGTTCCATCTCGGGTCTGGGAAGATTCCACAGGCTGTCGGGAGCTAAGCCCGTGGGCCACAAGTACTGAAGCCCCGGAGTCCGAGCTTGGCAACAGGAGAAGCTGCAGCGGTGAGCAGTCCGTGCGCCGCAGCTGGAGAGTAGTCCCTGCCTTCCGCAGCTAGAGAAAGGCCGGGCACAGCAGTGAAGACCCCGTGTAGCCAAGAGAAGAAAAGAAAGCCTCGGTCCTTCTTCCGGTGGACTCGGCACCATTATTCTCCTTGTCCCCAGGACTCCGTGTCTCTGAGATGCCTCTGATGCTCCCCTTCACCCTTTTTTTGGGGGAGTCTTTTGTAACTCTTCCTGAATCTGACGCTTCCCTTTACCCCCTTTTTGGGGGGGTCTTTTGTTGCTCTTCCTGAATCTGACGCTTCCCTTTACCCTTTTTTTGGGGGGGCGTCTTTTGTAACTCTTCCTGAATCAAAAACGTTTAGGTTTCTTTCATCATTTGCAATCACTTTTTCCTAGTTTATTTGGAGAGCTTGTCAGTTCCTGCTCTAACATTCACGCCCTTGTGCCATCCCCTTGCTGTGTGGACTAGACTTAGTTAACTTGCTTCTAAGGATGAGACGTTGGCAAACATGATAGCCTGCCCCTTTCCAGATCAGGCTAGAAGAGCCCGTGACTTCTGTCTTGCTGACACGCGCTGTTCCTCCTTGTGAACTCTGGTGAAGTGAGCTGCCCTGTGAGAGAGGCCCTCGAGGGTTAGAACCTCCAGCCACAGCCAGGAAGGAACTGCAGCCCCCAGGCCGATGGCTCACGATACGAGTAAGCTTGGAAGCCGACCCTTGCCCAGTCGAAACTTGAGATAAGACTGCAGTTCTCAGCTCACATCTCGACTGTGGCCTTGTGAGAGGTCCTATGCAGAAGATGTAGCTGAGCTGCGCCTGGATCCCCAACTCACACAAACCGTGACTTACGAGATGCGTGGGGACCTCCCTGGGTACAGGGGGCGGGAATACCTGCCATTGCAGGGACCGGGTTCTGTCCCTGGTCGGGGAAGATGCTACGTGCCGCAGAGCAAGTAAGCCTGTGGGCTACAGCTGCTGAATCCACACTCTGGAGCCCTCAGGCCTCGACGACTGTGCCTGCTTGCTGCAACTGCTGAAGCCCGTGAGCCCTCAACAAGAGAAGCTGCCACAAAGGTGGGAAGCCCGCCCACTGCAGCTAGAGAAAGCCCATGTGCAGGAACGAAGACCCAGCACAGCCATAAATAGATAAATAAAAAGAAATGGGTGCTGTTTGAAGCCACTAAGTTTTGGGGTAATGTGCTCTACAGCAATAACTCACGAACATCCTACTGAGCTGATAGTCTGTTATCGAGTAAGAGCTATGTGGACAATAGGCTCTTTCAGACTCGGAAGACAAGTTACATAACAGTAACAACAGCAGAACTCTGCAGATCCGTCCAGGGTAGAGCTTTGTGGCTGGAATCTCACGGTTGCTTCAGTATAGTTTCTGTGGTGCTGACCCCACTAGCATCTTGGAAACTAAGCTGAAGCAACCTGACTCTTTGAATTTTTCAAAGACATTCAGAATGACAGGATTACTCCTGAATTAGCCCATTTGTGTATATAGATACATTTATTTGCTTATGAAAAATATCATGGAAGTTTAAAATCAATGTTTCTGGGGTAGGAAAAAACATCACAAATGATAGGGCCAAATATACAGAATGTGTGTGAATAAACTAGAATCAGTTCAATATCCAATCGTTCCTTAAGAAAATGTCCCTACTTGGAGGAAAAATATGTATATATATTGATCCAAGTAATTATTTGATGTCATGGTGACAGACAAATAAATTTAATAGTCTTCTGAATTGAACTGCTTTTCCTCACTGTGTTTTATCAGGTTCTTTTGCATGTTGTAAATGGTCCAAGTCAGCTTCATGAACAACTTTTGCTAGGTCACAGTCGTTTGTGGGGTCCTACGCTTGGGAACAGGCTTGCCTGGTGGCTTGGAGCCCCCAGTTCGATTCCTGGGTTAGGAAGATCCCCTAGAGGAAGGCATGGCAACCAACTCTAGTATTCTTGCCTGGAGAACCCCCATGGATAGAGGAGCCTGGTGGGCTGCAGTCCATGGGGTCGAAAAGAGTTGGACAGGGCTGAGCGACGCACACACACTTGGGAACACAAACTCTGAGGGTATAGATCTTTGATTATTTAAAATTTTGCCCAGTCATAGCAGTTTTGCTCAAGGTAAAGCCAACAGAGTAGTAGGGGGAAGAAAGGACACCTTCGTGACAAGTGCAGAGGGCCTGGAGCACAGTGGCACCAGGGCAAAGGTGGAGCCAGGCAGTAAAGGGGGTTTACTCCACAGACGGATCCGAGTGAAGACACGTTGTGTCTTTACTGGGACTTTGATGCTTGGAGGAAGAATGTCTAACATTGAAAAATAATTCAGAACATTTTTGAGTGGTGGTAATATGCTGGGGGCCAGCGTGAGGAACTCCGCCCATGGCAAAGGTCATGAGGAAGGAGGCTTGGCATACGCAAAGGCGTGATCAAGCCTCAGGAAACCCCCTGTTCCCGAGCATCTACCCCCAAAACCAGAGTCTGTTTTATGCTCTCACCTACACCTCTGACTTTACGGGGGGCTCTCCCCCATAACCGTTTCTCTCGGAGAAGGAGTAAACGTGCGGCTCCAAGGCAATGAAAATTCCTGGGCGTGACAAGAGTGTTTCAGCTTCCGGACTCCTCTGAAGGCTATCTAGCCCGCCTGTATAGGTTCGTCCGGCCACATGTGATTGTTTACAGCCTCCCAATCTGAGAGGTACGAGATGTTTTAGACTTACTAAAGGCAAATTATTTGGGGGAGTTAGAAATTATTGGTATAATGGGTTGGTTAGGAATTATATTGGTTTTTCATTTGTTGTGTCAATAATTGCTGCTAATTCCCTCCCCTGGGTGGGACAAGGATGTCTCAGGTCAAACCTCTCTGCTGACAGACTAGCTTGTGTGACAGGATTATCCATACTGCTGCCACTAGGCACATGATTGTTTACTACCTCTCAACCATAAAGAGCACAGAGAGTTTTGGAGTATTTTGAGAGTCTTAATTAGCATAGGGCCTTTTCTTCTTGTTGAGTCAATGATTGCCTGCAGGCCTCCATATCCTTAGGCACCTGGGAATATATTAATCAATGCATTTGGAATATAGAAAAGGAAATATAGTAGTTTTTAAGGTTAGCAATACTAGACTTTTTGAGTTAATGAATTTTCTCTTTTGTAATAGATCACTGTACTTTGTTATAAATCACTGTGTCCTTGCTATGTAAAAATGTAACTTTATCACTATTTTAAGACTAAATAGATCTTAAGGGGAACATTGGTGAAAGGATTTTCACTTGTTGGGCTGATGTTTGCTGCTAAATCTCCATGTTCCCTGCCCTTATAACTAATATAACTATCATATAGGAGAAATAAGCATTAACCTTTAAGCATATAGGAGAAATAAGTATTAACCTTTAAGATTAATCATGTTAACCTTGGGTTAAATAAATTCCTTTCTTGATTGTAACTCACTACGCCCTCACCCTATAGGAATGTAACTTTATTTGGAGGGTGGTGCCTGGTTTAAGAAAAAACACCCTTGGAAGAAATAGGTTTTTTTGGTTATCAGAAAGAAAGGATCATAAAATGTCAGCAGGTCTCACTCATGGCCAGAAGATGATGTAATATCCCTAAGACCTTTTTTTTAATACATTTATGTGAAGTACCTGATTTTGATAAAGGTCAGGACTGCTGACCCCCGCGTGACCCTGTATTCATCCCTATATGTAACAAAAGGTATATAAGCAAACCCAAAAATAAAGAAATCGGATCAGTTTCCGGAAAGACTGATACCCCCATGTCGTTCTTTCTTGCTCCTCATTTTTCTGGCTGAATTCCCATCTGGAGCATGGATGCTATTCCATGTAATCCAAGTTATTCAGCCTCTTTTTCTCCACTAATCTTCCTACTGCACTATCCGTTTCTAATCTCTCTATATATCTGTAATTAAATATGTATTTTTCCGAGGACGCCGACTCCGTCCCCACCTTCGAATCACCCTGGATCCACCGGGGCTGGACCCCGGCAGTGATAGAGCGAAACAGGGGAAAGGACGATAGGAAGAAGACACTCATCTCTCTGGGAGCCTCTGTATTAATGAATGTCGGCTTCCAACAGGCATTCCTGGGTGGCGCTGCTGGTCGGGAATCTGCCTGCCAATGCAGGAGATGCAAGAGATGCTGCTTCAATCCCTGGGTCAGGAAAGTAGGATTTCGTCACCTCATGTCTCTTTCACTTCAGTGTGGTTCTCTGTGCATTCCAAGTGTGCAGCACTCCTCCCAGTGAACATTTCTAGGTATTAAGGGACTCCTTAACACAAGTCCTTGTACTCTGATCCGATCGTGATCTCTTAGCAATGAGTCGTAAATGTCAAGGAGATTTCTGGCGCTCACCGTTTTCCATGATCGCGCCTCTCCTTTCTGGGTGCAGAGCTAGATTACACCCCCAGACTCCCTTGCCGTTAGTGGGGCTGTAGGACTGAAGGCTGGAATACAGCCCACTTTCAGGACTGGCTCAGATGGACCCCTCTCCTGCGTACGTATATATATTTGGTCACATCAAGCAGCTTTCAGGAGCTTAGCTCTGCGACCAGGGATTGAATGACAAGACTGCCAGAGAAGCCCTAATCTTTATCTCTGAATTCTGGTATTATCTTGTCCGCACAGACGCTAAACCCTTTCTGAAGGCCCGAGTCTCCCCCTCAGCCTCCGCATGGCTGCCTTCATCTCCTGGTTCCTCAGGGTGTAGATCAGGGGGTTCAGCAGAGGGGAGATGACAGTGAAGGTCACGGAGACGGCCTTATCGGTGGGGAGGGCGGAGAAGGGCCGGGCGTAGACGTAGATGCAGGGCACGAAGTGAAGGGTGACCACCGTGATGTGGGCGGTGCAGGTGGAGACGGCTTTCCCCCTGCCCTCCCCGGAGTGGGACCTCAGCATCGTCAGGATGACTGTGTAGGAGACGAGGAGAAAGAAGAATATGAACCAACTGACTAGTCCGTTGTTGGAAATCATCAGGAGCTCCAGAGAGGAGGTGTCCGTGCAGGCGAGTGTGAGCACCTGCGGGACGTCGCAGTAGAAAGTGTCCAGGACGTTGGGGCCGCAGAAGGGGAGGGGGAGCAGCAGGGAGATCTGCACGATGGAGTGGACGAAGCCCCCCGCCCAGGAGGCCGCGATGAGGGCAGTGCAGCGCCCCCGACTCATGACGGTCAGATAGTGGAGGGGCCTTGAGATGGCCACGTAGCGGTCAAAGGCCATGACCGAGAGGGAGAAGACATCAGCTCCCCCGAGCAGGTGGAAGAAGAAGATCTGAGAGACACAGCCGTTGAAGGAGATGGCCTTCCTCTCTGCGAGCAGGTCAGCCAGGACCTTAGGAGCCGTGATGGAGGAAAAGCAGATGTCAAGAACCGACAGGTTGCGGAGCAGGAAGTACATGGGGGTGTGGAGGCGGGATTCCCGGGTAACCGTAACCATGATGAGGAGGTTTCCCAGCAGAGTCGTCATGTAAACCAGGAACAAAAAGACGAACAAGGCCCAGCTGAGCTCTCGGGACTGGGTAATGCCCAGGAAAATAAATTCTTTCACTCTGGTATGATTTCCCTGATCCATGGGGTCACAGATTCTTTTTCAGGTGCATCTCTGGAAGAAATAACACACAGTTAAAGGCTCTATTAAGAGGTCTGCCCTCGTCTTTTCTGGCGCTTGGGTTTTGGTGCTGGCCCGGGAAGTTATTTTCTGTGCAGGCTCTGCGCCTGCAATTCTGCATGCCATCGTGTGGGAGAAGACGACCCACGTTTCCGACGGGAGTCGTTCGAGCAGGTCTGTTCTATCACTGTGGCCACTGAAACGCAGGCGACAGCTCTGTGGACCTATTCAGTTCTCCATGCGCTATGTATAACACGTGCCGCTTGCGGTGATAAAGAGTGAGCGTCCACTTAAGGACACGGAAAGAATTTGGGTTCTCAAAAGACATCACTATGAGAATTAAAAGAACCCTCAAATGGAAGAAGATATTTACAACACTTATAGCTGAGAAAACACTGACATCCAGAGTATGTGAACAACTTCTGCAAATCAGTAACAGAAGATAGAGGAGCAAGGCAGAAAATGGCCAAAGACAGGAACCAAAACTTCACCAAAGGGCTTTTCCTGGTGGCTCCGCGGTGAAGAATCTGCCTCCCAGTGCCAGACACATGGGTTTGATCTCTGGCTGGGGAAGATCCCGCTCGCCATAGAGCAACTCAGCCCGTGAGCCCCAAGTACCGAGCCTGTGCTCCAGAGCGTGGGAGCCGCCACTACTGAGCCCGAGCACCCTAGAGCCCGGTGCTCCACGGCAGGAGAAGCCGCCGCCAGGAGGAGCCCGCACGCCGCGGCTAGAGAGGAGTTCCCGCTCCCGGCAGCTAAAGAGTCTGGGCAGCAAGGACGACCCAGCACGGCTGAAGCAATAGAAAAAGATTCACAACAGAGCAGCCAAAGGCGGATTCAGCTTCATTAATTACCAGGGAAATGCAAATTAAAATCACAGCAAGAAACTGCTGTGCATGCGCAAAATGGCTAAGTTAGAAAAGATGAAAAGCGTCAAGTGACGTGAAGCTATGGGGCAGTTGGAACCCTGCTGGTGGGGTGTAAGTCAACCATTTTGCTGTTTGATTATATCTGCGAATACTGATATCTATGTCTTTATTAGCTGTTATTTCACGATGGAGGTCTATATGTGTCTGTCTGTCATCCATCTACCCATCTCCATCTTAAGAACTATCTACTCTGTTCCTAGGACGTATGGACATATGTTGTGTCTACTGGAAGACATATCCTAGAATATGCACAGCGCTGTTTGCAATTGCCTCAAACTGGAGAAGGGCAGAAATGCCCGCTAACAGTAGGAAAAATGACCTATTAGATTCACACACTGCTACGTAGCAACGGGAAAGATCTCACTATGTGTAGCAACACACACGACTCTCACGAATACGTGGCACCAAATGATCCAGGCACAAAAGGCACACACGCTCCCATTTTGCTCACATAAAGTACCAAGGTGTGCACAACGGAAGGGAACGTGAGGGAGGCTTTCGAGGTGCTGATAATGTTCTGTTTCTTTGATCTGGGTACTTGTTGCAAAGATGTATTCAGCTTGTGTGGGAGCTCATCAGACTTTAGGCTTATGTACATTTTTCTATATGTGGGTACATTATACTTCAGTAAAGTGTTAAATAATATAAACGTGGTAATGACTTTATAATATTTTAGCCTCATGTGTAAAGGGTGCATTTCATTTCAAGGAAAACTTAATTGACTACCCGGGATGATTCCCTGGAGAAGGAAATGGCAACCCGCTCCAGTATTTTTGCCTGGGAAATGCCAAGGACTGAGGAGCCTGGTGGGCTACATACAGTTCATGGGGTCACGAAAGAGTACAAGTCACATGCCTTAGTGACTAAACAACAACATTTTCATAATTGCTATTTTATAACAAATAAACTTACAGCCTTTATCAAAGAACGTGAAAATCACCTCACCTTTCCCTGGTTTATTTGCTTGAGGGCCTCCCAAATGCTTGCTTGTGAGCTGCCCTGCTGCGGTTCTTTCTCTGATTCTGGTTCTAGTTCCTCTATGCCCCACCCCCACTCCTCTTGCCTTTCTCATCTTAGGAAGGCTTATAAGTTAGCCGCTCAGTCGTATCCGACTCTTTGCAAACACATGGACCGTAGCCTGCCAGCCTCCTCTGTCTGTGGAATTCTCTAGGCAAGAATACTGAAGTGGGTTGCCATTTCCTTCTCCAAATCTTCGGAAAAGATCCTTTAAAGAGCACAGTTCCCCAGGCAGCATTCTCCTTTTTTTCACACAGAAAAATAAGAGAAGAGCCCCTTTTTCATTTCATTGCCGTTAGTGCTTGCTGTTTATGTCAACAACATGGAGTGATGAGAATAGTGTTGTTGTGATAAGAATAAATGCTCAGAATCATGATTACAGAAAATTTCGGCTCTTAAGAATCCTAATATTCCCCATGCTAGCTACTTACCATAACCAATGGAGAAATCACCCTCAAAGTCTTTGGTTAATCCGGGATGTAGAAGTATTTTAAGTGACGACAGCACCTTATTCTGGAATCTTTCTTTCGGACACTGGAGTCATAAGTGAGTGGTTTATCAAATCTTCTGCTCAGGAAACCGCTGTGACAAGATTGAAAGCTTCTGCATCAGCTGTTCTCCCTTCCTTCTCGCTCCTGTTTTTCTTCTCTATTTCTGTTTTCTTTCCGTCCTCTATGTACCATTTCTAGGGTTCTCTAGAAACCGAATACAGAACCAATAAGACCTGTATTTATACCTGTATCCATCACACATATGGAGCTTCCCTGGTAGCTCAGCCGGTAAAGAATCCGCCTGCAATGCAGGAGGCCCCAGTTCGATTCCTGGGTTGGGAAGATCCCCTGGAGAAGGGACAGGCTCCCCACTCCAGTATTCTTGGGCTTCCCTGGTGGCTCAGCTGGTAAAGAATCCACCTGCAATGTGGGAGACCTGGGTTTTCTTTTTCTCTTTCCTTTCTCTACATACCATTTCCATGGCTGTGTTAGGGTTCTCCAGAAGCAGAACCAGTAAGATCAGTATCTATATTTGTATCCATCATACGGATATATGTACATATGCCCGTATATGTACACACATATGCACCTTTAGTGAAAGAATTATCATGCAGAATTGACTCATGCTGCTATGGAGGCTGAGACATCCCTCAGTCTGCCTTCTGTGAGCTGGAGACCCAGGAAAGCTGACAGTGGGATTCAGTCCTAACTCGACCCGAGGACTAGAGGAGCCAATGGTATAAAATGATGAGATGGCCGGGCTTGAGGTGTGGGGCCGAGACAAGGGGCCCAAGGGCGGCCCTGTCGGTCCAGTGGCTAAGGAGCCACGCTTCCACTGCCAGGGGCGTGGCTTGACCCCTGGTCAGGAACTAAGATCCCACATGCTGCACTGTGTGGCCAAAAGTAAATGATAAAGTGGAAACTGGAATTTTTTTCTTTTCTCTTTTTATCTTTCTTTCTTAAAAAAAAAAAAGAGAAAGAATGGGGGTTACATTTCTCCTTCCCCCACCTCGTCTGTTCTATCGGGGTCCTCAACGGGCGGAAGGGTATCCACCTGCCGGGGGACGGGGGACTAATCTGATACACTGAGTCCCCAGATCCAGACGCAAATCTCATCTGAAACAGCCCCTCAGACACACCCAGCAACCAGTTTTAATCCGAATCCCTGCAGCCAGTCCAGTTGACACATAAAAGTAATCATCACAATGGCATCGAGGCAATGGTGACTCTAACCCAGATCCTCTCCTGAAGGCATTTACAGTTAAGACAAGAAGGGGGTTGCAGCTTGTGGAATCGGCAGAAAGAAAAGTGAGGAGGTACAAAGTCACGGGGAGGTATATGAGACACCGTCCCCCCTGGACATAGAATATCTGCAAGCCTTGCCCAGGAGGCCTGCTGGGCAGCATCACAGCCTACGCTCCCATTTTGGGTACACCTTTGTGGGTCATCTGGAGCGTGTATGCAGTTTGGGATTGACCACTTCCTAGCTGGTTTAACCTTGGGCAGGTTACTCAATAATAGTACCAAGCTCATGAGAAATCCATGTGAGGTTCACAGGACGTGAATGAGAGTCAGTTCTCAGCCTGCACCACTAGAGTTGATTTACAGTATGGTGACAGTTGGGCGTGAACTCAGGCAAACTGGGAGATGGTGAGGGACAGGGAAGCCTGGCGTGCTGCAGTCCGTGGGGTCTCGAAGAGTTGGACACGACTTGGAGACAGTTACTCAGACCTACCTCATAAGCAGGGTTCTTCTAAGGGGCAGGCGAGACCTCATGACTGTTTTGCAAACTAGAAGCCGTTGAGGAGCCCGAGTTGCCAGTCACTACCCTGTCTCAGCAGCTTCAGGCGCATGCTGCTTCCTTACGCAAGCCAGGTCCCTTTCGGGGACTTGACTGAGGGTGGGTCATCTTGCCCCTGACCCTGTGGTCCAAAGCCCTCTTCCCAGCACTTTGGAATAAGTGCAAAATGCCATTTATCCTCTAGGGGTGTTTTTCTTTTTTTAAACAGCGATTTAAACTGAGCCATATGTTAAAAATCAGAGTATTATATCACACACCTGCTTATAACCATAGGTAAGTTTATCTCTGTATGCAGTCATAAATATCAGTATTTATATTAAAAAATCTTTATAGAAAGAAAATAAACTATAACCCTCACTTTGAAACCCAGTCGTCTGGATATTTGGCTTTGGGGTGGGTGGGGTGGGAGTCCAGGCAACTTTCAAGGTTTCAGCATTTTAGAAATGCGAGCAGAATAACGGAGCTCTGCTTTGCTAAGTTTTTCTTCCTTTCGTGAGTATTTATGTTCATTTTATTGCTTCTAAAACCCATCGTATCCATGTGAAATGACTATCTTTATCCTGATTTTATAGAGGAGCAGACCGAGGCACAGAAAGATTAAGTAACTGGTCAAGATCTCACTGCTGTAGATCCATGTCTCAAACCAAGATTTGTCTTAATCCAAAGACTGATGCTATTAACTACCGCAACCATACTTCTCCCGGCGTTGATCAGCCCTTCCCAGAAAATCCTGCAGAGAAAAAAAATCTTTTGCAAAGCAAGTGAAAGTAGAATGCGGGTGTGAGATGGGGAAGGAAGAAGCCGGCACACAGTGAGTGAAAGGTCTGACTGAACGTAACTTACATGAGAGGATGGCAGAGTGACTTGGGAAAAAATGCAGAGTTTGATAAGTAGACTTTGCATTTTTCAGAGGTACCTTCACCAAGAAGTTCCATCAACCACATAGTGTTTCAAAGAAAGGTGCAGAAATGAGTTCTCAGTAGCATTACCTCAAACACAAACTCCTCCTGAAAATCATGAATCTTGTGGGTCCCTAAGGATGCTGTCTTTGTTCAGAGTGAGAAGGATGCTTTGAAACTGTAAGATTATGCACATTGCATTGAAACACAGGCACGGGGGGTGGGGGTCGGGTAGTGGGGTAAATGCAGAGTTTGGGATTAATATACACAGTGAAAGTGAAGTCGCTCAGTTGTATTGGACTCTTTGCGACCCCATGGACTGTAGCCTACCAGGCTCCTCTGTCCATGGGATTTTCCAGGCACGAATACTGGAGTGGGTTGCCATTTCCTTTTCCAGGAGATCTTCCCAATCTAGGGATTGAACCCAGGTGTCCTGCATTGTAGGCAGATGCTTTACCATCTGAGCCAAAAGCAGGGAAGCAGGGAAGTTGGCTCAGATGGTAAAGCATCTGCCTACAATGCAGGACACCTGGGTTCAATCCCTGGGTTGGGAAAATCTCCTGGAGAAGGGAATGGCAACCCACTGTAGTATTTTTGCCCTCCCCCCCCAAATAAAGGGGCTCAAAGAAATACACATTACTATATATAAATTAGATAGCCAACAAGGAGCTACTGGACAGCACTGGGAACTAAATATTTTGTGATAATCTCTAAGAGAAAATAACCTGAAAAAGAATATATATATATGTAGAACTGAATCACTTTGCTCTACACTTGAAATTAACACAACATTGTAAATTAACTATGCTTCAATCAAAAAAAATAGAATTTTTTGTGTTTTTACAAGGTGAAAAGGATCATGAAGTTTTCTTAGAAATCACCCCCTTTGGGGACTGTCCTTTGGAAACAAGCTTATCAGATGCCATAGAGCCGGCAAACTTGGGCTCCCCTGCAGCCCAGCTTCCCACTAAGTGTGCTGCCCCAAGCCCTACATGGAGTGGAATCTCAGAGAGGTGCCCCATCACAATTTTCTCTTCTGTATTGAAAAGTGTCTACTCTTGATTGAATCCCTCCAAGTTTTAGGAACATTATTCATATTCAGTAGCACACGAGCGTACAGATTAGCTCGCTGTTAAAACACCTTTCTCAAAGCTCTCCAAATTCCATTCCCAGCCAAGAACCAAAGCGGGCCAGAGTGCGTATACTGAATCAGGAGCTGCTGTCTTGGAGAGCAGTTTTTCCAAGGCTGTTGCCTCCAGAGAGCTGGGGTATCAGCACCTTCTCAACTACCTTGAAAACAATTCAAATGTCAACATCTCACCAAGTAGACATGTTTCATGTCCTTGGAGCCACCTGACCTTCTTCTATTTCGCAAGCCCCAGTTCCCTTTTGTCTAATAGTGAAAAGCTACCACTTTCCTTGGTTTCGTTAAGAGTTTGCTTTCAAGAAGAATATTCTGCATACTTACACCATTTCTGAAAAGCCTGCAGTTTTCCAGTTTCGGACGCTCACATCCGCCAGCACTAAACGACTCAGTCTCCAAGGGAAAAGTTGATCCTCTTATGGCGCTCCCTCTGCACCTTAGAAGAAGTCGCTTCTGGGGAAATTCTGTTTCCTGGACAGCCCACCTCGAGGCGAGTGATTTTGCTGTTTTTCCTTCAGGTGGGAACTGGCAGCCTCGGGAAGTCACACCGTCTCGTCTCTTCCGTGTTGCCTTGCGGTGCCTCTGCCGCTTCTATTGGTCGCCCAGCTGCAGCCTAAGCAAGGAATTCGCAGTGGGAGTGTCGCAGTGGCCAATTCAGTGGTGTTCTTGTGGGAGTCATTAAAGGGCCACCAAGCCATCCTCCCTCTCTCTCTCCGTCTCCCTCATCCCCCCTCTGACCCGTCTCACAGGGACCTGCAGAGACACTAGTGAACATCCAGGCCATACCCTTTTCTCTAGAGGAAGCGCGTGAGACAGTGTGTTACCTCCTTGGCTTAGGAAGAAAATGTTCTGTGAAAACACACCATGGACACACAGCTTTCCTCCTCACCATACTTGGTTTGCTTGCTGCCAGCTGGGAAATGGAACTTAAGTAAAAGGGCAGCAATAGAAAAATCAAAGCCCCATGGCCACAGTCAGGGTAGCTCTCGAGACCGTAGGGCGTGGGTTATAGATGCAGTTTCTTTTCTTAAAAATTAATTTATTTGGCTGCACCAGGTCTTAGCTGCAGCACTTAGCACCTTTGATCTTCATTGTGGCCCGCGGGATCTTTTTAGTTGTGGCGTTTGGGATTTTTTTTTTTTTTTCAGTTACAGCATGTGGGATCTTTAGCTGCAGCATGCAGAATGTTTAGCTACAAGAATGTCAACTCTTCGCTGAGGGGTATGGGGTCTAGCTCCCTGACCAGGGATGGAACCCAGGCCCCGTGCACGGGGGCACAGTCTTAGCCGCTGGACCAGCAGGGAGCTCCCTGCAGTTTCCGTTTAATGTGGCATATACGTTGCCCCATGTGGCTGTTTCAATCCACGTCTCTGAGATCCACGCTCACTTGGATCCTCGGGAGGCAGCATGGTGATAGTTCCTGATATTCACCTGTTTAGTTACTTCAGAATTATTTTATGGCATGGAGTTCAAGGGTACCCAGAGCTGTTTATCATTAAAATGCTTGATTAAAGGCAGTGAGGTAGGAAAGGGTAGTTTGAAAGCTATGTATATGACCTATGGTGGTGAAAGTCTCTCAGTCATGTCTGACTCTTTGCGAGTCAGACTATACAGTCCATGGAATTCTCTAGGCCAGAATACTGGAGTGGGTAGCCTGTCCCTTCTTCAGGGGATCTTCCCAACCCAGGGCTCGAACCCAGATCTCCCACATTGCAGCTGAGCCACAAGGGAAGCCCATGTATATGACCAGAGTCTGTTAAATTTTTTATGGCTCTTAACAATAGAGCTTAAGCAATAGTAACAACTGATTTAAATGGGAAAAGTGCAGCCCAGCTTGTGACTTTTATGTCATCCAGAGAAACAATAAGTCTTGGTATAGTGAGATGCAGTTGCTTTCCCCTTCTCCGGAGTCACTGAATCAGGTTATGTTGTGTTTTTAGGCACAGCTGGAGGAAGTGTCAGGGACAATGGTGTGGCTGGGATTCTGGGTTCCTGTCCCCTGGGCGATACAGTGATTCACACTCCATGGGTCCAGTGCCAACGCAGTGATAAAACGCTGATGTGAGTGAGTCCTAGGAAGGAAGGGGAAGGATGCATTTGCATGAAATAGGCCATAAGGTGCTTTGTGGTATGCAGTTTTCGTAGGCAGTTTCATACAGAAAACCTTCGGGAGTCTAGAGACCAGAGCTGCCCGATCGCTGTTAGCAGGACCGTAGGAGCGGTGCTGACAAGTGCGGGTTCTTCTTAGAATTTGCGGGCTGGGTTGGTGCTGTGGAAAGTTAGAGCTGATCGATCGGGGGCAGGAAATGACCAAGTGGGCTGGTTAGTTCCTGGGCCCTTGCGGGGTCAGCCCAGATCCAGCGAGGGGTGTGAAGGAAGTCTGTCTTTAAGACCCACCGTGTGTGCTCAACCGCGCAGCCCCATGGACGCAGCCCCTCAGGCTTCTCTGTCCACGACGTTCCAGGTAAGAGCAGGGCAGCAGGTGGCCATGTTCCGCTCCACGGTCTTCCCCAGCCAGGGACTGAGCCCGAGTCTCCCAGTGGGCAGGCGGACTCTTACCGCTGACCCCTGGGAAGCCCCCTCAATCTGCACTATCCTTTGGCTAGCCAACTCCCTCGGGGCTCTCTTTCATCAGCTTGGGTCTGCCTTCTCGGTCTGATCCCTTATCTCTGCTCTCAAAGCCATGGTTTCTCTTTGATCCGTTGTTTTCTTTTGCTGCGAAGCTCTCTTGTGCTATACTGCAGCAGCTTCAGGGTGATGCTCCAAGCTATGTAAATAGGAAGCCCTATTGTCATGCTTAAGTGACAGAAAGCTAGAATTTAAAAAAATAAATATTAATTTATTTGGCTGCAACAGGCCTTAGTTGCAGAGGCAGGCTCTTCGCTCTTCATCGCGGCATGCAAGACCTGTTTTTAGTTGCAGGCATGCAGTCTCTCAGTGGCATGTGGACTCCAGGGGTACAACCATTATGCACCTTTGAGGTGCTCACTAGGTTGGGAGCCCATATGGAGTTTAGCGCAGAACACCCTGACCAGGACCGGAACTCCAGGCCCCCTGCATTGCAAGTGTGCAGACTTAACTACTGGGGAGGCTTAACTACCAGGGAAGTCTCAGAAAGCCAGAAATTTTAAGATGATAGCCGCTTTGAATTCAATGTACATTCCCACCTTTTCCATACTATTTTTTTTTCTAATAATGATGAATATGGGCCATATAGGAGAAGAGTATAACAGCCTGATGGGGGACAGAATGTGTGTTACGAAGAGCAAAAAGGGTCATATTAAAATGAACTCATTTGTGACTTTTACCGCAGATGGGCAAAGCAGTTAGCTGTAGGAGATTTTTAACTGTCTGCTTTATGCTTTCTAAGCTTTCTGCCTTTTAGGTAAGAAATACATAATAAGTGTAATTTAAAAATACAGTCATTTTCATTTTGGAAAAGAGAGAAGCACGAACACTAATATAAAACAAACAAATAAATAAAATGGACCCGTTTGCCTCTGACTGAGAATTTACTATCTGCCAGGGATTATGTTTCACATATACCATCGCCTGCTAACCTTCGCAGCAACTCTAGGAGATCGTGTAAGTCCATTTGGATGGGCCTGTGGCCTGTGAAGGGTTAGAGTAACTCAAGGATCTTCCCTGACGGTACAGTGGCTAAGACTCTGCCTGTCAAAACAGGGGACACGGGGCTTGATCGCTGATCTGGGAGGATCCTACATTCTGAGGAGTGACTAACCAAGCCTCTGAGCCACGACTACTAAGCCCACTACCCTGGAACTCCATAAAAAGAGGTGCCCTTGCAAAGAGAAGCCCGTGCTCTGCGTCTCTGGAGGGCAGTCCCTGCTCACCGCAGCTCGAGGACGCCCGCTCCCGGCAGTGAGGACCAGCGCAGCCAAAATAAATACCTAAAAAAGAAAAAAGTTAGACCGACTCAAGATCACACACTTGATGGGTGGCGGAGGTAGGATTTAGAGCCAGGTCTGTATAACTCTGAAGTGAGAGCGCTCAGCTGCCGTGCTTTACTTTTTACGTTGACCGTCTTTGCAGACAAAACGCTGGCCTATGCTGCCTCTTCACAAACACTAACTGATGAAAAATGGGCAGTCTGGTTAGAGTTTTATCTGTCTTTCTCTCTCTTTCCAGTGGGAAGAATGTAAATTCTATCTGAGTTTGGCCCTAGAAAGGTTTGCAACTGAAAACTAGCTCTTGAATAAGGAGAATGGGTTACTCTTTGAGTAGGATCCCTGAGGTTCTCCCTGCCTTTGTCTACCCTTATAAGAATTTGAATCTGTCTTTAGTTCCGCATAAGGTAAATGCCTTGAGGCCATCATGGGAAACCTTCCCAAGCTTCTTCATTCTGATAGGAATCCAGGGGCACAACCGTTATGCACCTTTGAGGTGCTCACTAGTTCGGGAGCCCATATGGAGTTTAGCGCAGAACAAATTCTTTAATCTGCGATAGGCATATGTATTCATATACATGTATTTCAGGGGCACTGATCATGTGAACTTTCTCGTAGAGCATTGCAGTTTGGCATGGACGGGTCCAGTAGTGAAGAAAATTGCATTCATATGGTGACAGAGGTTTCTTTCTGGAATTAACTCGAGATAAGAGCTTGAGCAAATCACTCTATCTTTATTCTTCTATTTACTCACCTTTTGAAAAAGGGACTAGATTCAGTCAGTCTATTCATCTGCCATACAGCTTTCATGCCTGACACATTGTTACTTTGGTCTTTAGAGTAGAAATACATCAGTCAGCTTCATCCTATAACCCTGATACTCTGTGCTCACCAGAGGCTTGGCTTACCAATAATCTCTTCATTTAAATTGCAAAATAAAGTGTTACCTAGTACGTGCAGTTGGTTTATTGACAATGTATTTGACTATATAAATATGACTCTATGGGAAAAATAATGAAAGGGGTCCTTGCTGATGAAGAAGTTGGAAAGTCTTACTCTATTTCATTACAGAAGGCCTGAGTCTCCCCCTCAGCCTCCGCATGGCTGCCTTCATCTCCTGGTTCCTCAGGGTGTAGATCAGGGGGTTCAGCAGAGGGGAGATGACGGTGAAGGTCACGGAGATGGCCTTATCGGTGGGGAGGGCGGAGAAGGGCCGGGCGTAGACGTAGATGCAGGGCACGAAGTGAAGGGTGACCACCGTGATGTGGGCGGTGCAGGTGGAGACGGCTTTCCCCTTGCCCTCCCCGGCCTGAGACCTTATTAGCGATAATATGACCATGTACGATACGAGGAGGAAGACGAACCACAGGGTAGAGATCAAGCCGTTGTTGGAAATCATCAGGAGCTCAAGGGCAACGGTGTCCGTGCAGGCGAGTGTGAGCACCTGGGGGACGTCGCAGTAGAAACCGTCCAGGACGTTGGGTCCGCAGAAGGGGAGGGGGAGCAGCAGGGAGGTCTGCACGATGGAGTGGACGAAGCCCCCCGCCCAGGAGGCCACGATGAGGGCAGTGCAGCGCCCCCGACTCATGATGGTCACATAGTGCAGGGGCCTAGTGATGGCCACGTAGCGGTCAAAGGCCATGACCGAGAGGGAGAAGATGTCTGCGCCCCCGAGCAGGTGGAAGAAGAACATCTGTGTGAGGCAGCCACGGAAGGAGATGGTCTTTCTCTCTGAAAGGAGGTCCGCCAGGACCTTGGGGGTTGTGATGGAGGAGAAGCAGATGTCCAGGACGGAGAGGTTGCGGAGCAGGAAGTACATGGGGGTCTGGAGGCGAGACTCACAGCTCACAGTGACCATGATGAGGAGGTTGCCCAGCAGGGTGGTCATGTACACCAAGCACAAAAAGAGAAATACGACCAAGCTCAGGTCTTGGGACTGAGTAAGCCCCAGAAACACAAATTCTTTTACTCTGCTACCATTTCCCAGCTCCATTGAATCATGCGTCCTCTTCCCGTGTACCTGGGGCAAAATGAAAAGTGTTATTTCAGAGAGTGTTCGCCTTACCTTAACAGGGTCAGGGTTAGAGAGTCAGGCATTAGGTCTAAAAACTAGTGAGATCTTTCACCCCGTGGATATCTGTTCTGGGGTTATGGCTAACATGAGCAAAGATACCTCATGACACAAGCATGCATTTCGTTATTGTTTCCTATGTAAATCATAAATATTTTAGAAAATGAATACCACAATGCTCTGCATATGTAAGTTCTAAGTATTCAAGATAAAGTGCCCATTGTAGCATGAGGAATGTGAAGTTGGAGTCAGCTCGGTGAGTGGCAGCGTCTGATACCGTCGAGTTCCCAGGAGTTCCATTTTTCCCCCCAGATGATGCCTTATGTAAATGGCTTAAAAACTGCTATCTTTAGAAGGGTTCTCTTTGGACTGAGTTCTACAGAAGCACTCCTCTCTTTTTCAAACCACACTTCCCCCGCAATTATTTGATTTATTATTTTAAAGAAAGTCCCACATTGTGCATAAATTTACCCATCACTACTCAATGTGCTAACATACAATGAGCTACCTGCCATGCCGTCAGCACACCAGCAAACAGACATGCCTCACATTTCCTGACATAGATGAGACCCAAATATTGTGGTTTCTTAAAAAGTGTTTCTTAAGGACTTTCCTGGTGGTGCCATGGATAAGCCTCTGCCTGCCAGTGCAGAGGACGCGGGTTCCATCCCTGGGCCCGGAAGCCTCCACATGCTGAGGAGCAACTGGGCCCGCATGCTGCCGCCGCCAAGCCGAGCTCTGCAGCCTGAGGTCCACAGCCTAGAGCGGCGCCCACAGCAAGAGAAAACTCGGGAGCAGCAATGGAAACCGAGTGTAGCCAAAAAGAAAGAGATGAATAAGACATTTTGGCAGTTTCTTAAAATGCTAAGCATGCACTTACTGTTTAGTCTTATGGCTTTTGAGTTCGTACTTTTTTGGTGTGTGTGTGTGTGAATCTTTGAGACGGCCCTTAACTTGTTTCTTGGCAGTTTGCCTCCCTTTGCTTGCTAGCATCAGAAACAAAGGTGAAGTGCGTTCCCCTCCATCTTTCTGGGTATATCTTTCAGTTCCAACGAAGACCTTTCTTTCCTCCCTGCTCACTTTCCCTTCAAGTTGTCTTTCCTCTGGGTGCCCTTTTGTCCATAGTCTATTTAGTATGGAAAATTAAAAAAGCTACGGGAGGTCTCATGGCATACAGCAGAGACCTGGGGAAGTCTGGCATCACAAAACCTGTTCAAGTCCCAGATAGACCCTAACTGGTTATACGAAAACAGGCAAGTTGCTTCATCCCTTTGGCCTCCGGCTCTGCACTGGTGTTTAGAAACAGTAGCAACTGTTCTATATAATTTTTATAAGAATTACATGAACTCACCTATGTATAACATCAGTACTTCAGCAGATGTACAAGCTGGATTTAGAAAAGGTAGAAACACCAGAGATCAAACTGCCAACATCCATTGGATCTTAGAAAAAGAGACAATTCCAGAAAAACATCGACTTTCTGCTTCATTAACTACACTAAAGCTTTTGTCTGTGTCTATCACAACAAACTGGAGAATTCTTGAAGAGATGAGAATATCAGACCACTTTACCTGTCTCCTGAAACATCTGAATGCAGGTCAAGAACAAACAGAGCCAGACGTGGAACAATGGACGGGCTCAAAACCGGGAAAGGAGCACGTCAAGGCTGTATATCGTCACCCTGCTTATTTAACTTATATGCAGAGTACACTATGTGAAATGCCAGGGTGGATGAATCACAGGCTGGAATCAAGGTTGCTGGGAGAAATATCAACAACCTCAGGTATGCAGAGAATACCTTTCTAATGGCAGAAAATGAAGAAGAACTAAAGAGCCTCTTGATGAAGGTGAAAGAGGAGAGTGAAAAAGCTGGCTTAACACAACTTTCATAAAATGAAGATCATGGCCTCCAGTTCCATTACTTCATGGCACATAGATGGGGAAAAAATGGAAACAGTGACAGATTTTATTTTCCTGTGCTCCAAAATCACTGTGGACAGTGACTGCAGCCATGAATTTAAAAGATGCTTGCTCCTTGAAGGAAAAGCTATCACCAACCTAGACAGTACACTAAAAAGCAGAGACATCACTTTGCCAACATAGTCAAAGCTATGGTTTTTCCAGTAGTCATGTATGGATGTGAGAGTTGGACCATAAAGAACGTGCTGAAGAATTGATGCTTTGCAGTCAATCTTTAGGGAAATCAGTCCTTAATATTCATTGGAAGGACTGATGCTGAAACTCCAATTCTTTGTCCACCTGATACAAAGAACTGACTCACTGGAAAAGACCCTGATGCTGGGTAAGACTAAAGGCAGGAGGTGAAGGGGATGACAGAGGATGAGATGGTTGGATGGCACCACTGACCTGATGGACATGAGTTTGAGCAAGCTCTGGGGGATGGTGAAGGACAGGAAGCCTGGCGTGCTGCAGTCCATGGGGCTGCAAAGAGTTGGACTCGGCTGAGCGCCTGAACAGCAGCAAAGCGCCAGCAGTGGGAGCCCGGCCTAATCCATAATAAGTGTGACTACATGCGCGTCACCTCAAAGAGAAGCTTCAGGCTATTCATTCTCACAGACAAGCAACTCTTTTTTTTCTGGAAGCTTCCCTTTTAAAATTCCTTTTGAAGACATGAAAGTCACATTTGAGAGCTTTATAATAATAATTATTTTGACATTTAAAACTTGTGAAATCTTCTATAAAATAAGAATTGGCTGAGAGACTAGGCATACTTTTGTTCTTTAATCTTTGAGTCCTTTATTTGCTTTTGTGGGATGCTGTGGGCCCATATACCTTCCTCTTCTTTACTTAAAATTTTTTTTAATTTTATATTGGAGCATAGTTGACTGAGTGACTTCACTTTCACTTTTCACTTTCATGCATTGGAGAAGAAAACGGCAACCCACTCCAGTGTTCTTGCCTGGAGAATCCCAGGGACAGGGGAGCCTGGTGGGCTGCCGTCTATGGGGTCACACAGAGTCAGACACAACTGAAGCAACTTAGCAGCAGCAACAGAGTTGATTAACAATGTAATATCAGTGTTAGGTGTACAGCAAAGGGATTCAGTTATACATACACATGTGTCTGCTTCAAGTGACTCAGTGGTAAAGAACCCGCCTGCCAGTGCAAGAGACGCGGGCTTGATCCCTGGGTCAGAAAGATCCCCTGAAGAAGGATGCGGCACCCCCTCCAGTATTCTTGCCTGGGAGATCCGTGGTCAGAGGATCCTGGCGGGGTGCAGACCACGGGGTTGCGGAGGGGGACGTGACTCAGCGTGCACGTGCACACATACGTGTATCTATTCTTTTTCAAATTCTTTCTCCCTTAAGGTTGTTACAGAGTCCTGAGCAGAGTTCCTTGTACAGTACAGTAGGTCTTTGTCGGTTATCTGTTTAAGCATCATAGGGACACACAGCTTCTTTAAATATACTGACCATCTCCTGGAGGAGCTAAATATTTTCGAGAACGTGTTTTTCAGCTTCATCAGAACATCCTGCTTTGAGGAAAACAGAAGGCTATTTTTCTTTCCATTGCAAGCAGAGTGACCCAGAAGGGGGCAGCAGTGTATGGCATAAGAAGAGGGCTTGCTTGTTTGGGCTTCTTGTCGGACCTCCTCTTAGCAGACCAGAGAAGGCTGGGGCAGGATGTCTCCGTGGAGAATCACAGGTTCTCAGGTTCTGGTTTTGCCCCTGTGTGATTCATGTGAATAAGAGACCTACTGAGTCTCCATGTATGGAATGGGGGTTGTAATACCTGCCTCCCAGGGAGCTTAGGAGGATCTGGGAAGTAACTTCTGCAGCGGTCTCAGCGCACAGGCTTGCTGTGGTTCAGTCTCTGAGTCGTGTTCTACTCTTTGCAACCTCATCAATGGCAGCACTCCAGGCTTGCCCGTCCTTCACCATCTCCCAGAGCTTGCTCAGACTCATTGTGTTGATAATGCCATCCAGCCATCTCATGCTCCGTCGTCCCCTTCTCCTCCTGCCCTCAATCTTTCCCAGCATCAGGGTCTTTTCCAGTGAGTCAGCTCTTCGCATCAGGTGGCCAAAGTATTGGAGCTTCAGCTTCAGCATCAGCCCTTCCAATGAATATTCAGGGTTGATTTCCTTCAGGATGGACTGATTCAATCTCCTTGCAGTCCAAGAGACTCTCAAGAGTCTTCTCCAACACCACAATCTGAAACATCAATTCCTTGGCGCTCAGCCATCTTTATGGTCCAACCCTCTCATTCGTACATGACTACTGGCAAAGCCATAGCTTTGACTGTATGATGATTAGTACTCTGTTGAGTAACCTTAATACAAGAGGCTTATCAGTAAATGAGTGTATTGAACTAAGTGGTAGCTGAGCTAGAGAGGAAATGTTTACCAGCAAAAACCAACTCCATATATTTGCTAGAGAGATTGAGAGAATCCATCCTACTTACAGAAGCCTTCCACAGGGTCCCCCAAGTAAACAACAGACTGTGGTCTGCACAGGAGGGTAGAAGGAACCTCAGGCCCCAAGGTGAGCCCATTTATCAGAAAGGAGCAGTTTCCATGTTCACCATGTTCAGGAGCTGGTGGATGCTGCTGCTCCATCTTTTTGCTAATTTGAATCCGTCTAATTATTTAGCAAATATTAAGGGAAAATTGGCAGAGTTCTATGCTCTTTGTGAGAAAACAGTGTAACCCTAAATCAGTGGGAAAACGATTGAACTCTAACAGTAGGAAGGCCATGATGGGATCATCTAAAGACAGACGAAGAGCTGTGCGTGAGGAAAGGGCGATTTCTCCTTGAGAGACTCAGGGAATCCTGCGTGGAGGAGGTGGCATTATGTTTGGGGCATGTAGGAATGGAGAGAAAGGGAGCTCTGACTCTCGGGGACCATTGAATGATGAAAGCTGCTTGCGAGTGGGAAGTTTGGTGGGAACGAAGAAGCGTAAACAGGTAGACCCGGAAAGACACAGGAAAGAAAATCATTGCTATACCTTTTCTTTTTTTTGCAAATGTAAGAAAAGATATGTAGATGTTCATCATTGTACAATTCTTTCCATATCTTTGAGGGTCGTAACTATTTTATTTTTCTCTCTTGTTTTAAATTTAGCATAAAAAAAAATCTCTCCTTTGTGCAGCTCAAGAGGTGCCAGAAAGCAGAAAGTGCTTTTTCCCAGTTCCAAACGGAGCTTGTTTTCATGTCTGTCATCTTGCAATGTCTCTGTTGTTAATATCTCTTCTCTGTTCTGTTCTGCCTCTGGGTACACTGGGACCTTGTGTGCTTATTATTTGTAGTTACAATATATTTATAAATATTAACAATTAAATCTAGATTTCAGCTTTTCTCCCTGCTACGCCTCAACACCCAGACATCACAGATGTGCATACCTGGGTAGAGTTGTGTGAGAGTGCTAAGTTGCTTCAGTCGTGTCGACTCTGCGAACCTCTGGAGGGTAGCCCGCCAGGGTCCTCTGTCCGTGAGATTCTCCAGGCAAGAACACTGGAGTGGGTTGTCACACCCTCCTCCAGCGGGTCTTCCCGACTCAGGAATCGAACCCGCCCCTGTTATGTTTCCTGCATTGGCAGGCGGGCTCCTTACCACTGGTGTCTCCTGGGAAACCCAGGTAGAGTTATACATCTTACCTAAAATCTCCAACCTCCTTTCCAGGTCTCCAACATCCTAAATCACACTCACACGAATCACTCAGCTTCAGAAAATTCTGTTAAATACCCATCTGAAAGCCAGTGACTTCAGTGGCCTCCATCTTTATGAGGAAAAGGGCAGACACAGGGAGCCACATTTTGTTGACTTTTCCACGCTGAGACTCAGTGCTGCACCACATTTACCAATTCCTTAATCCCCAAGCCAGTGTGAGAATTATCGCAGGGAAAGCAGATGGATGTGGCTCTGGAAATATTCTGCTGATGGAGAGGTGGTTTCAGTGGGAGTAATTAAAAGGCTATTCAGGCACATACACTTTGTTATCAAACTGTGTATTTTGTATTGGAGCATAGCCAATTGCCGCTGTGGTGGTAGTTTCAGGGAGACAGCAAAGGGACTCAGATGTACGTATCCACGCATCCATTCTCCCCCACACGCCCCTCCCTTCCCGCCTGCCACATAACATCGAGCACAGTTCCATGTGCTGCGCACCGTGTCTTCATTCGCTATTCATTTCAAACATAGCAGTGTGCACATGTCCACCCCAAACTCCCTGACTCTCCTCCCATCCCTCCCCCTCTGGCAGCCAGAAGTTGGTCTCCAACTCCATGACTCTATTTCTGGTTTGTAATTAAGTTCATTTGTATCAAAACTTTTTAGATTCTGCATATAAGGAATTTCATGATGTTTCTGCTTCTCTGTCTGACTTGACTCAGTATGACGATCTCTAGGTCTATCCATGTTGCTGCAGATGGCATTATTGCGTTCTTTCTGCTGACTGGATATGCATATATGTACCAAATCTTCTAAGGATAATGTTCATCTGTCAGTGGACATTTAGGTTGCTTCTGTGTCTTGGCGGCTGTAAACGGTGCTGCAGTGAACACTGGGGGTGCAAGTATCCTTTTGGACCATATTTTCCTCCAGATATACGCCTACTAGTGGGATTGTTGGGTCATATGGTAGCTCTGTCTTTAGTTCTTTAAGGAACCTCCATATTGTTCTCCAAGGTGGCTGTACCAATTTACATTCCCCCCATTAGTGTAGAAGGGATCCCTTCTCTCCAACATTTACTACTTGTGGATTTTTTGATGATAGCAATTTTAACTGGTGTGAGGTGATATCTCATTGCAGCTTTAATTTGCATTTCTCTAATAATTAGAATGCTGATCATCTTTTCATGCAGGCACATACACTTTGAAACACATATTTGTTTGGGGTCTAACATTTTCCAGCAGTGGTAAAGGTTCTCTCCTTGACCACATACTGCACAGTTCAGTTCAGTTCAGTTGCTCAGTCGGGTCCGACTCTTTGTGAACCCATGAATCGCAGCAAGCCAGGCCTCCCTGTCCATCACCAACTCCCGGAGTTCACTCAGACTCATGTCCATAGAGTCCATGATGCCATCCAGCCATCTCATCCTCAGTCGTTCCCTTCTCCTCCTGCCCCCAGTCTCTCCCAGCATCAGAGTCTTTTCCAATGAGTCAACTCTTCGCATGACGTGGCCAAAGTACTGGAGCTTCAGCTTTAGCATCATTCCTTCCAAAGAAATCCCAGGGCTCATCTCCTTCAGAATGGACTGGTTGGATCTCCTTGCAGTCCAAGGGAGTCTCAAGAGTCTTCTCCAACACCACAGTTCAAACGCATCAATTCTTCAGCGCTCAGCCTTCTTCACAGTCCAACTCTCACATCCATACCTGACCACAGGAAACACCATAGCCTTAACTAGACGGACCTTAGTCGGTAAAGTAATGTCTCTGCTTTTGAATGTGCTATCTAGGTTGGTCATAACTTTTCTTCCAAGGAGTAAGTGTCTTTTAATTTCATGGCTGCAGTCACCATCTGCAGTGATTTTGGAGCCCCCAAAAATAAAGTCTGACACTGTTTCTACTGTTTCCCCATCTATTTCCCATGAAGTGATGGGACCAGATGCCATGATCTTTGTTTTCTGAATGTTGAGCTTTAAGCCAACTTTTTCACTCTCCTATTTCACTTTCATCAAGAGGCATTTTAGTTCCTCTTCACTTTCTGCCATAAGGGTGGTGTCATCTGCATATCTGAGGTTATTGATATTTCTCCTGGCAACCTCGATTCCAGCTTCTGTTTCTTCCAGTCCAGCATTTCTCACAGTGTACTCTGCATAGAAGTTAAATAAGCAAGGTGACAATATACAGCCTTGACGTACTCTTTTTCCTATTTGGAACCAGTCTGTTGTTCCATGTCCAGTTCTAACTGTTGCTTCCTCACCTGCATACAGATTCCTCAAGAGGCAGGTTTAGTGGTCTGGTATTCCCATCTCTTTCAGAATTTTCCACAGTTTATTGTGATCCACACAGTCAAAGGCTTTGGCATCGTCAATAAAGCAGAAATAGATGTTTTTCTGGAACTCTCTTGCTTTTTCCATGATCCAGCGGATGTTGGCAATTTGATCTCTGGTTCCTCTGCCTTTTCTAAAACCAGCTTGAACATCAGGAGTTCACAGTTCACATATTGCTGAAGCCTGACTTGGAGAATTTTGAGCATTACTTTACTAGCATGTGAGATGAATGCAATTGTGTGGTAGTTTGAGCATTCTTTGGCATTGCCTTTCTTTGGAATTGGAATGAAAACTGACCTTTTCCAGTCCTGTGGCCACTGCTGAGTTTTCCAACCTGCTGGCATATTGAGTGCAGCACTTTCACAGCATCATCTTTCAGGATTTGAAACAGCTCAACTGGAATTCCATCACCTCCACTAGTTTTGTTCATAGTGATGCTTTCTAAGGCCCACTTGACTTCACATTCCAAGATGTCTGGCTCTAGATGAGTGATCACATCATCATGATTATCTGGGTCATGAAGATCTTTTTTGTACAGTTCTTCCGTGTATTCTTGCCACCTCTTCTTAATATCTTCTGCTTCTGTTAGGTCCATACCATTTCTGTCCTTTATCGAGCCCATCTTTGCATGAAATGTTCCCTTGGTATCTCTAATTTTCTTGAAGAGATCTCTAGTCTTTTCCATTCTGTTCTTTTCCTCTATTATTTCTTTGCATTGATCACTGAAGAAGGCTTTCTTATCTCTTCTTGCTATTCTCTGGAACTCTGCATTCAGATGCTTATATCTTTCCTTTTCTCCTTTGCTTTTCGCCTCTCTTCTTTTCACAGCTATTTGTAAGGCCTCCTCAGACAGCCATTTTGCTTTTTTGCATTTCTTTTCCATGGGGATGGTCTTGATCCCTGTCTCCTGTACAATGTCATGAACCTCATTCCATAGTTCATCAGGCACTCTATCTATCAGATCTAGACCCTTAAATCTATTTCTCACTTCCACTGTATAATCATAAGGGATTTGATTTAGGTCATACCTGAATGGTCTAGCAGTTTTCCCTACTTTCTTCAAATTAAGTCTGAATTTGGCAATGAGGAGTTCATGATCTGAGCCACAGTCAGCTCCCAGTCTTGTTTTTGTTGACTGTACAGAGCTTCTCCATCTTTGGCTGCAAAGAATATAATCAATCTGATTTCGGTGTTGACCATCTGGTGATGTCCATGTGTAGAGTCTTCTCTTGTGTTGTTGGAAGAGGGTGTTTGCCATGACCAGTGCATTTTCTTGGCAAAACTCTATTAGTCTTTGCCCTGCTTCATTCTGTGTTCCAAGACCAAATTTGCCTGTTACTCCAGGTGTTTCTTGACTTCCTACTTTTGCATTCCAGTCCCCTATAATGAAAAAGACATCTTTTTTGGGTGTTAGTTCTAAAAGGTCTTGTAGGTCTTCATAAAACTGTTCAACTTCAGTTTCTTCAGCATTACTGGTTGGGGCATAGGCTTAGATAACTGTGATATTGAATGGTTTGCCTTGGAGACGAACAGAGATCATTCTGTCGTTTTTGAGATTGCATCCAAGTACTGCATTTTGGACTGTTTTGTTGACCATGATGGCTACTCCATTTCTTCTGAGGGATTCCTGCCCGCAGTAGTAGATGTAATGGTCATTTGAGTTAAATTCACCCATTCCAGTCCATTTTTGTTCGCTGATTCCTAGAATGTCGATGTTCACCCTTGCCATCTCTTGTTTGACCACTTCCAATTTGCCTTGATTCATGGACCTGACATTCCAGGTTCCTATGCAATATTGCTCTTTACAGCATCGGACCTTGCTTCTATCACCAGTCACATCCACAGCTGGGTATTGTTTTTGCTTTGGCTCCATCCCTTGATTCTTTCTGGAGTTATTTCTCCACTCATCTCCAGTAGCATGTTGGGCACCTACTGACCTGGGGAGTTCCTCTTTTGGTATCCTATCATTTTGCCTTTTCCTACTGTTCATGGGGTTCTCAAGGCAAGAATACTGAAGTGGCTTGCCATTTCCTTCTCCAGTGGACCACAGTCTGTCATACTGCAGAGCCTCCCCTGAATGTTTCAACAAACCCTCCACCTTTGGAACGCCATGTTTGTCTCTGCATTGTCCAATTTTAACAAAAATCCTGCTAAGTTACTTTAGCCATAATTCCCCACCCTCCCGATCTGATCACCTTCCTTGTCTAATCAGTTTTCTCATCCTCCACCACCTCCTACATGATGTCTGATCACCCTGGCTGCCGTCAGCAAGAATCCTGTTAGGTCAGGTTAGCCAGGATGCCTCCTTACCCTAATGGTTTCCTTTGTAATTTTCTCGTTGTGAAATAAATGTTTGTCTTTAAGGATTGTGAATTTCCTCAGGCAGTTTCACCATTGCAGGGAGATTCCTGAAGGTATTGGCAGGAGCCCTTGGATCGGAAGGGTCATGTAGGTGAGAGTGAAGGAGGGCTCGGCAGGGTGATGACTCAAATGGATGATGGGGTTCTCGTAAGGTCTACACTGGCTCCATCAGCAAATCCTACTTGCTTGACCTTCAGAGTTTTTCAGCAGTCCTGCTACCTCCACCATGATCACCCGAAGTCATGTCTTCATTATTTCTGCCGTCGTCACTTCTTAACTGGGCTCATGTTTTTGTTCTCAACCCTCTTTAGTCTCTTCGAAACAGTAGCACCTACAATTCCATTAAAACTTGCGTAATTAGTCCACTTTTCAAAGTCCTCGAAGTGTAGCTCATCTTATGTATCGTGACAGCCCAAGTCCCTACAATGGTTTAAAAAGTCCTAGTGAGCTGATCTTATGACCCGGCTTTCTCTCTGACCTCAGTGACTACCCCTCTCCTTGCTTCCTCTCATCTAATAACAAAGTCTTTCTCACTGTTTCTTGGATACTCTGGGCACATCTCCCACCCCAAACTTAGAGCTTTTGCATGTCTGATTTGTGGGCTGATAGTTATATCGCAACATGAACATTTTTCTAATTTCAAAAATTTTAAGACCTATCATTTACCTTCAGAAAAGGAAACAAAAAGCCTCCCATCACCTGTAAGCATAAACAAATGAAGTATGGATATATGGAAAAATATGTGAAACCTGTTTTCCACTTCATCTCAACTCTTAAGTATATGGGCATCTTCTGGAGCAGCTTCAAAGGTTTCTGTTTTAGGAAGTCAGGTTGTCAGGACATTAAAAAAAGAGTCGGTTGTTTCCTTAACCTTAGCAGCGAAAAAGTGACTATGAGGCGGTATTCATTTATTGACTTTTTGGTTTTAAAATTTAATTTGTTTATTTTTGGCTGCCCTGGGTCTTTGCTGCTTTGCGTGGGCTTTCTCTAGCTGTGTGGCGGGAGGGCCAGCCTTTGCTGCATGGTGGGCTTCTCATCGTAGTGGCTTCACTTGTCATGGCTTCTGGGCTCTGGGCGCAGGCTCCGGTAGTTGCGGTGGATGGGCTTAGTTGCTCCACGGCGAGTGGAATCCTCCTGGACCAGGGGCCGAACTGATGTTTCCTGTACTGACAGACAGATTCTGATCCACTGCGCCACCATGGAAGTCCCATTGTTTTTTTTTTAATTCAGCAATTTCTATAAGTGGTTTCTATGGTCTGCTTGCCCTGCCAGGTGCTGGGGACAAAACTGTAAACAAACGTAAAGAGAATCAGGAATGGGAAACAGTGTCCTGAGTGCTGGCTTAGAGCCCAGCACTGGGCGTGGGAGACAGTGGATGGTGCTCAGTGCCAGGGCTTCAGAGGATGGGCACAGTGAGGACCCTTCGTGAGGTGACGCAACTCCTCAGGTCAGTTCAGTTCAGTCACTCAGTCATGTCCGACTCTTTGCAACCCCATGAACCGCAGCATGCCAGGCCTCCCTGTCCATCACCAACTCCCGGAGTTCACTCAAACCCATGTCCATTGAGTCAGTGATGCCATCCAACATCTCAACCTCCATTGTCCCCTTCGCCTGTTGCCTTCAATCTTTCCCAGCATCAAGGTCTTTTCAAATGAGTCAGCTCTTTGCATCAGGTGACCAAAGTATTGGCGCTTCAGCATCAGTCCTTCCAATGAATATTCACGACTGATTTCCTTTAGGATGCACTGGTTGGATCTCCTCGCAGTCCAAAGGGACTCTCAAGAGTCTTCTCCAACACCACACTTCAAAAGCATCAATTTTTCGGTGCTCAGCTTTCTTTACAGTCCAGCTCTCAAATCCATATGTGACCATTGGAAAAACCATAGCCTTGACTAGACGGACCTTTGTTGACAAAGTAATGTATCTGCTTTTTAATATGCTATCAGGGTTGGTCATAACTTTCCTTCCAAGGAGTAAGCGTCTTTTAATTTCATGGCTGCAATCACCATGTGCAGTGATTTTGGAGCCCAGAAAAATAAAGTCTGACACTGTTTACCCATCTATTTCCCATGAAGTGATGGGACCGGATGCCATGATCTTAGTTTTCTGAGTGTTGAGCCTTAAGCCAACTTTTTCACTCTCCTCTTTCACCTTCATCAAGAGACTCTTTAGTTCTTCTTCACTTTCTTCCTTAAGGGTGGTGTTATCTGCATATCTGAGGTTATTGATATTTCTCCTGGCAATCTTGATTTCAGCCTGTGCTTCTTCCAGCCCAGCGTTTCTCATGATGTACTCTGCATATAAGTTAAATAAGCAGGGTGACAATATACAGCCTTGACGTACTCCTTTTCCTGCCAGGGTCCAGCCCCAGTGGAGGCTGATTAACTTGGTTCACATGGAAAACCAATGAAGTTCCAGACAAGGAACTTGCACCGTCTACATTGGGCCACAGGCGCCCGCTTGAATAGCGGAGGATGCCCTGCCTTGGGCTCCCTCTCGCGTGGGTCTCAGAAGCCCGGGCAAGTAAGTAGACTCGGTGAGCCTCCGCGTTCCAAGGGATCAGCCTGAAAAGGGAGAAGGAGGGAGAGGGAGCAAGAGAAAGAATCGACACGGGGGAGGCCAGGCTTGTGCAAAAACCCCTCCAACTTTATTATTCAAAAGGTGTTTATATACCATAAATTTTACATAATGGAAGATACAGAGTCATGCAGGGGCCGCAGTCCTGACCCTTTCTGTATATCTTTTTGTATACACAAGGTCTCAGGTGATTTAGTTATCTTCTGGCCAAGAGGCTTGTTAACACTTTTTGGGTCTCTTCCCTAATGAATGTTAACCTCATTTCCCCTGAAGTGTTTTTCTTTAATCTGCATCTCCTTAAAGCACTAAAGTTACATCTCTATGGAACAAAGGTGCAGTGGGTTATAACAAAGAAGGTACTTAACGCAAAGATCTAATGTTGCTACTTGTTTTTTCTATATGCCAACTATATCAACAAATAAAAGATATGAAAATTTGGCAGCAAGTATTGGCTCAACAATGAGATGCTTTATCAGTTTTATTCTAATGACCTTGACACCTCGGAAGCCCCTGTATTCCCAGGATGTTTTAAGCTTCCTGTGCCTCTGGCGGTTGGGAGACTGTAAACAATTCACATGCGAAGCTGTAAGAGTCCTGTAGGCAGTCCTATAGGCAGTCCTATAGGTAGGCTAGAGAGTTATCAGAGGGGGTTTGACCTGAAACATCCCTTTCAAATGCAGAAGACTAAAGCCCTGAGTTAACTTTTTCCAGAGTGTGTCAGAAGTGTGGAAAAGTACAATACAATAAGGCAGGCTGATTCTTATTTTTTGGGTACATGCTCAGGAAATACCAGGGGGAAAACCTGAGGCCTGACTCACCTTGCCCATCAGGCCTCTCCGCATGACCTCGTCATGGGTGGGATTCCTCACGCCGGCTCTCAGCATTTTCCTATTTGGAACCAGTCTGTTGTTCCATGTCCAGTTCTAACTGTTGCTTCCTGACCTGTATACAGGTTTTTCAAGAGGCAGGTCATGTGGTCTGGTATTCCCATCTCTTCCAGAATTTTCCATAGTTTATTGTGATTCACACAGTCAAAGGCTTTGGCATAGTCAATAACGCAGAAATAGATGTTTTTTTCTGGAATTCTCTTGCTATTTCAATGATCCAGCGGATGTTGGCAATTTGATCTCTGGTTCCTCTGCCTTTTCTAAAACTAGCCTGAACATCTGGAAGTTCATGGTTCATGTATTGCTGAAGCCCGGCTTGGAGAATTTTGAGCATTACTTTCTAGTGTGTGAGATGAGTGCAATTGTGCGGTAGTTTGAGCATTCTTTGGCACTGCCTTTGGGATTGAAATGAAACCTGACCTTTTCCAGTCCTGTGGCCACTGCTGAGTTTTCCAAATTTGCTGACATATTGAGTGCAGCACTTTCACAGCATCATCTTTCAGGATTTGAAATAGCTCACCTGGAATTTCATCACCTCCACTAGCTTTGTTCATAGTGATGTTTCCTAAGGCCCATTTGACTTCACATTCCAGGATGTCTGGCTCTAGGTAAGTGATCACACCATCGTGATTATCTGGGTTGTGAAGATCTATTTTGTACAGTTTTTCTGTGTATTCTTGCTACCTCTTCTTAATCTCTTCTGCTTCTGTTAGGTCCAGACCATTTCTGTCCTTTATCGAGCCCATCTTTGCATGAAATGTTCCCTTGGTATCTCTAATTTTCTTGAAGAGATCTCTAGTCTTTCCCATTCTGTTCTTTTCCTCTATTTCTTTGCATTGATCACTGAGGAAGGCTTTCTAATCTCTCCTTGCTATTCTTTGGAACTCTGCAGTCAAATGGGTATATCTTTCTTTTTCTCCTTTGCTTTTCATTTCCCTTCTTTTCACAGCTATTTGTAAGGCCTCCTCAGACAGCCATTTTGCTTTTTTGCATTTCTTTTCCATGGGGATGGTCTTGATCCCAGACTTCTGTACAATGTCACGAACCTCATTCCATAGTTCATCAGGCACTCTGTCTATCAGATCTAGTCCCTTAAATCTATTTCTCACTTCCACTGTATAATCATAAGGGATTTGATTTAGGTCATACCTGAATGGTCTAGCGGTTTTCTCCACTTTCTTCAATTTCAGTCTGAATTTGGCAATAAGCAGTTCATGATCTGAGCCACAGTCAGCTCCCAGTCTTGTTTTTGTTGACTGTACAGAGCTTCTCCATCTTTGGCTGCAAAGAATACAATCTGATTTTGGTGTTGGCCATCTGGTGATGTCCATGTGTAGAGTCTTCTCTTGTGTTGTTGAAAGAGGGTGTTTGCTATGACCAGTGCATTCTCTTGGCAGAACTCTATTAGCCTTTGTCCTGCTTCATTCTGTACTCCAAGGCCAAATTTCCCTGTTATTCCAGGTGTTTCTTGACTTCCTACTTTTGCATTCCAGTCCCCTATAATGAAAAAGACATCTTTTTTGGATGTTAGTTCTAGGAGGTCTTGCAGGTCTTCATAGAACTGTTCAACTTCAGCTTCTTTAGTGTTACTGGTTGGGGCATAGACTTGGATTACCATGATATTGAATGATTTTCCTTGGAAACGAACAGAGATCATTCTGTCATTTTTGAGATTGCATCCAATTACTGCATTTCAGGCTCTTTTGTTGACAATGATGGCTACTCCATTTCTTCTGAGGGATTCCTGCCCACAGTAGTAGATATAATGGTCATCTGAGTTAAATTCACCCATTCCAGTCCACTTTAGTTTGCTGATTCCTAGAATGTCGATATTTACTCTTGCCATCTCCTGTTTGACCAGTTCCAATTTGCCTTGATTCATCAACCTAACATTCCAGGTTCCTATGCAATATTGCTCTTTACAGCATCAGATTTTGCTTCTATCACCAGTCCCATCCACAACTGGGTATTGTTTTTGCTTTGGCTCCCTCCCTTCATTCTTTCTGGAGTTACTTCTCCACTGATCTCCAGTAGCATATTGGGCACCTACTGACCTGGGGAGTTCCTCTTTTGGTTTCCTATCATTTTGCCTTTTCCTACTGTTCATGGGGTTCTCAAGGCAAGAATACTGAAGTGGTTTGCCATTCCCTTCTCCAGTGACCACATTCTGTCAGACCTCTCCACCATGACCCAACTGTCTTGTGTGGCCCCACATGGCATGGCTTAGTTTCACTGAGTTAGACAAGGCTGTAGTCCGTGTTGGAGAAGGCAATGGCAACCCACTCCAGTACTCTTGCCTGGAAAATCCCATGGACAGAGGAGCCTAGTAGACTGTAGTCCATGGGGTCGCTAAGAGTAAGGCACGACTGAGCGACTTCACTTTCCCTTTTCACTTTCATGCATTGGAGAAGGAAATGGCAACCAACTCCAGTGTTCTTGCCTGGAGAATCCCAGGGACGGGGGAGCCTGGTGGACTGCCGTCTATGGGGTTGCACAGAGTCAGACATGACTGAAGTGACGCAGCAGCAGCAGGAGCAGCAGCAGCAGTGGTCCGTGCGAATAGATTGGCTAGTTGTCTGCGATTGTGGTGTCAGTCTGTCTGCCCTCTGCTGCCCCCTCTCAGCACCTGCTGTCTTACTTGAGTTTCTCTCACCTTGGACATGGGGTATCTCTTCACGGCTGCTCCAGCAAAGTGCAGTCGCTGCTCCTTACCTCGGATGTGGAGTAGCTCCTCCTGGCCACGCTTCCTTGGTGGCTCAGACAGAACTCCTCGGTGAATCCATATTCTAATTCAAGCTGTGCTAACTTCAGGGAACCTGCTTTCAACCACTAAAATGTGGGCTTTGGAAAGGAAGACCTTCAGCAAATAGCTATTTAATTTATTCATAGTCTAAAGTCAGAGGAGGAACTTCTTTTGGATATATTTGCTTCCTCAAAATGTGCAAACCTGATAGAATCCAAATGCACAAACTGCGTTATTTTCTAATGTGTCTCATCTCCCTTTCTGTGAACAGTGTAGGAATGCAGAGAGAATGTCTGGGTATATATTTTGCTTTTTATTTAACTGAAACATTTGTTTAGATGAGTGTAGATTCCCATGTGGTTGTAAGAGACAGCAAGAGAGACCCCACTGTACTCATTCTGCTGCAGTGACCATTTCACAATATGCATGTGTATCCAAACATCAAGTTGTGCATCTTAAATAGATGCCCCTTGTATTTGTCAGTTGCAACTCAATAGAGCTGAAAAAACCCCACAGCTATCCAATGGGATAAGATTATCTGAGTGTACTGGACTCCATTTTCTTTATTTCTTCCAAGGCTGTAAAGTGACATTCATTTCTCTAGCTAACTATTCAATTTCTCTGCTTCTTCTGTAATATAAAATCCATTTTAAAATTATGATTGCATGCTGATCAGAACATTTGTAAGTCATATGTTTCTTAATGGGGCTTTCCTGGTGGCTCAGAGGTAAAGAATCTGCCTGCCAATGAAGGAGATGCAGGTTCGATCCTTGCATTGGGAAGATTGTCTGGAGAAGGAAATGGAAACCCACTCCAGTATTCTTGCCTGGAGAATCCCATGGACGGAGGAGCCTGGCGGCCTATAGTCCATGGGGTCCTAAAGTGTAGGACATGACTTAGCGACTAAACAACAATAACAGCAACAACAATGTATCTTAGTAGACTTTAAAAATTAATCAGCAATCCTTTAATAAATATAGATTATTGATGCACAAAGACTTTCAAAGGTGGTGAAATGGAGTGAGCTATCAGTCTATGCCCTTTCTGAAGGCCCGAGTCTTCCCCTCAGTCTCCGCATGGCTGCCTTCATCTCCTGGTTCCTCAGGGTGTAGATCAGGGGGTTCAGCAGAGGGGAGATGATGGTGAAGGTCACAGAGATGGCCTTATCAGTGGGGAGGGCGGAGAAGGGCCGGGCGTAGACGTAGATGCAGGGCACGAAGTGAAGGGTGACCACCGTGATGTGGGCGGTGCAGGTGGAGACAGCTTTCCCCTTGCCCTCCCCGGCCTGAGACCTTATCAGTAATAATATGACCATGTATGATAGAAGGAGGAAGATGAACCACAGGGTGGTGAGCAGTCCGCTGTTGGAAATCATCAGGAGCTCAAGGACAGCAGTGTCCGTGCAGGCGAGTGTGAGGACCTGGGGGCCGTCACAGTAGAAAGTATCCAGGACGTTGGGTCCGCAGAAGGGGAGGGGGAGCAGCAGGGAGGTCTGCACGATGGAGTGGACGAAGCCCCCCGCCCAGGAGGCCACGATGAGGGCAGTGCAGCGCCCCCGACTCATGACAGTCACGTAGTGCAGGGGCTTGGAGATGGCCACGTACCGATCCAGTGCCATCACTGACAAAGAAAATACATCCACCCCTCCAATAAGATGAAAGAAAAACATCTGGGTGAAGCAGCCATTGAAGGAGATGGCCTTTCTCTGGACCAGAAGGTCCACCAGGACTTTGGGGGTGGTGATGGAAGAAAAGCAGATGTCAGCAACAGATAAATTCCGGAGCAAAAAGTACATGGGGGTGTGAAGGCGAGAGTCCCAGGTCACCGTGGCCATGATGAGGAGGTTTCCCAGCAGAGTGGTGACGTACACCAAAAGGAGGAAGAGAAACAGGACCACGCTCAGTTCTTGATTCTGGGTCAGGCCGAGAAAAATAAATTCTTTCACCCTGGTGCCATTTCCCAGCTCCATGGACCCATCCTCTTTCTGACTGTTTTGTTTGAAGCTACTTCATATGAAAGTGCTCAGCTATTTATCTTGTTTTCTTCTTAAACACTGTGAATGCAATTCAGAACTTTCCCCACGTTGCTGTAGTGTTTACATTTGGTTGAGTTGTCCAAATTTTTAGGATTGCAGTTTAGTGATCCATGCAAATCATCATATGTGAAGCCATTCAACAGTTGATTTCCTGTAAACCTGTTTTTGGAAGGAATAAGCATTTGTGTTAAGTAGTGACCTTTACTTCATGGGAAATAGATGGGGAAACAGTGGAAACAGTGTCAGACTGTATTTTTTTGGGCTCCAGAATCACTGCATGGTGATTTCAGCCATGAAATTAAAAGATGCTTACTCCTTGGAAGGAAAGTTATGACCAACCTAGATAGCATATTCAAAAGCAGAGACATTACTTTGCCAACAAAGGTCTGTCTAGTCAAGGCTATGGTTTTTCCAGTGGTCATGTAAGAATGTGAGAGTTGGACTGTGAAGAAAGGTGAGCACTGAAGAATTGATGCTTTTGAACTGTGGTGCTGGAGAGGACTCTTGAGAGTCCCTTGGACTGCAAGGAGATCCAACCAGTCCATTCTAAAGGAGATCAGTCCTGGATATTCTTTGGAAAGAATGATGCTAAAGCTGAAACTCCAGTACTTTGGCCACCTCATGTGAAGAGTTGACTCATTGGAAAAGACTCTGATGCTGGAAGGGACTGGGGGCAGGAGGAGAAGGGGTCAACAGAGGATGAGATGGCTGGATGGCATCACCAACTAGATGGATGTGAGTTTGAATGAACCCCGGGAGTTGGTGATGGACGGGGAGGCCTGGCGTGTTGCAATTCATGGGGTTGCAAAGAATCAGACACGACTGAGTGACTGAACTGAACTGAACTGAACTGAGTGACCTTTACACAACCTATTTGATTTAATTAATTTTATTTTTTAAATGTTATTATTTTTAATTTCACACACATTTATTGATATCAGAAGCTGTCTAAAGTATTTTCCTGTATTCAAACCATATCTTTGTATTCGATGATAATAGAATCTACAAGTTTAATATTTATATTAGCAAAATATTCTGCTGACTTCTTGTTTAAACAAGATGTCATCTGTTTCTCATTGGGCTTCCCTGGTAGCTAAGCTGGTAAAGAGTCTACCTGCAATGCAGGAGACACCAGTTCCATTCCTGGGTCAGGAAAATCTGCTGGAGGAGGGATAGACTACCCACTCCAGTATTCTTGAGCTTCCCTGGTGGCTCAGATGGTAAAGAATCCCCCTGCAATGTGGGAGACCTGGGTTTGATCCCTGGGTTGGGAAGATCCCCTGGAGAAGGGAAAGGCTACCCACTCCAGTATTCTGGCCTGGAGAATTCCATGGACTGTTTAGCCCATGGGGTCAGAAAGAGTCAGACATGACTGAACCAGCTTCACTTTATACTAGCAAATTTCAATTTCATATTAGGAAATAATCTGTTGACTTCTTGCTTAAAAAAAGATGTAATCTGTTTCTCATTACAGTGTTGCTGTCCATGAGTCAGTTTCCTTGCTCTTGGCTTTTTCTGAGGGATTTCTTAGATCTGCTGCTGCTGTTTTATGTAGATAACTTGTCATTGCAATTATTTTATACTAATGAGATAACTTACTTCATAATTCTTTAAAACATTTAAAATTTGCTATTGGAAAATACCTTGAAACTGTAAATCCAAATCTCAAATGGTATCATAATTTTTTTTATTTTGGTAAAAACAGAAATGTAAGCGCTCCCTTCTTAACAAAAGTTTCATGTGCACAACACAGTACCACTAACCGTGGCACAGTTGGTACAGCAAACCTCTAGAACATACTCATCTCATATAACTAATGTGTCCTTGCTCTAACTGGGGGAGACGGCACGAACACTGGCCTCGTTCTGAGCGCTGGTCCAGACTGTATCAGGCACGCCCTCCTCTGCCTCTTTTCTTCTGTGGATGAAAGATTAGAGGGTGGAGTGTTCATATAGCAGGGAGGGATACTTGTATCATCAGCATTTTTACATAAGCTGTTACTGATAATTTTTAGGAAGTTTTATAATTATCATTTGTTCCTCCCTAGCTAGTGACCATTTGTTGCAATCTTCAAATGCATACAGATAAAACTAACACAACCTCGTAAAGCAAGTATATTCCACTTTAAAAATTATAGGTATATAAAAAAACCCCAATGTATATAGATATATTGCACCACGTTGTCAAAGTGTCTGCAGGTTAACAAAATTGATGATATGTGTAAATTGATGGACATATATAAATTAAGCATGATACAAAGTGAAATGTGTCATGAGGAGAGAAGTAGCAGATTTGGGTGGGATAAGAGATATGATAGGAGATGTCATGATTTTCGGTAGTAACAAAACTACTATTTTTAAGATCTTACTATATGTGAAGAGTTAAGAAAAGGTTATTTATCATCATCTTTTAGTAAGTATTTACATTATTCTTGGTTTTTATATGGAATATGTTATGAATCTATGTCTGGTTAAAAGGAATAAAGAGATGGAAATAGAATGGAAAGAAATACTATCCATTTTTTTTTTACCTTGAACTTAGGCAAACTCCAGGAGATGGTGAAGGACAGGGAGCCCTGGTGTGCTGCAGTCCATGGGGTTGCAAAGAGTCGGACACGACTGGGCGACTGAACAGCAATAAGCAAATATGTGTGTGTGTGTGTAAACATATAAGAGAAATACATAACAATAATTTTGTGTAACAAGAATGTGTGATAAAGTATGTCTGAAGATAAGCCACTTTGCAGAAAGGGTTCTGAAAATCATGCTGAAAGGACCATATCTCTGCATTCCTCTTGACACAACATCTCTCTTCCCACTGGTTACCACCCACCCTTGTCTCTGGCACTGAGGAGATCATCTTGGCTCTGAAATATTTAATTTAACTGAGAAATATGAAAGTCAAAGTATTTATACAAAATCAAGAAGGACATCTCAGTTTCATTCTGCATGACCTTAACTTTAGCTAGAAGTTGAATGTCTTTACCTAATTCCTTTGATCCTGAAACTCCAAGTGTGAATTGTATGCCATTAGGTAAGTGCAGAATAAGACACTGGTGACATTAATTCTTGAAAAATTTGTTTCTGATGGTAAAGCTCTTTGGAGGACTAAATATCTTAGTGTCTTTTCTCTCCTTTCAGGAGGGAAAGGGCAGATTCAAAGAATCACATTTCAAGGCTCTTTCGTTGTGTCTAATGAACAAACCCATCAGCCTCTGATCTCATATAAGAACTGGAAAGGGAATATTATTGGACTAGGAAGAGAAAGTCAAATGCATGATTGTGTTGTTGGTGATGAATTTTCAATGGGAGTTATTAAAATGTCACCACATGCACATGTACACACATACACACACACACACAAATTTTAATTAGTGTCCAAATTATTTAGAGGCAGTAGATGAAACTTATGCCTTAATCCACCACTCAACCAGACCTTTGTTAAAACATGCCAAGTTCTGTGCCCGAGAGACTGCAAGGGTTCCATTTCTAGGACTTACAAGGCTCAGAGGACCATATACAAATGAGTTTTAATTAGGTTGCCAAAGAGCTGGAATAAGACAACTGGACAAATCCTGTTTTTACAATTCCAGTTTCTAATTACACACAGGATGATTATAGCCCTGTATTGTTGCAATTTACATGTGTAGAGAAAGAATAGTTGAGTGAGGCATGGAGAATGCCACTGATTATGCGATGATGTCAAAAGGTGACTAGAGGGTCAAATTAACTGTGAGAATTTTGGTTTATGCTGAAAATGGAAGATTCTTAACAGAGAACTGACAAGATTGGTCTTTGAGGATATCTCTTGCAGTAGAAATATGACCAAAGAAGAGCAATAGAAACCTATGTATTCATTACCAGGAATATATAAATATTAATATTTGGACACATTAATTTCAGTTCAATTAAAAAAATCAAGCCTATAGAGTTGTAACATAGGGGAACTTTCATATTTGAATTTTTCTTGTTTTTGAGATTCATCCATGTTATTGCATGTACTGATTGTTCCTGTTTGTTGCTGAGTGGTATTAGATTTTATATATATATTCATCACAGTTTGATTATCTAATTATGTTAAATGACATTTGACTTGTATCCAGTTTTTGGCTCTTATGAGTAAATGTTGGCTATCAATATTTGTGCAAGTGTTTTTGTGTACATAGTTTTTCATTTCTCTTGGGTAAGTGCCTGGAGGTGTAAGGGCAATTATACGGTAAGAACACGTTTACTCTTACTGGAAAACTTGTTTATTGTATGTTCATTTGACATTGCCACTAGCAGCGCTCCAATAGGTCCAGGTTCTCCTCGACAATGTTTTTTTCTTTCTTAAATTTTTTGGTGTATAGTTGCTTTAAAATGTTGTGTTAGTTTTTGCTGTAGAGTAAAATGAATTTGCCATACGTGTGCACATATCCCCTGCCTTTTGGACTCCTGCGCATTCAGGTCACCACATGCATTCTGTAGAGTTCCTGTGCTACACAGGTTGTTGTCATTCATTTTCTATTTTATGCATAGTATCAATAGTGTATATGTGTCAGTCTCAACATCCCAATTCCTCCCTCCCCTTCCCTCCCTGATTTCCATACATTTGTGCTCAAAGTCTGTGTCTCCGTTTCTGCTTTGCAAGACAACGTTATTGTAACTCTCTGGAGGTGTGTGTGTGTGTGATGGTATCTTGTTACGGTGTTGATTTGCATTTCTGATGACCAGTGATGCTGAACATCTTTTCAAGTAATTCCTGAGGATTCATATAATGCATTTTGCGGAGTGTTTTCATATCTACTGCTATTTGAAATTGTCTTACTCTTTTACTATTTCTTTAGTATCTATTTTGAGTTTAGGGATTCTCTACATTGAGAAAGAGTCTGCCTTTGAGCAAACCCTATTCAGTCTGAGTTCTTTTCCAATGATGCTTTAGCTTTTGAATTTTCATCTCTGCATTTTCTTAATATTAGCCAGGACTCTACTGAGTCAGTTTAGCCACACTCTTCCATCTTTCATATCTGATCACCTTTGCTATCTGAATGGGTTTCTCACTCTCTACCACCCACGTCCCAAGTGACATCAAATTACCCAGGACTGCCTTCGGAGAGAATTCTCTTAGCTCAAGTTAGCCAGTGTTATTCCTGATGTTGCTTTTTAGTAACCTTCCATCTACTGCCACTCTGCAGCTCCAACTCTGCTCCTTGGCTATAATTTCCTGCTCTTCCACGCTGTGTTCAGAGTTGAGCCCAATTTCTCTCCCCTATTGTAAAATTTCATCACTATGGTCCTTATAGACTATCATGACGCCCTCTCGTTTAATAAAGATTTTCTTACCGTTCTATAACGTGTCATGAATAATTTTTCCTTTAACAATAAAGTTTGGATACAAGTCCTTTTTAAAAGAAATGTCTATCGGAAATAGCTTTGCCTACAACTTTCTTTTAATTTTCTTAATGATGTACTTGGAAAATTATAAATTTAAAACTTTGAAGTCAATATTTGTTAAGATTTTTATGTCTTTTCTAAAAAATCCTTGCCTACCCCAAGATTGTAAACATTCTTGTCCAATGTTTTCTTTTGGAAGTTTAATAGTTTGAGCTTTCATGTTTAAGTCTTTAATAGATTTCAAGTTAATTTTTTGTATAGTTATGAGGTAAGGATGAAGGTTAATTTTTTTCCTATGTGGACATCTGGTTTTTCCACCACAGTTTGCTGACGAATTTATAATTTACTCTCTTCCAGACTGATTTCTCTTGGCACCTTTATTAAATTCATTTGACTGTGTATATATATCTATATATTACACATACATACATACATCTGTGTGTGCATGTTTGTGTGCCCATTTATGGACTCTCTATGTTTTTCCAATGATTTGTTTCTATCTTCATGCCCATTTTTAAAATGATATTGGTGATTGAACTGTATAATAGTTCTTGAATTCAGGTAGAAGAAGTTCTCCAAATTTGTTTTCTTTTCAAAACTGTTTTAGGTATTCAGATTCTTTGCCTTTGCTTAAAGCTATTATCCGCTTAACAAAAAAGAAGTCCTGCTGGAATTTGGCAATTTGCAAGGCAATGCAATTTGCCTCGAATTGTATTGAACTTATTGATTAATTTGGGAGAGAACTGAAATCTTCATAATATTGAGTTTTCTAATCTGTGAATATAATATACATCTCCATTTTTAAAGACTTCTTTGTTTTCTGTAGCAATTTTTTGGTTTAGTTTTCAGTGTACATGTGTGTTAATGAGGGATTTTGATCTAGTCTTTGAGATTCTTATAGAGTCTTTGGTTTTGCTATCAGAGTTAGGTTGTTCTTAGAAACTGAGCTGAGAAGTGGTCCCTCTTATTTTTTGAAGCAGTTCTGTAGTAATGTTATGATTTCTTCCTTAAATTTTTGTTCGAATTTACATATGAAGCTAACTAGGCTTAGAGTTTTCTTTGTAGGAGGGTTTTAAAATTAAAAATTTCCATTTATTTGCAAACCAAAACCACAAGGAGAGATCACCTCATTTGTTTATCTAATAGTCAACGTTTGGCATGTGTTCATTATATTCCCTTAATATCCTCTTAAGGTTTGTGTGATCTGTAGCAAGCTGCCTTATTCCATTACTGATATTGATAATTTGCTTCTCTCCTTTTTTCTTGATTGGTTATCTACACCTTTATCACTTTTGTTGATCTTCTCAAAGAATCCTACGTTAGTGTCATCTGATGCTTGTCAGCGTGGCGATCACGAAAAAGTCTACAAATATCAAATGTTGGCGAGGCTGTGGAGAAAAGGAACCCTCCTAACCTTTTGGTGTCCTTGATTTTCTCTATTGTGTAGTCATTTCCTATTTTGTTGACTTTTAAAAATATTGATTTATTTTTAATTGATGATTGCTTTACAATATTGGTTTTATTTTGGTCATACATCAGCATGAATTAACCATAGGTGTACATATGTCCCCTTCCTCTTGTATCTCCCTCCCTCCTCCCGCTCATTCCCACCCCTCTAGATTATTACAGAGCCCCAGTCTAAGTTCCTGAGTCATGCAACAGATTCCCATTGGCTGTCTATTCACGTTTCTTAGTGCACATGCATCCGCGCTACGCTCTCCATTTCTCTCACCCTCTCCCTCCTCTCCCCCACCCTTGTCCGTAAGTCTGTTCTCTATGTCTGTGTCTCCATCGCTGCTCTGCAAACAGATTCCAGTACCATCCTAGATTCCATATACATGCGTTAATACACAATATTTGTTTCTTTCTTTCTTAGGCTCTAGGTTCATCCACCTCATTAGAACCGACTCAAACGCGTTCCTTTTTAAGGCTGAGTAGTATTCCATTGAACATATGCACCACAGCTTCTTTACCCATTCATCTGTCGATGGACGTCAGGCTGCTTCTGTGTCTCAGCTGTTGTAAACAGTGCTGCAGTGAACGTTGGGGCACACGTGTCTTCTTCAGTTTTGGTTTCTTCAGGGTATTAGCCTAAAAGTGATATTGCTGGGTCATATGGTGGTTTTATTTCTAGTTTTTTAAGGACTCTCCATACTGTCTTCCATAATTACTGTATCAATTTCCATTCCCACCAGCATTGTGGGAAGGTTCCCTTTTCTCCACACCCTTTCCAGCACTTGTTGTTTGTGGAGTTTTTGATTTTTTTGTCTTTACATTTATTGTTTCAGTTCTTTAACTTACTTTGATTTTTAATTTTATCATTTCCTTAAAAAAATTGAAATCTTTGGAAGCTAGATTACTGATTTTAGAGTATCTTGCTTTTCTAGTGTAAGCAGTGAAATTATAAATGATTTCTTAGCTTTATTCATTCCACAAATTCAGATATGGTGATCTCATTGTGATTTAGTTCAGAATACTATCTTGTGATTTTTTTTTTCTTTGACATCTGCATTATTTAGAAGTATCTGGATGAATTTAGTCTTAAACATCATGCCGACCTTTTTACAGATGGGAAATTAGGTGTTGGTGAGCCATGGCATATAAAGGCCTTAAAACTAACTGTCACGTATTATTGATTGTGGTAATTTTCCTAGTAAAACAAGTGCCTTGGATCACTAGGTGGTGACCATAGTTGACTGAATCAATATTATAGTGACTGTGGAGGAAGAGGTGGCTCTTCTAACTACATTGGATAAGTCACACTAAGGAAATGAAAAGCTTAGTTTTATGTTCCCAGCTCAAGGTGAAGTGCAAGTTCTAGAGACCTTCCTAGAAGCCTTGCACTCCGTACTTCTTGTTGGCATAGGACTGATCTCACTGAGACCAGACCCGTAATTTCAGTATGCTCGGTGCATTAGTCCCTCAGTCACCCCTGACTGCAGCCCCGTGGGCTGCAGCTTATCAGGCTCCTCTGTCCACAGAATGCCTCAGGCAAGAATACTGGAGTGGGTAGCCATTCCCTTCTCTAGGGGATCTTTTTGTCCAGGGATTGAACCTGGGTCTCCTGAATTTCAGGCAGATTCTTTACTGCCTTAGCCACTAGGGAGGCACACTTTAATAATACAGATTGCTAAACTGCGTATGTAGTTGAATTCAGAGTCTCTCTGTGTCTCTCATGGGAAAAAATAGAGAATTTATTGGAATGGTTATAGGAGGTAGCACTGAATAAATTGCTTCTCTTTACCATTACATGTGTTTTTTTACATTAACTTTTTATTTATTAAAAAAAATCTTTCTTTTCCTCATATATTTATGAGTTTGGTCATGAATTGGTATAGAATATTGTCAAATGTTTTTCTATATTTAGTGAAATAACTGTTTTTTTCTTTAATCTGAATGGGGAGAAATACATTCACAGAGTATTCTGGTGCTTTGTTAGCATGATAGAGACATTAGACAATTGTATTCCATTTATGGTTTCTGCTATCACTGAATTATAAAAACCATCCTGTTATAAAACTATGCATCTCTTTTTACCTTTATTTTTTACTTATTTTCCTGGAACTCAGAAAACACTATGGTGTGGTGGGGAACTTTCAAGAATCTTCAAACATCAAAGTTGAATGGTAGCTTGAAATAGAAATTAAATTGTTACACTAAAATTAAAGAATGCTATGTTCTTTTGTATGCCTAAATTATAGGATGATATTGGTATCAGATTCAGAAAATAATCTCAGTTTCAACAGGAAGAACTCTTGGTAGCTGTGAAAAAATATTAAGTAAACAAATAAAAATAAGATTCCAGAATTACATAAAATAACAGTTTCAGTTTATTCAAAGTTTTAGCATAAATATGCACAAGGTAGCTTCATATGTTTTTGTCTTTTATATAGTCTCACTGACTATTGTATAAGAGGCAATGTTCAGGTGGTCCTAAGATGGCAGAGGAATAGGATGAGGAGACCACTTTCTCTCCCCAAAATTCATTGAAAGATTATTTGAACGCTGAGCAAATTCCACAAAACAACTTCTGAACACTGGCAGAGGACACCAGGCACCCAGAAAGACAGCCCAATCTCTTTGAAAGGAGGTAGGATGAAATATCGGAGAAGGCAATAGCACCCCACTCCCGTACTCTTGCCTGGAAAATCCCATGGATGGAGGAGCCTGGAAGGCTGCAGTCCATAGGGTCGCTGAGGGTCAGGCATGAATGAGCGACTTCACTTTCACTTTTCACTTTCATGCATTGGAGAAGGAAATGGCAACCCACTCCAGTGTTCTTGCCTGGAGAATCCCAGGGACAGGGGAGCCTGGTGGGCTGCTGTCTATGGGGTTGCACAGAGATGGACACGACTGAAGTGACTTAGCAGCAGCAGCAGCAGGACAAAATATAAAAGATAAAAAGAGAGACAAAAGAGTTAGGGATGGACACCTGTCCCAGGGAGGGAGTTGTGAAGAAGGAGAAGTTTCCAAACACCAGGAAATCCTCTCACTTGAGGGTCTGTTGGGGAATTTTGGAATCTTGGAGGGCAACATAATCAGGAGGGTGGGGGAAAGGGGGGAAAAAGATCCCAGAGATTACACGCCTAGCTGCAATTCCCAGTGGAGAGGTAGCCTGGACGTGAGTCCACCAGCAGCGAGTGGGGTTGAACAGGGAGGCATGGGCTGCATACTTAGGGTGGGTGCTGGGCCTGACTGCCTTGAGGACAATCTGAGGGAACAAACATGAGATAGCCCGAGAGAGAGAGAAAGAGGAAAAAAAAGAGTCAAAGGGAGAACTTTCCCACAACAGCCTGGCCTGCTCACAGGATAAAGGACTGAGCAAACACCAGAGGAGAGCTAGCTAGCTGTGGACCAGCCCCTCTCCCTAATCCCCCCACCAGAGGCAGAGGGGCAGGCGGGCGGCAGCCAGAACTGGAAGGCGAGGGGCAATCTCCACCCCAGAGACGGCATCCTCCACCAAACTGTGAGCAGGTTTTCAGTTACTAACCAAGTCTTCCTTGGACCCTGGACAGTTTACATCCGCCAGGAGAGTCACAGTCATAAGTCAGCCCCCCAGAGGAGACACACGGCCCACCTGAGACAGCGCTGTCACGAGTGCACCCAGGAAACCAAGCAGCTGGGATGGGGGAGGTGATAAGATGCACCGCCAGACTGGGAGAGTGCACTCGCCAAGCACCTGGTCACCTGAGCTGCTCAAACCTGGGAAGGGCACAAAACGCAGGCCCAACCGAGTCTGTGCCTTTGTGGAGTACCCGAGAACCTGAACCTGAATGGCTTAGACCCGGAAAATGTGCACAACCCAGGGCCCGCTTTAGATAGTTCGCCTGCAGAGGAACATGGAGCCTGAGCAGTGTAGACCAGGAAAGCACACATGCCATGAGCAGGGGCAAACCCAGTGTGGCCCAGACACTGGGAGCACTCCCCACACACGTCAGTGATATGTGTTTGTGGTGTTCCTCCCTGCCCACAGCACAAATGAACAAGTTAGCCTAAATAAGTGACCACCTTCACCCGCTTGTGTCAGGGCAGAAATTAGACACTGAAGAGACTTGCAAACAGAGGAAGCCAAAATAAACAAAGAAGAGGGAAGTGACCTGGAAGTGACAGGTGCAATGGGTTAAAACCCTGCAGCTAGCACTGACTACATTGGAAGGGGCCTATCGACCTTGAGAAGAAGTATAAGCTGGAACAAGGAACTATCTGAAACTGAACTGACCCCACACTGCCCTCAACAGCTCCAGAGAAATTCCTGGATATATTTTACTATTATCATTTTTTAATTAAAATTTTTTTTAAATTTTTGTTAATACTCCTTTAATTTTTGTTTTATAACTTACTATTACCTTGCAAAAAAGACCCTATTTTTAGAGCAAATTTAATACATATATTTTTTATAATTTTTGTGATTTTGTTTTGCTTTTTAATATTGTATTTTTGAGAGTTAGAGTTGGACACGACTAAGCAACTGAATTGAACTGAACTGAACTGAACTGAACCTCTACTCTAGATTTTTAATCTTTGCTTTTTGGTTTTTGTTATCAGTTTTGTACCTTTAAGAATCCAATCTTCAACACCCATTTTTACTTAGGAGTGTGATTACTGGCTCTCCCCCTTTTGACTCTCCCTTTGCTTCCGAGGGCACCTCTATCTCCTCCCTCCCCCTTCTCTTCTCTACCCAACTCAGGATCTTTTTGGGTGTTCTAGGCTGTGGAGGACACTTAGGGAACTGATTACTGGCTAGATCTGTCTCTCTCCCTTTGACTCCCCCTCTTCTCCTCCTGGTCACCTCTATCTCCTTCCTCTTTCTTCTCTTCTCCATGTAACTCTGTGAACCTCTCTGGGTGTCCCTCACTGTGGAGAACCTTTTCACCATTAACCTAGATGTTTTATCATTGTTGCTGTATGGATGGAGAAGTCTTGAGACAACTGTAAGAATAAGACCAAAAGTCAGAGGCAGGAGGCTTAAATCCAAAACTTGAGAACTCCAGAAAACTCCTGACTCCAAGGAACATTAATAAACAAGAGCTCATCCAAAAGCCTCCATACCTACACTGAAACCAAGCTCCACCCAAGAGCCAACAAGTTTCAGAGCAAGACATACCAAACCAATTCTCCAACAATGCAGGAACATAACCCTGAGTATTAAGATACAAGCGGCCAAATGTCACACCAAACCCATAGACACCTCAAAACCCACTACTGGACACTTCATTGCTCTCCAGAGAAGAGAGATCCAGTTCCACCCACCAAAACACCGACACAAACTTCCCTAACCAGGAAACCTTGACAAGCCACTTGTCCAACCCAACCCACAAGGAGGAACTTCCACAATAAAGAAGAACCACAAACTACCAGCGTACAGAAAGGCCACCCCAAACACAACAATATAAACAAGATGAAAAAGCAGAGAAATATTCATCAGGTAAAGGCCCACCAAACCAAACAAAAGAGAAGAAGGTAGGGAGTCTACCTGAAAAAGAATTCAGAATAATGATAGTAAAAATGATCCAAAATCTTGAAAACAAAATGGAGTTACAGGAAAATAGTCTGGAGACAAGATTTCAGAAGATGCAAGAAAAGTTTAACAAGGACCTAGAAGAAAGAAAAAAGAGTCAATCAATAATGAATAATGCATTAATTGAGATCAAAAACACTCTGGACAGAACCAACAGTAGAATAACTGAGGCAGAAGATAGGATTAGTGAGGTGGAAGAGAGAATGGTGGAAATAAATGAAGCAGAGAGGAAAAAAGAAATAAAAGAAATGAGGACAACCTCAGAGATGTCTGGGACAATGTTAAATGCCCCAACATTTGAATCATAGGAGTCTCAGAAGAAGAAGACAAAAAGAAAGGCCATGAGAAAATACTTGAGGAGATAATAGTTGATAATTTCCCTAAAATGTGAAAGGAAATGGCCACCCAAGTCCAAGAAACCCAGAGAGTTCCAAATAGGATAAACTCAAGTCAAAACATGCCAAGACACATATTAATCAAATTAACAAAGATTGAACACAAAGAACAAATATTAAAAGCAGCAAGGGAAAAACAACAAATAACACACAAGGGGATTCCCATAGGGTAACAGCTGATCTTTCAATAGAAACGCTTCAGGCCAGGAGGGAATGGCAGGACATAGTTAAAGTGATGAAAGAAAATAACCTACAGCCCAGATTACTGTAACCAGCAAGGATCTCATTCAAGTATGAAGGAGAAATCAAAAGCTTTACAGACAAGCAAAAGCTGAGAGAATTCAGCACCACCAAGCCAGCTCTGTAACAAATGCTAAAGGATCTTCTCTAGACAGGAAACACAGAAAGGGTGTATAAACCCGAACCCAAAACAATAAAGTAAATGGCAATGGGGTCATACTTATCAATAACTACCTTAAACGTAAATGGGTTGAATGCCCCAACCAAAAGGCAAAGACTGGCTGAATGGATACAAAAACAAGACTCCTATATATGTTGTCTACAAGAGACCCACCTCAAAACAAGGGATACATACAGACTGAAAGTAAAGGGCTGGAAAAAGATATTCCATGCAAATAGAGACCAAAAGAAAGCAGGGGCAGCAATATTCATATCAGATAAAATAGACTTTAAAACAAAGGCTGTGAAAAGAGACAAAGATGGACACTACATAATGATCAAACGATCAATCCAAGAAGAAGATATAACAATTAAAATATATATGCATCCAAATAGGAGCACCACAATATGTAAGACAAATGCTAACAAGTATGAAAGGAGAAATTAACAATAACACAATAATAGTGGGAGACGTTAATACCCCACTCACAGCTATGGATAGATCAACTAAAGACAAAATTAACAAGGAAACACACACTTTAAATGATGCAATAGACCAGTTAGACCTAATTGATATCTATAGGACATTTCACACTAAAACAATGAATTTCACTTTTTCTAAAGCGCACATGGAACATTCTCCAGGATAGATCACATCCTGGGCCATAAATCTAGCCTTGGTAAATTCAAAAAAACTGAAATCATTCCAAGCATTTTTTCTGACCACAATGCAGTAAGATTAGATCTCAATTACAGGAGAAAAACTATTAAAAATTCCAACATATGGAGGCTGAACAACACGCTGCTGAATAACCAACAAATCACAGAAATAAAAAAATTAAAATATGCATAGAAATGAATGAAAATGAAAACACAACAACCCAAATCCTATGGGACACTGTAAAAGCAGTGTAAGGGGAAGGTTCATAGCAATACAGGCTTACCTCAAGAAACAAGAAAAAAGTCAAATAAATAACCTAACTCTACACCTAAAGCAACTAGAAAAGGAAGAAATGAAGAACCCCAGGGATAGTAGAAGGAAAGAAATCTTAAAAATTAAGGCAGAAATAAATGCAAAAGAAACAAAAGAGACCATAGCAAAAATCCACAAAGCCAAAAGCTGGTTCTTTGAGAGGATAAATAAAACTGACAAACCATTAGCCAGACTCACCAAGAAACAAAGGGAGAAAAATCAAATCAACAAAATTAGAAATGAAAATGGAGAGATCACAACAGACAACACAGAAATACAAAGGATCATAAGAGACTACTATCAGCAATTATATGCCAATAAAATGGACAACTTGGAAGAAATGGACAAGTTCTTAGAAACATATAACTTTTCAAAACTGAACCAGGAAGGCATAGAAAATCTTAACAGACCCATCACAAGCACAGAAATAGAAACTATAATCAGAAATCTTCCTGCAAACAAAAGCCCAGGACCAGACATCTTCACAGCTGAATTCTACCAAAAATTTAAAGAAGAGCGAACACCTATCCTACTCAAACTCTTCCAGAATATTGCAGAGGAAGGTAAACTTCCAAACTCATTCTATGAGGCCACCATCACCCTAATACCAAAACCTGACAAAGATGCCACAGAAAAAGAAAACTACAGGCCAATATCACTGATGAACATAGATGCAAAAATCCTTAACAAAATTCTAGCAATCAGAATCCAACAACCTATTAAAAAGATGATACATCATGACCAAATGGGCTTTATCCCAGGGATGGAAGGATTCTTCAATATCTGCAAATCAATCAATGTAATTCACCACATTAACAAATTGAAAAATAAAAGCCATATGATTATCTCAATAGATGCAGGGAAAGCCTTTGACAAAATTCAACATCCATTTATGATAAAAACTCTCCAGAAAGCAGGAATAGAAGGAACATACCTCGACATAATAAAAGCTATATATGACAAACCCACAGCAAACATTATCCTCAATGGTGAAAAATTGAACGCATTTCCTCTAAAATCAGGAACAAGACAAGGGTGCCCACTCTCACCACTACTATATCAGAGCAGAAAAAAGAAATAAAAGGAATCCAGATTGGAAAAGAAGAAGTAAAATTCTCACTGTTTGCAGATGACATGATCCTCTACATAGAAAACCCTAAAGATTCCACCAGAAAATTACTAGAGCTAATCAATGAATATAGTTGCAAGATATAAAATCAACACACAGAAATCTCTTGTGTTTCTATACACTAACAATGAGAAAACAGAAAGAGAAATTAATTAAGCAATTCCATTCAACGTTGCAGCGAAAAGAATAAAATACTTAGGAATAAATCTACCTAAAGAAACCAAAGACTTATATATAGAAAACTATAAAACACTGGTGAAAGAAATCAAAGAGGACACAAATAGATCGAGAAATATACCATGTTCATGGATTGGCAGAATCAATATAGCGAAGATAAATATACTACCTAAAGCAATCTATAGATTCAATGCAATCCTTATCAAGCTACCAATGGTATTTTTCAGAGAACTAGAACAAATAATTTCAGAATTTGTATGGAAATACTAAAAAACCTTGAAAAGCCAAAGCAGTCTTGAGAAAGAAAAATGGAACTGGAGGAATCAATCTCCCTGACTTCAGGCTCTACTACAAAGCCACAGTCATCAAGACAATATGGTACTGGCACAAAGACAGAAATATAAATCAATGGAACAAAATAGAAAGCCCAGAGATAAATCCATGTACCTATGGACACCTTATCTTTGACAAAGGAGGCAAGAATATACAATGGATTAAAGACAATCTCTTTAACAAGTGGTGCTGGGAAAACTGGTCAACCACTTGTAAAAGAATGAAACTAGATCAGTTTCTAACACCATACACAAAAATAAACTCAAAATGGATTAAAGATCTAAATGTAAGACCAGAAACTATAAAACTCCTAGAGGAAAACATAGGCAAAACACTCTCTGACATAAATCACAGCAGGATCCTCTATGACCCACCTCCCAGAGTAATGGAAATAAAAGCAAAAATAAACAAATGGGACCTAATTAAACTTAAAAGCTTTTGCACAATGAAGGAAACTATAAGCAAGGTGAAAAGACAGCCTTCAGAATGGGAGAAAATAATAGCTAATGAAGCAATAGACAAAGAATTAATCTCAAAAATATACAAGCAACTCCTGCAGCTCAATTCCAGAAAAATAAAAGAGCCAATCAAAAATTGGGCCAAAGAACTAAACAGATATTTCTCCAAAGAAGACATACAGATGGCTAACAAACACATGAAAAGATGCTCAACATCACTCATTATCAGAGAAATGCAAATCAAAACCACAAAGAGGTAGCATCTCATGCCAGTCAGAATGGCTGCTAGCAAAAAGTCTACAAGCAATAAATGCTGGAGAGGGTGTGGAGAAAAGGGAACCCTCTTACACTGTTGGGAATGCAAACTAGTACAGCCGCTAAGGAGAACAGTGTGGAGATTCATTAAAAAACTGGAAATAGAACTGCCATTAGTTCAGTTCAGTCGCTCAGTTGTGTCTGACTTTTTGCGACCCCATGAATAGCAGCACGCCAGGCCTCCCTGTCCATCACTATCTCCCGGAGTTCACTCAGATTCACGTCCATCGAGTCCGTGATGCCATCCAGCCATCTCATCCTCTGTCGTCCCCTTCTCCTCCTGCCCCCCAATCTCTCCCAGCATCAGAGTCTTTTCCAATGAGTCAACTCTTCACATGAGGTGGCCAAAGTACTGGAGCTTCAGCTTTAGCATCATTCCTTCCAAGGAAATCCCAGGGTTGATCTCCTTCAGAATGGACTGGTTGGATCTCCTTGCAGTCCAAGGGAGTCTCAAGAGTCTTCTCCAACACCACAGTTCAAAAGCATCAATTCTTCGGCGCTCAGCCTTCTTCACAGTCCAACTCTCACATCCATACATGACCACTGGAAAAACCATAGCCTTGACTAGACGGACCTTAGTTGGCAAAGTAATGTCTCTGCTTTTGAATATACTATTTAGGTTGGTCATAACTTTTCTTCCAAGAAGTAAGCATCTTTTAATTTCATGGCTGGAGTCACCATCTTCAGTGATTTTGTAGCCCCCCAAAATAAAGTCTGACACTGTTTCTACTGTTTCCCCATCTATTTCCCATGAAGTAATGGGACCGGATGCCATGATCTTTGTTTTCTGAATGTTGAGCTTTAAGCCAACTTTTTCGCTCTCCTCTTTCACTTTCATCAACAGGCTTTTTAGCCCTTCTTCATTTTCTGCCATAAGGGTGGTGTTTTGCATATCTGAGGTTATTGAAATTTCTCCTGGCAATCTTGATTCCAGCTTGTGTTCATTCCAGTCCAGCGTTTCTCATGATGTACTCTGCATAGAAGTTAAATAAGCAGGGTGACAATATACAGCCTTGCCGTACTCCTTTTCCTATTTGGAACCACTGCTGGGCATTCACACTGAGGAAACCAGAATTGAAAGAGACACATGTATCCCAATGTTCATCACAGCACTGTTTATAATAGCCAGGACATGGAAGCAACCTAGATCCATCAGCAGACGAATGGATAAGAAAGCTGTGGTTCATATACACAATTGAATATTACTCAGCCATTAAAAAGAATACATTTGAATCTGTTCTAATGAGGTGGATGAAACTGGAGCCTACTATACCGAGTGAAGTAAGACAGAACAAAAAACAGTGATGCAGTATACTCACACATATATATGGAATTTAGAAAGATGGTAATGATGACCCTATATGCAAGACAGCAAAAGAGACACAGAAGTAAAGAACAGACTTTTGGACTCAGTGGGAGAAGGCAAGGGTGGGATAATTTCAGAAAATAGCATTGAATCATGTATATTATCATATGTGAAATAGATCACCAGTCCAAGTTGATGCATGAGACAGGGTATTCAGGGCTGGTGCACTGGGATGACCGTGAGGGATGGGATGGGGAGCGAGGTGAGGGGGGGTTCAGGATGTGGAACACATGTACACCCATGGCAGATTCATGTCAATGTATGGCAAAAACCACTACAATATTGTAACGTAATTAGCCTCCAATTAAAATAAATAAATTTAAAAAAGACAATGTTCAATCCGGATTCTTGCATTAATTCAATAAGTTTTTGTTGAAGTGGTAGTATGTTTTTGTTGCTGTGCAAGGAAGTAAAGCATAACCTCTCTCCATGAGAAGTTCACAGCCCAGTGAGAGAGAGAGAGAGAGAGAGACAGAGAGAGAGAGAGAGAGAGAGAGAGAGAAATGAGAGAGAGAGAAGTTGCACAAATCCATATACATTTGCTAGCAGTTTTCCTTCTGTTTCTTCTTTGATGCGTGAAATCTGTTTAAATTATTATTATTTATATCAACTAAATGCTGATAGGAAGTTTGCTACACACACACACACACACACACACACACATAATACAAATCTAACGTGGCATATCTAATGCTGGGAAAGATTGAGGGTGGGAGAGAAGGGGATGACAGAGGATGCGATGGTAGGATGGCATCACTGACTCGATGGACAGGAGTTTGAGTAAACTCTGGAAGCTGGTGATGGACAGGGAGGCCTGGCGTGCTGCAGCCCATGGGGTCACAAAGAGTTGGACACGACTGAGCGACTGACCTCAACTGAACTGAAGGTTGCATATATTGTTCAAGTAAATGAACATATTCAACAATCATTTAGTAAGTATATTTAAAAATTTTATAGCTTTAAAAAATCTGATTTAATTAATTAACTGAATCTTGGCTGCACTGGGTTTTCATTGCTGTGTACAGGCTTTCTCTAGTTGCGTCTAGTGGGGCTGACTCCAGCTGAGTGAGCAGGCTTCTCCTTGTGGTGGTGTCTCTTCTGGGGGAGCACAGGCTCTAGGCATGCAGACTTCGGTAGTTGTGGTCCACAGGCTTAGCTGCTCTGAGGCGTGTGGAAATCTTCCTGAACCAGAGGTGGAACCCATGTCCGCTGCTTTGGTAGGTAGGCTCTCAACCACTGGACCACAAGGGAAGTTGAATATTTAATTTTAGAAGCAACATTTTCAAGATTGGAAGCCATGGGTATAAATATTACAAAATGAAATGTAGGTAGTGTATAGAAGAGCATCAGTGATCTAGCCCACCAAGATGTCTGAGTACTTTTCTGACCAGAAGCTTGAGCTATCAGCAACCTATTGACTTAAATAGGAAAAGAAAGGATTACTTAGTAAAGGCACTGGGTTCTTGGACAATGTATTTGAGTATATGAATAAGAATCTATGAGGAAAATAATGGAAGGACTCTTTGGTACTGAGGAGTTGGGAGATTTTCTATTCTCTGTCAGAAGGCCTGAGTCTCCCCCTCAGCCTCCGCGTGGCTGCCTTCATCTCCTGGTTCCTCAGGGTGTAGATCAGGGGGTTCAGCAGAGGGGAGATGACGGTGAAGGTCACGGAGACAGCCTTATCGGTGGGGAGGGCGGAGAAGGGCCGGGCGTAGACATAGATGCAGGGCACGAAGTGAAGGGTGACCACCGTGATGTGGGCGGTGCAGGTGGAGATGGCTTTCCCCTTGCCCTCCCCGGCCTGAGACCTTATTAGTAATAATATGACCATGTATGATAGAAGGAGGAAGATGAACCACAGGGTGGTGAGCAGTCCGCTGTTGGAAATCATCAGGAGCTCAAGGATAAAGATGTCTGTGCAGGCGAGTGTGAGGACCTGCGGGACGTCACAGTAGAAACTGTCCAGGACGTTGGGTCCGCAGAAGGGGAGGGGGAGCAGCAGGGAGGTCTGCACGATGGAGTGGACGAAGCCCCCCGCCCAGGAGGCCGCGATGAGGGCAGTGCACCGCCCCCGACTCATGATGGTCACATAGTGCAGGGGCCTAGTGATGGCCACGTAGCGGTCAAAGGCCATCACCGACAAAGAAAATACATCCACCCCTCCAATAAGATGAAAGAAAAACATCTGGGTGAAGCAGCCATTGAAGGAGATGGCCTTTCTCTGGACCAGAAGGTCCACCAGGGCCTTGGGGGTGGTGATGGAGGAGAAGCAGATGTCGGCAACAGATAAATTCCGGAGCAAAAAGTACATGGGGGTGTGAAGGCGAGAATCCCAGGTCACTGTGACCATGATGAGGAGGTTTCCCAGCAGAGTGGTGACGTACACCAAAAGCAGGAAGAGAAACAGGACCACACTCAGTTCTTGATTCTGGGTCAGGCCGAGGAAAATAAATTCTTTCACCCTGGTGCCGTTTCCCAGCTCCATGGACACATCCTCTTTTCCTGTTTTATTCGAAGCTATTTCCCATGAAAGTGCTCAGCTACTAACTTTGTTTTCCTCTTGCACACTATCAGTGTAATCAGGCATTCTTCATCCGGCTGCAGCGTCTGCAATGTGCTGAATTACTGAATTGTCCAGGTTTGTAATATCATCATCAGTATGGTGGTGCAATGAAATCATCACCTGAAAAATCATTCAATAATTCTTCTCCTATAAAAGTATTTTTGGAAAGAATAAAAGCTTGTGTTGAGTTAGTGACATTTATATATACAGCCTATTTTATTTATTTTGTTTTTAAAATATTATTATTTGTAATTTCTTACACATTTATTGATGTCAGGAGTTGTCTGAAGCATTTCTTATATTCAAACCGTTCCTGTGTACTTGAAGATAAGACATGGCCCCAGCCTTTGTGGACTTGTAGTCTACAAGTTTAATATTTTTATTAGTAATATTCTGTTGATTTGCTAAATAAAGATATCACCTGTTTCTGATTACAGTGTTGCTGTGCATGAGCCAGTTTCCTTTGCCTTGGCAGTTTTATGCTGAATTTCTTAAAATTGCACTCTATAATTTTGTGGTGGTAACTTGTCATTGTGATTACTTTATACTATTGCATAACTTGTTTAATAATTCTGTAAAAATATTTATAATTTGGTATCAGAAAACATTGAAATAGTGTATAAATCCAAATTTGAAATGATATCATAATTTTTAAAATTTACATAAAAATTCAAGCATGAAAACTACCCTCTTAACAAAAATTTCAAGTGTACAAAACTATTATTAGCTGTGACCGAGGTCTTGTACAGCAAAGCTCTAGAACATATTCATCTTGTGTAACTAATGTGAGCTTTGCTTGAGTCTGGGGGAGATAATAAAAATATTGGCCCACTTGTGAGAAGTGGTCCAGACTATATCAGGCATGCTCTCCTCTGCCTCTTTCCTTCTGTGGATCAAATATTAAGAGTGGAGGGATCACAGCAGGCAGAGACACCAGTATCATTAGATTAAAGCCCAGTTTTTACTTACAAAAGACTCTTGCTCCTTGGAAGGAAAACTATGACAAACCAAGACAATGTGTGTAACAGCAGAGACATCAAAGTCCATATAGTCAAAGCTACGGTTATTCCAGTATTCATGTATGATGCGAAAGTTGGACTGCAAATAAGGCTGAGTGTCGAAGAATTGATGCTTTCAAATCGTGGTGCTGGAGAAGACTCCTGAGAGTCCCCTGGACTGCAAGGAGACCAAATCAGTTGATCCTAAAGGAAATCAACCCTGAACATTCATTGGAAGGACTGATGCTGAAGCTGAAGCTCTAATACTTTGACCACCTGATGCAAAGACCCGACTCACTGGAAAAGACTCTGATGGTGGGAAAGATTGAAGGCAAAGGAGAAGACGGCAGCAGAGGATGAGATGGTTAGAGAGCATGGTTGACTTAATGGACAAGAATTTGAGCAAACTCCAGGAGATAGTGGAGAACATAGGAGCCTGGTGTGCTGCAGTCCATGGGGTTGCAAAGTGTCAGTCATGACTGAGCCGCTGAATAACAACAAGGTGTTATTAACCACTCTTAAGAGATCTTACAATTATTATTTTTTCCTTCTTATACTCAGCAAGTGACCATTTATTGCAATCTTCAAATGCATATAGATAAATTGAACCATTTCTTTAAGTTTACAGCCTAATGAAATAAATGAGTTGTATAAATTGATGAATGTAACACATGATGAAATGTGAAATGTGTTATGAAAAGAGAAGAAGCAAAATTGGGTGGAATTTGGACATATGATAAGTAATGTCTTAATTTCCAGCAGTAGCAAAAGTAACTTTTTTTAAGGCCAAAATAGTTTGTAATGGTTAAAAAAATTTTTTTAAAAGAACCTTTAAAATTTTAATCAGTGACTGCAACTCATGGTAAGGGAAGACCTCCTGTTTCTTCAATTAAGGTAAAATTTATATAAAACAAAATGCTCAGATTTTAATAAGTTTTGACAAGAATTTAGGTACAGATAGTCATTACAGTCAAAATAGTAAATATTTTCATTGCAAAGAATGTTCCCTAGTGTACTGTTTCAGCCATCCCCCTGATTTTACCCAAGAGGTAATCCCTGCTCTCATTTCTATTGCTGTAAAAAACTACTATTTTTTGAGCTTACTATAAGTGAAGAAATATTAAATTTAATTTTACCCTGATCACTTAGTAAGTATTAATGTTATTCTTAGTTTTCATATGGAATATATTATGAATTTATGTCTGGTTGAAAGGAAGGTAAAGATGGAAATAGGATGGGAGGAAACAAACAAACAAACAAAACAACAAAAAATATCTTTTAAAAAACCCTTTAATCATGCCTAGGCTAATTTTGTATAACAGAACTGTTTGATAAAATCTGTCTGAAGATAAACTGTAGGCAGAAAGGAGTTCTGAAGATAACAACAAATGGACCCCATTTCCCCACTCCACTTAGCACAATATCCCTCTTCCCAGTGGTTAAGACCCACCTTTGTTGTCTCTGTCACTGAGAAGACTGTCTTGGCACTGAAACATTTAATATAACTGAGAAATATTAAAGTCAAACTATTTTTACAAAACCAATAGCAACATCTCAGTTTCACTATGCATGACCTTAGTCTTAGCTAGAAATTGAATGTCTTTACCTAATTCCTTTGATCCTGAAACTCCAAGTGTGAATTATATGCCATTGGGTTGAATGCAGATCAAAACATGGTGATATTAGTTCTTGAAAATTTTGTTTCTGAAGGCAAAGCTCTTCAGAGACTAAACATCTTTCTCCACTTTCAGGAGAGAAAGGGCAGTTTCAAAGAATCACATCTTAAAAAAAAGAATCACATCTTCAAGGTCCTTTCACTGTGTCTTACCCATAAATCCCTCAGCCTATATCCTCATATAAGAATGGAAAAGGGAATATTACTGGACAAGAAAAGGGAAGTCAAGTGCCTGATTGTGGTGTTGGTGATGAATTTTCAATGGGATTTATTAAAAAAGTCACCAAGATACGCATAGTACAGTAGATGAAACCTCGGCCTTTATCCACAATACATGCCAGTTGCTGTTCCCAAGAGACTTAAAGGTGCAATTTTGCTGGGGTGCCAGGCTCAGAGGACACCATAGACAAGTGAGTTTTAATTATATTGACAAAAAACTAGAAAAAGTGAACTGGATCTCAAATCCTTTGCTATTAGCCCAGTTTCTGAGTCTACTCAGAATGGTTATAGTCTCATGAGTTTCCTCAGGGAGAGAAACATGACTTAGATAGTGTTTGGGAACACACAATTTTCTTTTTTTTTCCCCAAAACTACTCACATGAAATCTCTCATTTCCATACAGCAAGACAAGTACCTTAGTAAAGCTGTCCACACAACTATAGTAATTTAGGATTAATTCAATGTATTAAATGGTTTCATCTCATATAGAACATACTTTGTTTACAGAATACTGATGCGTTTGAATTTACCTGCTTTTTGATTTTGTTTTAGTATATATTAAACTACATATGATATACGTACATTTAGTATATTAATCTACGAAGATAAAAACTGCCTGATACAAGTTGTGTGTTTGAGATGGGTATTTTTCCCCACCTTTTTTGAGATATAAAGATTTGATGTCTTCAAACTGTGGTGCTGGAGAAGACTCTTGAGAGTCCCTTGGACAGCAAGGAAGTCAAACCAGTTAATCCTAGAGGAAATGAACCCTGAATATTAACTGACAGGACTGATCTGAAGCTGAAGCTCCAATACTTTGACCACCTGATGCAAAGAGCTGACTCACTGGAAAAGACCCTGATGGTGGGAAAGATTGAAGGCAAAGGAGAAGATGCTAGCAGAGGATACTTTGGACACCTTATGTGAAGAGCTGACTCATTGGAAAGGACACTTAAGCCGGGAAAGATTGAAAGCAGGAGGAGAATGGAACAACAGAGGATGAGATAGTTGGATAGCATCCCAGACTCAATGGACATGAGTTTGAGGAAACTCCAGGAGATTGTGAGGACAGGGAAGCATGGTGTGCTGCAGTCCATGGGGTTGCAAAGAGTCGGACACGACTGAGCAACTGAACAAAACAACAACAAACAGACACATGCGTTGTGTATGTTTAAGGCATATTCAGGGTGTTGATTGATACATTTATACATGGCAAACTGGTTATCCTAGCAGTATTAGCTAAAAACTCCATCATCTCACATATATGCCAATTCATTTTTTGTAAACTTTTTATTTTTACTTTATTTTACTTTATAATACTGTATTGGGTTTGCCATACATTGACACGAATCCACCACGGGTGTACATGCGATCCCAAACATGAACCCCCCTCCCACCTCCCTCCCCACAACATCCCTCCGGGTCATCCCTGTACACCAGCCCCAAGCATACTGTATCCTGCATCGGACATAGACTGGTGATTCGATTCTTACATGATAGTATACATGCTTCAATGCCATTGTCCCAAATCATCCCACCCTCTCCCTCTCCCTCTCCCTCTGAATCCAAAAGTCCGCTATACACATCTGTGTCTTTTTTGCTGTCTTGCATACATGGTCATCATTGCCATCTTTCTAAATTCCATATATATGTGTTAGTGTACTGTATTGGTGTTTTTCTTTCTGGCTTACTTCACTCTGTATAATCGGCTCCAGTTTCATCTACCTCATCAGAACTGATTCAAATGTATTCTTTTTAATGGCTGAGTAATACTCCATTGTGTATATGTACCACAGCTTTCTTATCCATTCATCTGCTGATGGACATCTAGGTTGTTTCCATGCCTGGCTATTATAAACAGTGCTGCGATGAACATTGGGGTACATGTGTCTATTTCAATTCTGGTTTCCTTGGTGTGTATACCCAGCAGTGGGATTGCTGGGTCATATGGCAGTTCTATTTCCAGTTTTTTAAGGAATCTCCACACTGTTTTCCATAGTGGTTGTACTAGTTTGCATTCCCACCAACAGTGTAGGAGGGTTCCCTTTTCTCCACACCCTCTCCAGCATTTATTGCTTGCAGATTATTGGATCGCAGACATTCTGACTGGTGTGAAGTGGTACCTCATTGTGGTTTTGATTTGCATTTCTCTAATAATGAGTGATGTTGAGCATCTTTTCATGTGTTTGTTAGCCATCCGTATGTCTTCTTTGGAGAAATGTCTATTTAGTTCTTTGGCCCATTTTTTGATTGGGTCATTTATTTTTCTGGAATTGAGCTGTATAAGTTGCTTGTATATTTTTGAGATTAGTTGTTTGTCAGTTGTTTCATTTGCTATTATTTTCTCCCACTCAGAAGGCTGTCTTTTCACCTTTCTTATATTTTCCTTTGTTGTGCAGAAGCTTTTAATTTTAATTAGATCCCATTTGTTTATTTTTGCTTTTATTTCCAGAATTCTGGGAGGTAGATCATAGAGGATCCTGCTGTGATTTATGTCAGAGAGTGTTTTGCCTATGTTTTCCTCTAGGAGTTTTATAGTTTCTGGTCTTACATTTAGATCTTTAATCCATTTTGAGTTTATTTTCGTGTGCAGTGTTAGAAAGTGATCTAGTTTCATTCTTTTACAAGTGGTTGACCAGTTTTCCCAGCACCACTTGTTAAAGAGATTGTCTTTACTCCATTGTATATTCTTGCCTCCTTTGTCAAAGATAAGGTGTCCATATGTGTGTGGATTTATCTCTGGGCTTTCTATTTTGTTCCATTGATCTATATGTCTGTCTTTGTGCCAGTACCATACTGTCTTGATGACTGTGGGTTTGTAGTAGAGCCTGAAGTCAGGCAGGTTGATTCCTCCAGTTCCATTCTTCTTTCTCAAGATTACTTTGGCTATTCGAGGTTTTTTGTATTTCCATACAAATCTTGAAATTATTTGTTCTAGTTCTGTGAAAAATACCGCTGGTAGCTTGATAGGGATTGCATTGAATTTGTAAATTGCTTTGGGTAGTATACTCATTTTCACTATATTGATTCTTCCAATCCATGAACATGGTATATTTCTCCATCTATTAGTGTTCTTTTTGATTTCTTTCATCAGTGTTTTATACTTTTCTATATATAAGTCTTTGGTTTCTTTAGGTAGATATATTCCTAAGTATTTTATTCTTTTTGTTGCAACAGTGAATGGAATTGTTTCCTTAGTTTCTTTTTCAACTTTCTCATTATTAGTGTATAGCGATGCAAGAGATTTCTGTGTGTTGATTTTATATCCTGCAACTTTACTATATTCATTGATTAGCTCTAGTAATTTCCTGGTGGAGTCTTTAGGGTTTTCTATGTAGAGGATCATGTCATCTGCAAACAGTGAAAGTTTTACTTCTTTTCCAATTTGGATTCCTTTTATTTCTTTTTCTGCTCTGATTGCTGTGGCCAAAACTTTCAGAACTATGTTGAATAGTAGCGGTGAAAGTGGGCACCCTTGTCTTGTTCCTGACTTTAGGGGAAATGCTTTCAATTTTTCACCATTGAGGATAATGTTTGCTGTGGGTTTGTCATATATAGCTTTTATTATGTTGAGGTATGTTCCTTCTATTCCTGCTTTCTGGAGACTTTTTATCATAAATGGATGTTGAACTTTGTCAAAGGCCTTCTCTGCATCTATTGAGATAATCATATGGCTTTTATTTTTCAATTTGTTAATGTGGTGAATTACATTGATTGATTTGCAGATATTGAAGAATCCTTCCATCCCTGGGATAAAGCCCACTTGGTCATGGTGTATGATCTTTTTAATGTGTTGTTGGATTCTGATTGCTAGAATTTTGTTGAGGATTTTTACATCTATGTTCAGCAGTGATATTGGCCTGTAGTTTTCTTTTTTTGTAGTATCTTTGTCAGGTTTTGGTATTAGGGTGATGGTGGCCTCATAGAATGAGTTTGAAAGTTTACCTTCCTCTGCAATATTCTGGAAGAGTTTGAGTAGGATAGGTGTTAGCTCTTCTCGACATTTTTGGTAGAATTCAGCTGTGAAGCCGTCTGGACCTGGGCTTTTGTTTGCTGGAAGATTTCTGATTACAGTTTCAATTTCCATGCTTGTGATGGGTCTGTTAATATTTTCTATTTCTTCCTGGTTTAGTTTTGGAATATTGTACTTTTCTAAGAATTTGTCCATTTCTTCCACATTTTCCATTTTATTGGCATATAATTGCTGATAGTAGTCTCTTATGATCCTTTGTATTTCTGTGTTGTCTGTTGTGATCTCTCCATTTTCATTTCTAATTTTATTGATTTGATTTTTCTCTCTTTGCTTCTTGATGAGTCTGGCTAATGGTTTGTCAATTTTATTTATCCTTTCAAAGAACCAGCTTTTGGCTTTGTTGATTTTTGCTATGGTCTCTTTTGTTTCTTTAGCATTTATTTCTGCCCTAATTTTTAAGATTTCTTTCCTTCTACTAACTCTGGGGTTCTCCATTTCTTCCTTTTCTAGTTGCTTTAGGTGTAGAGTTAGGTTATTTATTTGACTTTTTTCTTGTTTCTTGAGATGAGGTGAGATCAAAAGAGGAGAGAGCAAGCTAGCCAGTAGTCACTTCCTTATGTGCGCTCCATAGTCTGGACCGCTCAGAGGTATTTACGGAGTTATACAGGGAACAGGAGAGGGAGGAAGTAGACAGAGGTGGCCAGGAGGATAAGAGAGAGGAATGAAAAGGAGAGAGACAAATCCTGCCAGTAACCAGTTCCTTAGGTGTTCTCCACCGTCTGGAACACACAGAGATTCACAGAGTTGGATAGAGAAGAGATGGGGGAGGAAAGAGACAGAGGCCACCTGGTGGAGAAAAAGGAGAGTCCAAAGGAGGAGAGAGTGGTCAAGCCAGTAATCTCGCTCTCAGGTAAACTTGGGTAGTGAAGTTTGGGTTTTTAAAATGTACAAAAACGACAACAAAAACCAAAAAGCAAAGATTAAAAATCTAGAGAAGAGGTTGGATTTTCAAAAATACAATATTAAAGAAAAGAAGCAGAAGGAAAAAAGAAGAAAAAAAAGCCACAAGAATTATTAGAAAACTCCAACAACACCCACATAAAGACTATATATGGTGCTTGCCTTAAAAAAAGAGTCTTTTTTTTGGAAAAGTAATAGTAGGTTATAGAAATAAAAATTAGAGGAGAAATAGAAGACTTAACAATTAAAAAAAAGTTAGAAAAAAAGGCAAGAAAAGGAAAGGGGGGGGGGAAGGAATGATTGTAAAAATAGTAAAGATATATCTGGCCCTTCTCTGATGTTGTGGGCAGTGTGGGGTCACTTCCAAGGCGGTTCCCTCTGTTTAACTTCTTCTGTTTGCTGGGTTTTTAGGCTCACTAGTTCAGTCGTGCTGTGGGGAGGGGGGGATGCTGCAAACAAATAGCACTGTCGTGTGCGCACAGTGTCTCAGCCCCGCTGGACCTGTCCCTTCTTGCGGCGCACAAACCGCTCCGGTTCTGTGATGCTCAGCCGGGAACTGTCTGGGGCCGGCCCTAGGCTGCATGCACCTCCCCGGTCTACGCCGCTCAGGTTCGGTGCTCAGGTAGCCCTCAGAGGCTCAGATTCAGTTGGGACTGCGTTTTGTGCCCTTCCCAGGTCCGAGTAGCTCAGGAGTTTGGCAAGCACGGTCGCTGTGAGTTGTCACCTTTTCTGTCTCTGCTGCTCAGTTTTCTGAGTGTGCCACTGGCACTCCTTGTGAGGCAGATGGTGACTGTCCAGCACCCCCAAAAGTCTTAGCAAAGAAGCCTGCTTGCAGTTTGGTAGGTAGAGTCTCTCTGGGGCTGTAATTGCCCCTTTCCAGCCCTTACGGCTCTGGCTGCCTGTTCCCGGCAGGGGATGGTCTGCAGCCGGCTATTTCCGTTCAGTCCTTTCTTCTGTGTGTGGTCCTGGCGGTGTCTTCTATATGCCAATTCTTTATTGAGGTGAGATCATTTAAGCTGTGGGCTTCCATGGTGGCTCAGTGGGAAAGAATCTGTCTGCCAGTGCAAGAGTTGCAGGTTCAATATCTGGGTCTGGAAGATCCCCCAGAGAAGGAAATGGCAACCCACTCCAGTACTCTTGCCTAGAGAAACTCATGGGTGGAAGAGTCTGACAGGCTACAGTCCATGGGGTCACAGAAGAATCAGACATGACTTAGTGACTCAACAACAACAACAACAACAACAATAACAACAGTTACGATGTACTCCCTTAGAGACTTTGAAGCAAATAATAGAATATTGTGAATAGCATCACCTCACTGGGTAATAGATCTCTCAAACTTTGTTATATTTTAACAGGAAGTTTATGCTCATTGGGCTTCCCTGGTGGCTCAGATGGTAAAGAGTCTGCTGCAATGCAGGAGACCTGGGTTCAGTCCCCAATTTGGGATGATCCCCTGGAGAAGGGAATGGTTATCCACTCCAGTATTCTTGTCTGGAGAATTCCAGGGATGGAGAGCCTGGCAGGCTGCAGTCCATGGGTCCCAAAGAGTCAGACACGACTGAGAGACTAACGCCACACTTTATGCATATTGGCCAACATCTCCTCATTTCTTTCACCCTCCCCACACCTGGCAACCAGCTCTGTTTACATTCAGGTTTTTAGATTCCACGTATAAATGAGATCATACAGCCTTTGTCTTTCTCTGGCTGATGTATTCCATTAGGGCTTATTTCACAGCTCCATCCATATGATTGTAAATGGCAGGATTTCCTCTTTTTTAAATGGCTGATTATACATGTATTTACCCACACTTTTATCTGTTCATCTGTTGGTGGACACTTAGATTATTTCCATATCGTGGATGTTATGAAGAATGCCGCCATGACTGTGGGATTTCTCATACCTCTTCTAGATCCTGACTTCTTTCTTTGGATATACACCCAGAGGTGGAGTTGCTAGGTCATTTGTAGTTCTACCTTTCGATTTCCTGAAGATCGTTTATATCATTTTCCATAGTGGTGAACCGATGTGTATTTCCACCAGTAGGAACAAAGACTTCCTCTTCACCAGTTTCAGGTAGTTATTCAGTCTCATAGCCTTCATGTCTAAGAGTTCTGTTTCATTCTTTTCACAAATCTACTTTTTTTCTTTTGTTATCCTTTTAGTGTCTTATTTACATTGCATTCTTTCAAAGTTAGCATTTATTTTTGACTGTGTTGGGTCTTCATTCTGCTGCACAGGCTCCTCTGGCTCCAGTGTGCAAGCTCTCTAGTTGTGGTGCACCAGCCTAAATGCACGGTGGCTAGGTCCCATTAGCTCATTTCTGTTTTTCGTTTCGTTACTGCTAGAGGGGGGATCAAAAAGATCTTGCTATGATTTATGTCAGAGTGTTCTGCTTATGTTTCCTATTGGAGTTTTATAGCAGCTAGTCTTGCATTTAGGTCTTTAACTCATTTTGAAATTATTTTTGTGTATGATGTGAGAGAATATTCTCATTTCAAGGTACATGAAAACATGCTTGACATCATTATTATTAGTGAAAGTGGAAATGAAGTCGCTCAGTCCAGTCCAACTCATTGTGACCCGTGGACTGTAGCCCACCAAGCTCCTCCATCCATGGGATTCTCCAGGCAAGAATACTGGAGTGGGTTGCCATTTCCTTCTCCAGTCATTATTATTAGGGAAATGCAAATCAAAAGTGCATTGTGGTATCACCTCACACTGGTTAGACTGGCCATCATCAAAAAGCCCTGGAAAAGTAAATGCTGGAGAGGGTGTAGAGAAAAGGGATATGAGATCCTTAAAAAACTAAAAATAGAGCTACCATAGGGTCCAGTAACCCCACTCCTGGCATATATTCAGCAAAAATCATAGCTGGAAAGGATAGGTGCACCCCAGTGATCATTGCAGCACTCTTTACAGTAGTGGGGTGTGGAAACAACCTGAGTGTTCATCGGCAGAAGACTGGATGAGGAAGACGTGCATGTGTGCAGCGGGGTGTTCCTCAGCCCTAGAGCAGAGTGAAATAACGCCATCTGCAGTGGCACGGATGGACCTGGAGATTGGGACACTGAGAAAGTCAGAGAAAGACAAATATTGCTCATCAGTTCAGTTCAGTCACTCAGTCGTGTCTGACTCTTTGTGACCCCATGAATCGCAGCACGCCAGGCCTCCCTGTCCATCACCAACTCCTGGAGTTCACCCAAACTCACATCCATTGAGTCAGTGATGCCATCCAGCCATCTCGTCCTCTGTCGTCCCCTTCTCCTCCCACCTTCAATCTTTTCAAATATCAGGGTCTTTTCCAATGACCCAGTTCTTCTCATCAGGTGGCCAAAGTGTTGGAGTTTCAACTTCAGCATCATTCCTTCCAAAGAACACTCAGGACCGATCTCCTTTAGGATGGACTGGTTGGATCTCCTTGCAGTCCAAGGGACTCTCGAGAGTCTTGTCCAACATCACAGTTCAAAAGCATCAATTCTTCAGCACTCAGCTTTCTTTATAGTCCAACTCTCACATTCATACATGACCACTGGAAAAACCATAGCCTTGACTAGATGGACCTTTGTTAGCAAAGTAATGTCTCTGCTTTTTAATATGCTGCCTAGGTTGGTCATAGCTTTCCTTCCAAGGAGCAAGCGTCTTTTAATTTCATGGCTTCAATCACCATCTGCAGTGATTTTGGAGCCCCCCCCAAATAAAGTCTGACACTGTTTCCCCATCGATTGCTTATATGTGAAACCAAAAGAAATGGTACAAATCAACGTATTTACAAACTAGAAGTTGAGTCACAGATGTAGAAAGCAAGCTTGTGGGGGTGGTCCTAAGATGGCGGAGGAATAGGACAGGGAGACCACTTTCTCCCCCACAAATTCATCAAAAGAACATTTCAACGCTGAGTAAATTCTACAAAACAACTTCTGAATGCTGGCAGAGGATATCAGGCACCCAGAAAAGCAGATCATTGTCTTCAAAAACAGGTAGGAAAAATATAAAAGACGAAAAAAGAGACAAAAGAAGTAGGGAGGGAGCTCCGTCCTGGGAAGGGAGTCCTGGCCCCGGAAGGGAGTCTTAAAAAGAGAGAAGTTTCCAAACACCAGGAAACACTCTCACTGCTGAGTCTGTGGTGAGCCTTGGAAGCACAGAGGGCAACATAACAGGGAAGAAAAATTAAATAATTAAAACCAACAGATTACGAGCCCAACAGTAACTCCCCTAGCGGAGAAGCAGCGCAGATGCCTGCATCCGCCCCTAGCAAGTGAGGGCTGGGCAGGGAGGCGCGGGCTGCAGTGCTTACTAAGAATTGGGCTGGAATGCTGCTAGTGTAACCAGAGCGAACTAACTTGGGCTAGCATACCAGACTGTGGGATAGCTACCACACGAAAAGCTCTAACATAAGACACCACCAGGACCGCACACAGAACAAAGGACGGAACAGAAATACCCAGCTGCAGACCATCCCCCTCTGGTGACAGGCAGCCAGAGCTGTAAGGGCTGGCAGGGGGCAATCACAGCCCTGGAGAGACTTTACCTACCAAACTGCAAGCAGGCTTCTTTGCTAACTAACACTTCTTGGGGTTCTAGATAGTGACCATCCACCTCAGAAGGGGCGCCAGCGGTACACCCAGAAAACTGAACAGCAGGGACGGGAAAGGCGATAAGTTGCAGTGACTGCGCTTGCCAAACACCTGAGCTACTTGGTCCTGGGAAGGGCACAAAACGCAGGCCCAACCAAATATGCGCCTCTGAGGGCTACCTGAGAGCCAAGCCTGAGCGGCTTAGACCAGGGAGGCGCATGAAGCCTAGGGCCGGCCTCAGACGGTTCCCGGCGGAGCAACGTAGAGCCTGAGTGGTGGGTGCCGTGTGCAGGGGCATGCCCAGTGTGGCTGAGACACTGCGAGAACACGCCAGTGTTGTTTGCAGCATCCCTCCCTCCCCACAGCGCGGCTGAACAAGAGAGCCTAAAAAAAAAAAAGTGTCCACCACTGCCCCCCCCCGTGACAGGGTGGAAATCAGACACCGAAGAGACCAGCAAACAGAGAAGCTAAACAGAGGGAACCGCCTTGGAAGTGACCTCACACTGCCCACAACACCAGAGAAAGGGCCAGATATATCTTTACTATTTTTACGACCATTCTCTTTCTTTCTTTTTTTGGTTGATGTTGTTGTTTGATTATTTTTTCTTGTTTTCTTTTTCTTTTTTTTTTAACTTTCTAAAATTTTTAAGTCCTCTATTTCTCCTTTAATTTTAATTTTTATAACCTACTATTACTTTTCAAAAAAAGATCCTATTTTTAAAGCAAACGCCATATATATATAGTGGTTATTGTTGTTGTTTCTTAATAATTCTCATGACTTTGGTTTTCTTCTTCTTCTTCTTTTCCTTAATATTGTATTTTTGAAAATCCAGCCTCTACTCTAGATTTTTAATCTGCTTTTTGGTATTTGTTGTCAATTTTGCACATTTAAAAACCCAATCTTCAGTACCCAATTTTACCTGAGAGCGAGATTACTGGCTTGACCACTCTCTCCTCCTTTGGACTCTCCTTTTTCTCCACCAGGTTGCCTCTGTCTCCTCCCTCCCCCTTCTCTTCTCTACCCAACTCTGAATCTCTGTGTGTTCCAGACGGTGGAGAACACTTAGGGAACTGGTTACTGGCTGGATCTCTCTCTCTCCCTTTCATTTCCCTCTTTTATGCTCCTGGCCACCTCTGTCTACTTCCTCCCTCTCCTCTTCCCTGTATAACTCCGTGAATGCCTCTGGCGGTCCAGACTGTGAAGCACACATAAGGAAGTGATTACTGGCTAGCTTGCTCTATCCTCTTTTGACCCCATCTCATCTCATTCCAGTCACCTTTAACTACCCCCTCCCTCTTGTCTTCTCCATGTAACTCAGTGAACCTCTCTGGGTGCCCCTCAAAGTGGAGAAACTTTTCATCTTTAACCTAGATGTTTTATCATCGGTGCTGTATAGATGGAGAAGTCTTGAGGCTACTGTAAAAATAAAACTGAAAACCAGAAGCAGGAGGCTTAAGTCCAAATCCTGAGAACATCAGAGAACTCCTGAATCCAGGGAACATTAATTGATAGGAACTCATCAAACGCCTCCATATCTACACTGAAACCAAGCACCACCCAAGGGCCAACAAGTTCCAGAGCAAGATATACCACACAAATTCTCCAGCAACACAGGAACACACCACTGACCTTCAGGCAGCTCAAAGTTACTCCAAAACCACAGACATCTCATAACTCATTACTGGACACTTCATTGCACTCCAGAGAGAAGAAACCCAGCTCCACCCACCAGAACTCCGACACAAGCTTCCCTAAACAAGAAACCTTGACAAGCCACTGATACAACCCCATTCACAGCGAGGAAATTCCATAATAGAGAGAACTCCACAAATTCCCAGAATACAGAAAGGCCACCCCAAACACAGCAATATAACCAAGATGAAGAGACAGAGGAATACCCTGCAGGTAAAGGAACAGGAGAAATGCCCACCAAACCAAACAAAAGAGGAAGAGAGAGGGAATCTACCTGAGAAAGAATTCCGAATAATGACAGTGAAAATGATCCAACATCATGAAATCAAAATAGAATCACAGATAAATAGCCTGGAGAAGATGCAAGAAAGGTTTAACAAGGACCTAGAAGAAATAAAAAAGAGTCAATATATAATGAATAATGCAATAAATGAGATCAGAAACACTCTGGAGGCCACAAATAGTAGAATAACGGAGGCAGAAGATAGGATTAGTGAAATAGAAGATAAAATGGTGGAAATAAATGAATCAGAGAGGAAACAAGAAAAACGAATTAAAAGAAATGAAGACAATCTCAGAGACCTCCAGGACAACATGAAACGCTCCAACATTTGAATTATAGGAGTCCCAGAAGAAGAAGACAAAAAGAAAGACCATGAGAAAATTCTTGAGGAGGTAACAGTTCAAAACTTCCCTAAAATGGGGAAGGAAATAATCACCCAAGTCCAAGAAACCCAGAGAGTTCTAAATAGGATAAACCCATGGTGAAACACCCCAAGACACATATTAATCAAATTAACAAAGATCAAACACAAAGAACAAATATTAAAAGCAGTAAGGGAAAAACAACAAATAACACACAAGGGGATTCCCATAAGGATAACTGCAGATCTTTCAATAGAAACTCTTCAGGCCAGGAGGGAATTGCAAGACATACTTAAAGTGATGAAAGACAATAACCTACAGCCCAGCTTACTGTACCCAGCAAGGATCTCATTCAAATACGAAGGAGAAATCAAAAGCTTTACAGACAAGCAAAAGCTGAGAGAATTCAGCACCACCAAACCAGCTCTGTAACAAATGCTAAAGGATCTTCTCTAGACAGGAAACACAAAAAGGGTGTATAAACCCGAACCCAAAACAATAAAGTAAATGGCAATGGGATCATACTTATCAATAATTACCTTAAACATAAATGGGTTGAGTGCCCCAACCAAAAGGCAAAGACTGGCTGAATGAATACAAAAACAAGACCCCTATATATGCTGCCTACAAGAGACCCACCTCAAAACAAAGGATACATACAGACTGAAAGTGAAGGGCTGGAAAAAGATATTCCATGCAAATAGAGACCAAAAGAAAACAGGAGTGGCAATACTCATATCCAATAAAATAGACTTTAAAACAAAGGCTGTGAAAAGAGACAGAGATGGACACTACATAATGATCAAAGGATCAATCCAAGAAGATATAAAATTATAAATATATATGCACCCAACATAGGAGCACCGCAATATGTAAGACAAATGCTAACAAGTATGAAAGGGGAAATTAACAATAACACAATAATAGCGGGAGACTTTAATACCCCACTCACACCTATGGACAAATCAACTAAACAGAAAATCAACAAAGAAACGCAAACTTTAAATGATACATTAGACCAGTTAGACCTAATTGATATCTATAGGACATTTCACCCCAAAACAATGAATTTCACCTTTTTCTCAAGTGCTCATGGAAACTTCTCCAGGATAGATCACATCCTGGGCCATAAATCTAACCTTGATAAATTCAAAAAAATCGAAATCATTCCAAGCATCTTTTCTGACCATAATGCATTAAGATTAGATCTCAATTACAGGAGACAGACTATTAAAAATTCCAACATATGGAGGCTGAACAACACACTTCTGAATAACCAACAAATCATAGGAGAAATCAAAAAAGAAATAAAAATATGCATAGAAACTAATGAAAATGAAAACACAACAACCCAAAACCTGTGGGACACTATAAAAGCAGTGCTAAGAGGAAAGTTCATAGCAATACTTAGGAATACTTAGGAATATATCTACCTAAAGAAATTAAAGATCTTCACGACCCAGATAATCATGATGATGTGATCACTCATCTAGAGCCAGACATCTTGGAATGTGAAGTCAAGTGGGCCTTAGAAAGCATCACTATGAACAAAACTAGTGGAGGTGATGGGATTCCAGTTGAGCTGTTTCAAATCCTGAAGGATGATGCTGGGAAAGTACTGCACTCTATATGCCAGCAAGTTTGCAAACTCAGCAGTGGCCACAGGACTGGAAAAGGTCAGTTTTCATTCCAATTCCAAAGAAAGGCAATGAAAAGAATGCTCAAACTACCACACAATTGCACTCATCTCACATGCTAGCAAAGTAATGCTCAAAATTCTCCAAACCAGGCTTCAGCAATACGTGAACCGTGAACTCCCTGATGTTCAAGCTGGTTTTAGAATAGGCAGAGGAACCAGAGATCAAATTGCCAACATCTGCTTGATCATCAAAAAAGCAAGAGAGTTCCAGAAAAATATCTATTTCTGCTTTATTGACTATGCCAAAGCCTTTGACTGTGTGGATCACAATAAACTGTGGAAAATTCTGAAAGAGATGGGAATACCAGACCACCTAACCTGCCTCTTGAGAAATCTGTATGCAGGTCAGAAAGCAACGGTTAGAACTGGACATGAAACAACAGAATGGTTCCAAAAAGGAAAAGCAGTACGTCAAGGCTGTATATTGTCACCCTGCTTATTTAACTTCTATGCAGAGTACATCATGAGAAATGCTGGACTGGAAGAAACAGAAGCTAAAATCAAGATTGCTGGGAGAAATATCAATAACCTCAGATATGGAGATGACACCACCCTTATGGCAGAAAGTAAGAGGAACTAAAAAGCCTCTTGATGAAAGTGAAAGAGGAGAGTGAAAAAGTTGGCTTAAAGCTCAACATTCAGAAAACGAAGATCATGGCATCTGGTCCCATCACTTCATGGGAAATAGATGGGGAAACAGTAGAAACAGTGTCAGACTTTGTTTTTTTTGGGCTCCAAAATCACTGCAGATGGTGACTCCAGCCATGAAATTAAAAGACACTCCTTGGAAGAAAAGTTATGACCAAGCTAGATAGTATATTCAAAAGCAGAGACATTACTTTGCCAACTAAGGTCCATCAGTCAAGGCTATGGTTTTTTCCTGTGGTCATGTATGGATGTGAAAGTTGGACTGTGAAGAAGGCTGAGTGCCGAAGAATTGATGCTTTTGAACTGTGGTGTTGGAGAGACTCTTGAGAGTCCCTTGGACTGCAAGGAGATCCAACCAGTCCATTCTGAAGGAGACCAACCCTGGGATTTCTTTGGAAGGAATGATGCTAAAGCTGAAGCTCCAGTACTTTGGCCATCTCATGCGAAGAGTTGACTCATTGGAAAAGGATCTGATGCTGGGAGAGATTGAGGGCAGGAGGAGAAGGGGATGACTGAGGATGAGATGGCTGGATGACATCATGGACTTGATGGACGTGAGTCTGAGTGAACTCCGGGAGGTGGTGATGGACAGGGAGGCCTGGCGTGCTGTGATTCATGGGGTCGCAAAGGGCTGGACACGACTGAGCGACTGAACTGAACTGAAAGAAACTAAAGACCTATATATAGAAAAGTATAAAACATTGATGAAAGAAATCAAAGAGAACACTAATAGATGGAGAAATATACCATGTTCATGGATCGGAAGAATCAGTATAGTGAAAATGAGTATACTACCCAAAGCAATCTACAGATTCAATGTAATCCCTATCAAGCTACCAGCGGTATTTTTCACAGAGCTAGAACAAATAATTTCAGAATTTGTATGGAAATAGAAAAAACCTCAAGTAGCCAAAGCAATCTTGAGAAAGAAGAATGGAACTGGAGAAATTAACCTGCCTGACTTCAGGCTCTCCTACAAACCCACAGTCATCAAGACAGTATGGTACTGGCACAAAGACAGAAATATAGATCAATGTAACAAAATAGAAAGCCTGGAGATAAATCCACACACCTATGGACACCTTATCTTCGACAAAGGAGGCAGGAATATACAATGGATTAAAGACAATCTCTTTAACAAGTGGTGCTGGGAAAACTGGTCAACCACTTGTAAAAGAATGAAACTAGACCACTTTCTAACACCATACATAAAAATAAACTCAAAATGGATTAAAGATCTAAGCATAAGACCAGAAACTGTAAAACTCCTAGAGGAGAACATAGGCAAAACACTCTCTGACAAATCACAGCAGGATCCTCTATGATCCACCTCCCAGAATTCTGGAAATAAAAGCAAAAATAAACAAATGGGATCTAATTAAAATGAAAAGCTTCTGCACAACAAAGGAAACTATAAGAAAGGTGAAAAGACAGCCTTCTGAATGGGAGAAAATAATAGCAAATGAAGCAACTGACAAACAACTAATCTCAAAAATATACAAGCAACTTATGCAGCTCAATTCCAGAAAAATAAACGACCCAATCAAAAAATGGGCCAAAGAACTAAATAGACATTTCTCCAAAGAAGACATACGGATGGCTAACAAACACATGAAAAGATGCTCAACATCACTCATTATCAGAGAAATGCAAATCAAGACCACAATGAGGTACCATTTCACACTAGTCAGAATGGCAGCAATCCAAATGTCTACAAGCAATACATGCTGGAGAAGGTGTGGAGTAAAGGAAACCCTCTTACGCTGTTGGTGGTAATGCAAAGTAGTACAGCAACTATGGAGAACAGTGTGGAGATTCCTTAAAAAATTGCAGATAGAACTGTCTTATGACCCAGCAATCCCACTGCTGGGCATACACACTGATGAAACCAGAACTGAAAGAGACACGTGGACCCCAATGTTCATCGCAGCACTGTTTATAATAGCCAGGACATGGAAACAACCTAGATGGTCATCAGCAGATGAAGGGACAAGAAAGCTGTGGTACATATACACTATGGACTATTACTCAGCCATTAAAAAGAATACATTTGAATCAGTTCTAATGAGGTAGATGAAACTGGAGCCGATTATACAGAGTGAAGTAAGCCAGAAAGAAAAACACCAATACAGTATACTAACACATATATATGGAATTTAGAAAGATGGTAATGATGACCCTGTATGTGAGACAGCAAAAGAGACACAGATGTATAGAACAGTCTTTTGGACTCTGTGGGAGAGGGAGAGGGTGGGATGATTTGGGACAATGGCATTGAAACATGTATACTATCATGTAAGAAATGAGTCGCCAGTCTATGTTTGATACAGGATATAGGATGCTTGGGGCTGGTGCACGCGGATGATCCAGAGAGATGATATGGGGTGGGAGGTGGGAGGGGGATTCAGGATTGGGAACTTGTGTACACCCGTGGCTGATTCATGTCAATGTATGGCAAAACCAATACAGTATTATAAAGCAAAATAAAGTAAAAATAAAAATTAATAAAAAAAAGAAAGCAAACTTGTGGGGAGGGAAAAATTGGAAGACTGGACTTGACATATGCTATATATAGAATAGATATATTTTATCTGTAGAATATAGATATATACAGAATATCTATATATATAGAATAGATAACATATATATATATATGTATAGAATTTATAACTAATAAAAACCCTACTGAAAAGCACAGGAGGCTATTCAATATGCTGTAATGACTGATGCAGGAACAGAATCTACGAAAGAGTGCATACACGTATATGTGTAACTGATCACTTTCCTCTACAGCAGATACTAACAGAGTGTTGTAAATCAACTATATTTCAATAAAAATGTTAGAAAGAAACAAAATCCACAGTGGTAAGGGGAACAGTGAGGAAGTACACATAGGGAAAAATAAACGTATTTGCTGGCTTGGTGTGGCTTTTTCTCTTTTCAACCAGCTGAACTAGTTTACGCCTGAGAAAGTGACGTGAACAGCAGGGCAGGTAGCTGCAGATGCTTGCCATGGCTATAGTTACATATGGGGACTTTACAGAACCAAACGGTATAAGACCCAGGTCACATCCAAGTCTGACAAAGTCATGAGACGTGAAAAGCAATGAAAATCCTTAAAAACTGAGACTCTTTACATACCCCGAATGATTGTGGTGGGCTCTGCTGGTGTATTTTACAGATGAACTGACTAAAAAGAAGGCCTGAAGTGGCCGACAAAACAGAAATGATGGAGGAGATTTACAGTGTTTGGTACCTGTTGTTGCTTAGTCGCTAAGTCATGTCCTACCCTTTAGGGACCCCATGGACTGTAGCTCACCAGGCTCCTCTGTCCTTGAGATTTCCCAGGCAATAATACTGGAGTGGGTGGCCATTTCCTTCTCCAGGGGATCTTCCCGACCCAGGGATTAGGGAACAGTTATAGCGTAAGTATTGTTGAGCCAGGCCCAGCTGCTGGATCCCTGCTATGTTGAGACAAGGCTCCCTGTGGCCTTCTCCCTGCCTGGACCTTGCAGGACTGTCCTTCACCCGCTTCCCGGCACCCCCACTTCCATTTCAGTGCACACTTGTGCCTGGCTTGCTGTCAACCGCACTCCCGGGATATGCTCTTCTGTGTATCTAGGTTCCTGCTGATGTTCCTCTTCGATACTGATGTGCTGGGTCACTGATCCTTCGTATCTGTGCATCCTGGTATAGTGGATTGTATATGTTCAGTTGAGCCCCAGTATATGACAGCCGCTGCTGCAGCTGCAGCTAAGTCACTTCAGTTGTGTCCGACTCTGTGCGACCCCACAGATGGCAGCCCACCAGGCTCCCCTGTCCCTGGGATTCTCCAGGCAAGAACACTGGAGCGGGTTGCTGTCTCCTTCTCCAATGCAGGAAAGTGAATATGACAGCTAATATCTAAACACATACTTCAGCTGTGTACTTGCATCTTGGCCCGCTGCCCATAAGGAGACTGTCACTTTTCAAACAGCGTGAATCTTCTCCTTAGTCTTTTCATGGCTGCCTTCATCTCCTGGTTCCTCAGGGTGTAGATCAGGGGGTTCAGGACAGGAATGATGACAGTGAGGTTGATGGAGACAGCTCTGTCCATGGGGAGGGCGGAAAAGGGCCGGGCGTAGACGTAGATACACGGCACGAAGTGAAGGGTGACCACCGTGATGTGGGCGGTGCAGGTGGAGACGGCTTTCCCCCTGCCCTCCCCGGCCTGAGACCTTATTAATAATAATATGACCATGTACGATACAAGGAGGAAGACGAACCACAGGGTGGTGAGCAGTCCGCTGTTGGAAATCATCAGGAGCTCCAGAGAGGAGGTGTCCGTGCAGGCGAGTGTGAGGACCTGGGGGACGTCGCAGTAGAAACCGTCCAGGACGTTGGGTCCGCAGAAGGGGAGGGGGAGCAGCAGGGAGATCTGCACGATGGAGTGGACGAAGCCCCCCGCCCAGGAGGCCACGATGAGGGCAGTGCAGCGCCCCCGACTCATGACGGTCACGTAGTGCAGGGGCTTGGAGATGGCCACGTACCGATCCAGTGCCATCAGTGACAAAGAAAATACATCCACCCCTCCAATAAGATGAAAGAAAAACATCTGGGTGAAGCAGCCGTTGAAGGAGATGGCCTTTCTCTGGACCAGAAGGTCCACCAGGACCTTGGGGGCTGTGATGGAGGAGAAGCAGATGTCGGCAACAGATAAATTCCGGAGCAAAAAGTACATGGGGGTGTGAAGGCGAGAATCCCAGGTCACTGTGACCATGATGAGGAGGTTTCCCAGCAGAGTGGTGACGTACACCAAAAGGAGGAAGAGAAACAGGACCACGCTCAGTTCTTGATTCTGGGTCAGGCCGAGGAAAATAAATTCTTTCACCCTGGTGCCGTTTCCCAGCTCCATGGACGCATCCTCTTTTTGTCTGTATTCTGAAGTCTACTTCATATGGCAGTGCTCAGGTATTCATTTTATTTTCTTCTGTGAATGCAATTCAGGTATTCCTCAGGTGGCTGCAGTGTTTGCAACGTGCCTAATTGTCCAAATTTTTAAGATTGCAATCCGTTTGGTGGTTCAATCAAATTATCATATAAGAAATCATTCAGTTAATTGTTTTCCTATAAAACTATTTTTGAAAAGAAAAAACATTTGTGTTAGGTAGGGACTTTTAATTTACATCTAATTTTATTTAATATGCTTTTGTTTTAAAATATTGTTATCATTTTAAATTTCACACCAATTAATTTTTCATTAGATGTTCTCTTTTTTATTTGTATCATGTTTTTGTTTTTTACTTTTTAAAAAGCTTTTTATTTTATATTGGCATATAGCCAGTTAACAACATCGTGGTCATTTCAGGTGGACAGCAAAAGAACTTACCCATACATACACACGTTTCCACTCTCCCCTAAACGCACCTCCCATCTAGGGTGCCAGGTGACTCAATTCCTGGGCTATACGGTAGGGCTTTGTTGGTTATCCGTTTCAAATACAGCAGAGTGTACATGTCCATCGCAAACTCCCCAGCTATCTCTTCCTGCCCTTCTTCCCCGCTGGCAATCATAAGTTCATTCTCCACTGGTGTCAGGAGCTGTCTGAAGCATTTTTCATGTTCAAACCATATCTTTGTATTAAAAGAGAAGACACAGTTCCAGGCATTGTGAACCGATAGTCTACAAGTTTAACACGCTTTTAGTAAATGTTCTGTTGTGCTTAGTAACTCAGTTGTGACTGACTCTTTGCGACCCCATGGACTGTAGCCCACCAGGCTCCTCTGTCCATGAGGATTCCCCAGGCAAGTATACGGGAGTGGGGTGCCATGCCCTCCTCCAGGGGGTCTTCCTGACCCAGGGATTGAGCCCAGGTCTCTGGCATTGCAGGCAGATACTTTACCATCTGTCACCAGGGAATTCCCTAAATATTGTTGACTTGCTAAAACAAGAGACATAGCCTGTTTCTGATTACAGTGTTGCAGTGTATGGGTCGGTTTCCTTTGACTAGGCCGTTTTATACAGAATTTCTTAAAACTACAGTTTATTATTTTGTGTAGGTAACTTGTCACTGTGATTATACTGATGAGACAATTCACTTAATAGTTGTTTTAAAATATTTTATATTTGCTGTCAGAGAACAGACTGAAGCGATGTTCAGTTGCTCAGTTGTGTCTGACTCTTTGTGACCGCATGAACTGCAGTACTCCAGGCTGAAACAATGTGTAAATCCAAACCTCAAAGGATGTTTTAATATTTCTTATTGTGGTCAAAACACAAACATGAGAGCTACCCTCTTATCAAAAGTTTCAAATGCAGACTTAGTTATTGTTAACTGTGGCCACAGTCGTGCACAGCAAATCTCCGGAACATATTCATCTTGTATAACTGACGTGATTCTTGTTTGAATCTGAGGGAGACAATAAGGACAGTGGCCCAGTTCTGAGACATGGTCCAGACTGTATCAGGCAAGCTCCCCATTGCCTCTTTCCTTCTGTGAGTCAAGAATAAAGAGCAGGGGATCACAGTGGGGAGAGACACTGGTATCATTAGAATGATATATATTAAACACACACACACACATATATATATATATATATATATATATACACATACTAATTTTGTATAACAAAAGTGTTTGATAAAGTCTGTTTGAAGATAAGGTGCTGGCAGAATGGGGCTCTGAAAATCACACTGAATGGATCACATTTCTGTATTCCTCTTAACATAACACCCTTCTTTCCGATGGTTAACACCCACCTTTGCCATCTTTGTCACTGAGAAGACCATCTTAGCGCTGAGATATTTCATAGAGCTGAGAAGTATTAACATCGAACTATTTTTACAAAGTCAGTAATGACATCTCAATTTCTCTATGCATAATCTTTAACCTTAGCTAGAAGTTAAATGTTTTTACCTAATTCCTTCGATCCTGAAACTCCAAGTCTGAAGTGTATGCCATTGGGTCAAGCACAGAACAAAATGCTGGTGACATTAATTCCTGAAAGCTTTGTTTCTGAAGGTGAAGCCCTTTGGAGACTAAATATCTTAGTGTCTTTTCTCCCCTTTCAGGAGAGAAAGGGCAGGTTCAAAGATTCACATCTTCAAGGTTCTTTCACCGTGCCTTATGCACAACTCCCTTAACGCCTGGCCTCATATAAGAACTGGAAAGGGAATATTATTGGACAAGGAAGGGAAGTCAAGTGCCTGAGCGTGCTCTTGGTGATGAATTTTCAGTGGGAGCTATTAAAAATCACCAGGATACACACACAAACACACACACGTATGCATGGACACATTTTAATTGGTGTCCAGATTATTCAGAGGCAGTAGGTGAAATCTATGCCTTTGTCCACAGCTCAGTCAAAAGTTTCTTAACACATGACAGACTTAAAGGTCCAATTGCTGGGGTGTTAGGCTCAGAGGACGCCATAGAAAGTAGATTTAATTCCATTGCTGAAAGCCAGAGAAAGAAAACTGGACCTCAGGTCCTTTGCTGTTCGTCTACACAGGGTGCTCGTAGTCCCATGGGTCTCCTCACAGAGAGAAACGTGACTGAGGTGATGTTTGGGGACCACACGGCGCTCTTGGTTTCCAATACTGCACCCATAGGACTCTCCGTTTCCACACAGCAAGATAAGGACATTGCAAAGTTGTCCACACAATTACGGTAGTTTAATAACAATCTAATTTATCAAACAATTTCATTTCATATAGAATGTGCTTTGCTTCCAGAATGCTGATGGGTTTCAATATACCTGCTTTCAATTTTGTTTTAGTATATTAAACTAGTCTATATGATAAAAACTATAGGTATACTTGTGTGTTTGAGATGAGTATTTTCCCCACCTTTGTAGAAATATAATTGACTTATGCCCTGGTGGCTCAGTCAGTAAATAATAATAATAATATATATGTAATTATTAATATATATAATATATGTATACATATAATGTATATAATGTATGTATATAATATAATATATATTACATACATATATACATATATTTATACATAGTATAATATACATATTATATATTATATACATATATTACATATAATATGTATATACATATATAAATATGAAAACTTCATGTTATACATTACATATATATTATATTATAATTATATGATCTTAATCATATAATACTATTACATGTAATATATAATAATATATGATTATGTATAATATATATTGTAATATATGACAAAATATTATAATATATAATAAGGTATTATAAGGTATAATATAGTATAATTATCTAATAGTATATAACAGTATAATAATTATATTATACCTTATATAATAGTATATACTATTATATAATTATACTATATTGTATACTATAATATTATTATAACATAATATATAGTATATTATATTAGTATAGTATATAGTATATACTCTAAGATATTATAGTATAATAGTATATATATTAGTATATAATAGTATATAGTATAATAGTATAGTATATATATTAGTAATTATATATAATATATTTAATTATAATATAAGTACAATATATAATAATATATCTCTAGTAATATAATTATAAATATATATTTAAATGTATATTTACTATATATTTATATTGTTTATATTATACATATTATACATATTTATCCACATCTTTATTCATTCATTCACCGAGGGACACTTAGATTGTCTTTATATCTTGGGTATTATGAATAAGCTACAATGACCGTGGCAGTTCTTATACTTCTTCTAGAGGCTGATTTCATTTTCTTTGGATATATACCCAGAGGTGGAATTGCTAGATCATTTGTAGTTCTACTTTCAATTTCTTGAAAAACCTCTATATTGGTTTTCAAAGTGGCTGTACCGGTTTATATTCCGACCAAGAGTGTACAAGGGTTTCCTCTTCTCCATGTCCTTGCTGACACTTACCTCATGTCTTTTTGACTATAGCTGTTCTAATAGAGGGGCTCCCTGGTGGCTCATTGGTAAAGAATCTGCCTGTAACTCAGAGACCTGGGTTTGACCCCTCGATTGGGAAGATCCCTCGGAGAAGGAAATGGCAAGCTACTCCAGATGTTGAGTAATATCTCATTGTGAGTTTGATTTGCATTTCCCTGATGTTTTGTGATGTTGAGCACCTTGTCATATACCTGTTGACATTTGTATGTCTTGTTTGGAAAAAGATCTATTCAGTTCCTTTGCCTGTTTTAAAACTGAAAATTTTTTTCCTGCTATTAAGTTGCATGAGTTCTTTATACATTTTGTATATTAACCCCTTACCTGATATACGATTTATAAATATCTTCTCCCATTCTTTAGGTTGTTTTTTCATTTGTTGATTATGTATCTTGTTTTGCAGATACTTTTTAGTTTTTTTCCCCATGGAAATGCATTTTATTGTAATTATAGCACCGTGTACATGTCAATCCCAAATTCCAAATCTGTCCCCTCTCTGGACTCTTTCCCAGCTAGTAATCATATGTTTGTTCTCTAAATCTGTGAATCTGATTTTGTTTTGTAAATAAGTTCATTTGTATAATTTTTTTAAAGATTCTATGTATCGGTGATATCATATGATATTTGCCTTTATCTGATTTACTTCACTTAGTATGATAATCTCCAGGTTTATCTATGTTGCTGCAAATGGCATTATTTCATTCTTTTTAATAGCTAATTAATATTCCATCATATATATGCATGACATCTTCTTTACTTATTCATCTGTTGATGGACATTAGGTTGAGAAGCTTTTAATGTGATGCAGCCTCATTTGTTAATTTTGGCTTTGTTACTTGTGCTTTTGGTGTCAGATTAAAAAAATCATTGCCAAGACCAAAGTCAAGGAGTTTTCCTTCCATTTTCCTTCTAGGAGTTTTGTGGTATCAAGTCTTATGCTTAGACTTGATATTTAATCCATGCAAGTGAATTTTTGTGAGTGATGTAAGATACGGGTCCAATTTTGATATTATGCATGTGGTTATCCAACTTTCCCAGCAACACTGATTGAGCTGAGTATCCTTTCCCCATTGGATATTCTTGGCTTCCCCCACCTCCAGCCCCATAAATTAAATGATTGCAATTGTATGGCTTTATTTCTGGGTTCTTGATTCTGTTCCGTTGGTCTCTATGTCTATTTTTATGCTAGTATTATGCTGTTTTGATTACTATAGCTTTATAATATAGTTTCAAATGATAGGTGAGAAGCCTCTAGCTTTTTTCTTTCTCAGGATTGCTTTGACTATGGAGTCCTTGTGGTAGCACACAAATTTAAGGATTGCTCTTCTATTTTTGTGAAAATTGCTTTTGGAATTTTGATGGGGATTACATGGAATCTGTAGCTATCTTTGAGTAGAATGTATACTTTGTAATATGAATTCTCCCAGTCCATTAGCATGGATTATCTTTCCATTAATTGGTATTTTATTCAATTTCTTTAATCAGTATTTTATAGTTTTCAGTGAACAGATATTTCATCTCTTTGGTTAAGTTTATTCCTTAGTATTTTACTCTTTTGATGCAGCTGTAAATTCAGTTGGTTTCTTAATTTTTCTGATAGATTGTTGTTAGTGTATAGAAGTGATGCTCGTTTTGACTTTTGTGATTTACAGTTTTGTAACTATATGTGACTCTATTCCTCAAGTATTCTAGGATGATATGTTATGAATCTGAGAATTGGTATTTTTCATCAGTCGTGAAAATTTCCCCGTTATATGCACTCAATATGCCAGCAAATTTGGAAAACTCAGCAGTGGCCACAGGACTAGAAAAGGTCAGTTTTCATTCCAATTCCAAAGAAAGGCAACGCCAAAGAATACTCAAACTACCACATAATTGCACTCATCTCACATGCTAGTAAAGTAATGCTCAAAATCCTCCAAGCCAGGCTTCAGCAATACATGAACAGTGAACTCCCTGATGTTCAAGCTGGTTTTAGAAAAGGCAGAGGAACCAGAGATCAAATTGCCAACATCCGTTGGATCATGGAAAAAGCAAGAGAGTTCCAGAAAAACATCTATTTCTGCTTTATTGACTATGCCAAAGCCTTTGACTGTGTGGATCACAAGAAACTGTGGAAAATTCTGAAAGAGATGGGAATACCAGACCACCTGACCTGCCTCTTGAGAAACCTATCTGCAGGTCAGGAAGCAACAGTTAGAACTGGACATGGAACAACAGACTGGTTCCAAATAGGAAAAGGAGTGCGTCAAGGCTGTATATTGTCACCCTACTTATTTAACTTCTATGCAGAGTACATCATGAGAAATGCTGGACTGGAAGAAGCACAAGCTGGAATCAAGATTGCCAGGAGAAATATCAATAACCTCAGATATGCAGATGATACCACCCTTATGGCAGAAAGTGAAGAGGAGCTAAAAAGCCTCTTGATGAAAGTGAAAGAGGAGAGTGAAAAAGTTGGCTTAAAGCTCAACATTCAGAAAACGAAGATCATGGCATCTGGTCCCATCACTTCATGGGAAATAGATGGGGGAACAGTGGAAACAGTGTCAGACTTTATCTTTTTGGGCTCCAAAATCACTGCAGATGGTGACTGCGGCCATGAAATTAAAAGACGCTTACTCCTTGGAAGAAAAGTTATGACCAAGCTAGATAGTATATTCAAAAGCAGAGACATTACTTTGCCAACTAAGGTCTGTCTAGTCAAGGCTATGGTTTTTCCTGTGGTCATGTATGGATGTGAGAGTTGGAATGTGAAGAAGGCTGAGCGCTGAAGAATTGATGCTTTTGAACTGTGGTGTTGGAGAAGACTCTTGAGAGTCCCTTGGACTGCAAGGAGATCCAACCAGTTCGTTCTGAAGGAGATCAACCCTGGGATTTCTTTGGAAGGAATGATGCTGAAGCTTAAACTCCAGTACTTTGGCCACCTCATGTGAAGAGTTGACTCATTGGAAAAGACTCTGATGCTGGGAGGGATTGGGGCAGGAGGAGAAGGGGACGACCGAGGATGAGATGGCTGGATGGCATTACGGACTCGATGGACGTGAGTCTGAGTGAACTCCTGGTGATGGTGATGGACAGGGAGGCTTGGCGTGCTGTGATTCATGGGGTCGCAAAGAGTCGGACACGACTGAGCAACTGAACTGAACTGATCCCATAAAATAGTGACCCTTCCTATTATTTTTTCATTCATATTATTTTTTTCATTCTGGAACTCATGTCAGATATATTATTTGTTAGATTTGTTCATCTTCTTTCCTACGTATCTTAACCATCCTTCTTGTGTATTCTATCTCATATGTGTCCCATTTCAGGGAGTTATTCAGTTCATATTCAGCTTTCATTTCTAGAAGTTTTATTTTATTCTGTTTACAAATTTACTTTTCTCTTTTATTATCTTTTTTCCTTGCTCATTTAAAAACTTTAATGTTTGTTTTTAGCTTTGAATTTACTTTGGGTTCTGTATCTGGTTACTTCCGTGTTCAAAGACCTTGAGGGTCACATTGTGCTTTGGTTGTTTTATTTATTTGACTGTGTTGGTCTTTGTTGCGGCCTGCTGACTATTTGCTGCTCACAGGCTCAACCTCCCTGTGGCATGTGGGATCTTGGTTCCCTGACCAGGGATTGAACCCTTCTCCCCTGCATCGAAAGATACATTCTGAACCACTGGACCACCAGGGAAGTCCTTGGTTATTTCTTTTGATTCTTCCTAATAATGACTTGTTTCTGCATGCATTTAAAATTTTGTTCTATGAATTTGTGCTCAAGCTATTTATGTGGAAATCTTCAGAGTCTTAGGTTTAGTGTGCATTCCTTCAGATAAGGGAAATATTTGTTTCTTTCAAGCATCACAAAGCATTATTAACCCTGCATTGCTGTTAATTCTTCCTTTTGGTGTTTCTTATTTCATAGGCAGTGCAAACTTCAATCTGAGACTTGTGTCAGGGTTTTGAAGTCTCAGAAATGATTCTTTTTCCACATGAAGTTCAGGTTGAGGCAAACAAGTTTCACTGTAATCTCTGCCGGTGGGATGATTTTTTATCCAGCTTACCCTTCCACTGGTGGAGGAGTATTCAATTCTTTGGTTTTCTGCTTTATATTAATTTTTTTGTCCTAAGCTTTTCCCTTCTCTTCTTGTGAACTCTGATATGCACATGAGTGGATGTTTGCAATAAGCAATGAGTGTGCAGGTTTAGATCAAGACTTTGTTTCATGATATGTACGCTTCCATTTTGCCTAAAATAGCTTTTTTCTCTATGGATATTGATGGTGTATTAGAAAACAATGGTTCATGTAATTTGATTTTATGTGTTATTTTTGTTATTTTGTTATTTGTGTTACTTTTGTTATTTTCAATAATATTTCAGTGAATTCCTTACAGAACTTGTGGTGTAGCATCTTAACATCTGAGAATAATGACTCCCCCCCTCTATTTTCCCACATTTTTATGCTTTGTCATTTTTCTTGTGTTTTTGAGTTGTAAATGAATTGAAGTGCAATAATTAATATTAGTGGTGATAGCAGGTATTATCTTCTATTAAGGACAGTAATAAAACTGTTTTAATATTTAGTCATTAAGTATAATATTTGGAGCTGCTTGGGTTGGAAAAACTGGACTGATAGATTTGCTAGTGATCACTGGGGTCTTCTGTGCAATTTAGATGTAATATTGTGAACTGCTTTTCAAATATGAGTTTTAAATGTTCTGAGCAATTTTGTTCTGTGTTTTTGCAAGCATAATTTCTGCCTGTCTGGAAAGGTAGTTTAATATGGAAAAGTTATCATACTGGATCTTTGTAATAGGAGAAAATACTATGATTTTATCTTGTGGATTGTGTCCTCAGATTTCAGAACTAAATCTTAATGTCTATCTGAACTAAAGGCCTCAGAACATGAGGCCTCTTAATGAAAGGTCACAAGAGCTACCAGGGCTTGTACTGGTGCTCCAGAGCTGCTGGCTGGATTATAAGAAGGCCCACCTTGCCTGTGGACTAGCCTTTATATTAGATTTATTTTTAAAATCAGGTAGCCAAATAGTTAATATTTTCAATACGCCTTCAAAAGAAAAAAAAAAGAGGTTACTGAATCCATGGGGTTGGATCTTTTAATAATATTTCATAAATCCAGATAATGTTAATCTGGTAGTTATCCTCCTTCAGGCTTTTGTCAGTTAACAGTTTTGGTGGCTCAGATGGTAAAGAATTTAACTGCAATGCAGAAGACCTGGGTTTGATTCCAGGGTGGGGAGGATCCCCTGGAGATGGCACTGGCTAACCCACTTGCCTAGAAAATTTCAAGGACAGTTCCAAGGAGGCTGGTGGGCTACAGTCTATGGGACCCCAAAGAGTGAGCACACACATAATACTTGCTATATGCTGCTGCTGCTGCTGCTAAGTCGCTTCAGTCAAATCTGACTCTGTGAGACCCCATAGATGGCAGCCCACCAGGCTCCCCCGTCCCTTGGATTCTCCAGGCAAGAACACTGGAGTGGGTTGCCATTTCCTTCTCCAATGCATGAAAGTGAAAAGGGAAAGTGAAGTCGCTCAGTTGTGCCTGACCCTTAGCGACCCCATGGACTGCAGCCCACCAGGCTCCTCCGTCTGTGGGATTTTCCAGGCAAGAGTACTGGAGTGGGGTGCCATTGCTTTCTCTGACTTGCTATATAGTTCCTGTTAATATTCTTTACTGAGGTGGTCACTTTCTGTTTTTCAATTCCTGGCTTCTTAAGTATGTTTTGCTTTCCAGTGATGTGGGCTGATTTATGATGAATATTTTCTGAGCCACTGAAATAATTGCACCTTTTCATATTTTATTCTATAATTGCAGTGAATTATATTAATATTTCTTTTTGAAACTGGAATAAATTCTACTTGACCTTGCTGTTATTACATAAAGCATTGCTGTGGAACTTGCTAATATTTTACAAGAATTTTACATCTATTTCTAAAGATGTGATTGGTACGTTTACCTACATTAGATATATGATATTATTAGATCAATTAGATGCTATTATATAGTTTGTCAATAGGGTTATGATATCCTTATGGAATGTATTAAGAAGTGCTCTAAAAATAAAAAGAAAATTGGAATTACTGGATCCTTGAATATTTATTGGAAATCATCCACAAAGTTATTTGGATCTAAAATTTTTTCAAAGGATCTGTCTTTGGCAATTTTTTTGGTTCATCTATAATTATTGATTTGCTAAGGTGTTTTCTCTTTTAGCCAATTTTTATTAACTATATTTTCTATGGAAATTATATGGTCTCTTCCATCCTGTAAATTTTCAATGCTTTGAGTCTTCTTTTCTTTAGTAGGCTACAAGTTCATAGCATGTATTTATTTGTTCCACGAGAGAAGTGTAACTCTCGAATGTGCCTGGGTCTTTGGGGAATAACAGGATCTTTCCTAGAATGGAATATCTTATCAGGTTTCCATAAGATAAGAGAAATATTTTCCTTACTTTCACAGTATGGAACTGTAGTAGCAGTATCTTTGGTCCCTAAAGTGAGGAAATACTAGAGTTTCAAAATTTATTTTAATACTAAGAAACAAATATAAATAATATATAACATAATGCCCACAATAATAAAGGTGTTATAGGTGGTCAGAATTTGGTTACAGTCTGTTTTGAAATACTGAATTAATGGCAGTTTTTTGTGCTCCTAAAACATAAGATTGGCAAAATAAAACTTGTTTGCTTTCTGTCTGTCTCTCTTTGGGAAAGTGTATGTGCGTACGTATGTGCGTGCATGAGACAGGGACTGATTATTTTGTATTTTTGAATATTGAGTTTGTTAAATTCTAAGATAAATCTTTTCTTTCCTTTACATTTGAATGTCCCTGAAATTGAGATGCATCTTAAAATCAGTGAGTATGTATAATTTGGCAGCTCTCCTTTTTTACTCCCTAGCTGTTATTAGAGTGCAAATGTATTTTACTGTGGATGACATTTTCAGTCAAAATGCGGTGAGTATAGCTGCTATAGAAAATGCCTGAAGTTCCATCGGTGCCTCGTTTCACGAAATAGAAACAATTCACTTGGTATGACATAGGAGAAACAGTGAAATCTGCAATACATGCACTGTGTTATCTTTCTAGACTTTAAGAAACTAGAAACTGGAAAACCTACCTGGCCCCAGTAAATTAAAACAAAGGGATGCGGTCTTGCGTAAAGCTTACAGTGAGGATCATAGCACGCTCTGACTCAGTCGTTTCCTTTCCTTTGATCCATGAGGGAGCATCTGTTCAAGAAGTAAAGTCAATGTTGCTTTATTCTTTTATTTTTTCGGCTGCATCGTATGACATGTGGGATCATATTCCCATCCAGGGATCACACCTCTGCCCCCTATCAAATCTGTGCAGTGGAAGTGAGGATGCTTAACCACTGGACCACTGGGGAAGTCCCTGAAGAAGTAATGTCATCTTTAAATAGTAAAAAACCAAGATTAAGTAGAATTTGGTCTCATATTCTTACATACATTCATTTCATCCCTTTCCAAGTATTTGAAACACTTATTTAAAGCTTTTATGGGTCAGACACTAATTTACACCCTGAGAATGTAAAGGAGAATTTGATGTACTAATTGGAAGTTTTATGGAATTTTTAAAACATTGCAATAAGGGAAATGGTAAACAGGTACACATAGGAAAAATAAAAGCATTTATTGGCTTGGATATACTTTTTTCTATTTTCAGCCAAACTAGCTTCTGCCTGAGGCCGTGTTGTGGGCGGTAGGGCAGGCAGTCCCATTGGCTGTACTTACATGTGGCCACTTCACCAAATCAGACGGTGTGAGTCCCAGGTCACGTCTAAGTCTGACAGAGTCACAGAGACTGGCAGGCAATGCAGATGTTTCAAAACTAAAACGCTTTACATGTAACACGGTTGTGGGGGCTGTGGCAGTGTATTTCATAGATGAGCTCACTGAAAGAGCAGGCCCCAATTTGCTGACAGAACAGAAATGGTAGAGAAGAATGTCCCTGGACAGAGTTTGGTAACAAGCATATGCTTAGGAAATAGTCACAGGGTAACTGTTGTTGCACTGGGACCCAGAAGCTGTATCCCTGCTTTGCTGAGACAGAGGCCCGGGTGGCCTACTGCCTGCCTGGATGTCAGAGTGCTGTCCTTCACCCTTTGTCTGGACACCCATTTCTAGTACAGTCTGCCTCTGGGCCTGGCTTGTTGTCAATTACTCTTCAAGAACTAGGTTCTTTCCTGAAACTTCCTGCTGGTGTTCCTTTCTGATACAGGTGTTCCAGGTCGCCGGTCCCTTGTACCTGTGCCTACCTGGTCTAGTTAATCGTCTACATACAGTTGAGCCCCTGAATATGACAGCTAATATTTTAAGAAAATATTTCAATTATATACTTACATCTTGATCCACAATCTATAAGGAGACTATCCCCTTTCAGAAAGCAAGAATTGTCTCCTCAGCCTCCGCATGGCTGCCTTCATCTCCTGGTTCCTCAGGGTGTAGATCATGGGGTTCAGGACAGGAATGATGACAGTGAAGGTGATGGAGACAGCTCTGTCCGTGGGGAGGGCGGAGAAGGGCCGGGCGTAGACGTAGATGCAGGGCACGAAGTGAAGGGTGACCACCGTGATGTGGGCGGTGCAGGTGGAGACGGCTTTCCTCCTGCCCTCCCCGGAGTGGGACCTCAGCATCGTCAGGATGACTGTGTAGGACACAAGAAGCAGGATGAACCACAGGGTGGTGACCAGGCCGTTGTTGGAAATCATCAGGAGCTCAAGGGCAAAGGTGTCCGTGCAGGCGAGTGTGAGCACCTGCGGGACGTCACAGTAGAAACCGTCCAGGACGTTGGGTCCGCAGAAAGGGAGGGGGAGCAGCAGGGAGGTCTGCACGATGGAGTGGACAAAGCCCCCCGCCCAGGAGGCCACGATGAGGGCAGTGCAGCGCCCCCGACTCATGACGGTCACGTAGTGCAGGGGCTTGGAGATGGCCACGTAGCGGTCAAAGGCCATGACCGAGAGGGAGAAGATGTCTGCGCCCCCGAGCAGGTAGAAGAAGAACATCTGTGTGAGGCAGCCACGGAAGGAGATGGCCTTTCTCTCTGAAAGGAGGTCCACCAGGACCTTGGGGGTTGTGATGGAGGAAAAGCAGATGTCCAGGACGGAGAGGTTGCGGAGCAGGAAGTACATGGGGGTCTGGAGGCGAGACTCACAGCTCACAGTGACCATGATGGCAACATTTGCTAACACAGTTGTTACATAAACCACAGATAAAAGGAAAAACAGGAGCACACTCAGCTCTTGAGATTGGGTAAGTCCACAAAAGATAAATTCCGACACCCTGGTGTGATTTTTCAAGGCCATTGGATGACATTTATTCCTCCAGGTACAGCTTTGATGGAGAGGAGAATGGCAACCCACTCCAGTATTCTTGCCTGGATAATTCCATGGAGGTAAGGGCCATGTGGTCTTAGGGAGAGAGAACAAGAGAATGAGGCAAATATTTCCAAATCTCAGAGGACAGGTACTTGAGGAAAAAGTAAAAGAACTGCATGGCACATGCTTTTTGCCACATTTTGAAATATAAAGTCAAACCAAAAGTCTTCTAAGAACACTGAGCACAGGAAAAAGATGAAGTGTTTAGAAATTAACAAATAGTTTATGTACTTCCAGGGAAATTCACGCCCTCCTGGGCAAAGGAAGTGTATATCCTGCAGTCTACAACACCGAGTGTTGCTTTCAGTGTGTTAGGGGAGATTTCCTGGAGGAGGTGACGTCAGAGATGATTTCGAAGGACTGATATTACTAGAAGGGAAGGCCCACAGTTTTGGATCTGTGTTCCCCTTGTTCTCCCCACCTACCATGCCCTCCCACTCTCATGATCTTCTCACTGATGAGCAGTGATCTTTCAGACTCCGGGAGCTGGTGATGGACAGGGAAGCCTGGCACGCTGCAGTCCATGGGATCGCAAAGAGTTGGGCGTGACTGAGCGACTGAACCGAACCGATCTTTCAGCATTCAGGTCCCGAGTCTCCTCCTCGGTGAGCGTTTTCCTGACATCCTTTTATGACGCCCTTTCTGGCGCCTATAACGGGTTATTCCATCTAATTTTGTCTGTCTCTCCTCAGTTCCGTGTATTTCCTGTTACATCTCAAGCCCATCCTGTCTGCTCAGTATTTCATTTGTCCTAACGCCATCCACCTCATGAGAAGAGCTGACTCACTGGAAAAGACTCTGATGCTGGGAGGGACTGGGGGCAGGAGGAGAAGGGGACGACAGAGGATGAGATGGCTGGATGGCATTACCGACTCGATGGACGCGAGTCTGAGTGAACTCCGGGAGTTGGTGATGGACAGGGAGGCCTGGTGTGCTGCGATTCATGGGGTCGAGAGAGTCGGACACGACTGAGCGACTGAACTGAACTGAACTGAACTGAACTGAATGCCATCCAAGCTTTCCTTAGTCTGGGGCACATGTTAGGTGCTCAGTAGTTTGTTTTTTTTTTTTAAATTAATGAATACACTTTGCTGGTAAGTGCACATCCTGATTTACAAGCCTTGGCATCGGATTGTGTGTGAACGAGCAAAAAGGATCTAGACAAACATAAGAAACCCTTTGTTAATGTCTTTGACTTGGCCTTAGGGATAGAGAGATTTGTTTTCTGCTCCAGGCTGTAAAATAGCTCTGTGACCTTGAGAAAGTTCTGCTGCCTCTCTGGCCTCTGATCCTCAGTTCGAAAACGTAAGAGCAGTCTAGAATGATGCAATGTTGTGCACCATCCAGTGTGATGCAGTGTGAGACAGGCGTAAGAGCTCTGGGGGAGCATCAGCTCTGGAATCCCACCACTTCCTCCTTTGACACTCGGAGCAAGTCCTCTACTTTCCTTTGATTTCCCCTCGTAAACAGGGAAGCAGAACACTTACTTCAGTGGGCAGCACAAGGAATGAACTGTAACAGTCTTTGTGTAAAGTACCCAGGACGTTCCAGCCACTTGTTTCTCCCACCCCACCGCCCCTGCCAATCCAAACAAACAACATCTTCCCTGAAGGGTTACTTATGAGAGGTGTGTGTGTGTGTGTGTTTGTGTGTGCATGCGCTAGTCACTCAGCCAAATGCTATTCAATAGAACAGCTTCTCTTTGAACCAACTTGCTTATTATTGTTCCAATGAACTTGTGTGACTTAAACAAGCAGACAGAGGCTTTAGTGTCATCAGGTTTGGAAATAAAGCTGCCTCTGGAGCAAAGACAAAAGAGAACTGTTGAGTCACAGGAAATGTATAGATATGAGGCTGCCTTTGAAACCGCCATAGTTTTTTAAGAGAATTTGGGGTTAAGATCACCTTTTTAAAGGAAGCACGCATCTTGTGGACTCTACGATCCACATGGATCCCTGTGGACAAACCCTGAGCTGGAAAAAGCTCTGCTCCCCTTACGCAAGTCAGTCATCCCATCAGATACAAACTGCTTTCTCGCTAACCACGCTGCCTCCATCTCTGTAGCTTCGTAGGAAGAGATTGCTGCTCCCCAATATTTAACATCCCTTTTTATGGCCCCTGAAGTTTTCTGCTCTTTTTGCAGCACGTGATATACGAGGTCTATTTTTCACGCTCATACCGTTTATGTGTAACCCACAGTGCGTCACACTCTGACGGTTCAACGTCCTTACCTAAATCCTTCAGCATCCAGGCAGGAATCCGCACATTCTGAGACTGGGTGGCTTGGTCTCAGTGTCTGTGCTGCTGGGGAAATAGCACGTTAGAAGGTGAAGTTCTTTGGAAGGTTAGTTATTCTGGACGTCAACCTGTTCTCTTCAACTTTCATGTTGGAAAAGGCAGCCTCAGGGAATCACATCGTCACGGCTCTTCTTCTCCCAAAGTGCCCCTGGTGTGCTCACTAGTCCCTCAGGACCAGGCCTGATTTGAGAATAGTAAAGGGAATTTTATTGGCTGTGAGCATGGAGACAGAATGGACCTTCTTCTGCTAGTGTTGGAGCTCCAGTGGGCCTTGTTATACAGCTCCCAACTCACTACTGCACACAAGTCCACACATACACGAAAATGCCCAATTTCTATGCCTTCCAAATTCTTGCAAGACCCCAGACAACATAACTCTACACATGTTAATATTGTGTGAGTCTCCAAGTTTTGGGGAAACACTTATATTAAGTTCTAATGTCAATGCTTTGGCCACCTGATGTGAAGAACTGATTCATCAGAAAAGACCCTGATGCTGGGAAAGATTGAAGGTGGGAGGAGAAGGGGATGAGAGAGGATGAGACGGTTGGATGGCATCACAGACTCCATGAACACGAGTCTGAGTAGACTCCGGGAGTTGGTGATGGACAGAGAGGCCTGGCGTGCTGCGGTCCCTGGGGTCACAAAGAGTCGGACACGACTGGGCGACTGAACAACATCTCATGTCATATGGCCATTCATTCTCAATGTGGGTATGACGCCCATGGGGCAAAAATTGGTTCTTGTGAGCCAGAAAAGTCTTGGATGTTTTAATGAGGTGTGCTTTTTCAGACAACCTCAGAAGACAAAAAGAGGTACGGTGTATCTTTGGTATTAAATTTTCTTGAGGGAGAGCAGTTAGAAAAATATCTAAAAAAGCTCTTTTAAGGGGCAATAATTTCAGAAAGCTTGAGAAGCACTGGAAGTATGATTAGGATTCCTGGCCTAATGTCTCTGATTGTAAGACTCAGAGAAAATCACAGACGTGTGGTCACTTACGAGGACCTTTTTAGCTAAATATTAACTGATCATAAGCATCTGCAAAAAACTGCTGTGTGTTGCAATTTCCTCAGCTTCCTTATTTCTCTTGGCCTATTTTTTTAAAATTGGTGTTTAGTTGCTTTACAATGCTGTGTTAGTTTCTGCTGTAGAGCAAAGTGAATCAGCCACGTGTGTGTATATATATATCAGTTCAGTTCAGTTCACTTCAGTTTAGTCGCTCAGTCGTGTCCGACTCTTTGCGACCCCACAAATCACTGTTTGCCAGGCCTCCCTGTCCATCACCAACTCTCGGAGTTCACTCAGACTCACGTCCATCGAGTCAGTGATGCCATCCAGCCATCTCATCCTCGGTCATCCCCTTCTCCTCCTGCCCCCAATCCCTCCCAGCATCAGAGTCTTTTCCAAAGAGTCAACTCTTTGCATGAGGTGGCCAAAGTACTGGAGTTTCAACTTCAGCATCATTCCTTCCAAAGAACACCCAGGGCTGATCTTCTTCAGAATGGACTGGTTGGATCTCCTTGCAGTCCAAGGGACTCTCAAGAGTCTTCTCCAACATCACAGTTCAAAAGCATCAATTCTTCAGTGCTCAGCTTTCTTCACAGTCCAACTCTCACATCTATACATGACCACAGGAAAAACCATAGCCTTGACTAGATGGACCTTTGTTGGCAAAGTAATGTCTCTGTTTTTCAATATGCTATCTAGGTTGGTCATAACTTTTCTTCCAAGGAGTAAGCGTCTTTTAATTTCATGGCTGCAATCACCATCTGCAGTGATTCTGGAGCCCAAAAAGATAAAGTCTGACACTGTGTCCACTGTTTCCCCATCTATTTCCCATGAAGTGATGGGACCAGATGCCATGATCTTCGTTTTCTGAATGTTGAGCTTTAAGTCAACTTTTTCGCTCTCCTCTTTTACTTTCATCAAGAGGCTTTTTAGTTCCTCTTCACTTTCTGCCATAAAGGTGGTGTCATCTGCATATCTGAGGTTATTGATATTTCTCCTGACAATCTTGATTCCAGCTTGTGCTTCTTCCAGCGTTTCTCATGATGTACTCTGCATAGAAGTTAAATAAGCAGGGTGACAATATACAGCCTTGACGTACCCCTTTTCCTATTTGGAACCAGTCTGTTGTTCCATGTCCAGTTCTAGCTGCTGCTTCCTGACCTGCAGACTATATCTATCTATCTCCTTTTTGTTACCACACTGAGTAGAGTTCCTTGTGCTGTACAGTAGGTTCTCATTGGTTAACTTCTCATTAGTTATCTATTTTATACAGAGTATATACAGCAGTCCCGATCTCAATTTATCCCACCTCCCCTTCCCCCCTTGGTGTCCATAGTTTGTGGGTACAAATGAACTTATTGGTCTATTTTTGAATGACTATTGGAGGCAGAAGGGTGGAATTTGATGTGAGCATAGACACAGAAAGCAGACTTACTGTCTCCTTATATATCTACTTTCTTGTAATCTTATTCTTGGAAGAGAGGTGGTTTATAACACAGACCCAGTGGCTATTCTTAAATGGCTCTGTATGCAATATGTTATATATATTTTTTCCTTTCCTGGTACACAAAATGGGCCTTGAGTGAGTCAAAAATTACTTCTTAGGTAATTTTTTTTTTGTACCACACGGATTTGTCCTAAATTGTCTGTGCATATGTAGATGAAAGCTACAGCTTTGCTCCAGCTCTGAAAGCTCTGGGGGTGAAATGGAAAGTGGGGATGGAAGGAAGAAGGAAGTTCAGGATAACGTAAAATAAATGTGCATTTTGTGCAGATATATCCCCAAACTATTCAAGTCCTTTTGAGATTAATTTCAATGTAAAGAAAGTAGAAAGAACCAGAGGACAGGGAATATTTGGTCTATTTCTAGATTTGTTCATGCATACATCTGACTCAAAATATATTTCTTCTCTTTTCACTAATTGGTGAAATATATTGAAGATTCTGTACTCACAATATTGAATCAAAAAGTGATTATTTTAATAATCAACTGGAAATAGCAGTCATTAGAGAGAAAATATGTGAAATAAATGCATCCACATTCTAAGTGTGTGCTAAGTCACTTCAGTTGTGCCCAGCTCTTTGTGACCCCGTGGACTGTAGCCCACCAGGCTCCTCTGTCCATGGGATTCTCCAGGCAAGAACACTGGAGTGGGTTGCCATGCCCTCCTCCAGGGGATCTTCCTGACCCAGGAATAGAACCCTCCTCTCTTGTGTCTCCTGCATTGGCAGGTGGGTTCTTTGCCACTAGTACCGCCTGGGAAGCCCCCACATTCTATCTATATATATATATATATATATGCACATCTGGAGACATAAGAGATGCGAGTTCAATCCCTGGGTTGGGACTATTCCCCTAGAGGAGGGCACGGCAACCCACTCCAGGATTCTTGCCTGGAGAATCCCATGGACAGAGGAGCCTGGCGGCCGTCGGTCCATAGGGTCTCAGAGAGTCGGACGTGACTGAAGTGACCTAGTATGCACACATGCAGCACCGGCATATTTAGCAACAGAGATGGAGATCGTGGGGAACATAGATTGTGTGCCTGGTTAATGCCAGGAGGTGTGTGAGCATTTACAACCATAATCTTCTCCACATTGATCATGTTTCATCCTCAAAACCACCTTGTAAGTAGAGAGCGTTATTTCCATATCACAAATGGTAAAAGTGAGGAAAGATAGCACTTAGGTTATTGATTTCAGCTTTATACCACATGCTTCTCCTCAGTCCCCGGCCCGAGAGCTGATGTTCAATCTCATCTTTCCCTTTTGTTCTTAGAGTCTCTCTGTCTAATAGAGCTTAGTGGCTGTGGGGCTATGCAGAAATGACAGTGGACAAAGAGCTGGCTGTCTCTGATTCCTCGGCTAGTAGTTTGAGCAAACCTCAAACTAGGCTCACATTAGATTTCCGGTCTCAGTCTGATGGCTCATCCGAGTTTATTGCTCTCAAAAGGCCCAAGCCTCCTCTGCAGTCTCTTCATGGCTGCCTTCATCTCCTGGTTTCTCAGGGTGTAGATCACGGGGTTCAGCATGGGGGTGATGACCGTGTTATTGATGGACACAGCTGTGTCCATGGGCAGCGTGGTGAAGGGCCGGCAGTAGACATAAACACAGGGCACAAAGTGAAGAGTCACCACCAGGACGTGGGAGGTGCAGGTGGAGAGAGCTTTGCTCCGGCCCTCTCCGGCGTGAGACCGCAGCATGACCAGGGTGACGGTGTAGGACCCCAGGAGCAGGAGGAACCACAGCAGGGTCACCAGCCCATTGTTAGAGATCAGGAGGAGCTCCAGAGCAAAGGTGTTGGTGCAAGCCAGTCTAACCACCTGGGGCACGTCGCAGTAGAAGGCGTCTAGGGTGCTGGGGCCACAGAAAGGGAGCGGAAGCATCAGAATAATCTGGACGGTGGAGTGCAAAGCGCCACCCACCCAGGAAGCCACCACCAAGCCCACCCACACCTCTCTCCTCATGATGGCCACATAATGCAGGGGCTTGGAGATTGCGAGATATCTGTCCCAGGCCATCACAGAGAGGAAAAAAATATCCGCCCCTCCAGCAAAGTGGAAGAAAAAGATCTGTGCCATGCAGCCATTGTAGGAGATGGCTTTCCTCTCTGACAAGAGATCCACCAGGAATTTGGGAACGGTGACGGATGAAAAGACGATGTCCAGGATTGACTTGTTCCGCAGGAGAAAGTACATGGGGGTGTGCAGGTGGGACTCCCAGGTGATGGTCACCACGATGAGGGCATTGCCCAGCACGGTTGTGACGTATACAGCTAGGAAGATGACAAACAGGAACAGCTCCAGTTCCCGGAAGTGAGTGAGTTCCAGGAAGACAAATTCCCTCACGTTGGTGTGATTGCTCTGGCCCATGACGGAGAGCACGCTCCCCCAGGCCTCCCTTTGGAAAAGATACGTCAGTATGGTGAGCAGCATGGTGCCCTAAGGCAGCAACGTCATTGATCACATATTGTTTTTTTTTTTTTTTTGCTTTGTCTTATTTTTAAACTTTTTATTTTGTAATGGAGTGTAGCGGATTAATGATGTTGTGATAGTTTCAGGTGAACAGCAAAGGAGCTCAGCCCTGTATGTACACCGAGTGCCCTCCCATTCAGGCTGCCACCTGACACTGAGCAGAGTTCCCTGTGCTCTACAGCTGTGGCGTAGTCGCTAAGTCATGTCCAATTCTTTTGGGCCCCATGGACGGTAGCCAGACTTCTGTCATGGAATTTTCCAGGCAAGAATCCTGGAGAAGGTTGCCGTTCCTTCTCCAGGGGATCTTCCCAATCCAGGGATCAAACCCACGTCTCCTGTCTCTCTTGCTTTGCAGGCAGATTCTTTACCACGCACCAAGCCCTTAGTTGGCTTGGTTGGGCCCCAATTACTGTTTTCAAATAATGCTGCTCTCAACATTTTGTAAATCCATTTTTGTGTGCCTATGAAAAGCCAGACGTAGACATACTGGGTCAAATGATAAGCTAATTTTCTAATTTTAAATGATGATGAAGATATTGTAAAGAAACAGTGTAGGGGCCCGAGGGGCAGCTGCCTACGCTGAAGGACACAGGCTCCCGAGTCTGTGCCTTCTGGAAGCTTGAAACTGTGGCAGTCCAGAAGCAGATATCCAATCCATTTCACTGGTATCAAAACCTGTTGTATCTCTTACACTCTCACAGGGAGAATGAGTTGTGTACTGGCCACATGCAGAATGAGGCTTCCCTGATGACTCAAGTGATGGAGAATCTGCCTACGATGCAGGAGACATGGGTTCAATCTCATAGAGGAGGAAATAGCAACTCACTCCAGTATTCGTCCCTGGGAAACCCCATGGACAGAGGAACCTGGCTGAGCATGCACGTGCATGCACGCACATATATGCACACACACGTATGGAGGTACTGTTTTGATAGTCTTATACTTCAAGCTTTGATACTCTTATTCTTCAAGTTAAGATCTAAAACAAAAACTCCAGCTGTGAAAGCAAGATAAACAGATACTAAACTGTATCTCATCTGTTAAATTCTTGTGTCTGAAGAAGGTGCCTGATGTCAACTCATTATGTGATACTCAATCTGTACAATAAATTATGAACCTGGAAAAAAAACAAACAACCTAACTCTACTGTAATTGTGTTTGAATACTTGATTTCTTTTTATAAGTAGATACTATGAGCTGAAGTAAATGATAATACTTTTTAACTTCTCAGGGAGATGGAATACTGAGGATTTTGTCATCTTAAGAACATAAACATCAAAAAATAAGCTAAAAAATTAGAATAAAGTCTAAGTAATTTTTGGTTTATTTTGGGGGAAGAGAAGAACTTTGTAAGCATTACAAAGAAGATGATTAGATTTGGCTAATTAAAATATGAGGATGAATTGAGAGAGTGGTATTGACATGTATACCCTACCATGTGTAGACAGCTAATGGGAAGATGCTGTATAACACAGGGGGCTCAGCTTGGTGCGCTGGGATGACCTACAGGGCTGGGATGGGGGCTGGGAGGGAGGCTCGGGTGGGAGGGGATATACATATACAGATAACTCATTCACATTGCTGTCCAGCAGAAGCTAACACAACATTGTAAAGCAGTTAGACTCCAGTAAAAAATAAGGAATTTCCATGTTTTGGAAAATAAAAAAACTTGAGAAAACATATGTGAAAAAAATATAAAATAGGCTTAATATTTTAGATATATAGAGTTCTAATCATTTAGTAAGAAATAGATACTTTAAAACAAAAATGGGTCATGATTCAGAGAGAAATAGGCTTGGTCATACCATTCATCAAATAAGCACAAATTAAAAGTGTAATAAGATACCACTTCTCATGTAGAAGATCAGCCTATAAAGAAGCGATCCACTGTTGGCATGGATATGGAGAAAGAGACACCTCCATCTATGGTTAATAGGAGTGTATACAGGCACACACTTTCTGAGGTCATTCTGGAAGCATGTGTCAAGACAAAATCTGCAGATCTTTTGAGTCAAAAATTCTACTGCAGGAATAAATGCTAAAAAGTGAATAAACAAAATGCTTAATGTCATGAGTACAAAGAAAGGTCATCACAGTGCAGTTTAGAACAGATTAGAATTTAAATTACTATCTGATTTATGAAATTGGTTCAATAAGTTATGGCACAGTAGAGTAATTCAATATTTGTAGCTGTTCAAATTTATTATTTTAGACGTGGTAAGATTCTTTTTTAATAAAAGGTTGAAGCACTGAATATATCACATAATCTTATTTTTTGGAGAAAAACTACATGCCTAGGAGAAATCTGGAAAGATGTATACCATTATCTGTGGGTAATCGGATTTTGGTAGTTTTACTTTAAAAAGATATTCTATTGTTTCGTATTTAAAGAAATGACTGTAGGCTCTCTGTCACCTTGAAGACACCCCATACTCTGCCTGTGGAGAGTTTCTCTCTAAATATATCCATTTCTTACCTGTCAAAAAATAAAAAGACTGTAAATGTCTTCTAACCTTAAATATCAGGAAAAAAACCCCTCATACACATAATTACAACTTGAAGTAAAAGATTTTTCCTGTTAATTTGAGCTCTGAGGTTATGCCCCTTGTATTTTTCTTTTCCTTCTCTGTAAATTTGTCCTAAGAAAGATAACTTATTATGGAAAGAGGGATGGGGGAGTGGCAGTTCTAATTATTCTTTTGGGGTGTTCTGGCTCCACGAGGCATTGGCTGGCGGCACCTAGGAATCTAGGGCCCACCAAATCAGATCTCTGGAAAATGAGGTCAGAGATGCTCTCTGCCGGCTTCTCTTTTGGATTAAAATGGTTCCCCTTGCTCCTCTGACTTCCCTGGGGGCTCAGAGGGTAAAGCGTCTGCCTGCAATACGGGAGACCCGGGTTTGATCCCTGGATCCGGAAGACCCCCTGGAGAAAGAAATGGCAACCCACTCCAGTACTCTTGCCTGGAAATCCCATGGGCAGAGGAGCCTGGTAGGCTACAGTTCACGGGGTCGCAGTCAGACACGACTGAACAACTTCACTTTGCTCCTCTTAAAAGGTTTTGGACAGACGATCAGGCCCATTGAACGGTGGCTTTTCTGTCTTGTAACCTCACAGTTGCCTTGTAGAACGCAGTTATTCAACAATTTTTTTGAATGGATGAATGAATGAATGGATGGCCAGTGCCTGATATGAAGTAGTCACGCAATAAGAAACTGTTCTTTACTCATCTCCAGTCTCACCTAAACTTCCTCTATCACGCCTTATTCACTTTTGCTTCTGCGCAAATCAATTAAATGCCAATTCACAGGAGAGTACATTGTTAACTTCAAAGCATTATATAATATTATCATAATGCTAATGTCATTACATCATCGTGCTTCTTTCCCTGCTCCCAGCTAGTTTTTAATCACTATTTCTTTTTTTAAAGAAAGGGACTGTGCTGGTTACTTTCCTAAACTTTGTAGATGGTCAGTAAATGTTTTTAGAAATTTTTAAAAAAGAATTTTACAGTAGTCTTTCTTTTTAAAAAATTTTGAAGAATAATTGCTTTACACTGTTGTGTTCAGAGAAGGTGATGGCACCCCACTCCAGCACTCTTGCCTGGAAAATCCCATGGACAGAGGAGCCTGGTAGGCTGCAGTCCATGGGGTCGCTAAGAGTCAGACACGACTGAGCAACTTCACTTTCACTTTTCACTTTCATGCACTGGGGAAGGGCATGGCAACCCACTCCAGTGTTCTTGCCTGGAGAATCCCAGGGACGGGGGAGCCTGGTGGGCTGCCGTCTATGGGGTTGCACAGAGTCGGACACAACTGAAGCGACTTAGCAGCGGTTGTGTTGGTTTCTGCCATACAACAGTGTGAATCAGCCATGAGTATACGCATGTCTCTTCCCTCTTGAGCCCCCCTCTACCCCCTACCCCATCCCACCCCTCTAGGTCATCACAGAGCACCAGGCCGAGCTCCCTGTGCTACGGAGCAAATTCCCACCAGCTCTGTTTTACACATGGTTGTGTATATATTTCAACGCTACTCTCTCAGTTGGTCCCATCGTCTCCTCCCCTTGCTGTGTCCTCAAGTCCTTCCTCTACGTCCATCTCTCTATTCCTGCCCTGCAAATAGGTTGTACAGAATGTTTTAATACAAAAAATAATCTAACTTGAATGTGTCTTGAGAAGCCTCATATTTTACCTGCGAAGCAACAGATTTTAATCAGCCTGAGGCGTTTAGTCCTAAATGACACAGCTGCTCCACGAGTTTCATGTGGAATACGCATGGCTGAGTCCCTGCACTGTTCACCTGAAACTGTCACAACACAACTGTGCTAACTGGCTGCTATTTTATCATACGAAAGAAAAAGTAAAAAAAAAAAAAAAAAGAATGGATATTCTATTTTTCAGGGACTGGACATGGAACACTATCAAAGTCATAAAATCATACATGTGCCAAGCTGAAGTTGCCTGCTGCTGTGCCTTCAGGATGCCCTTACCTACCTTTGCTTTAGAAAGGTGAGCCGGCCAGGTTCCCCATCTTCACCCAAACAGACGCATCATCTACACGGCTCCCTGAGACGTGGCACCGGTGTAACAGTCAGCATGGGGAATAGTGTCAGATATTTGTAAGAAATGTGCTTTTCACTGGAGAAGCTGGCAGCTGCAGATGCAGTGGGAGTTATTAAAGCGTTACTAAGCAACACGTATCTCTACTGGAATTTTCTGTTATTGCTTTCTTTGTAGTTAAACTCCACTGGGGTCTTAGAGCATACTCTGTGTGATTTATGAAGAGAATAAAACGTTTTATGGTCCAGAATGTGATCTGTCCTGGTAAAGAAGAATGTGTGTTATGCTATTGTTGGATGAAATATTTTATAAATATTAATTAGCTCCCATTGATTAATGGTGCTGTTCAGTTCAACTGTATCCTTGCTGATTTTCTGCCTATTGGATCCATCAATTGCTGATAGAAGGATATTGATATTTCCAGCTATACAGTGGATTTGTCTATTTTCCCCTGTATTTCTATCAGTTTTTCTTCTTATATTTGGACATTCTGTTGCTAAGTATATACACATTAAATCTCGTGAATTCTTTGAGAATTGACCCCTTTCTCATTATCATTATGAAGACTCTTTATCTCTGATAATTTTCCTTGTTGTAAAGTCTGCTTTATCTCAAATTATTATACCTATTCCAGCCTTCTTTTGATATATCTTTCTCCTTTGCATTACTTTTAATCTATCTCTGTCTTTGAACTTAAAGCTGATTTCTTATAGAAAACATATAGTTGCTTCCTTAAAAAAATCCCCTCTATGCTCTTTTATTTTTATGTATTTGTTTTTATTTTTGATATTACATTATTTTATGGATCTATAATTGACATCAGTTCAGTTCAGTCACTCAGTCTTGTCCTACTCTTTGTGACCCCATGGACTGCAGCACACCAGGCCTCCCTGTCCATCACCAACTCCCGGAGTTTATGCAAACTCATGTCCATTGAGTCAACATTCTATTAATTTCAGGTATACAAAATAATGATCTGATATTCATAAATATTGTGAAGTGATGACCACAAAGAGATGGAAACCTAACACAAATTACATATATGTATAGAATTTAATTCCCACGTCTATTTTTTTGCAAAGCAGATGTGATAATTAAATAGTAATCAACTTCAAATGAGTGGTGTCAACTTGGCAGATTTACAGAATGAAGATGTGAGAGCGTGAGTGACTTCCACGAACCGTCAGAATTGACCGTTGGAATTTGAACCTGGATCATCGAGAACTATTCACCTTGCTGATCATATCAGATAGCAACTGTGAAGTGTCTGGCCCAATGCTCCATGAATAGCAGACAGTCAGGAAACACAAGTCCTTTTTTGTGCGTTGTGGGGGGTGGTGGAGAGCATCTCGGGGACTGATCCTTCTTTTTTTTTTTTTATTTTATTTTATTTTATTTTTTTTATTAAATTTTAAAATCTTTAATTCTTACATGTGTTCCCAAACATGAAACCTTCTTCAGTTGGAGAAACATACCTAAACTGATAAAACAGAGGAGTTTTATTGGTGTGCAAGACCCAGGATGTTTTGCATATATTACCTTATGTAATCAGCTCTTGCTAGTTTTTAATGTCTTAATATTTGGGCTAAGTTTGAGCTTGACCATTCGGGTTGCCAGCTTGGGTTTGACAGGTGTCTTGGCTGTGAGAATGAAATGGCATACCCTGATACCAGCACTTTTTAACACGAGTGGAGTTAGACAGTGAATTGGGATGTTCATCCGTGAGTGCGCCCTCTCCGGGTCCGGACCTTGTCCTCTTTCGCTGCGGTGCCTCCCTTTATCTCAGGTGCTTACAGATCTGCTTAGCTTTCCTTTTCAGATCCTTCCTGAAGAAATGACCGTGAAACGTAAAGAATACCCTTTTTTAAAAAAGAAAACGTTGGCACTTTAAAAGGGGACTAGCCTTAAACAAACAGATGAATTTCAGAATTCCAGGCAGTAAGGTGCAAACAACATGGATGTTAGGGATCTCCCTGGTACTGAGAATATATTCATATGTGCCCAGTCGCTCAGTCATGTCAGACTCTTTGCAAACACATGGACTGTAGCCCACCAGGCTCCTCTGTCCATGGAACTTTCCAGGCAGGAATATTGGAGGGGGTTCCCATTTCTCCCAACTCAGGGATCAAAACTGTGTCTCCTGCATTGGCGGGTTCTTTAACACTGAGTCACCTGGGATATGCTGCTTCCTAATTCTTTGGGGAGGGGTCTAAAGCAAGCAACCTCCTCAGAAATGTTTTCTTTTAAAGTTTTTTTTTTTTTTTTTTTCTCCTTAGGAGCAAAGTTTCAAACACGGGTCAGGAGACTCACCAGAGGACGCCATTAGAGGAGCAGAAGCAGAAAGGGGAGAGTTTGGGTTGAGTTCATAGGAAGGCAGGAAAAACTAGAGTCATGCCTGGAAACGAAGTGTTAAAGAAGTTCCTGCATCTGGCTGAGTTCCAGGAGGTCATAGTCGAGCCTAGGGGGTACACAGTCACACAGAGCAAATACCAGCGGACAGCGGGCAGCCACTCCCAGCCGGTCTGTCCCCTAACACGTTTATATTTTTGTTTATTCTTGTTTGGATACAGTCTAATCAGGCACATGTAGCTCCTTCCAGTCCCCAAGCTGCTCTCTAATGAGACAGAACACTTGGAGCTCATTTATCCTTCCTCTTGATGCTGGGAATGTGTGTCTGTGGGCGGATACTTGAAGTGAGGGGGCTTCCCAAGTGGTGCTAGTGGTAAAGGACCCGCCTGCCAATGCAGGAGGTGCAAGTGATATAGATTCGATCCCTGGGTTGAAAGGATCCCCTGGAGGAGGGCACGGCACCGCACTCCAGTGTTCTTGCCTGGAGAAGCCCATGGGCAGAGGAGCCTGGTGGGCTACAGTCCATGGGGTTGCAAAGAGCTGGACACAACTGAAACAACTTAGCATTCATTCACTTGAAGTGAGAAGACAAAAAGAGATTGGAGAGAGGCTGTCACCTCTAAGAATTTCTCTTCTAGAAATATTAACCTGTTAATATCCACAGCTCCAGACAATAGGGGAGGGATCTTCAAAGTCTACGGTTAGAAGTGCATTTAGACAGCTGGTTCTCTACACCTTTCCAAACAATTAGCTACATTTACCCCGTGAGTGTTTCTGCAAAGGAAGGATTTGTGAAAAATCCACAGCTTCACAAATTAATCACTCTCTGAGGTGTCAAGGACATAGTCTTATTTACATTTTCTAAAAGCAGAGATGATCTCCGTCCCAGTCACCAGACCCTGAGATTCACTGTTAGCCACACTATGAGGAAATAATATAAACACCATACTCTGCAAAAGCCAACATTACTAGGAACAGTGAATAATTCATTTATCAAACAAATATTTGCTATGTCCCTGCTGTGCGCCAGACACTTTGGTAGGTTCTGAAAGAACAATAGTGAACAAGAGTCAGTAACTGTCCTTCAGGAAGTTGTAGAGTCCAATCTGAAGGAGATCAGCCCTGGGATTTCTTTGGAAGGAATGATGCTAAAGCTGAAGCTCCAGTACTTTGGCCACCTCATGTGAAGAGTTGACTCATTGGAAAAGACTCTGATGCTGTGAGGGATTGGGGGCAGGAGGAGAAGGGGACGACCGAGGATGAGATGGCTGGATGGCATCACTGACTCGATGGACGTGAGTCTGAGTGAACTCCGGAAGTTGGTGATGGACAGGGAGGCCTGGTGTGCTGCGATTCATGGGGTTGCAAAGAGTCAGACACGGACTGAGCGACTGAAATGAACTGAACTGAGACTAGTGTAAGGGCTTTCAGGTGGCTCAGTCATGAAGAATCGCCTGCCAATGCAGGAGACGCAAGAGATGAGGTTCAATCCCTGGCTTGGGAAGATCCCCTGGAGCAGGAAACGGCCACGCACTCCAGTACCCTTGCCTGGGAATTTCCATGGACAGAGGAGCCTGGAGGGCTACAGTCCATGGTATTGCAAAGAGTCGGCCACGATGTCCCCAGCTCTGCCCCCCTGCCATCCGCAACCAAAAGACTTCTTACCTACACACCTATGAGATAATAAATTTATATTGTTTTAAGCCAATAGGTTTGTGGTAATTAGTTACAGCTGTGATAGTAAACTCATACTTGGAGATTCTTTAGATAAAACGATGTAGAGGCTACATTTTATTCTGCTTCTGTGTAGGGCTCTCTCATGAAATCAAATGGAGGGTCTAGAGTACATGAACTGAAAAAGTGAAAGCAAAAGTGTTAGTCGCTCAGTTGTGTCCAACTCTTTGCAACCCCGTGGACTGTAGCCCACCAAGTTCCTCTGTCCATGGGATTCTCAGGGCAAGAATACTGGAGTGGGTTGCCATGCCTTCCTCCAGAGGATCTTTCCAACCCTGGGACTGATGCCAGGTCTCCAGCATTGCAGGCAGATTCTTTACCATCTGAGCCACCAGGTACCCCATAAAAGGTGGTGGTTGTAATACCAATTGTGAGAATAGGCTACTTGGGGAATTTCTTTTTGTTTTTCTGAAGTACTCGCTTTCTCTTTTTTAAAAATAATTTTTTTTGGAGTTACTTTACAATGTTGTGTTAGTTTCTGTTGTACAGCAAAGTGAAGCAGTTATATGTTTACGTGCCTGCTAAGTCTCTTCAGTCCTGTCTGACTCTGGGTGACCCCATGGACTGTTGCCCACCAGACTCTGTTGTCCATGGGATTCTCCAGGCAAGAATACTGGAGTGGGTTGCCATGCCCTCCTCCGGGGGTTGGGGGAGGTCTTTCCGACTGAGAGATCAAACCCAGGTCTCTTACATCTCCTACACTGGCAGGCAGGTTTTTCTAAATCACCAGCACCATCTGGGAAGCCTGATATATTTACATATATCCCCTATTTTTTTTGGATTTCCTTCCTATTTAGGTCATCACAGAGCACAGAGTAGAGTTCCCTGCACTGTACCATAGGTTGTCCTTTCGATGATCCCTGATGGGGTCAGCAGACAGATGACCAAGTGGAATGGTGAGAAAATATGGAAGGAGTGCTTCCTTTTTCAAGCTGCACACCAACATGTCACTTACCTAAAGCCGGAGGTAGAGGCTGTCATGAACCACTTAGGTCTCTGACAGTTTGGAGGCATATGTCTTCAGTCATGACCTAGGAAAACACTTCTTCCCCAGCGTCTTCCACAGGGCATCCTTGATCTCTTTGTTCCTCGAACTGTAAATGAGGGGGTTCAGCATGGGGATCACCAGTGAGTAGAATACAGATACCACTTTGTCTCTGCCAAACGAGTAGCTGGAGCTGGGCCGCAGGTACATGAAAAGGGCCGTCCCAAACAAGAGAGTCACCACCATCAGATGCGAGGCGCACGTGTGGAAGGCTTTCCCGCGACCTTCCAGGGAGCGGATCTTCAGGACGGTAGCCGCTATGTGACCGTAGGAGACAAGTAGGATGAGGAACGATGTGCCCCCAACGACGGCCACCACGAGGAAATTCACCACTTGACTGGAGAAGGTGTCGGAGCAAGAAAGTGCCAGGACTGGTGGGAGGTCACAGAAGAAATGGTCGATGAGGTTGGGTCCGCAGAAGTGGAGCTGAAATATGGAACTGGACTGGACCAGGGAGCTCAGGAAGCCGCTGACGTAGGCTCCAACCACCAAGCGTGTACAGAGGCCCTGGGACATGACGGCGGAGTAGAGCAGGGGGCTGGAGATGGCCGCATAGCGATCGTACGCCATCGCCGTCAGCAGGAAGCACTCGGTTAGACCCGCGCCCACGAAGAAGAAGAACTGAACAGCGCAGCCCAGGAAGGAAATGCTCTTCCGCTGCCGGAAGAAGTCGGAGAGCATCTTGGGAGCCACTGCAGAAGAGTAGCAGACGCCAGCGAAGGACAGGCTGCCGAGGAAGAAGTGCATCGGCGTGTGTAGACGGGTGTCGCCTCTGATCAGAAGGGTGAGGGCCAGGTTCCAGGCCAGGGTCACCAGGTAGATGGCCAGGAAGGTCACACAGAGGAGGGCCTGCAGTTGTGGATGGTCTGCAAACCCCAGGAGGATGAACATGGTCACCGACGAGCCGTTCCAGGCCCTGGTCGTGGACGTGCTTCCCATGGACGAGGACAAGATGCAGACCTGGGATCATAGTAATAACCCACAGGACAAACGATGTCAGCAAATAATTGTTAGGTAAACGAGCAGGACACCAAAAAGAGTGTCTAACAGGCCTTAATGGGGAAGCGCTCCTGGGCGGGGTTCCCAGACCTGGAGGAGGCAGGTCGAGGAAGTCCGTGCGGACTGTTCTGGGGAGTGGTTTATATGCGTTCCTTGCGGGGGATGGTCAGGCTAGATGGCCCAGAAAGGTACGGTTAGTGAACGGGGGTTCGGATAGGTCGCCAGGCCAAGGCGACACGGGCTGACAGGTCCTTCTACGTGGCTGGCGCGGGGCGGCTTTAGTGGTGAAGTGTGCTGTCATTGGTCCCCGGTATCTGGGACTTCCCCCACCTGCGGGAGCCAGGAGGGGCGGCACATCATGGCCTCGGGGTCGGCCTTACAATAATTATTAAATGCATAGGAAGAAGGCAGAGTACTACAGACAGTTACATGCGTGCGTGCTAAATCGCTTCAGTTGTGTCTGACTCTTGGTGACCATTTGAACTGTAGACTGCCAGGCTCCTCCATCCATGGGATTTTCCAGGCAAGAACTGGAGTGGGTTGCCATTTCCTCCTCCAGAGAATCTTCCCGACCCAAGGACTGAAGCTGCGTCTCCTGTGTCTCCTGCATTCCAGGCAGACTCTTTACTGGCTGAGCCATCGGAGAAGCCCACAGAGAATTAGGACACAGAGAATGCGAGGATTCTCTCTCTCTCTTTCCCTTAGAAGGCAGATGTCTTACATATTTGCTTTTTAATATAATACAGAGTGGTTTATATGAGCTTATGCTTTGGATTCAGACTCTCTGGGTTTAACTCCTATGTCTACCATTTGGTAACTGTGTCATTTTGGGTGAGATGGCTAACATCTCTAGACTTTAATATCCTTTTAAAATGTGTGGGACTTCTCTGTGGTCCTGTGGCTAAGACTCTGCACTCCCCATGCAGGGGGATCTGGGTTCAAACCCTGGTCAGGGAGCTAGATCTCCTATCCCACAGCTCAAGAGCCTGCATGTTGTAGCTAAGACCCCGGGGCGGGGGCACAAATAAATAAATGAATAAATATTTAAAAAAGGTGACAGTGCTTCCTTCACATGTTTAAGAATAAAATAAGCCAACATATATAATGTAACTGGTGTCTAGTAAGTCCGCAAAGAAAGTTATTATTAGGACAGTTTTGTGTGCCCCAGGTGAATTATATCATGCCCTGACCTAACTATTTACCTAACATTATTCCAGTTTCAATAATGGAATAAAGAAGCCAACAGAGGGACAGGGCTCAGCTATTTAGTTGGGAAACAAATCTATAAGGCATTTTTGAATGTTTTTAATCCAAAGGACTAGGCCAGATGTGCATAGAAATGCTCTTAATTGTCAAATATTAGGTCTGAATATCTTAACGTAGTGTCAGTCTCAAATTTGTCTTCAGTATTACCTCTCTAAGCTGTTTATTAAGAGTGTGGGCCCTGGATTTGGACTGCCTGGATTCAATTCCCAGTGTTACCACTTAATAGATGTGCGATCTTGGGCAGGTCACTTGAACTCTCTATGACTCTGTTAAATTAGAGATAATAGCTCTATCTATCTATCAGAGCTTCCCAGTGGCATTAGTGATAAAGAACCTGCCTGCCAATGCAGGAGACATAAGAGACGTGGGTTCGATTTCTGGGTGAAGAAAATCCCCTGGAGAAGGAAACGGCAGCCCACTCCAGTATTCTTGCCTGGACAATCCCATGGACAGAGGAGCCTGGCGGGCTACAGTCCACGGGGTCACAAAGAGCTGGATATGACTGAAGGGACAGCACGCACATCGATCAACTCTTTTTCTTTTTTAATTGGGCACCCGGGGGCTTTGCGCATGCGGGCTTTCTCCAGGTGCAGCAGGCAGGGGCTGCTGTCTAGCTGTGGTGCCCGGGTTGCTCCTGGTGGTGGTGTCTCTTGTTGCAGAGCACGAGCTCTAGGTGCAAGGGCCTCTGTAGTTGCAGGATGCAGGCTCATTAGTTGCGGTGAATGGGCTTAGTTGCCCCACAGCCGGTGGAATCTTCCTGGACCAGCAATCGAACCTGTGTCCCTTGCAATGGCAGGAGGATTCTTAACCACTGGACAACCAGGGAAGTCCCTTTATCTATCTATCTATCATCTTTCTAATCTGCCTTAGGATATTCCTGGCCCATAGTAAGCATTCTACAAGTGTTTGTTGTTGCTATTGTTTAAAGCCTCAATTATGAACCATCTTCAATTATGTTCTTAGAATTTCCAGTGTATGAAGCATCTTTCGAGATGAGGGACTTCCATTTAACCCCCCTTTGTAAGAATTCTCATCAGTATCTCATACATCCACATGGAATCTCAGTCTTTCCATGTCAATCAGAGAACTTCTGCCATCAGTCTCTAAGCTGAGGTCCTGTCCCTATAGGAGGCACCAGGGAAAGTGTGGTCAGAGTGCGAATGAGCCTTAAACCTTTGGAATACATCTTAATGCTTCTTCATGTCTTATCCTGAACAATTTGGAAGTCAACCAAATTACCTTCACTATCTTTTAAGTCATATTTTCAGCCTATTCTATCTACCTCTTAAAATATAGAAAATCCAACACATTTCATTTATTTTTCAAAAGGAAAATATTTTATGAATCTTAAAGCAATATATGAGAACTGCAAAATAATTTGCTCTGCAAACAACTGTGAAATACTAACCCTAAAAACCATGAGCTGTTCCTGATTGATGCACAAAAGCCTTGAAACTGGGATCTGTGATGTTCTATCTCCTGAAATAACAGCACTTGCATTTTAGTATATTCTTTTCATGTGAAAGTGTATGTATATACATGAGCGTGTTAACGTCTTGCTACACAGACTCTATAACTTGCAGTTATTAGAGGAATTATTCCAGGACAGTGGCTTCACTCTTTGGGAAATAAAACTTTCTCTATTTGCTCTGAATTTTTCTTGCTCAATTTAGGAAAGCCGCTGCTGCTGCTGCTAAGTCGCTTCAGTCATGTCCAACTCTGCGACCTCATAGATGACAGCCCACCAGGCTCTGCCATCCCTGGGATTCTCCAGGAAAGAACACTGGAGTGGGTTGCCATTTCCTTCTCCAATGCATAAGAATGAAAAGTGAAAGTGAAGTCGCTCAGTCGTTTCCGACTCTTAGCGACCTCATGGACTGCAGCCTACCAGCCTTTTCCATCCATGGGATTTTCCAGGTAAGAGTACTGGAGCAGGATGCCATCGCCTTCTCTGTAGGAAAGCTACTTCATTTTAATATCCCCAGTCTTTTATAAGTCAATCCATTATCTGCCCATTGCTCGTCAAGATCTCATAGACCTTATCCATCTTCTTCTTGGAACTTACACAGAGAGATGCTCTTAGAATTGGGGCCCATCCTCTTCCCACTCAGTAGCTCCTGCTACAGATTTTTCAGGACCAAAGTCCTCCAATTTGGATAGTGAGACCATGTGAGCTTCATCCTAGCCATCACCATGCCATCATTTGTACAGTTTAGGAGATCTCTTGCAATCCCGATCTTACCAATGTGTTTTTTTCCCTAAGCTTTTAATTGATTAATTATTTAAATTATTGGAGCATAATTGCTTTACAGTGTTGTGTTAGTTTCTGCTGTACAACAAAGCGAATCAGCTGTGTGTAGACACATATCCCCTTCCTCTTGAGCCTGCCTCCCACCCTCATCGCCCAGGTAAAGATGTGGTACCTATATACACGGAGTATTACTCAGCCGTAGAAGGAATGAAACTGGGTCATTTTTAGTGATGTGGATGGATGCAGAGACTGCCATACAGGGTGAAGTAGAGCAGAGACAGAAAAGCAAATATCATATATTTACCAGTGGGTTTTAAGCTTTACCCTATGTTCAGAGGTTTTGCACCCATTTGTGACAGGTGTGTAGAGTTCTGAGAATCAGGAGAGGATTTTTCCCTCTTGTCAAAAAGAAAGGGACCCACAACAGAGTTTAGAATAATCTGCTGCAGGTATGGAGCCACATGGAGAAACTTGGAGGCAAACAGACACAGCTCTGCTGGAGCTCTCAGCCCGCTCTAAGTAGGGTCTACCATTTGGCAAAGTAGGGACCCGAGTTTATGATGTGCTTCAGGTGTCTGGGGGCAACGATTCAGGTTAGAAGAAAGGGGAGTGGGATAAGGTAGTGGCTATGACACCGGTGAGGCTTCAGGACAAGTTTAATGGTTCTGATCCTGACTCAGCCACTCGCCAGTGGTGGGAGATTGAGCAGTTCTTATAGCCGTTCTGAGTCTCTGCTTCTTCACTTGCAAAACAGGGGTAACAGTGGCTACTTAACAGATTTATTTAACTATTGCATAAGACAACTTGGGGAAGGCTCATGGATCCTGAGATTGAATGCTTGCTGAATGGACTAGCACTGTGATTGTTGTCATCAGTGAATATTCCCTCCTCACACGATAGGTTAAAGTATGCTTTTCTTGCAGAAATAAGGAATTCACTGATGGCCCATCTAGGTATATAAGAAGTGTCTGGGGTGAGACTGAAGAATTGAATAATTTGAGGGTTGATACATCAACTGAAAGTCTGTTTTGAGTGTTGCCATTAAGAGGGATGGTTGGATGGCATCACCGACTACATGGACATGAGTCTGAGTGAACTCCAGGAGTTGGTGATGGACAGGGAGGCCTGGCATGCTCCAGTCCATGGGGTTGCAAAGAGTTGGACACGACTGAGTGACTGAACTGAACTGAACTGATTAGGAGGGAAGGTTTTCATATTTAGGAATGAAATTCCCCATCTCCAGAATCAGAAAGTGAAGCTGGACAAATTGAAACAAGAGGAAAACCTTATCCAGGGTTTTGTTCCAACATATAGATGCCTTGAATGGCATTCTGAAACATTAAATAGAAAGTATCTTAAAGGCAGCGTGAAACACTTTACATCTCTGAACTCTGTTTATGAAGAATGGCTTCCTCTCTTGGGAGAGGAAGAAAATCTCTTTCATTTTGGCAAGAAATCCTGGGAGGTTCAGTTTGGTCTGAATCTCCTCCCTCTCATGAGCCTGTGGTAGGGGTGCAATCAGCGCCAGGCCTGTTGAACAGAGTCTGAGGGGCCCAGTGACTTTGTTGGATTTATAAACGCTGGAGCTGCATTTCTGTGGATACCGCAAGCCTTCAAGGCCATGGTGAAGATACAATAACGCCGTAAAATGAAAAACCTAGCACATGACATTCTGCTATATCTGAAATGGATAAACACCAAGGACCTACTGAATGGCACAGGGAACTCTCCTCAGTGTTGTGTGGCAGCCTGGATGGGAGAGAAGTCTGGGGGAGAATGGATACATGTCTATGTATATGTATGTATGTGTATGGCTGAGTTCCTTTGATGTCCACCTGAAACTATCACAACATTGTAATTCCGCTAAACTCCAATACAAAATAAAAATTTAAAAACATAAAATCAATATATTAATAAAAAGCAACTTAGCACCTGGAAGACACTCAGGAATTGATGGGATCTGGTAGAATTGATTTTTGACTCAACTCATCTTTTATGAAACATATTCAAGAAAGTGTTATATTTTGTAACCAAATATGCCAAATCTGTGTTTAACGGGGGCTTCCCTTGTGGCTCAGCTGATAAAGAATCTGCCTGCAATGTGGGAGACCTGGGTTCAATCCCTGGGTTGGGAAGATCCCCTGGAGAAGGGAAAGGCTACCCACCCCAGTATTCTGGCCTGCAGAATTCCATAGACTGTACAGTCCTTGGGGTCACAAAGAGTCAGTTGGGAATGCAAGAAAAACAAGGCAACGATGTCAAGGGGAGCCTCAGCCAAACTAGTTTTCTGTGATCTTCCCATCCTTCTTCTCACTGGGCAAGAACCCCGTGCCCTTAGGGTCTTTCTCTTCTAGGTCTGTGTATCATCCGAACTTGCCAATGACTGGTGGAGGTGAACGAGTCCCTCTTGACGTAAGGTGAGAGTTAAAAAGGCACCCAGACTTTCACCCAAGAATTAGGACTTAGATGGCAAAATTTAAGCCTTCAGTCAAAAAAGAGAAGGAGAGTTTCAGAGGCTTGAGGTCTCTGCATTGTTTTGAAAACCTACTACGTGTAGTTTGGCCCAATTCCAGCCCTTCCAAGTTGCTTTGCAGACTACTTATTCACAACTGGGGCCATGTTCAAGGGTATAGCAATTCCTTCAGAAATTTTATGTCTTCTTACTTCCCTTCCCAGTTGCAAGGACTCAACATAGTTCCAGAGCCTGTTAAAGGAGAAGTAAGGTAGAAACAAGACTGGGGATGAATTTTTGGGAAAACAGGCAGACTTGGGAGGCCCACGGGGAAGAAATGAAAGCCGAAGAACTCTTTCCTCATCTACAATAGGCGTGCACAGCGCGGATGCACTTTGGAAAGTGTACTCTGTACGGTAAGATGAACGAGAGCATGAAGACAAAAAGTAAAAGGTGGATGACCGCACTTACCCCCCTTCTTGTTCTGCCTGTCATTCAGCTTATGCTTGTCTCGTGATCTGCTTTGGAAGGCATCAGATCTTGCTTCAGGACTTGCTTCCAGTCCTCAAAGTGCTAACAAGTTTGAAGAGCAAGCTTGAGGTTGGTTTGTTCACCAAAGATAATAATATCCGCTTGTTGCTTCTAATGTGTGTTTGTGGGCAGAAAAGTAGACGGAAAAGATACAAGGGAGAAGAGGGAGAGGAAGTAATCTTTACGAAGCGCTTCTGGTGTCGACTAACATCTGTACTTGGGCTCATTTGGGAAGTGTTTAAAAGCTGGGCTTAGGGGTGAATTTGAGAGAGGGTCTTTTCTTTCTCCTTGGAGATGTTTTCTTATATTTGCCCTGGAGGGTCTTATATTTTTCGAAAGAGAAAGGAGTGCAACACCCAGATTTACAGATTTGTACTTAATTGATCTCTGGGGTGGTGTGGAGAACATATATTCACATAAGTGTTCTGAAGACATTGCTTATTAAGCTCGATCCCTGTGGCCAGCTCCTCTGATCCCCCAAGGCTAATCAAGATCTCTTCTTACCAAAAAAAAGTCTCTATTGGTATTACTCGGTGAGCAAATGCAGGGTGGCTGCGGAACACAAAGGATAAGAAACACCCTGCAGGAGGAGACAAGAGCGCCGCCCACCCGAGCTTAGTCTCCTCAGTGGCGCCTGACTCTTAGCGGCCCGTGGGCTGCAGCCTGGCGCTTCTGTCCATGGGCTCTCCGGGCAAGAACGCTGGAGCGAGTTGCCATTTCTTGCCCCAGGGGGTCTTCTCCACGCAGGGCTCGAACCCATGCCTCCCGTGTCTCCTGCATTAGCAGGTGGATTCTCTACCCCCGAGCCACCTGGTTATGGGCACTTTCATTTTATTTGCTAATCAACACATAATTTCCTAATGGCTCATTTTGAGCTTGTCTTTATCTAGCTATTCCAAAGAGTGTGATATATTCACTTGTTTTCTGGAAGTAACATGTTCACATTATTCACAAATAATTAGTGTTCCTAATCTAATTAGTGTTAAATAGTGTTCCTAATCTCAGAGTAATAAAAATTGACAGTGATAGGAAAGGTCATTGTTTATAAAAATCACTCGGCCAAGATTTTCTGAAAATGAAGAAGTCTCTTTAAAACTATGTCCAAATTAGTTGTCATTTTAATTAAAACATACAGTTAGCTCATATTTAATGAAAGTATATAGCTACTTCAGAACAATAATAAGATAGATTATCATGCGTTTCTAATAAACTGGTATCAGGATATTATAGTTGGAGGTATTTCTTTGGAGACAAATGGGAATTTAAAAATCAAATTGATAATCTGTCCTGTTTGAATAGTTCTTACATAATGGTTTCCATATAGGTTGTGCATCATGTGATCCTCATACAAACATACAATGTTGACATGTTTGCATTCATCTCACAGATGAAGCATGAGCTTATGTGAGGTCAGTTGAAGGTCACAGGCCACACAGATGAAAATAGGTGGGATTCAATCCTATGCCTTGTGATAGCATTAGTCCTTTTTAAAAAAATCTATGATGCCCTCTCTTTGAGATTGCTCTTTCATTTTGTCTTGATGCCTCTTTTTAGGAATTAAACAGTATGGTTTGTTTAAAATGGCACTGTGATTGTGAACTTGCAAATTATCTGTTCTCAATCACGTTATTCTCAAAATGTATTTGTTTATTAATGTGACTCATCATTTACAATATGCCCAGGGAATTCTCCATCTGCCTGGTCTGATTTATTTACCAGAATTGAAGGACATGAAAGTTTTGAGCTCATGTACTTAAGGAGCTCATGGTAGAGTACTTAGAGCTTGCTGGGCATATAGCGCACGTGTGTGTGTGTGTGTGTGCACGTGTGTGCTCGCATGCTTAGTAGTGTCCGATTCTTTGCGACCCCATGGACTGTAGCCTGCCAGGCTCCTCCATCCATGGGATTTCCCAGACAAGAACACTGGAATGGATTGCCATTTCCTTCTCTGGAGGATCTTCCTCACTCAGGGATCAAACCCCCTCTCTTGCGTCTCCTGCATCGGCAGGCAGGTTCTTTACCAGCTGAGCCACCGGTAAGTCAGAATGCTGGGTTCTCACGTGGATTTTAGGGCTTCCCTGATAGCTCAGCTGGTAAAGAATCCGCCTACAATGCAGGAGACCCCGGTTCGATCCCTGGGTTGGGAAGATCCCCTGGAGGAGGGAAAGGCTACCCACTCCATTACTCTGGCCTGGAGAATATATGGACTGTGTAGTCCGTGGGGTCACAGAGAGTCGGACAGGACTGAGCGGCTTTCACTTTCAGGTGGATTTTAGTCCCTAATTGTTGCTCAGTCGCTCAGTCATGCCTGACTCTTTGCAACCCTGTGGACTGTAACCCACCGGGCTCTTCTGTCCATGGGATTCTCCAGGCAACAATACTGGAGTGGGTTGCCATTCCCTTCTCCACTTAGTCCCTCAGTCACCTCTTCAAACTCGCTACAATTTAGGCACACTTCCACGAGGTGGCAGCAACGTTCCATAGGCAGTGGTTCATCAACCTTTTTGGCACCAGGGACAGGTTTCAGGGAAGACAATTTTGCCGTGCAAGGGTGTGTGTGGGGGTGTTGGTTTCGGGATGATTATTCAAGCACATTGCATGTACTGTGCACCTTATTTCTATCATTACATCACCTCCACCTCAGATTGTCAGACATTAGATTGGCAGGTTCGGGACCCCTGCCATAGGGGGTCTAAACCAGTTAGCATCTCTGAAAATAATGGTTTGTTAATTGACATTTTTGAATTGTGGTGCTGGAGAAGACTCTTGAGAGTCCCTTGGACTGCCAGGAGATCAAACCAGGCAATCCTAAAGGAAATCAGCCCTGAATATGCATTGGAAGGACTGATGCTGAAGCTGAAGCTCCAATACTTTGGCCACCTGATGCAAAAAACTCTCTCATTGGAAAAGATCCTGATGCTGGGAAAGACTGAGAGCAGGAGAAGGGGATGAGATAGTTGGATGGCTTACTGACTTAATGAACATGAGTCTGAGCAAACTCCAGGAGGTAGTGTACAGGGAAGCCTAGCATACTGCAGTCCATGGTGTTGCAAAGAATCTGACGGGACTTAGCTGCTGATCAACAACAGCAACATAGTTCTCTCAGTTGCAACAATGTTGTTTGAGCTCTTAAAGTCCTCTTCTTAGCTCTTTTGTATGTATGAAAGTGAAAGTGAAAGTTGCTCAGTTGTGTCTGACTCTTTGGAACTCCATGGGCTATACAGTCCACGGAATTCTCCAGGCCAGTATATATATATATATATATATATATATATATATGTATGTATGTATGTATGTATATTATGACTGGAAGTTTTAAATTTTTTTTAGAACCTATGCTGACCCAGGAATGGAACCAGGGTCTCCTGCACTGCAGAAAGATTCTTTACCAACTGAGCTATCAGGGAAGCCCTTAACTCTTTTTTGGGCTTTTTAAAAATTAATTTTTGTTGGAGTATAGTTGCTTTACAATGCTATGTTAGTTTCTACCGTACAGTAAGGTGAATCTACATATGTATACATATATAGATCCTTTTTAAATTTCCTTTTCATTTAGGTCCACACAGAGCATTGAGTAGTTGCATATATAATTTAAAGACCTCGCAAACCTCTAAATATCCTTTACAATTGTACCTTACATTTGGCTGGCACAGGAAATGGCAACCCAGTCCAGTATTCTTGCCTGGAAAATCCTATGGACAGAGGAGCCTGGCGGGCCCCAGCCCACGGGGTCACAAAGAGTAGGACACGACTGAGAGATTAACACATTATCTTTGGAATGCCCGGTGAAAGGACTTTGAATCTATGTAAGTTTAATGTTTTTACTTATTGCCAGTGGAAGAAATACCTACTGAGATAACTTTTAAACTCCAGTTTGAGAATCAAGGTTGTATTTTACCTCCAAGCACCTCTGGGTTTTGCTTTGAAACACTTAAAGTATCCTTTAAAAACAGGCATAATAAAATGCTAAGCAAACATGAAAGCAAATCCTATCTTAGGAGGAGCTGCCAGCAAACAAACTCTAAGAGGCATAGAATCTTGGTGAGTTAAATTTTGGGTTGAATTACAAAGAACTATTTCCTAAATATTTTTAATTCTATGTGGAGTTTCCTTGCCTTTTGTGTTTTCATACTTTATGTTTGCTTAAACTGCATTAAATTCTTTAATTTAACCATATTTGAAATATTTTATTTTAAAGTAAGGATGCAGAGAGTTTATGGTTATATCTGCTTCCCTGATAGCTCAGTTGGTAAAGAATACACTTGCAATGCAGGAGACCCCGGTTCGATTCCTGGGTTGGGAGGATCCTCTGGAGAAGGGATAGGTGACTTACTCCAGTGTTCTTGGACTTCTCCTGTGGCTCAGCTGGTAAAGAATCCGCCCGCAATGTGGGAGACTTGGGGCCAGTCTCTTGGTTGGGAGGATCCCCTGGAGAAGGAGAACAGCTACCCACTCCAGTATTCTGGACTGGAGAATTCCATGGAATGTATAGTCCATGGGGTCCCAAAGAGATGGACGTGACTTTCATTTCATTTCAATGGTTATATCTAGGTAATTAAATGTGGCAACTTCATTCCGTGTTCTTAAACTTTGCAGAGTAGCCTGACAAATATGCTATATGCTCCTACCCTACATTTTCCCGTCCAGCATAGACGTTGCTGATTTGTAATTTGATCCTCATACTTAATCTCTTTTGTATATAATCATTATCACCATAGTCAGAGTTTGCATGGCAGGTGAAATCTATTACCACTCTCTTTTAATCTCAAGAAAATGTATAGGTCATAATTAGAGGTTTACCTTCTAAATGATCCCAGATCTGAATTCAGTGTCAAAGCTCATTCATAGTTAGTTGAGTTTGCCTCTCCTAGCCTTAGGATCTCCTGGACCAGTTTATCTTCAAGCCTAGCGAAGAATGTTTGTCTTGACAAGAAAATCTTGCCATCTCTCCTTCACAGTCTATTCTGGGGGTCACTTATCTGCTTTTCTTTGAACAATCTGCATGACCAAAAATTTCCCCTGAATTTGTTTACTACTGTTTGTCAAGGGCTTCCCAGGTGGTGCTAGGGGTAAAGAACCCGCCTGCCGATGCAGGAAACATGAGACCTGAGTTCAGTCCCTGGGCTGGGGAAATCCCCGGAGGGCATGGCAGTCTAATCCAGTATTCTTGCCTGGAGAATCCCATGGACAGAGGAGCCTGGTGGGCTACAGTCCATAGGGTCGCAAAGAGTCAGACATGACTTAGTGACTAACACTCTTACTTTCACCTTCATATAGAATTATTTCTGTCAGCTCATTTTTATTTTCAGACTGAAGATGGCTATCTTGATCTCCATGAAACAGATGAACTTCTTTTGGTAAACTTTATTCCTATGTAAGGGCTTCCTGGGTGTCACTAGAGGTTACAAATCTGCCTGCCAGTGTAGGAGACAAGAGATGCAGGTTCGATCCCTGGGTTGGGAAGATCCCCTGGAATAGGAAACGGCATCCCACTCCACTATTTTTGCCTGGAGAACCCCATGGACAGAGGAGTCTAGTGGGCAACAGTCCACAGGGCCACAAAGAGTCGGACATGACTGAACACATTCCTATATAGAAAGTTTCAAAAAAGAAAAAAATAAGTTTCTCAAAATTTCAGCCTTTTGGAGCCTGAGGAATTCTTGGAGAGGGAGCCCAATTTTGTCAGGCCCAGCAGGGGTGAAGGGGAAGGGTTAAGAGACTCACCCAAAGCAACACATTCAGGTTGTATCATTGTTGGGAGCAGCACCTAATATATGAAAGGGTCAAGGAGCTGTTTTCATCAGGATGAAAATGAGTCACAGCAAAAATCAAATGGAAAAGGAAGACCTCTTGGCTGTGACCCTAGAGACAGGGTTGGCTTCCCTGGTGGCTCAGAGGCTAAAGCGTCTGCCTACAATGCGGGAGACCTGGGGAAATGGCAACCCACTCCAGTACTCTTGCCTGGAAAATCCCATGGAAGGAGGAACCTGGTGGGCTATAGTCCATGGGGTCGCAAAGAGTGGGACACTTTTGAGCGACTTCACTTTCAGTTAACATTTATTAAGTGATTGTTTTTTTCATTAGCTCTATGCTAAGATGTGCTTATTCATATCTCATTTTAGGATCACACCAACCTATTTGAGGCAGGTATTATTACACTAGTTTTACGAGTGAGGAAACTGATATTTAAGAGATTAAACAATCTGTGAAATGTGGACTTGTGGGCATGGTGGGGGAGGAGAGGATGGGAGAGTCTAAGATGGTAGCGTGGACGCATCCGCTACCACGTGTCACAGAGGCGGCTATTGGGGAGCTGCTGTTTAGCACAGGGGGCCCACCTGCATGCTCTGCGATGACCTCAGGGTTGGGAGGCTCCAGAGGGAGGGGATATGTGTATACATGTAGCTGATTCATGTTGTCATACAGCGGAAACTAACACAATGTTGTAAAGCAATTATACTCCAATTAAAAAAAATTGTGGATGGAATGGGAAGATATCTGGGGTTTGATTCAAAATAATCCATCAGGAAAGGGCTGTCAGAGGATAAAGATGAAACAAGATATTGCTAACCAAGGGGTACCTAGAGGTTAATTATATTGATCTCTTTATCAGCGTACATGTTTGGAACTTTCCATTATAGAAAAATGTTTGTGAAGGAAAAAATAAACACTGCTTGGAAAAAAATTTAAAACTTGTCACATGTCTGTACGAATGAACTGGCAGAGCCGGAACTGGAAGCCGCTGCTCCTGGTTAGGAGTTTGGTTTTTAAGCGCTGTGCTTTAGCACAAGCCCCGGTCTGTGTGCGGGTTCCTGCTAGTGAAGCATCTCTTGACGTGGAAGGCTGCGCACCAACACAGCACGAGGTCTCCTTGGACCTGGGTCAGGGGAAGCTCAAGGAGAACAAGGCGAGGGACTGTGCTGAGACTCTGGCGACGCGTGGTTGGGCCCGCTCCCCACCGCCCCCGGAGAACAACCAGCGCTCAGGAATGCTTAGCTCTGACGACCGCTGGGTTTCACCTTTGGGCCCAGGAGTGAGTGACACACCAGCAAGTCGGGGCCAAGTGCGGCTGCCCCTCTCCGTCAACGTAATGACGCGTCAGGGGCCGCTGGAAGACCTGGCACTCAAGGAAGGGATTCCAGAGGCAGAGGCTACTGTGCGCCTGAGGCCAAAGTAGAAAGAACGGGCTGAGCCAGAGGCCACAGGAAGAGCTGAGGAAGCAGACACAGAGCACCGGGCAGTGCAGACGCACTGGAATGTGTAAAAGGTGTTTATTGGAGCAACGCGCCCAATAATCCTCCTTCGGCTTCAGAATTCAGGACACTTCTGATGTAACTCAGTAAATTTAGCTCCCTTCCTCCTGCCTCACTCATCTAACAAATGACAACTATAAATTTAAGCACTTCCCATATTTTATCTATATAAGGGGCAGAGTAAATCTATCCATCTCCACTTAATATAAATCAAGTCCTTATAACAGTGCCTGGTACTCAATAAGCCCTAATAAGTGTTTGTGATTATATTTTATATCACATATTGTGTGTCAGTCACTCAGCCGTGCCTACCTCTTGTGACCCATGGACTGTAGAGGCTCTTCAGCCAGGCTCTTCAGTCCATGACGTTTTCCAGGCAAGAATACTGGAGTGGGTTGCCATTTCCTCCTCTGGGGTATCTTCCCAATCCCGGGATCAAACCTGGGTCTCTTGCACCTCTTGCATTGGCAGGCAGATTCCTTACCACTGTACCACTCCGGAATCCCCCAGTTATGTATTATATTACTATTATTGAGCACTTATAAAACAAACACTCTGCTAAACACTATGAATAAACAAACAGTGAAGAAAATTCATTCATTAAACAAATATTTACTGAGCCTATGTCCCAGACACTGTTCCAGGGACTCAGGATAGATGAATACACAGGACAAAGGCAACTCTCTGCCTGCCTTTGAGTAGCTTACGTTCTGGTAGGGAAGATTTCATTAAGATAAGAAACACCAAACGCATCTAATTTCCTCTTTGATATGGTGAATAGATCAATATTATGGTGAAGAATTGTCGGCTCTTTTTTTTAAATTAGGATCCCAGATCTTTCTTTAATGGAAAAATGTATATTCATTGTTAGCCTAGGATTTTGTGAAAGTGTTAGTGACTCAGTCGTGACCAACTCTTTGTGACTGTGGCCAGCCAGGTTCCTCCATCCATGGGGTTCTCCAGGCAAGTATATTAGAGTGCGTAGCCATCCCCTTCTCCAGGGGATCTCTCTAACCTAGGAACTAAACCTGGTCTCCTGCACTGCAGGCATATTCTTCACCATCTGAGCCACCAGGGAAGTCAATAGGACTTTGTATATACACTGTAATTGTAAATGTGAAAATCTTATACACCATATATAATTATGAAAGTCTGATACACCATAGGACTTTGTAAATACATCGCAATTGTAAATATGAAAATCAGTTCCAACACATTTATTAACGTCTTTAAAAAAAGGGACTTAATAATCATAATAAGAACAAACTACAGTGAAAGGTGTATAGGATGCATAGAATGGAAGTCTAGCGTTCAGAGCACAAGTTGGCCCCAATCGACTTGTGAAATCTTCTGTGATGAAATCAGACCCGGTTGCAAGATTATCTGGATCACAGTTAGTCTTCTTGGTTTTGACTGTTCATTCAGTGAATAATTGTGGGGAGATTTAAAGTTTTTAGAAAATACAAAGCTAAGAATAGCACTTCCTTATTTTTAACAATATGATAAAGAAATTGCATACATTAAAGTGTACAACTTGATGTTTATACACATATATATGCATACGCTATAAAAAGATCAACACAATCAAGTTAAATAACTTATCTATCATCTCTACATAGTTACCCGTGTTTGTGTGTGTGTGTGTGTGTGTTTAGTGTGAGAAGATTTAATTTAAGATTTATCTTCTTAGTAAACTCCGGGAGGTGGTGATGGACAGGAAGGCCTTCCATGCTGCAGTCCACGGGGTTGCAAAGAGTCAGACACAACTGAGCGACTGAACTGAACTGATCCCCTTTGAAAGCTTTCAAGTATACAGTAATGTTACCTATTGTCACCATGCTGCTCATTAGACCTCCAGAACTTACTTATCCTGTGCGAGTGAAACCTTGTACCCTTTGACCAACATCTCGCGCTACCCTCCACCCCAACCCAGCCCATGGCAACCACTGGTCTACTCTTTGCTTTATGAATTTGACTTTTTAAGATTCCACACGTAAGTGGGATCATGCAGAATTTGCCTGCCTGTGTTGGTTTACTTCATTTTGCAAAGTGTCTTCCATGTTTGTCTATGTTGTTATAAATGACAAGATTTTCCCTTCTTTTTTCAGGCTGAATAGTATTCTGTTATCCGTCTGTCTATCTTAAATTTTCTTTATGCATTCATCTGTCAATGGACGCTTAGGTCATCTCCATATCTTACTGTTGTGAATGATGCTGCAGTGAGCCTGGAATCACGTCTCTGCAAGGCACTGACTTCCCTTCCTTTGCAGATACATCAGTGCCAGCCTGTGTTTCTTAACGCAGAGTGTTTATGGGCTTACCCCAGAAGTGGACTTGCTGGTCATGCAGTGGTTCTGGTTTTACTTTTGCAGGAACCTCCATACCACTTTCCACAGAGGCGGAACTCATTTCCATTTTCGCCAGTAGTGTGCAGAGGTCCCCTTTTCTCTGCCTCCTCACCAACACCTGTTAATAATAACCATCCTAAAAGGTGGAAGGTGATACGTCACTGTGGTTTTGATTTCCATTTCCCTGACAGCTAGTGATGTTGAGAATCTATTCATGTAAAACAGTTTTTAATATGATGAATGATGAACACAATCATTGTTGAATCAATGGTTGCAATGGTTGCAAACATGCCTAGGCAATCAAATTCCATAAAATAAGGTACATCAGCTTTAATTCTACCATCAAGTCTTCCTCAGGGCACTTCTGCCTTTTTACATCCATTTACATTTCTTCATTTTGATGCTATTATCAGTGCCAGCCTGTATTTCTTAATGCAGAGTGTTTATGGGCTTACCTCATTTCTCAAAAATGATAATTTGGTCTGGTCTGATGACATCCAAATTTCCCCTTCACTTCAGTTCAGTTCAGTCACTCAGTCGTGTCTGATTCTTTGCGACCTCATGAATAGCAGCATGCCGGGTCTCCCTGTCCATCACCAACTCCCGGAGTTCACCCAAACTCATGTCCATCGAGTTGGTGATACCATCCAGCCATCTAATCCTCTGTCGTCCCCTTCTTCTCCTGCCCCCAATCCCTCCCAGCATCAGTCTTTTCCAATGAGTCAACTCTTAGCATGAGGTGGTCAAAGTATTGGAGTTTCAGTTTTAGCATCAGTCCTTGCAAAGAACACCCAGGACTGATCTCCTTTAGGATGGACTGGTTGGATCTCCTTGGAGTCCAAGGGACTCTCAAGAGTCTTCTCCAACACCACAGTTCAAAACCATCAATCGTTCAGTGCTCAGCTTTCTTCACAGTCCAACTCTCACATCCATACATGACTACTGGAAAAACCGTAGCCTTGACTAGACGGATCTTTGTGGGCAAAGTAATGTCTCTGCTTTTCATTATGCTGTCTAGGTTGATCATAACTTTCCTTCCAAGGAGTAAGCATCTTTTAATTTCATGGCTGCAGTCACCATCTGCAATGATTTTGGAGCCTCGAAAAATAAAGTCTGACACTGTTTCCCCTGTTTCCCCATCTATTTCCCATGAAGTGATGGGACCAGATGCCATGATCTTCGTATTCTGAATGTTGAGCTTTAAGCCAACTTTTTCACTCTCCTCTTTCACTTTCATCAAGAGGCTTTTTAGTTCCTCTTCACTTTCTGCCATAAGGGTGGTGTCATCTGCATATCTGAGGTTATTGATATTTCTCCCGGCAATCTTGATTCCAGCTTGTGCTTCTTCCAGGCCAGCGTTTCTCATGATGTACTCTGCATATAAGTTAAATAAGCAGGGTGACAATATACAGGCTCGATGTACTCCTTTTCCTATTTGGAACCAGTCTCTTCCATGTCCAGTTCTAACTGTTGCTTCCTGACCTGCGTATAGGTTTCTCAAAAGGCAGGTCAGGTGGTCTTGTATTCCCATCTCTTTCAGAATTTTCCACAGTTGATTGTGATCCACACAGTCAAAGGCTTTGGCATCGTCAATAAAGCAGAAATAGATGTTTTTCTGGAACTCTCTTGCTTTTTCGATGATCCAGCAGATGTTGGCAATTTGATCTCTGGTTCCTCTGCCTTTTCTAAAACCAGCTTGAACATCTGGAAGTTCACAGTTCACTACTGCTGAAGCCTGGCTTGCAGAATTTTGAGCATTACTTTACTAGCGTGTGAGATGAGTGCAATTGTGCAGTAGTTTGAGCATTCTTTGGCATTGCCGTTCTTTGGGAAATTTCCCCTTGCCTCTCCCTAAATATTACCCTTAAATATGCAATGAATCCTCCCCAGCTCCTCTCGCTCAGGAAGTGCTGGGTTCTGCTTTTGCATGACCACCATGACTTGGCCAGTTTCAGTCACCTTTGCTGTTGCTTCCTTCTTCCTCTCCACACCCAAAGGTAGGCAAATAGCCCTGTATCCCATAATGATGGTGACTGAGCCAGTCTGAACTCTGACCTTTTTATGATTTTATGCAGTGATTTGTATAAAAACTTATTCTAGGGGCTCCCTTGGGTGGTCCAGTGGCTAAGACTCCACACTCGCCACTCAGGGAGCCTGGGTCTGAGTCCTGGTGGGGGAACTGAATCCTACGTGCTGCACCTGAAGGTCTCACCTGCCCCGACTGAGACCCAGGGCAGCTAAATAAATAAAAATAAATATTTTAAAAGCCTATATAATTAGGAAAAATGTCTAATTCTAAGCATGCATTTACTGATACTGCACATATATGTGTTTATATATATAAATCCCTTTTCCCTTTGATTTTGCTACCTAAAAGAGTGGATTGTTTTCATTATGAGTTGAATCTCCTCCCCCAACATGGAACATGCAAAATACTATAGCCAGTTGTATTTACTTCATTTTTTGGATTCTTATACTAAATATACATAAAATAGAAGAAATTCCTAACTTTATTGTTAGTCTGGGTTGATACTGTCAAGTCAGAAAGTCTGAAAACCCATAAGAAACCCAAACCTAAAGAAGCCCCAAGACTCAACCTTCCATTTTTCAACTGAGAAAATGAGGAAACAAAGCGATTAAATGACTTTCCCACCGTCTCCAGGGAGTTGGGACTAGAGTTGTGAACAAAACTCACATTTCTGATTCCCAGTCTCTCTCTCTTTTAGACTGCTTCTCTTCTTGTCGGCAAAGCATAGAGCACACAGATTTTAAACAGTACGGAGGGATTATCATAGGCTGACTTGCTCTGAGAAGACTTTGCCTAGCAGGTGGCTAAACTTAGTATCAGCTGTATGATATTATAGGAAATATCCACCTGCAACAAAGCCTAATTGACCACAGGATCGCTCCCCTCCTTTACTCAGGAAGCAGGCCGGCAGCTGCAGGCAGGAACAGCGCCACTGTGACAAAATTCATCCTCCCGGGATTTTCAGGGCAGCCTCAAAAGATTTTCCTCTTTGCGCTGTTTCTGGGCATTCACCTCCTGACCCTCGCCTGGAACCCGAGGCCCCCGCCCTCATCAGGATGGACTCCCACCTGCGCATGCCCATGCCCGGCTTCCTCAGTAGCCTGTCCTTCCTGGATGTCTGCGATGTGTCCTCCACAGCCGCCAGGACGCTCTCTGAATCACCACAGAGCGGAAAGCCATCCCCTCGGTGGGCTGGGCCGCGCAGCACTTTGTCTTCTGCAGGCCGGGGCTGGCTGCGTGCTTCCTGCTGACGGTCATGGCACTTGACCGCGGCGCTGCGATCTGCAGCCCGCTGCCCTACACGGTCCTCATGTCCCACACCCTTTGTTCAAAGAAGGCGGCCGGAGCCTACGTGGGTGGGCTCCTCAGTTCTTTGATTGACACCCGCTCAGTCTATCAGCACGGTTTCTGCGGGCCCAACGTGATCAGCCACCTCTTCCGCGACCTTCCTCCAGTCCTGGTTTGTCCTGCTCTGATACTTCCGCCAGCCGGGTGGTGACCTTCCTCGTGGGTGTGGGCGTTGGGGTGCTGTCTGTCCTTGTGATCCTCATCTCTTATGGTTGCGTTGCTGCTGCCGTCCTATCAGGTCCGCTAAAGGGGGACCAAGGCCTTCAGGACCTGTGCCTCTCACTGACGGCTGGGACCCTCTTCCACGGCTCTGGTCTCTTCATGTACATGCGACCTAGTTCCAGCCGCTCCCTGGACCGGGACAAGGTGGCGTCCACAGTCTCCGCTCTGGTGATCCCTATGGTAAATCGCATCATCTACAGTCTTAGGAACAAGGACGTTAAAAATGCCATGAGGAAAGCTGTGCAAAGGGACTATGTAATTTCTTATGGGCATTGCTTTTCCTGACCCTAATCTAATGTTTGCAATGAAGCTGTGAGCTGGGCCGATCGTTCAGACTCATGTCATTTTGGACTAGTTGATTGCATAATTTGTGCTGACCAGGGCTTTTTTTTTTTTTTTTTTCAATATTCCTCTAACCAGTTTCCTGTTGCTTATTGGAAAAAAGTTTGGCCATTACTTGTTTCTAGAATGAATAGCATTGCATAGGTTGAGATTAGCAGAAAACTTCACCATGAGGAAGGCTGATCAACTTGGAGTATCAAAACACGAGTTTGTGTCTGTAAGTGGAAGACATTGAAAAAAATGTTAGTCCAGTATTTAAGGTGGAGATTCTTCAGGTAGGTCCGGAATATAGCATTATAACCTGAGGAGGGGGCTTGTTGTTGTTTAGTTTCTAAGACATGTTGGACTCTTTTGTGACCCCATGGACTGTAGCCCACCAGGATCCTCTATCCACGGGGATTCTCCAGGCAAGAATACTGGAGTGGGTTGCCATGCCCTCCTCTAGGGATCTTCCCAACCCAGGAATTGAACACACATCTCCTTCATTGCAGGAAGATTCTTTACCAGCTGAGCTACCAGGGAAGCCCTATACAGTTGCCAAGTGTTCTTGAATCATGAAACCTATGGTTATTAATCTAAATATGCCATCTTTATATTTGTGGCCTTATGCAAGTTACTTACAAGCTCTATTTTCCTCATGTGTAAGATGGGAGTAATAACTGAAGTTACCTCATTGAATTGATGCAACAATTAAGTGAGAATGTACATGAGAAGGGCTTAGCCAAGTGCCTGGTATGTGGTTGTCTTGCTGTTCTTTAGTCCCTGAGTTGTGTCCAGCTTTTCTGACTTCTTGGCCTGTAGCCCACCAGGCTCTTCTGTCCACCGGATTTCCTAGGCAAGAGTACTGGAGTGAGCTGCCATTTCCTTCTCCAGGGGATCTTCCCAAGCCAGGAATTGAACATGTATCTCCTGCATTGGCAGGTGGATTCTTTATCGCTGAGCCACCAGGGAAGCCCCTGCCTGGTATATAAGAATATTTAACAAATGTTAGCTCGTATTGTCAGCCATTTAGTCAATATTATTAGCCAATTTGGTACAAAGCAAGAGAAATTCAGGTTAATGTGCTAAAAAGAGACAAAGTACATAGCTTTATAATGTCTACTCAAATTGGGCCATAACAGTCTCAGTGAAAGGCATGCCTATAATTTCTCACCTTTGCCACTTCTTTTGCATATCAGGAAGCAGTTCTTTGGGAAGAAGAAAGAACTTAAGCTCATAGAACTGGCCACATGTGGAAATCCTATCACTGTGCTAATTTTTTAAAATTAATTTTGGTTGAAGACTAGTTGCTTCACAATGTTGTGATAGTTTTTACTGTATAGTAAAATGAACCAGCCATGTGGATACATGTATCCCTTCCCTTTGGGACTTCCTTCCCGTTCAGGTCACCACAGCGTGTTAATAGAGGTCCCTGTGCTGTATACACAGTCAGTTATCTATCTTATACATGATATCAGTTTGTTGTTGTTCAGTCGCTAAGTTGTTCAATTGCAACCCCACGGACTGCAGCACACCAGGCTCCTCTGTCCTCCACTGTCTCCCTGAGTTTGCTCAAACTCAAGTCCCTTGAGTCGGTGATGCTGTCTAACCTTCTCGTCCTCTGCTGCCCCCTCCTCCCTTAACCTTCCATCTTTCCCAGCATCAGGGTCTTTTCCAATGAGTTGGCTGTCTGCATCAGATGGCCAAAGTATTGGAGTTTCAGCTTCAGCAATGAATATTCAGGACTGATCTCCTTTTGGATGGACTGGTTTGGATCACCTTGCAGTCCACGGGACTCTCAAGAGTCTTCTCCAACACCACAGTTCAAAAGCATCAATTCTTCGGTGCTCAGCTTTCCTTATAGTCCAACTCTCACATCTGCCCATGACTACTGGAAAACCGTAGCTTTGACTAGACAGAGCATTGTCGGCAAAGTCTCTACTTTTTAATATGCTGTCTAGACTTGTCACAGCTCTGTGCCAATTCTGTCTGCTCCCTGGACACTCTTCTCTTCCCTGTGGCCATTTCCCTCCACTTTTCTTTATATGTGCTCCATTTCACCAATTCTCCTGCTGCCGGAGTCAGTATACAAGCCTCATGCTTTGGACTTATGTGGAGCTGTCACTGGTCTATTATTATTTCTATTTTTTTTCCTGAACAAAGATTCTGACTATAAGATCTTTATAAAAATCTTTTGTGTTTGGCCATATATATATTTGTTAGTAATGAAAATGTTCTTTTTTCATTGAGAAGATAGATGTTTCTTCAGTTGATCCAACTACCCAGGAGAAAGTAATGCTCATTCATTAGTAATAATGAAATCTAGGGATTTCCCTGGTGCTCCAGAGGTTAAACTCCATGCTTCCATTGCAGGGGATGTGGATTTGATCCCTGCTTGGGGAACTAAGATCCTGCATGCCACGTGGCATGACCAAAAAAAAATCTAGTTCTTAAGACAGGAATTGGCACAAAGTTTGAATAAAGCAAAAATGGTCTGGTAAGTAAGCCACATGTTAAATAAAACTTCCCAAAGGAGTGCATTCATTATGGAGTATATATGCAGATATACATCAAACAGAATATTTTTGGCTCTAAGAGAATCAGGCGTTTTATAGCTATTTGAAATAGGACGAGGTACATCTGACTCCAGGGAGCAGCTAGCCAGATGGAGATAAATCTACTTTACTAAAATTACCACAATCCAGGGTGTGGTGCTCCTTTTGCAACAACCTCAAATCTTTTCCAGATGGCCTGTTCAGAAGAGCTGCCAGCATAAGCTGGAAGACCATTTTTAGTTTTCAGGGAAGAGCAAAGCCGCCAAGCTTGTTCTTGGGACAGTGGCACAATTCTTCATTTTGTTAAAGAAACCACATGAAAAGGCAAATTACAATTGAAAGTTTATTTGGAGAGAAAGGAATCAAAGCCAAGTGGATAATGTTTATCAACACCAGGTACTGGGTCCAAGCAGGCTGAGACCCTGGGTTAGGGTACTACCAGTTTTCCTTCCCATTCATTTTCCTCCCTTCTAAGTGACCGTCTTCCCTTTTAATCAAAATATTTTTTACAGATTCATTAACTAACAGCTTTTCTTTCTTTTGGCTGAAGAAATGTTTTGTCTCTAAAATGTTTCCTTCACACATTTTAGTTACCTATCATGATCTTATTTTGTGCTTTGATTTTTAGCATTTCCAGAAATCTGATTACTGTTCGTGTGTATCACCTACATTTCTCTAATTTTTAGTAGGTATATATGACCACACACAGACACACACACACACGCATACATGCGCGCGCACACACACACACACACTGACTCTCAAATTAGTGACTGATGCATTAAATGAGCTCTGATGAGATTTTAAACATTTTTTCCCCTAAAGATTACTGGTCTCATGAGCCTACTTATTCTGTGATGACCCGCATGAATAAGTTCATATTTGCATTCCCCTTCCTGTGTCCAGATAGCTGATTTGAATCTTTCTGATGGGGCTTCCCAGATGGCGCTAGTGTTAAAGACCTCACCTGCAGTCCAGGAGATACAAGAAGCACAGGTTTGATCCCTGGGTTGGGAAGATCCCCCTGGAGGAGCGTATGACAACCCATCCAGTATTCTTGCCTGGAGAATCCTATGGACAGAGGAGCTTGTGGGCTACAGTCCATGGGATCGCAAAAGAGTTGGACACGACTGAAGCGACTTAGCATGACCTACGGTTGGACAGGAACAGTCTGAGTCTTACATGGAAGGAGCTAAACCACGTATCCGAGAATTCTCCCATCAGTTTGACCTACAGCTACTTTCCCTGTATTGTGTCTCCTTGTCCCTAACATCTCCCAAATAACTGGGGAAGAAAAGCCAATTGTTAGTATCTGACCTTTGCTGCTCTTCCCCATCCTTGCTCTTGCTCCCTTCCCCCTTTCTAATGCTGGCCCAGATCTCCTGTGTGAAATACTGCATATGGGTCTGACCAGGAATGAGAGACCCCTCTTTTCTACAAGTTAAAACTAGCCATGGCAGGCTCCTGTAGCCGTGGCTCAGCACTTTTAGAAACTGGACGTGGCAGGATCTTGCATCAGTGGTGCCAGACTAGATGGCTGGCAGCATCTGGTTGGAAGACAGACAAACCACACTCTTTGGAGGAACCACACTCTAGAAATAAACAGGCCACTGGAACCCAGGGCGCCCTCAAGGAAGAACAGAGGTTTCCTCTCTCTCAAAACAAAGTTTTTCTGAAATAGAATCATGACATCAGACTGGACTTTAATGTCAACATAAATAGGAAATGCACTATGTCTAAAGTATTGCATTGATACTTTCTGGTACTTTCCTGTTACTACAATAAAACCTCCTTCTCATGCAAAGGGAGATTAGGTTGTTTCCACCTTGCATACGTGTGTGCGTGCTAAGTTGCATCAGTCGTGTCTGACTCTTTGCAACCCTGTGGACTGCAGCCTACCAGGCTCCTCTGTGCCTGAGGGTTCTCTAGGCAAGAGTCCTGGAGTGGGTCACCACGTGCTTCTCTGGGGGCCTCGCTTACCCAGGGATCGAGTCTCTTATGTCTCCTGCACTGCAGATGGGTTCCTTTTACCACTAGTGCCACCTGGGAAGCCCTGTCTTCATCTTAAGAAACCCTTTAAGGAACAAAATTGATCCGTATAGCTCAGAGGGAGGAAGACCTTATATCAGACCCAATAAAACTCATAGTTCATTTTCTAACAACTAGAAGTTAAAGAAATAGCTTGGAAGGGATCATCTCACTCTTGGGCTTGACCCCCAGTATAGGATACAACTGGGATAAGACTCATTCTGGGACTGAGATGCAGCTGAGGTGTCCTGGAACCTATTCAGTGAGAGGTGGGCTCTGAGAAGTCCTTCGTCTCAGCACCCCTGCCATCCAGTCTTCCCTTCACTCATCCCACGTATTCTCTAGCACACCCTGCTTATAATTTGCTGTGTCATCGGCAGTTTCTCTGAGTGACACCTCCCGCAGTCCCTCTCTTTACCAGAAGGCAAAGCAAATATTCCTTCTCTGTTTAACATTTTTGGTGTCCACGGCTTCTGTATCTCAGAAGGTTCTGGAATTGTTTTTCATCATGCATGCCATCCCTGGTAGTTTCTCAACAGAAGGCCACATGTGAGACTTTCCTGTGTCAGCCAGTTAAATGTCTTTGATGGAAACTCTAGCCCTCTATGTTAATTTTATTTAACAATTACAATTAGGTGTAACTCACCATGAAGGAAAAAAAATTTGTTAGTTTGAGGGGAAAATAACCTTTGTTATCCTCAGCCATCATTGCTGGAGTGGAATTGATTCCAACTCTGGGTTTCAGGGTTGAACCCTGACCAGTTCAAGATAATTAGAAAACATCTGAAATGCAAATCAAAACCACATGAAATATCATCTCACACCAGCCAGAATGGCCATCATCAAAAAGTCTATAAATAATAAATGTTGGAGAGGGTGTGGAGAAAAAGGAACCTTCATACACTGTTGGTAGGACTGTAAGTTGGTGCAGCCACTATGGAAAATAGTATGGAGTTTCCTTAGAAAACTAAAAATAGAGTTACCTTAATATCCAGTAATCCCACTCCTGGGCATATATCTAGAAAAGACAAAAACTCTAACTCAAAGAGATACATGCAGCTCGTAGCAGCGCTATTTCCAAGAGCCAAGACACGGAAACAAGCCAATGCCCACCAATGGGAGATTGGTTTAAGACGGACCATAGGAAACGGTGAACTGTCGCCATCTGCAGCGCATGGATGGGCCTGGAGAATGCATCAGACTAAGCGAAGTGAGTCAGAGAAAAACAAAGTTTATATGATATCGCTTACATGTGGAATCTAAAAGTAATACAGATGGATGTATATACAAAACAGAAATAGACTCCCAGACGTAGAAAACGTTAACACATTTTCAATGTTAGTAATAATATTCCTTTGCTAACACATTAAAAGTGAGTCAACTATATTATTTAAATACTGCAGCTATAAACACTACAGGGTAAAAAAATCAGGTAACAAAAATGTCATTTAGATTAACATAAGTAAATGTTTAAAGTATCGTAAAAGTAAAGGAAACACATTGTATTGGAATCATATTCCCTTAACCTTTTTTCTGTCAACTCAGATTCTAACCATCTTTTGTTTCGGGTCTCTCTGTTCTTGGTGTCTCTAGCTTTTTGGAATTTGTGCTTTTATGGTGAAGGCCTCTGTCCATAAGCCATCCTGAAGACTCGCTTATGTGAGTCTTTGGGTTCCTTTTGCTGTTACACCTCTTCTCTTTGGCTCAAGAACTAACAACTTATCTGCTTGAAAGAAGGGAGTGATCAGATATATGGGGAAGAATATATTAGGTAAAAGCTTGAATAGTATTTCAAAAATACTATTTTTAAGCTGTCACATACAGCTAAGTGAAAAATTTAAAAAGAGGGTTGGATGGGGATAAAAGAAGAGATTAAAGAATTGTAGAAGCAAGACCAGACATTAATTCTAATATATCACAGCTAATATATTAGAAATAACCTGGGCCTCTTCTGTCCCCTCTAAGACGTCCTTCCCAGGCAGTGTCTGGGGACAGAAAAGCCAGACCTTGAGGGCCAGAGGACAGGGCTTAGTCAACCCTAGTGTCTTGGCTACAAAACAAGAATTGCTTCTCTGCTAGTGCGTTTGGAGACAGGTGACAGTGAGTGGGGTGAAAGGAGGAGGAGGAGTTGTGTCTTGGTGTATACTTCGGGGAGATTGGCTCATTTACCTTTGCAAACTTTCCAGCACACTGTGCCCAGTTATCCCTCTTTTCCTCCTTTTCTCTGCCCTTCTTCATATGGTCATTTTCTCTTTCCTCTCATTTCCCCTTTTCTTTTCTTTTATTCCTGGAAACCAAACAGATAGAGCCGTAGGAGAGGAAAGAGAATGGTTTCTCTTTCTTCTTCCCGATTCAAAATCTCTGGAAGGTCTTTCTGAATGTGCTCCATCTAAGGAGTCCCATCCAGGGGTGGGGGTGGGGGGACAAACAAAAAATACTGGTTCCAAATATGACATTAGAGAGTTGAGACTCCCTCTGCAGTACACAGTCAGACTCAGCATTTCTGGAGGTTTCCTAAGTCCTGGTGTTTATTTTTGCCAGACAGAGGTCTCTGATGATTGTTCTTATGCTTTGGTGGTGTAATTTATTTTATAGATCACAGGATGGAAGGGACCTCTATACTAGTCCCATGGTTCTTGCAAAAAGAGAGGAAGTTTCCTTGCTGTCAACATGTCTCAAAAGATTAACGCCATGAAGGGAGGTCTTGGAACCCAAGCAGGGGACAAATGAACAGGGTTGGTCTCCATCCACTACCCAGGAGAGAACTGATGTTCAGCTTGCCTGGTTTCAATTGCTCCTTCTTCACTGTGGGCTGTGCTCTCAAGTCCTCTCTTTGCTGTGATGGAGAAGGCGCGTAAGCATTTAGGGCCCTCTTGTTTCACAGCCGGACCATTTCCGAACTAAGTCAAACACTGCTAACAGAAACAGAGTATGGATGAGTGGGATAATCTCAGAAGCTGGAGGTGAAACATCTTTTGAACATTTCTGAATACCTGGGTACACCACGGAACAAAAAGATGACAGAGGAATAAAGCTTTTCCTAAGTGTTAGGTGAGTCTCTAGGGGCTCTGCTCTAATGTATCTCAATGGCCTAGGACGCAGGGAGAATTTCAAAGGCTTACAAATAGCTCGGTGTCATGGTCCTGGAGGGCCAAGTTTCATAAGCGGTCCTTTTCAGTGGCATTTCATTCAACTTGAAAAGCAAAGTTGTTGACTGATGATTTAAACATGCGGGTGTGCCCATACACTTTAGCATAAGAACAAAGATATGCTGAGAACATAGGTTCTTATTTCGGGCTCTTTGGTTGACCATGATGGCTACTCCATTTCTTCTGAGGGATTCCTGCCCACAGTAGTAGATATAATGGTCATCTGAGTTAAATTCACCCATTCCAGTCCATTTTAGTTCTCTGATTCCTAGAATGTCAACGTTCACTCTTGCCATTTCTTGTTTGACCATTTCCAATTTGCCTTGATTCTTGGACCTGCATTCCAGGTTCCTATGCAATATTACTCTTTACAGCATCGGACTTTGCTTCTATCACCAGTCACATCCACAGCTGGGTATTGTTTTTGCTTGGGCTCCATCCCTTCATTCTTTCTGGAGTTATTTCTCCACTGATCTCCAGTAGGATATTGGGCACCTACTGACCTGGAGAGTTCCTCTTTCAGTATCCTATCATTTTGCCTTTTCATACTGTTCCTGGGGTTCTCAAAGCAAGAATACTGAAGTGGCTTGCCGTTCCCTTCTCCAGTGGACCACATTCTGTCAGACCTCTTCACCATGACCTACTCATCTTGGGTTGCCCCGAGGGCATGGCTTGGTTTCATTGAGTTAGACAAGGCTGTGGTCCTAGTGTGATTAGATTGACTAGTTTTCTGTGAGTATGGTTTCAGTGTGTCTGCCCTCTGATGCCCTCTTGCAACACCTACCATCTTACTTGGGTTTCTCTTACCTTGGGCGTAGGGTATCTCTTCATGCCTGCTCATGCAAAGCACAGCCACTGCTCCTTACCTTGGATGAGCGGTATCTCCTCACCACAGCCCTTCCTGACCTTCAACGTGGGATGGCTCCTCTAGGCCCTTCGGTGCCCGCACAGCCACCGCTCCTTGGATTGCTCATCCCGGCCGCCACCTACCTCGGATGTGGGGTAGCTCCTCCCGGCCGCTGCCCCTGACCTTGGACTTAGGTAGCTCCTTTCAACCGTTCCTGAGCCATTGCAGCCTGGCACTCTCAGCCGCTGCCCCTGACCTTGGACGTGGGGTAACTCCTCTCGGCTGCGCTCAGTGAGCTGGGTTGCAGCCGCCCGCGCTCATTGTGCCAACTGTGAAGAAGGCTGAGCGCTGAAGAATTGATGCTTTTGAACTGTGGTGTTGGAAAAGACTCTTGAGAGTTCCTTGGACTGCAAGGAGATCCAACCAGTCCATTCTGAAGGAGATCAACCCTGGGATTTCTTGGAAGGAATGATGCTAAACCTGAAGCTCCAGTACTTTGGGCACCTCATGCGAAGAGTTGACTCATTGGAAAAGATCTGATGCTGGGAGGGATTGGGGGCAGGAGGAGAAGGGGACGACAGAGGATGAGATGGCTGGATGGCATCACTGACTTGATGGACATGAGTCTGGGTGAACTCCGGGAGTTGATGATGGACAGGGAGGCCTGGCGTGCTGCCATTCATGGGATTGCAAAGAATCGGACACGACTGAGCAACTGAACTGAATTGAACTGAACTGAACTGAACTGAATCCCTTACTGACATGTGGTTTGCAAATAATTTTCCTATTCTGTAGCTTGCCTTTTCATTTTGTTAAGTGTTTCTTTGGATGTGTGAAAGCTTTTTAATTTGATGTTGTACAACTTGTTGATTTTTGCTTTTGTCACTTGTTATTTGATATCATATCTCAAAAGTTACTGCCAAGAATTTCTATTTGGTTCTTTTTTTATAATTTCTGTCTCTTTGGTAACTGTCTCATTTGGTTCACAGGTACTTCTTCTGATCTTATTGAATCATGTTTCTGTGCTTTCTTGTAGATTACTGACTTTCTTTGAAACAGCTACTTTCGATTTTTTATTAGCTAAGTCACAAAGTTCTATGCCTTTGGGCTCAATAATTGGAGACCCTTCTCAGGCTATGGGTTCTTTATGGAAAAGGGAGAGAGCCCAGTGTGGGCCTCCAGCTTCCCCAGCTTTACGGGTCACTCCTTAGGGAGACCCACTCTGGTCTCATATCCTAGAAACCATGCAGGAATCTGCAGGGTATGGCCACTGAGAGTCACACTGAGACAGAGAAGGGAGACAGGCCTTGGAACCGTCAGGGCTTGGATCTTGGCAGACTGAGTTCCAGCAGTTTTGCCTGACTTGGGACCCTGAGAAATGAGCCTTGCCATCCTGGGAGCCTCTTCCCCTGCATCTACGATTCATAACCCCATCTACTACTGAGGTTACTCAAGCATGGCTAGAACACTCAGAAAATTCCATCACCCAGGAGCACTTGAGTCGTGTCCAGACAGGAGCTCTGCCCATTTGCATGGCTCCATCTGGCCAGAGAACTTTGTGTGCAGTTCTTCCTAATTTGTTTCCCAAACAAGGAGGCTTGCCAGTCTTGGGCCTGTTCTGTGGTCGTGTCCAGGCAAGAAGGATAATGTGTAGCCCTAACCACTGTTGAACAAAACCTTCAGCCCCACCGTCCAGGAGAACTAACTGAAGCACGTGGGAAACTGCATAGCCCATCCCTCAGCCCTGCTTACAGTAGCATTTGAGCAGAGAGCCCGACCTCTGCAGAACAAAGCTCCGCCCCCATGTGACAAAGGCACTCGGTGTGCAGTTCTTCTGATTTGAGTCCCCAGTTAGTGGGTCATGACAGCCTTGGCGTCTGCAGCCCTGTCCAGGTTGTGAAGTTAAATCCCAGCCCTGCCTTCTGCTGGATAGAGTACTCAGTCCTGCTCAGCTCAGAAGCCTGGCCTGAGAATCCAGGTAAGAAGAGAAGCCGTCCTAATGCTACTCTTGGCCAAGAAACCAAAGCAGCAATCGTATCAACTCCTCCCGGCCAGCAGCATCTGCACCCCAGCCTCAGAGCCTGGGCAATGTCCTCACCCCAAAACAGACTTTGATCAGTATCAGTCTCAGTTCAGTTGCTTGGTCGCATCCGACTCTTTGCGACCCCATGGATTGCAGCATGCCAGGCTTCCCTGTCTATCACCAGCTCCCAGAGTTTGCTGAAACTCATGTCCATTGAGTCAGTGATGCCATCTAATCATCTCACTCTCTGTTGTCCCCTTCTCCTGCTGCCTTCGATCTTTCCCAGCATCAGAGTCTTTTCAAATGAGTCAGCTCTTCACATCAGGTGCCAGAGTATTGGGGTTTCAGCTTCAACATCAGTCCTTCCAATGAATACTTAGGACTGATTTCCTTTAGGATGGACTGGTTGGATCTCCTTGCTGTCCAAGGGACTCTCAAGAGTCTTTGCCAACACCACAGTTCAAAAGCATCAATTCTTCAGCGCTCAGTTTTCTCTATAGTCCAACTCTCACATCCATACATGGCTACTGGAAAAACCAAGGCTTTGACTAGATGGACCTTTGCTGGCAAAGTAATGTCTCTGCTTTTTAATATGCTGTCTATGTGGGTCATAACTTTCCTTCCAAGGATTAAGTGTCTGAATTTCATGGCTTCAGTCACCATCTGCAGTAATTTTGGAAGCCCCAAAATAAAGTCTGTCACTGTTTCCATTGTTTCTCCATCTATTTGCCATGAAGTGATGGGACCGGATGCCATGATCTTAGTTTTCTGATGTTGAGTTTTAATCCAGCTTTTTCACTCTCCTTTTTCACTTTCACCAAGAGGCTCTTTAGTTCTTCTTCACTTTCTTCCATAAAGTTGGTGTCATCTGCACATCTGAGGTTACTGATATTTCTCCCAGCAATCTTGATTTCAGCTTGTGCTTCATCCAACCCAGGTTTTGATAGCTAGCCCAATTGATCAAGGTCACTGCCAGATGATCTATCTAGAGCTCCAAGCTGAGCTGACTGGGGAAGGGCTGTCTCTCCTAAAGCAAGTTGGGAACCTGGGAGTAGAGATCGTGTACTCAGACGTGCAGACACTGACAAAGGCATTAAGGACCATGAAGAATTAGGTGAATATGACACCACTAAAGGAAACTTACAAAGCTTTAATAGCTTTATAAGAATCTGCTGGCAAAGAATCCGCCTGCAATGTGGGAGACCTGGGTTCGATCCCTGGGTTGGGAAGATCCAGTGGAGAAGACAAGAGCTACCCACTCCAGTATTCTGGCCTGGAGAATTCCGTGGACTGTAAAGTCCATGGGTCGCAAAGAGTCAGACATGACTGAGTGACTTTCACTAAAGGAATAAAAATCTATAAATGGTCTGACAAAGAATTCAGCATAACTCTCTTTTAAAAGTTTGGTGAAATATAAAACCCATAAACAGACAACAGGATGAAACTAAGAAAACAATACATCAGCAAAATGAATAAAATGTGTTTAACAAAGAAAACCATTAAAACAAAACAAAACAAAACAAAACAAAAAACCCAGAAATCCTAGAGCTGAAGAAATCAATAGAGACTTTCAACAGCATACTCAGTAAAGCAGGAGGGAAAACAATGAAAAAGAGTTAAGAAAGCCTAAGAGATCTATTATAGGACATCACCATCAAGACAAAAGACATGTGCATTAGCTAATCTCTCTCTCTCATGCACACTGCGTGTGAACTAAATACAATGCCAAAAGTAATGAATGGCATGGGTTTTATTTTCTCCTTTCCTTGTATATTGTTTTTTAACTTGCTGCAACTCCTATATTTATAATAAGAACAAGTTACTGAGATATATGCATCTCTAATCCTTAATAGCAAAGGGAGATAGAGAGACAGGGAGACGGGAAATGACAGAGAGAACAGGAAGAATGTCAGAGACGATAGACATTCCTGACTTTTACCTACTGGCTGTGCAACACTTAGCTAGTTAGTAACCTCCCAGTTGCCTCATCTATAAATGGGGCTAGTAATCCTTTACCACCTCATTGGGTTGTTGCAGGGACTGAATGACATAAAGGGCTCAAAACAGTAAGAGATGAATAAATGTTAGCGGTTGTCATTTCCACGATCATTCCTCACCATAAAGGGAAAAATAAGGCAGGACTAATCTGGAAGTAGCAAGGAGTTCCTCATAAAATTATTCCCTAAATTAAATGACTTCTAAACCTAGACTCTAGAATATTGTTAATAAGTGATTATATTTATTTCTATATTGTATTATTTCCCAGTCAGTGAAATCGTAAGGTCCGATTTCTGCTTTTTATGTTTCACCAACACCAAGTAGAGTGGAACTTGTGATATTCGCTATAGGCAGCATACAGACTAGTGGAGAGCTTATGCTACGTGCATCTCATATGCTAATATTTGTGTTACTCAATAAACATATGCTGGATATGTTAAGAAACAGTTCTTTTACCCATTTTTGGATATGAAAGTAAAAATATATTTGTTTCATTTCAATTTATAGTTTTATGAACTTTAAAATCTTTCTGTTTACTCTTATAATAATGTCAACATATTTCTCAGCCATTTTGTCCAAGATGTGTAGGATTCCATGAAAATATTTTGAAAGTATAAACTCTCACCCACATTCCCAGTATGTCAACACAATTAATCAGTTCAGTGAAAATAAGTCCAACTTTTGACCAATCACTGGCAGTGAAATCTTTCATCTTCCCAGTACATTCTACAAACAGACAGCCTCAACTAAAGCTATCTATGTAACCCATCACTGCCAGAAAAGAATGATGAGCTCTGCGTGGTTTCAATTATCCCTGATAAAATTTATCCTAAAACTTTATGTTGTTAAAATTTGGTAAACTGCAGGAAAAGCACAGATATTGTGAATATAGTCACTCCCTTCAAATGAATCTTCTGTGTGTGTTCACCAGCTTTCAAGACGGTTTGTACCAGAAAAGGTGACTGACGTAAATATTGGTTGGAGACTTTCACTAGGGAGATAGAGCCTATTAAAACTTTTTCCAGATCTTATCTGCTAAGGACATGGTCATTTTCCAGGTTGTGCAGAGCACAAAGTCAGGCTAAGAAAGCCAAGAATGTTGCTGGATAAAGAAGGACAATGTAAGGAAGAAAAGACTAACAGTGACGGTTAAGCCAACACTACCTGTACTTGCAGTGGGGAATCTCTGATGTCTGTTTCATCCATGCTCCTGCCTCCAAAGCCCCAAATTAATCAAGATAATAGTGGACAGCTACTTAACGTATTTCAAAAGCCCAGTGGAATGGTACTTGAGTACTTTTCCATATCATTATGGCATGACCAGCTGGACTTTTGTTACACAGAAATAATGAATCGAAGCTGTATATTGAAGTAGAATTCAAATTCATTATTATTTTTTACAACCATTCTCAGCAAGGATAAATTTAAAGGGTCCTTGGGATGGATAAAGTTGGGAAACAGAGGCAAGCATTTCTGAGCTTAGGAAATTCCCCTGAAATTCAGTAACTTATTAAATTCAGCACTCAGTTAACTTGTACAACTTGTTGGGCTTCACAGGCATCATTTCATTTGAGTCTCACTGATCTTATTACCCCAATTTTACCTGTGAAAAAGAGAAGGTAACAGAGTTCAAAATTATATCCTTGGGAAATTGCAGAACTAGATCTCAACAGCTGTCTCTCACCATAGAGTGAAACCTGAAATTTTAAGTTAGAGATTATCCTTATCACTGAAAGTCACAGAATTTGGGTGAGGAGAAAGGGAACCTAAGGACGAGCTTAAGAGGAGGTCATGGACCCGCGGGAGGGGGAAGAGTTGAAGAAAGAAAGAAACAGGACTAAAAACCGTTCTCTCTGAAGAATCACATAGCTATAGAGATAGCACAAAATCCTCTCTTCTCTATAAATCTTGCCTTCTCACCTTGACTCAGATCCCTCAGAATGATAGAGTTTTTGCCAAAGATTGAAATTGTCTATTTCTATCTCCCCAAAATTATCAGATGGAACCTATTGCTGTCAAAGATGGAACCTTTTGTCCATGAGCTGGCTGTTCAGTCACAGCCAGAGAGAATGCCACATGGGGGATACTTTTAAATGTGTTAGTAATGACAGAGGTGAAACGGAAAGGACAATTAGGAAAAGAAAATTCTCCAGGTACTTGCTCTCTGGAGTCATGGTTGTCACGGAGTCTTTGTCCCTGCTAATTTCATGCTCGATTTTACTCTGTCCCTTCTGGATCCATTCCCCGCTTCCCCACAGTCCAATCATGATCGTTTGATTATAACTTTTCTTTTAATGAACTTGGAGTCATTAGAGCTGGAGATCCCTGGACCTAGGGATTATCTAGTTTAATGCATTCAGTTTCCAGGTGAGGACCTGAAGCCAGTGCAGCTAAGGGATTTGCTCAAGATAACATAACCCATCGGTAAATTGCGTGAAAAAAAAAACAAAAAACAAACAAACAAACAAAAAAAAACCATGTGTGCTTTCTGTTAACAAAGCACTTTATTTTAGATATATGAATACATGTACTTTTTCAATTGCCTTAACTGAATCAATCATCATAGCAGCCCTGTGAGGCAGTCAAGATGTCATTTTCTATGCATAAGTGAGGAAATTAAGGCAATAAGGAAGTCAAAAAATTAACAGATGACAAGGCCACGAATTATTGTGATTACAACCATGAACATTGGTATCAGCAAATCTAAGTTCATATCATCTCTTCCACTTGAAGATTTCATAATTTTTGGCAAATTAACCTCCCTAAGCCTCAGAATTGTCACCTCAGTGTTATTATGGAGCTGACAATAGTAGCTATCTCATAGAGTAGCTCTTCATGTTTGCTTAATCTCACAAGATTTTTTTAAGCAAGATAAATTATATAAACATAAGAAAAGCAATAGAAAAATTAATAAAATCAAGGATAATTTTTGGAGGGATAACAAAGTGACAAAGCTTTAGATAGACTGAGAAAATGAGAGAAATTAACTCGGACCTTAACCCTAAATGAACCTATAAGCCATGCCATGTGGAGACATCCAAGACTGACAGGTCATGGTGGAGAGGTCTGACACAATGTGGTCCACTGGAGAAGGGAATGGCAAACCACTTCAGTATTCTTGCCTTGAGAACCCCAAGAACAGTATGAAAAGGCAAAATGATAGGATACTGAAAGAGGAACTCCCCAGGTCAGTAGGTGCCCAATATGCTACTGGATATCAGTGGAGAAATAACTCCAGAAAGAATGAAGGGATGGAGCCAAAGCAAAAACAATGCCCAGCTGTGGATGTGACTAGTGATAGAAGTAAGATGCTGTAAAGAGCAATATTGCATAGGAACCTGGAATGTCAGGTCCATGAATCAAGGCAAATTGGAAGTGGTCAGAAAAGAGATGGCAAGAGTGAACGTCAACATTCTAGGAATCAGTGAAATAAGCTGGACTGGAATAGGTGAATTTAACTCAGATGACCATTATATCTACTACTGTGGGCAAGAATCCCTCAAAAGAAATGGAATAGCCATCATGGTCAACAAAAGAGTCTGAAATGCAGTACTTGGATGCAATCTCAAAAATGACAGAATGATCTCTGTTCATCTCCAAGGCAAACCATTCAATATCACAGTAATCCAAGTCTATGCCCCAACCAGTAACACTAAAGAAGCTGAAGTTGAACAGTTCTATGAAGACCTACAAGACCTTTTAGAACTAACACCCAAAAAAAGATGTCCTTTTCATTATAGGGGACTGGAATGCAAAAGTAGGATGTCAAGAAACACCTGGAGTAACAGGCAAATTTGGCCTTGGAATATGGAATGAAGTAGGGCAAAGACTAGTAGAGTTTTGCCAAGAATATGCACTGGTCTTAGCAACACCCTCTCCCAACAACACAAGAAAAGACTCTACACATGGACATTACCAGATGGTCAACACCGAAATCAGATTGATTATATTCTTTGCAGCCAAAGATGGAAAAGCTCTATATCGTCAACAAAAACGAGACCAGGAGCTGACTGTGGCTCAGATCATGAACTCCTTATTACCAAATTCAGACAGAAACTGAAGAAAGTAGGGAAAACCAAAAGACCATTCAGGTATGACCTAAATCAAATCCCTTATGATTATACAGTGGAAGTGAGTAACAGATTTAAGGGCCTAGATCTGATCAATAGAGTGCCTGATGAACTATGGAATGAGGTTTGTGACATTGTACAGGAGACAGGGATCAAGACCATCCCCATGGAAAAGAAATGCAAAAAAGCAAAATGGCTCTCTGGGGAGGCCTTACAAATAGCTGTGAAAAGAAGAGAAGCGAAAATCAAAGGAGAAAAGGAAAGATATAAGCATCTGAATGCAGAATTCCAAAGAATAGCAAGAAGAGATAAGAAAGCCTTCTTCAGGGATCAATGCAAAGAAATAGAGGAAAAGAACAGAATGGGAAAGACTAGAGATCTCTTCAAGAAAATTAGAGATACCAAGGGAACATTTCATGCAAAGATGGGCTTGATAAGGGACAGAAATGGTATGGACCTAAGAGAAGCAGAAGATACTAAGAAGAGGTGACAAGAATACACAGAACAACTGTACAAAAAACTTCTTCAAGATCTGAATAATCATGATGGTGTGGGCACTCACCTAGAGCTAGACATCCTGGAATGTGAAGTCAAGTGGACATTAGTAAGCATCACTATGAACAAAGCTAGTGGAGGTGATGGCATTCCAGTTGAGCTATTTCAAATCTTGAAATATGATGCTATGAAAGTGCTGCACTCAATATGCCAGCAAATGTGGAAAACTCAGCAGTGGCCACAGGACTGGAAAAGGTCAGTTTTCATTCCAATCCCAAAGAAAGGCAATGCCAAAGAATGCTCAAAGTACCGCACAATTGCACTCATCTCACATGCTAGTAAAGTAATGCTCAAAATTCTGCAAGCCAGGCTTCAGCAATACGTGAACCGTGAACTTCCTGATATTCAAGCTGGTTTTAGAAAAGGCAGAGGAACCAGAGATCAAATTTCCAACATTCTCTGGATCATAGAAAAAGCAAGAGAGTTCCAGAAAAACATCTATTTCTGCTTTATTGACTATGCCAAAGCCATTGACTGTGTGGATCACAGTCAACTGTGGAAGATTCTGAAAGAGACGGGAATACCAAACCACCTGACCTGCCTCTTAGAAATCTATATGTAGGTCAGGAAGCAACAGTTAGAACTGGACATGGAACAACAGACTGGTTCCAAATAGGAAAAGCAGTATGTCAAGGCTGTATATTGACACCCTGCTTATTTAACTTCTATGCAGAGTACATCTCAAGAAGCGCGGGACTGTAAGAAACAAAAGCTGGAATCAAGATTTCCGGGAGAAACATCAATAACCTCAGATATGCAGATGACACCACCCTTATGGCAGAAAGTGAAGAGGAGCTAAAAAGCCTCTCGATGAAAGTGAAAGAGGAGAGTGAAAAAGTTGGCTTAAAGCTCAACATTCAGAAAATGAAGATCATTGAATCTGGTCCCATCACTTCATGGGAAATAGATGGGGAAACAGTAGAAGCAGTGTCAGATTTTATTTTTGGGGGGCTCCAAAATCACTGCAGATGGTGACTGCAGCCATGAAATTAAAAGACGCTTACTCCTTGGAAGAAAAGTTATGACCAACCTAGATAGCCTATTCAAAATCAGAGACATTACTTTACTGACTAAGGTCCATCTAGTCAAGGCTATGGTTTTTCCAGTGGTCATGTATGGCTGTGAAAGTTGGGTTGTGAAGAAAGCTGAGCACCAAAGGATTGATGCTTTTGAACTGTGGTGTTGGAGAAGACTCTCGAGAGTCCCTTGAACTGCAAGGAGATCCAACCTGTCCATTCAGAAGGAGATCAGCTGTGGGATTTCTTTGGAAGGAATGATGCTAAAGCTGAAACTCCAGTACTTTGGCCATCTCATGCAAAGAATTGTTGGAAAAGACTCTGATGCTGGGAGGGATTGGGGGCAGGAGGAGAAGGGGACGACAGAGGATGAGATAGCTGGATGGCATCACTGACTTCATGGACGTTAATTTGAGTGTACTCCGGGAGTTGGTGGTGGACAGGGAGGCCTGGTGTGCTGCAATTCATGGGGCCACAAAGAGTCAGACACGACTGAGCGACTGAACTATCTTCATCATCGAATCATCTGTTGATCGACACTTAGCTTGTTTCCATACTTTGGCTTTGTGATTAATGCGGCAATAAATATGGAGGTACATATTTTTGATAGCCTATTTTTATTTCCATTTGATATATACCCATAACTGGGATTGCTGGATCATATGGTAGATCTATTCTTAATTTTTGAGGAATCTCCATAATGTTTTCCGTAGCAGCTGAGCCCATTTGTGTATCCCCACCTACAGTGTACAAGCATTCTCTTCTCACCACATCCTTACCAACACCTGTGCTCTCCCTTTTTCTCTATGACTGCAATTCTAACAGTTGTGAAGTGATGTATCATTGTGGCTTTAAATTACATTTCCCTGATGATTAGTTATTTGAATACAAAGAGAACCAAACTGAGCATATCACAAATAAAATGTCAAAAGGTAAAGACAAGGAGATAATCTTAAAAGCTGCAAGAGAAAAGCAACTTGCTACATACCAGAGAATTTTCTTAGGGCTATCAGTAGCTTTTTCACTAGAATGTTTCAGCCCAAAGGCAGTGGCACTATATACTCAAAGTGCTGAAAGAAAAAGTTTCCAACCAACAGTGGTCTATCTGGGTAAGTTGTCCTTCAGGATTGAAGGAATGATAGGTAGTTTTCCAGGAAAACGAATCTGATGATTTTACACTAGATTGACTTTACAACAAATGTTAAAGGCACTTTTTCAAGCAGAAACAAAAGGTCACTAATCAGCAATGCAAAACATTCAGGGGTCCTACTGGATTTCTGACTTTCTGCCCACATCTGGCTGGTGATCACCCACAAAATTTTATGTCTTTATCATGCCACGTATTATCTCTTGCTTTGACTTATGCACATATGGACATGTTTCTCAGAGAAGGAAATGGCAACCCACTCCAGTATTCTTGCCTGGAGAATCCCGTGGACAGAGGATCCTGGTGGGCAGCTGTCCATAGGGTCGCACAGAGTAGGACACGACTGAAGTGACTTAGCATGCATGTATGCATTAGAGAAGGAAATGGCAACCCACTCCAGTGTTCTTGCCTGGAGAATCCCAGGGACGGGGGAGCCTAGTGGGCTGCCATCTATGGGGTCATATAGAGTCGGACACGACTGACGCGACCTAGCAGCAGCAGCAGGACATGTTTCTCATCTCTTTTCCTGAGCTCTATATTCCTTACTGGATCATTTCCAGAGGTCCCTAACCTCCAGAATCTAATGTCTGATGATCTGAGGTGGAGCTGATGTAATAATAATACAAATAAAGTGCACAATAAATGTAATGTGCTTGTATTATCCTGAAACCATGCCCCCACCCCCTGTCTGTGAAAAAATTGTCTTCCATGAAACTGGTCCCTGGTGCCAAAAAGGTTGGGGACCCACTGATTACGTCATTCAGACCACCAAGCATAGTGCTTTGCATTTTCTGAAAAAATAAAACTGTTAGTCAGTCAGTCTTGCCCAACTCTTGAGACCCCATGGACTGTGACCCACCAGGCTCCTCTGTCCATGGACTTCTCCAGGCAAGAATACTGCAGTGGGTAGCCATTCCCTTCTCCAGGGGGATCTTCCCGACACAAGAATTGAACCCGGGTCTCCTGCACTGCAGGCAGAGTCTTCACCATCTGAGCTACAGGGAAGCTACTTTGCTGGGGTCCAGCCCCAGTGGATCCGGGTAATTCAAAGTGAGGATGGAGTCGGCGTCCTAGGAAAGAACTTATTTAATTACAGATATAAAGAGAGATTAGAAAAGAATAGTGTAGTAGGAAAATTCGTGGAGAAAAAGAGGTGAATAACTTGGTTTATGTGGAAAACCAATAAAACTCCAAGACAAGGAGTTTGCACCACCTACGTAGGCCACCGGTGCCCACTTGAATAGCGGAGGGTGCCCTGCCTTGGGCTCCCTCTCGTATGGGTTTTAGAAGCCAGGGCAAGTAAGTAGCCATGGCGAGCCTCCATGCTCCAGATGGGAATTCAGCCAGGAAAGAAGAGAATGAGAAAAGACCACACGGGGGAAACCATCTTTCCAGGAACTGGTCTGGTTCTTTATTCTCCAGGTCCACTTTTATACTTTTAGTTGTACATAGAGATACATGTGTTCTCAGCATATCTTTGTTCTCACGAGGGTCTTACATTTGTTCTACAATATCTTCTGGTCTGGAGACTGATTAACATTTTATGGCCCCACCTTTCTTTCTGTTGATAAAGGTTAATTGATCAGAAAAGTTGTTTCCCCTTAAGATCTATTTAGTCTTAAGATAGTGATAAAGTTACATTTTTACATAGCAAGGACACAGTGATGTATAACAAAGAAAGAGGAGTACAGTGATCTATAACAAAAAATTCATTAACTCAAAAAGTCTAGTATTGCTAACATCAAAACTACTATATTTCTTTTTCTACATTCCAATTACATTGATTAACATACTCCCAGGTGCCTAAGGATATGGAGGCCTGGCAGCAATCATTAACTCAGCTATGAAACCCTGCAGCAACATGATTTCTAAGTAACTCGCTAATACTATACTAATAATTTTCTAACTTCTCAAAAGAATCTGTTTTTAGAAAGTTAGAGCATGTTGGGAGGCTGTAAACAATCACATGTGGGCAGATAATCCTGTCAGGCAGGCTAGAGAGCCATCAGAGGAGTTTTTGGACTGAAACACCCTTGCCACACCCAGGAGATTTATTCACTGGAGTCCTAAGTTAACTCCTTTTCAGAGAAAGGAGGTGGGGGATAGCCCCCCTAACGTCAGAAGTATGGGTGAAAGCATAATGCAGTAAGGCAGGCAGACTCTTGTTTTTGGGGCAGATGCACGAGCAGATCCAGGAGGCTCCCTTAAGGCCCGACTCGCCTTTGCCTGTCTGGCCCCTTAACCTCATGACCTTTGCCATGGGCGGGACACCTCCTGCTGGCTCTTGAATTGTTTAGAAATAAGATTAGCACAGCAGATAGCATCATTTCACTGAGCAGATGAGAGCAGGCTTTGGAGTTAGATTGAGTGGATTTGAATCCCAGTTCTGCCCTTCATAGGAGTCCCTGGTGGCTCAATGCAGGAAACGTGGGTTCGGTCCCTGGGTCAGGAAGATTCCCTGGGGAAGGGTTGGCTACCCACTCCAGTATTCTTGCCTGGAGAAGTCCAGGGACAGAGGAGCCTGGTGGGCTACAGTCCATTGGATTGCAAACCTTGTGACGTGACTGAGCGGCCAACACTTTTCTGCCCTTCATAGGCTGGGTGACCTTGGGCTGCTTAGTGCTGTGACCTGTGGCCTCCTCATTGGTAAGAAGGGAATGGTAGGAGTACATCTCTCATCATCTTGCTGGATAAATTAAGATGAGATAAAACTTGCAAGGATTTCTGTATTGGTATTTCTGTATTGCGCCTCTGGTTATATTATGGGCAACATGTTCAGAGAATCAATAATGCTAAATAAAAGCTTTTTTTTTTTTTTTTACTGAGGCACTCAGAAAGCAAATAAATTTCTCATCATACAGAAATAACAAGAAAAAACATAAGCCTCAGAGGGTGGTTGGCTAGGGCCAGCATTTCCCCAGGAGGAGACATCTACCCCTGGTAGCCTATGTCCTGAGGTTTAACTGGAATGTGTATGAAGCCTAGGGAAAAAAATACAGCATGTGTTGTGGTTGGATTAGAGGCAACAGCCCTTCCCAAGCCACTAAAAACAGGGACTTCAGTTTGGAAGGAAGAGAAACACTGATAATTTTTACAAATTTTATTTTTATATAGGTAAATTTGACATATACCGTTTTTTAAGTTTAAGGTGCTAATGTGTTGATTTGACATATTTATGTATTGCAATATGCTTACCACTATGGCATTAGCTAACAGACCTATCCTATCACATAATCATTTCCTTTTCCGTGTGGGAACAACTGAGGTCTAGTCTCTTAGGAACTTTGACGCTTATAGTAGCGCATTGCTGTCTACAGTCTCTATGCTGTGCATTGGATCTCCAGGACTCGTCTAGTAGTTGCATGCTGTACCCTTTATAACATATCTCCAGTTCTCAGCCCTCAGCCTCTGGTCGTCGCCGCCCCATAGCTGTTTTATCCGCCTGTTTCTTTAGAATGCACATACGAGTGGCCTCTCGTTGTCTTTCTCTGCCTGACTTTTAGTATAATTTCCTCTAGGTCCATCCATGTTATCACAAATAGGCGGATTTCCTTCTTTCTCACAGCTAAATACTATTCCATCGTTTATAAGCACACACACATACACACTGGGTCTCCACCATCCATTCCTCCATGGCAGACGCTTGGATTATATCTTGGCTGTCGTGACTGACACTGGAATAAACCCGGGAGTGCTGATCTTTTCCCGTATCCTGTTACCCTTCCATGTGCATATATAATCAGAAGTGGAATTGCCAGTTCAGACAGAAGTTCTTTTTTAGACGTTTTGAGGACACTCCGTACTGTTTTCATAGTGGTTAGACCAAGTTACATTCTCACCAACAGTGTACGTACCCTCACCATCCCTTGCTGTTCCTTGTGTTGATCATAGCCACTCTAACAGGTATGAGGTGGTATTTCTATGTGGTTTTGATTTGCATTCCCCTGAGGATTAATGCTGAGCATCTTTTTATGCACCTGTTGGCCATTGCATACCTTCTTTGGAAAAATGTCTACTTGGTCCCTCTGTCCATTTTTAAATCATATTATTTGGTTTTTGTTATTAAGTTGCATGAATTCTTAATATATACTGGACAGTAATCCCTTACTGACATGTGGTTTGCAGATAATTTCTCCCATTCTGTAGCTTGCCTTTTCATTTTGTCACGTGTTTCTTTGGACGTGCAGACGCTTTTTAATCTGATGTCGCACAACTTGTTGATTGTTGCTTTTGTCACCTGTTCTTTGGTGTCATATCCAAAACGTTACTGCCAAGAATTTCTGTTCAGTCCTTTTTTATAATTTCTGTCTCTTTGGTAACTGTCTCATTTGGTTCACAGGTACTTCTCTGGTCTCACTGAATCATGTTTCTGTGCTTTCTTGTAGATTACTGACTTTCTTTGAAACAGCTACTTTCCATTTTTTATTAGCTAAGTCACAAAGTTCTGTGCTATTGGGCTCAATTATTGGAGAAGAGTTATCTTTAGGTGATGAGATGTTTCTCTTCTTCATGTTCCTTGAAGCTCTGTGTTGCTGCTCTTGTATTTGAAGTAGCAGGTGGTTGGTGGTGGTTTAATCACTAAGTCCTGCAACCCCATGAATTGCAGCCTGTCAGGCTCCTCGGTCCATGGGATTCCACAGCAGGAATATTAGAACGGATTGCCATTTCCTTTTCTGGGGGATCTTCCTGACCTACGGATCAAACCTGGGTCTCCTGCACTGCAGGCGGGTGGGTCCTTTACTGCCTGAGGCTCCAGAGAAGCCCATGAGGCAGCAGACACTCTGTAAACCCTTACCTGCTGCCTTCAGACGCAGCAGGCTGTCCTCAGTGGGCTCTCCGGGGTTTGCTCAGCTTTTGATGGATGGGCACACCTGCTCCATTCTTTACTCCCTCTTGTGGCAGAATCCTTAAGCTCCTTTGCCTTCTCTGGTTCTTCTAACACATACCAGACGAGTTCAGTTCAGTTCAGGCACTCAGTCATGTCCGACTCTTTGTGACCGCATGGGCTGCCGCACACCAGGCCTCCCTGTCCATCACCAACTCCCAGAGTTTACTCAAACTCATGTCCATTGAGTCAGTGATGCCATCCAACCATCTCATCCTTTGTCGTCAATCTTCTGCCCTCAGTCTTTCCCAGCATCAGGGTCTTTTCCATTGAGTCCACTCTTCACATCAGGTGGCCAAAGTATTGAAGTTTCAGCTTCAATATCAGTCCTTCCAATGAGTATTCAGGACTGATCTCCTTTAGGATGGACTGGTTGGATCTCCTTACAGTCCAAGGGACTCTCAAGAGTCTTCTCCAACATCACAGTTCAAGAGCATCAATCCTTTGGCACTCACTTTTCTGTATGGTCCAACTCTCACCTCCATACATGACTACTGCAAAAACTATAGCCTTGAATAGATGGACCTTTGTGGGGAAAGTAATGTCTCTGCTTTTTAATATACTGCCTAATGGCACCCCACTCCAGTACTCTTGCCTGGAAAATCCCATGGACGTAGGAGCCTGGTAGGCTGCAGTCCATGGGGTCGCTAAGAGTAGGACACGACGGAGTGACTTCACTTTCACGCATTGGAGAAGGAAATGGCACCCCACTCCAGTGTTCTTGCCTGGAGAATCCCAGGGATGGGGGAGCTTGGTGGGCTGTCATCTATGGGGTCGCACAGAGTTGGACACGACTGAAGCAGCTTAGCAGCAGCATGTTGGTCATAGCTTTTCTTCCAAGGAGTAAGCATCTTTTAATTTCATGGCTGCAGTCACCATCTGCAGTGATTTTGGAGCCCAAGAAAATAAAGTCTCTCACTGTTTCTGCTGACTGGTTACTGGAAACTATTCCCCAGAATGTGGCCCTGCAGCTCAAGTTTATGGTTTTTCTCTCTCTTTGCCCACTGACCCAGGTCTGCTTTTCTGAGAGCACTTAGTTTACAGACTTGCTCTTACTATCGCACTTGGGAAATAGGCACACGGAGCCTGTTGCAGAGAGGGGAATGTGTGTTTAGCCCTGGGGGTTGGGAGCTCACCTGATTGAGGACCAGGCTGCAGAGATTATCTAGGGAGGGTCTCCTGGAGGCTCATAGTGGACATCCTGCTGACTTCCGAGAGTAGTCAGGAGTAGCTGCGCTCTGCTAATGCCCTTTGATTTTCCAGTGGTCATGTATGGATGTGAGAGTTGGACTATAAAGAAAGCTGAGTGCTGGAGGATCGATGCACTTGAACTGTGGTGTTGGAGAAGACTCTTGAGAGTCCCTTGGACTGCAAGGAGCTCCAACCAGTCCATCCTAAAGGAAATGAGTCCTGAATATTCATTGGAAGGACTGATGCTGAAGCTGAAACTCCAGTATTTGGCCACCTCTTGTGAAGAATCGACTCATCGGAAAAGACCTTGATGCTGGGAAGGATTGAGGGCAGGAGGAGAAGGGGACAACAGAAAATGAGATGGTTGGATGGCATCACTGACTCGATGGACATGAGCCTGAGTAAACTCGGGAGATAGTGATGGACAGGGAGGCCTGGTGTGCTGCAGTCCATGAGGTCACAAAGAGTCCGACATGATTGAGTGACTGAACTAATTGACTGAGCCCCAATGTAAAAAAGACAGAAACCAAAAAAAGTTTATGGGGATGGTTTTAATTAGATATTTTAAATGAAGGATTAGTAATACAGCTTAATGCATTGGAAAGAACTCCAATTCACAACACAAAACTTACACCTGGTAATAACAGAAGGCAAGGTATGGATCACATACTCTTATAATAAATGAAAATGAAAGTAAAAGTGTTAGTTGCTCAGTCGTGTCTGATTCTTTGTGACACCATGTAGTGTAGCCCGCCAGGCTCCTCCATCAGTGGAGTTCTCCAGCAGGAATACTGGAGTGGGTAGCCACTTCCTTTTCCAGGGGATCTACCCCATCCAGGGATGGAACCTGGGTCTCCTGCATTGCAGGCAAAATTCTTTACTGTCTGAGCCACCAGGGAAGCCCATAATAGCTTAATAAGTTCTCAAATTCAGTTCTATTTTCAGTCCTATTTTATAGATGATAATACTTAGAGGCTTAGAGAAGTTAATTTGCTCAAGATCACAGAACATTCAAGTGAAAGAGATGGTATTCACTCCAGATTTGCTGATACCAATGCCCACAGTTACAACCACAATAATTTGTGGACATCTCATGAATAGTTTTTTTGTGTTCCTTCTTGGCTCAATTTCCCCCACTTAATGCATAGGAAATAATACCATATCTGCCTCACAGGCTGCAGTGATGACTGATTCAGGTCAGAGATTTAGGAAGACGTGTGCACATCTATCTTCCCTGGTGGCTTCCCCGGTGGCTTCCCCGGTGGCTTCCCCGGTGGCTCAGACGGCAAAGCGTCTGCCTGTGATGCAGGAGACCCGGGTTCAATCCCTGGGTGGGGAAGATCCCCTAGAGAAGGAAATGGCAACCCACTCCAGTACTCTTGCCTGGAAAATTCCACGGATTGAGGAGCCTAGTAGGCTACAGTCCATGGGGTCACAAAGAGTCGGACATGACTGAGTGATTTCTTTGTGCATATATATATATATATATGAAAGTGCATATATATATATATATATATATATATATGAAAGTGAAAGTGAAAGTTTCTCAGTTGTGTCTGACTCTTTGCAACCCCACGGACTTTACAATGCATGGAATTCTCCAGGCCAGAATACTGGAGTGGGTAGCCTTTCTTCCTTCTCCAGGGGACATCCCCAACCCAGGAATCGAACCCAGGTCTCCTGTATTGCAGGCAGATTCTTTACCAACTGAGCTATCAGGGAAGTCCGTATAAAAACACACACATATATAAAATAGCTTTTGCTTTAAAAAACTTGGATTCATTTGAGCTGGAAGAAACACGGTGATCATCTAGTCCAGTAACTTCAATCTGAAGCTGGTTTAGCTAAGAGATTTGCCCAAGATGGCACAGCTAACTGGTAATAGCTTCATTACAATAAATTTGATATGTAGACACACCCTGTTTACAAAGCACATTCATTTTAGATAGGTATACCAACTATGCCACCTTGGGCAAATCTCTGAGCTCCACTGGGTTCAGGTCATAGCTGGGAAACCGAAGTTACTGGACTAGATGGTCACCATGTCTCTTCCAGCTCACATGAAGCCAAGTTTGTTAAAGGAAACGCTATGATTATGAGATCGTCATAGGAATATGGGGAAGAGGGGGAATTGAACCTGCAGGGACATGGCAAAGTGGTGCATGAAGTTAGCAGGGACAAAGCTCCATGACAACCTTGACTCCAGAGAGAAGGTGCCTGGAGATTTCTCACCTCCTAGTGGTCTTTTTCCTTTCACTTCTGCCCTTAAAAACACATTTAAGAGGCTCCCCAGTGAGGCCATCTCTCTGACTGCCAATGGACAGCCAATTCCATGGCGCAAATTTTTTGTGCTGAAGTGCAATAGGAAAATTTCTTGGCAAAAGAAAAACACAGTTTCAACGTTTCTCAAGAACTCTGTCTTCCTGGATACTGTGTCAAGGTGAGAGGGCATGACTTATAAGAACAATGAATTCTGTGTTGTCTCTGGCCATGTGATTTTTCCAGCTGGACTTCTGTGGAGCACGGTTTGTAATCTGTAACCTAAAATTTCAGGTATTGCTCTGTGGTGAGGGATGAATGTTGAATTCTAGTCCTGCAATTTTTTAAGGATACTGTCTTAAACTCTGTTGTCTTCTGGTTTTTCACCCATAAAATTGGGGTAAATTATCATTTAGAATCAAACGACATGTCTGTAAAGTTTAACATACTGCAAAAGTTAAATGCTCTGGGAGTTGGTGATGGACAGGGAACACTGGAGTGCTGCAGTCCATGGGGTCGTAAAGAGTCAGACACGACCGGGCGACTGGAATGAACTGAAAAGCTAAAAGAATGCTGAATTAAGGTAATATTTTCCTGAATTTCAAGGGAATAAGGTGTGATCAAATGTGCTTGTCTATGTTTACCATCTTTCTTTCGTTTCTTCTTCTTCACAAAGACTCTTTTAATTTAATTTATTCCCTTGAGGATCTGCTTTTACATAATAACAATTGGATTTCCATTTCAATATATAGTTTTGAGTCATAATTTCTGAAGAGTAAAGCCAAGTTGGTTACTAGCAATGACTCAAATAAATGCTCGTGTACAGTTTCACTGGTCTTTAAAAAAATTATTTGTTTTAAATTAAGGATAATTGCTTTACAGTGTTGATTTGGTTTCTGCCATACATCAACATGAATTAGCCATAGGTGCACGTGTGTGACCTCCCTCCCACCTCCCACCCTCTCCCTGCCCACCAGGTTGGTACAGATCCTCGGCTTGAGTTCCCTGATTCATGCCGTGAATCCCCACTGGCATGTGGTGGTGTCCATGCTTCCATGCCACTCTCTCCATCCACCTCACCCCTCCTTCCTGCCCCTCTCGCCTGCATCCATGAGTTTGTCCTCTATGCCTGCATCTCCACTGCTGTGCTGCAAATTCATCAGCACCATCTTTCTAGATTCCATACGAATGTGTTGCTACGCGATATTTGCTTTTCTCTTCCTAATTCCACTGGTCTTTGAAATGTGTCAAGTAGATCTCCAGCATCATCCTTGGAGACCCTGGGGGACTGGAGACTCTAGGGTAGGTGACATAGATATCAGAGAGGCCCCCCTTCCAAGCACGGGGAGGGTGGACATAACTATCCCTTTTAACCTTGTTCTTCTTCATCCAGCAGCTTCCTTCATCTTCTTCATTCCTGCCTTTCTTCCCTGATTTTGTGCCCTGTACCACTCTCCCAAATGACCATGTCCTTAGAACACACTTGGACAGGTTTTAATAAGCTCTTTATGTCATTCAGTCTCTGCAACAGCCTTGTGAGGTGGTAAGTATTATTAATCCCGTCATAAATGAGGCAACTGAGGCACAGACTGTTAGTAACTTGGCAGGGGTCACACCGCCAGGAGGCATTAATGAAAGGAAAGTCTGAAGGTCTGTTCTCTGTCATTCTCTTATTGTGATTCTCTGACTGTCATTTTCCCTCTTCCTCTCTCTATCCTAACAATTAAGGATTAGAGATTTGCATATTGTAATAAGTTATTCTTATAAATATGAGCTGTAGAAAATTGAAAACCAACAGATAAGTATAAAGAAGAAAATCAAAATGATATTACTCATTACTTTTGGCATTTTTAATTGGAACACATGTTGTGTGCATGTGTGTAAGAGAGAGAGAAGTTGAGAGAGAGCAGTTATATGATTTTTTTTCTTCCAGAAATGATAGAATTATTTTGTGTACTGTCAGCATATGTGTTAGCGCCCATCTTTTAGTCACATACTCTTTGTATTCACATTAAAGGTGTTACCATGTTGTCCTTCTGTATATTTTTGGACTATGTTTCTCATTTCATTATGTATTTCAAAATTATATAAGTGGGTTTTTCAACCATAAACAAGTTTCAAATTGTTATATCATATTTTTTCTCTTAAAGTTTCTGGTTTGTTGTTATATTTCAGAAATTTGTTTTTCATTCCAAGATTATACAAAAGTGTATCTATTCATTTCCCTAGTGCTTTTTACTTACAATAAGTCAGGACAGACAGAACACTCAGGAAGGACTTTTCTATCAATTTAAAACTACTAACTTTGTCATATATTAAATTCTTATCCATATTTGAATTTATTCTTAAACTTCTATTTATTCTTTTGACATATGCTCATTTTTATAAGAATAATGAAATATTAGTGTTTATAAGACTTCTGAATAACTGAAATTTCGAGTCCTTTCTAATTACTTTTTTCTAAATTTTCTTTTTGTTTGCTATTATTAATTTCCTCTTTTATCACAAGGGAAGGCAGTTTGTAGCATAGCAAACCTGCAAAGTTTGATTGCAAAACTTCTACATGACTGAGGGAAGCAGAGACCCTTGGAGGGCACAAACAAAACTTGTGTGCACCAGGACCCCCGTGATCCCAGGATGAGATTGAGCCAAACCTGCCTGTGAGTGTTGGGGGTCTCCTGCGGAGGGTGGCCGGCAGGGTCCTGCTCTGGGGACAGTCTTGGGAGAGGGGTATGTGGGCATAAGCCTTCTTGAGGAGGTCTCCATTAGCCATACCAGACAGCCTGTGGACTCAAGGGCTGGGCTGCCTCAGGCTGACAGCTGAAAGAGAGGGCGCACAGCCCCAGCCATCTGCAGGCAATTCGATTCAAGTCTTACAGAGCACGGCCCTGCTCACCCCAGCAAGACCTAGTTTCCCCCACGGCCAGTCCCTCCTGTCAGGAAGTTTGCACAAGCTTCTTATCTTCATCCACCAGAGGGCAGACAGAAGAAGCAAGAACTATGATCCCACAGCCTCCAGGACGAAAACCACAAGCAGAGAAAGCTAACCAAAACCATCACATGGACCACAGCCTTGTGTAACTCAATGAAGCTAGGAGCCATGCCGCGCAGGGCCGCCCTAGATGGACAGGTCATGGTGGGAGTTTTGACAAAACGTGGGTCACTGGAGAAGGGAATGACAAACCCCTTTGGTATTCTTGCTTTGAGAATCCCATGAACAACATGATGAGACAAGAAGACAGGGCACTGCAAGATGAACTCTCCAGGTCAGTAGTGTCCAATATGCTACTGGAAAGAGCAGAGAAATCGTCCCAGAAAGAATGAAGAGGCTGGGCTAAAGTGCAAACAACTCCCAGTTGTGGCTATGTCTGCACGTGAAAGTAAACTCCAGTGCTACAAAGAACAATATTGTACAGGAACCCAGAATGTGAGGTCCATGAATCAAGGTAAATTGGATGCAGTCAAGCAGAAGACAGCAAGAGTGAATACTGACATTTTAGGAATCAGTGAACTAAACTGGATGGTCCAGGGCAAATTTCATTCAGATGACCATTATATCCACCACTGCAGGCAAGAATCCCTTAGAAGAAATGGGGTAGCCCTCATAATTGACAAAAGAACCTGAAATGCAGCACTTGGGTGCAATCTCAAAAATGACAGAATGACCTTGGTTCCTTTCCAAGGCAAATCATTCAACATCACAGTAATCCAAGTCTATGCCCCAACCACTCCTGCCGAAGAAGCTGAATTGGAATGGTTCTATGAAGAACTACAAGACCTTCTAGAACTAACACCAAAAGATGTCCTTTTCATCATAGGGGATTGGAATTTCAATGTAGGAAGTCAAGAGACACCTGGAGTAACAGACAAGTTTGGCCTTGGGGTACAAAATGAAGCAGGGCAAAGGCTAACAGAGTTTTGTCAAGAAAACATGCTGGTAATAGCAAACATCCTCTTCCAACAACGCAAGAGATGACTCTACTCATAGACATCAACAGATGGTCAATATCAAAATCAGATGGACTATATTCTTTGCAGCCACAGATGGAGAAACTCCATACAGTCGGCAAAAACAAGACTGGGAGCTGACTCTGGCTCAGATCATCAGCTCCTTATTGCAAAGTTCAGGCTTAAACTGAAGAAAGTAGGGAAAACCACAAGGCCATTCAGGTATGACCTAAATCAATTCCCTTATAGCTATACAGTGGAGGTGACAAATAGATTCAAGGGATTAGATCTGGTAGCAAGAGTGCCAGAAAAACTATGGACAGAGGTTCATAACATTGTACAGGAAGCAGTGACCAAAACCATTCCCCTGCAAAAAGAAATGAAGGAAGGCAAAATGGTTTTCTGAGGAGGCCTTACAGATAGCAGAGAAAACAAGAGAAGTGAAAGGCAAAGGAGAAAAGGAAAGGTATACCCAAGTGAACGCAGAGTTCCAGAGAAGAGCAAGGAGCAAGAAGGCTTAAGAAAGCCTTCTTAAGTGAACATTGCAAAGAAATAGAGGAAAACAATAGAACTGGAAAGACTAGAAATCTCTTCAAGAAAATTAGAGATGCCAAGGGAACATTTCATGCAAAGATGGGCACAATAAAGGACAGAAATGGTATGGACCTAACAGAAGAAGAAGAGGTTAACAAGAGGTGACAAGAATACACAGAAGAACTATACAGAAACGCTCTTAATGACAAGTTAAGCACGATGATGTGGTCACTCATCTAGAGCCAAACATCCTGGAATGTGAAGTCAAGTGGGCCTTAGGAAGCATCCCTATGAACAAAGCTAGAGGAGGTGATGGAATTACATCTGAGCTATTTAAAATTCTAAAAGATGATGCTGTGAAAGTGCTGCATTCAATATATCAGTAGATTTGGAAAGCTCAGCAGTGGCCACAGGACTGGAAAAGGTCAGTTTTTATTCCAGTCCCAAAGAAAGGCAATGCCGAAGAACATCCAAACTATCTTACAACTGCACTCATTTCACAGGCTAGCAAGGTAATGCTCAAAGTCCTTCAAGCTAGGCTTCAGCTCCATGTAAATTGAGAACTTCCAGATGTACAAGCTGGATTTAGAAAAGGCAGAGGAACCCGAGATCAAGTTGCCAACATCTGTTGAAGCATAGAAAAAGCAAGGGAATTCCAGAAAAACATCTACTTCTGCTTCATTGACTGTGTTAAAGGCTTTGGTTGTGTGGATCACAACAATCTGTGGAAAATTCTTAAAGAGGTGAGAATACCAGGCCACCTTACTTGTGTCCTGAGAAACCTGTATGCAGGTCAAGAAGCAACAGTTAGAACCAGACATGAAGCAATAGACTGGTTCAAAATTGAGGTAGGAGTACGTCAAGGCTGTATACTGTCATCCTGCTCATTTAACATATATGCAGAGTACATCATGTGAATATTGGGCTGGATGAATCACAAGCTGGAATTAAGACTGCTGGGAGAAATATCAGCAACCTCAGATATGTAGATGATATCACTTTAATGGCAGAAAGAGAAAAGAAACTTTATAAAGAGTCTCTTGATATGGGTGAAAAGGGAGAGTGAAAATGCTGGCTTAAAACTCAACATTCAAAAAATGAAGATCATGGCATCCAGTCCCATTACTTCATGGCAAATAGATGGGGAAAAAGTGGGAACAGTGACAGATTTTATTTCCTTGAGCTCCAAGATCACTGCAGACAGTGGCTGCAGCCACGGATTTAAAAGACGTTTGCTTCTCAGAAGAAAAGCTATGACCAACCTAGACAGCATATGAAAAAGCAGAGACATTACTTTGCCAACAAAGGTCTGTCTAGTCAAGGCTATAGTTTTTCCAGTAGTCATGTATGGATGTGAGAGTTGGACTATAAAGAAAGCTGAGCACTGAGGAATTGATGCTTTTGAACTGTGGTGTTGGAGAAGACATTTGAGGGTCCCTTGGACTTCAAGGAGATCCAACCAGTCAATCCTAAAGGAAAGCAACCCTAAATATTCATTGGAAGAACTGATGCTGAGGCTGAAACTCCAGTACATTGGCCACCTCATGTGAAGAGCTGACTCATTAGAAAAGACCCTGATGCTGGGAAAGATGAGGGCAGGAGGAGAAGAGGGTACAGAGGATGAGTCAGTTGGATGGCATCACTGACCTAATGAGCGTGAATCTGAGCATACTCTGGAGACAGTGAAGGACAGAGGAGTTTGGTCTGCTGCTGTCCTGAAGAGTCAGATGGGACTTAGAAACCAAACGACAGCAGCAAGGCACACACACAGTGATTTGATGCATGTGTGTACTGCCCAGTGATTACCACAATAAGACAGTTAGCACCCATCCCTTTCCATCTGCATAATGTTTTTCCTTATTATGAGATCTTTTGAGGCCTATTTTCTTAGAAACTTTCAAATATACAATACAGTATTATTAACTAATGTCATCATGTTGTACATTGTATCCCCAGAGCTTACCTTCTTCTAACTGGGAGTTTATACCTTCTGATCATTTTTAACCAGTTCCTCCATCTTCCCTACTCCTGCCTCTGTCAATCACAATCTGATTTTTTAAAATGAGATTTATTTTTAGATTCTACATAAAGGGAGATTATACAGTATTTGTTTTTCTCTCTGTGACTGATCTCACTTAGCAGAATGCCCTTGAGATCTATCCGAGCTGTTGCAAATGCCAAGATTTTCTTTTTCATGTCTGAATATTTCATATATATGTGTATATGTGTGTGTGTGTGTGTGTGTGTGTGTGTGTGTGTGTGTGTAATTTTTGCTTTATTCATTCACTTTTCAGACAAGACTGGACACAGTCAGGGTAGTATGGCCATAGTATCCATTCACCTTTCAGTGGACATCTAAGTTGTTTCAATGTTTCGGCTATTGTAATAATTATAAATAACTCTGGAATGAGCATGAGTTCTTTATGTATTTTGGACGCTAACTCCTTACTAGATGTGTTTCTGCAAATATGTTCTCCCAATTCATGGATTGCCGTTTCCTTTTGTTTATTTCTTTTGCTTTTTAGTTTGATATAGTCTCACTTGTTTTTAAACTATAGCTCTGTAATGCAGTTTGAAATCAGGAAGCCTAATGTCTCCAGCTTTGGTCTCTTTCTCAGGATTGCTTCCTCTGTTCAGGGTGTTTGTGGTGCCATGCCAATTTTAGGATTGTTGTTCTATTTCTGTGAAAAATGTCTTTGGAATTTTGATAGGTATTGCATTGAATCTATCAATGGCTTTGGGCATTATGGACAATTTAACAATATCCATTCTTTTAATCCATGAATATGGAAAATCTTTCTATTTACTTATGTCTTCATTTTCTTTTGTCAGTGTCTTACAGTGAATGTTCATTTTGAAGATCTTTCATCTCCTCAGTTAATTCATTCCTGAGTGTTTTGTTTTTGATACTACTGTAAATGTAATTGTTTTCTTTTTTTCAGATAATTTGTTCTAGGTAATAGAAATGCAACTGATTTCTATCTGCTGATTTGGTATACTGCAGTTAACTAAACTTGTTCATAAGATGTTATCATTTTGGGTGGAATCTTTAGGATTTTCTGTATTAAAAATCTTGTCAAAAAATCATGTTGTCTATAAACAGAAACAGTTCCAATTATTTCCAATTCTCATGCCATTTATTTATTTATCTTTCATGCCTGATTGACCTGGCTTGGATTTCTAGAGCTGTGTTGAGTAGGAATGGTTAGTTACTTGTCTTACTCCTGATCTTAGGAGAGACACTTTCAATCACTCACCACTGAGTATGTTAGATGAAGGCATGTTACTATGTGCTTTATTATGTTGAGATGAAGTCCTTTGATACTTGTGAATTCTTGTCACATTTGGATGTTGAATTTGTTAAATGCTTTTTGTGTATTTATTGAGAGGATTATGTGATTTTTACATTTCATTATATTAAAGCAGTGTGTCACATTGATTGATTGACCCGTTCTTGCATCTCAAGAATGAACCCTACCAGATCATGGTGTATGATCCTTTCTATGTGCTGCTGAATTTTATTTGCTAGTATTTTGTTGAGAGTTTAAAAATCTCCATTTATCAAGGGTAATGACCTGTGATTTTATTTTCTTGTAATTTCCCTGTCTCACTTTGGTATCAAAGTATTATATTGGCTTTGCAACATGAGTTTGGAAATGTCATTTTTTCTTTAGCTTTTTGGAGGACTTTGGAAATGATCGGCATTAATCGCCTTTGGATGTCTGATGGAATCCATCATGAAGCCTTCTGCTCCTGGGTTTTTCTTTGCTGGGAGGTTTTTAATTACTGATTCAATCTCCTTCGTCATTCTTGGCCTGCTTCGTCTTTCTGTTTCCCCTTGATTCAGTTTTCCTAAGTTGTATATTTCTAGAAATTTATTCATTTTTTCTAGGTTGTCCAGTTTGGCAGGAAAACCATAGCCCATGAGGAGCCCTCTTGGTGAGACACTGAACCAGTAGTGGGGAAGGGCAAGGCTGTGAGAGGAGCTGCTCTCTCCCCTAATGTGGCTCTCCTTGGTCAGTGTGGTCCAGAGGGTGCTTCACATTCATCTCTGCATTTTAGGATTTTCACACTGGTATTCTTCCTATGAATGGTTGCTAGTTACTTTTTAAGTGAGGGAAACTGAAGTTAGGAATGATCTATACTGCCATCTTGATTATGACACTCAGAACTAAAACTCCAAAGTTTGAACCGTTAACCACAGTTCTCTGCTATTTCCTAAGAAGAAAAATATTATAAATAGGCCAATAATGAGGGCCAGTAGTAAGTTGTACTAGCTTATTTTTGAAATATTTTACATGAAGGCCTCCCTAAGAACACTTACTACATAACTTAATTGGCCATTCATGCTGTGTCTCCACAACAACTCAGGATTACAAACCATGATATACTTTTCTAGGCCATTTAGGAGCCACTGTAATAAATATATTTGTGAAAAGATTGCAACGTTATTATAAATGGAGTAGCTTTCCTATGGATAAAAGAAGAAAATATAAAAATCTCTCTAGACGATCATCTAGGAGAAAAGCTACTTCAAATTTATCCTGAAGTGATACCACTTATGCTCTATTATTATAAAGCAGCAGTTGTACATTATTAGAGGTCTTTGAAAAACCCAGCATTTTAATCAATGATCCCTTCCTTATAGATAATAATCACAAGATTTATATTGCTTTTAAAAAAATTTATCAACTTTTAAAATATATCTTTAATTATCATTGAGAACCTGAAGCAGTGAGGAGGCACTTCCTGACAATTCAAGACGGAAAGCTGAGCTCTTTTCTCCAGGGCAGCGGAGTGTTGCCTTTTATCCAGGGCTCAATGGAGGAAAAGTATGGCGTATATGAGAATTGTGATGCTACCATGTCGCTGAGTCAGCAATGCATTCTCTTGTCTCTTTTCTGATTTTAGGAGTACAAAGCCAATGACTGGGGGAGGAAATATTACAAAGATCATGCATTTCATCCTCTTGGGATTCTCAGATTTTCCAAGAATCGTAGCAGTACTTTTTGCTGTATTCCTGGTGATATACATTTTGACCCTGACTTGGAACCTGTCGCTCCTCATCTTAATAAGAATGGACTCCCACCTCCACACCCCCATGTACTTCTTTCTCAGTAACCTGTCCTTCATAGACATCTGCTACGTGACCTCCACAGCCCCCAAGATGCTCTACGACTTCTTCCAGGAGCGGCAAACTATTACCTTTGTGGGTTGTGTTATTCAGAATTTTGTATTCTCCACCATGGGGCTGAGTGAGTCTTGCCTCATGACTGCCATGGCTTATGACCGATATGCCGCCATTTGTAACCCACTCTTCTATTCGTCAGTCATGTCGCCCGCTGTCTGCGGTCAGATGGTGCTGGGATCCTACATGGCTGGACTCTCGGCCACTATACTCCAATTGTATTTCATGCTCCAGCTCCACTTCTGTGGGCCTAATGTCATCAACCACTTCTTCTGTGACCTGCCCCAGCTGTTAGTTCTCTCCTGCACTGACACATTCTCTGTACAACTCTTTACCACTTTATTGACAATGATCTTTGGCGTAATAAATGTTTCCATTATCATGATATCCTATGTCTCCATTGTCATCTCCATCATGAAGATCACGACAACAAGAGGCAGGTCCAAGGCTTTCAACACCTGTGCTTCCCACCTGACAGCAGTCACTCTCTTCTATACCTCAGGTATGTTTGTCTATTTGAGTTCCAGCACTGGTGGTTCCTCCAGCTTTGACAGATTTGCATCAGTCTTCTATACGGTGGTGATTCCCATGTTGAATCCTTTGATTTACAGTCTGAGGAACAAAGAAATCAAAGATGCCTTGAAGAGGTTGCAAAAGAAGAGACGGTGTTGCTGAGGCCACAGACTGAGATTTCTGACAGATTTGTCTTGTTAGAATGACCTACCTTAACCCTCAATAATATTTATGTGAATGGACTACAACAAAGTTCATTCTGCCTTTGACAAAGAAGACTTAATCTGACCCAGATAATATGCCAAAATGGGCCAACAACGGAATCAAACTACACAAACACAGTATCTTTAAGTCCTAGAGACCCATTGTTTTTATCCTCCATGTGGAGTGGCCTCATTATTTATTAATCTATTAATAATTATTCATGAAACATCAAGATTTAGAACCTGTTGCTTCATTTCTACTTCTCTGCTTTCTGACCCTGAAGGAGAGACACCAGAAGCCCCAGGAGTGTGTGAACCTTGTCCCCCAAATATGCTGAGGCAGCATAATCCAGATGTGGTGGTCATCGATGTCCATTCTGTATTTCTGGCTGGAATGAGAACGAACACACAAAGAGGGTGTGTCTTTGGACAGAACCAAGGTATACAATTGGCCTAGTTGTGCCTTCCTGGAAGACTAGTCTGATACAGCTAATGTTTGAGTAATACCTCTTCAGTGCTTTTTATCTAATAAGTTTTGATCACATTCTAGTTCCACAGTTGTAGTCTAAATAGGACGATTTCATGATTTGAATAAAGAGAGGTGGAATGAAGTGTGTGGCCCCTTCAGGGCTGTTAACTTATGATTCTGAGGCTGTAACATTCTGCATCTAGCGTTCAGTGGGAATTTCTGACGGGGATGATATTCAAAATCCATGTCACAGCCAGTAGCAATTTCGGATATTGTGAAGACAAGCTCCTCTTTCCCTACCTCAGTAAGTCTGGAAAATTTACCCCTGGTTGACATAGGTAGTGGGATCATACTGTCAAAATAATTCCTTCTCTTTCAAGCATCTGAACATATGTGACGTGATGGGAATTGTGTGAGAATTCATGGCAATAATAAAGTCACCAAATATTCCATGTTGCAGAGTAAGGGCCAATATGGAAACACCAATATACATTCCTTTCTATTGTCTGTGTTCAACATGTCATATCTGAGAAATTTATGGTTGTATGCAGGCAATATAATCACCGAGATGGAATGGCTAGAAGTACTTTAATGCTCATAATTTCCTGGAAACCTCAAACCTCAAGGGGCAAGAAATAGTTTGTGGGATAAGCAGTGTTATCAGCTCTAGCCAATTTTCGTCTTCAGAAGCAGGATGTAAATTTGTGGTCCCATGGTCTGGTTAAAAAGAAAAACAAGGTGCTATCCTGACTGTTGAGTTTCCAGATCTCCCAGACTTTAACAAGCTAGTTAAATTGTATCATTAATTTATATTTTATCCTTAGAGAGTCATTGGATTTTTTTTGTTGTTGTTGTTTTGTTTTGTATTTAATTTATTTATTTTAACTGGAGGCCAATTACTTTTCAATATTGTAATGGTTTTGCCATACACTGACTTGAGTCAGCCACGGGTGTACATGTATCCCCATCCTGAACCCCCCTCCCACCTCCCTTCCCTCCCCATCCCTCAGGGTCATCCCGGTGCACCAGCCCTGAGCATCTTCTCTCATGCATCGAACCTGGACTGACGATTTGTTTCACATAGTCATTGGATTCTTAATGCTGTTTTAGGATTTCAATGCCAATGGTCCCATGAATTATCCTACTTAATAAACAACTGTAAGTGAAGAAGTATTTGAAGCCCTTGTACAATTTTCCACTAGTTCACACATGAATATGACTGAGAGAATGGGAACTGTTGAATGTTTGCTAGAGTGGAATTAGGGCTACCCCATGCCAAAGAAATAGTGCAATATAAATAAAGGATATGTGCCCACTTCACCCCCATCCAAACATAGGAACATTTTCTTAAGCATTGCTCTTTAAAAATGTGTAAGAGTGTATGCAAAATCTGTTTCTAACAGTCTCTGAAGTCTTCAGTAGGAGAGAGACACCTGCTGCATGTTGACAATACAGTGTGGATTATAGTGACTATGCTGTGCATCAGACCTCCAGAACTTATTCACCCTCCAATTGCAAGTCTGTGCCCTCTTCAGTTCCCCTGCTCCTCTCGAAGCTGAACATTTTTCTCTTGTTTGTCTTCACCTTGTCTTCATCATCGAATCATCTGTTGATGGACACTTAGCTTGTTTCCATACTTTGGCTTTGTGATTAATGCAGCGATAAATATGGAAGCACATATTTTTGATATCCTATTTTTATTTCCATTGGATATATACCCATAAGTGGGATTGCTGGATCAATGGTAGATCTATTCTTAATTTTTGAGGAATCTCCATAATGTTTTCTGTAGCAGCTGAGCCCATTTGCGTATCCCCACCTACAGTGTACAAACATTCTCTTCTTGCCACATCCTTACCAACACCTGTGCTCTCCCTTTTTCTTAATGACTGGCACTCTAACAGTTGTGAAGTGATGTATCATTGTGGCTTTAATTTACATTTCCCTGATGATTAGTGATTTGAATACAAAGAGAACCAAACTGAGCATATCACAAATAAAATGTCAAAAGGTAAAGACAAGGAGATAATCTTAAAAGCTGCAAGAGAAAAGCAACTTGCTACATACCAGAGAACTTTCTTAGGGCTATCAGTAGCATTTTCACTAGAATGTTTCAGCTCAAAGGCAGTGGCACTATATACTCAAAGTGCTGAAAGAAAACCTTCCCAACCAACAGTGGTCTATCTGGGTAAGTTGTCCTTCAGGATTGAAGGAATGATAGGTAGTTTTCCAGGAAAATGAATCTGATGATTTTACACTAGATTGACTTTACAACAAATGTTAAAGGCACTTTTTCAAGCAGAAACAAAGGTCACTAATCAGCAATGCAAAACATGTAAAAATATAAATCTCTCTGGTAGGAGTCACTAATGTTGAATTCTGAATATGCTAGAGTAACCATGCTGGTATGTCACTTTTAAATCTAGTGTGAAGATTAAAACTCAGAAGAGGTAAACATAACTAACACTCCAAAAATTTGTTAATGGATATACAGGATAAAATAGTGTAAATTATTACATCAGAAAAGTAAAATGTGAGAGAGAAGGTAAAAAGGGTTCTTGCATGCATTTGAATATTAAGTTGTTTTCATGTTAAAACAGACTGTTTTAGGATAAGATCTTTAATATAAGCCTCATGGGTAATACATAGCCAATCCATAGTAAATTCACAAAAGATAAAGGAAATGAATCTAAGCATATCACTACACAAAATCATCAAATTATAAAGAAAGCAGAAGAAGAAGCAGAAAGGAATTACAAAACAGTCAGAAAAATAAGCAAAATGGCAATAGTAGTAGAGCCTGAAGTCAGGCAGGTGGATTCCTCCAGTTCCATTCTTCTTTCTCAAGAAGTTTTGGCGCTTCGAGGTTTTTTGTATTTCCATACAAATTGTGAAATTATTTGTTCTAGCTCTGTGAAAAATCTGTAGATTGCTTTGGGTAGTATACTCATTTCACTATATTGATTCTTCCAATCTATGAACATGGTATATTTCTCCATCTATTAGTGTCGTCTTTGATTTCTTTCATTAGTGTTTTATAGTCTTCTATATATAGGTTTTTAGTTTCTTTAGATAGATATATTCCTAAGTATTTTATTCTTTTGGTTGCAATGGTGAATGGAATTGTTTCCTTAATTTCTTTTTCCACTTTCTCATTATTAGTGTATAGGAATGCAAGGCATTTCTGTGTGTTGATTTTATATCCCCAAACTTTATTATATTCATTGATTAGCTCTAGTAATTTTGTGGTGGAGTCTTTAGGGTTTTCTATGTAGAGGATCATGTCACCTGCAAACAGTGAGAGTTTTACTTCTTCTTTTCCAATCTGGATTCCTTTTATTTCTTTTTCTGCTCCGATTGCTGCGGCCAAAACTTCCAGAACTATGTTGAACAGTAGCAGTGAAAGTGAGCACCATTGTCTTGTTCCTGATTTTAGGGGAAATGCTTTCAATTTTTCACCATTGAGGATAATGTTTGCTGTGGGTTTGTCATATATAGCTTTTATTATGTTGAGGTATGTTCCTTCTATTCCTGCTTTCTGGAGATTTTTTATCTACTACAAAGCCACAGTCATCAAGACAGTATGGTACTGGCACAAAGACCGAAATATAGATCAATGGAACAAAATAGAAAGCCCGGAGATAAATCCACACACCTATGGACACCTTATCTTTGACAAAGGAGGCAAGAATATACAATGGATTAAAGACAATCTCTTTAACAAGTGGTGCTGAGAAAACTGGTCAACCACTTGTAAAAGAATGAAACTAGAACACTTTCTAACACTGCACAGGAAAATAAACCCAAAATGGTTTAAAGATCTAAATGTAAGACCAGAAACTATAAAACTCCTAGAGGAGAACATAGGCAAAACACTCTCCGACATACATCACAGCAGGATCCTCTATGATCCACCTCCCAGAATACTGGAAATAAAAGCAAAAATAAACAAATGGGATCTAATTAAAATGAAAAGCTTCTGCACAACAAAGGAAACTATAAGCAAGGTGAAAAGACAGCCTTCAGAATGGGAGAAAATAATAGCAAATGAAGCAACTGACAAACAACTAATCTCAAAAATATAAAAGCAACTTATGCAGCTCAATTCCAGGAAAATAAACGACCCATTCAAAAAATGGGCCAAAGAACTAAATAGACATTTCTCCAAAGAAGACATATGGATGATTAACAAACACATGAAAAGATGCTCAACATCACTCATTATCAAAGAAATGCAAATCAAAACCACAATGAGGTATCACTTCACACCAGTCAGAATGGCTGTGATCCAAAAGTCCACAAGCAATAAATGCTGGAGAGGGTGTGGAGAAAAGGGAACACTCTTACACTGTTGGTGGGAATGTGAACTAGTACAGCCACTATGGAGAACAGTGTGGAGATTCCTTAAAAAACTGAAAATAGAACTGCCTTGTGACCCAGCAATCCCACTCCTGAGCATACATACTGAGGAAACCAGAATTGAAAGAGACACGTGTACCCCAATGTTCATCGCAGCACTGTTTATAATAGCCAGAACATGGAAGCAACCTAGATGTCCATCAGCAGACAAATGGATAAGAAAGCTGCGGTACATATACACAATGGAGTATTACTCAGCCATTGAAAAGAATACATTTTAATCGGTTCTAATGAGGTGGATGAAACTGGAGCCGATTATATAGAGTGAAGTAAGCCAGAAAGAAAAACACCAATACAGTATACTAACGCATATATATGGAATTTAGAAAGATGGTATGATAACCCTATATGTTAGATAACAAAAGAGACACAGATGTAAAGAACAGGCTTTTAGACTCTGAGGGAGAGGGAGAGAGTGGGATGATTTGGGAGAATGGCATTGAAACATGTATACTATCATGTAAGAAACGAATTGCTAGTCTATGTTTGATACAGGATATAGGATGCTTGGGGCTGGTGCACTGGGATGACCCAGAGAGATGACATGGGGAGGGTGGTGGGAGGGGGGTTCAGGGTTGGGAACTCATGTACACCTGTGGTGGATTCATGTCAATGTATGGCAAAACAAATACAGTATTGTAAGGTAAAAAAAATAAAATTAAAAATAAATAAATAAAATAAAATAAAAATAAAAACATAAAAAAGAAAAAAACAAAATGGCAATAGGAAATTCACATCTGTCAATAATAACTTAAATATAAATACTAAATTCTCCAATCAAAGACGATGAGTAGTGAACAGATATAAAAGTTGAGCCCAGCTAAATGTACCTACAAGAGACTCACTACAGCTTTAAGAACTCAAAGAAATTGAAATAGATTGAAAGGAAAGGGATGGAAAAAGTAACTCCATGTAAGTAAAAACCAAAATAGATCAGGGTTAAGCTATACTTATCTCATAAAACTTAGACTTTAAGACAAAAAGTATTATAAGAGGTAAAGAAAGTCATTATACAATGATAAAGGTATCACTCCCACAAAGGGGTATAGCATTTGTAAATGTATATAAACTCAGCATAGTACATGTAAATATACAAATAAAATAGTAACAGACTTGAAGGAAGAAGCAGACAGCATTACAATCATAGTAAGGAAATTCAATATCCCACTTTTAACAATGGATAGATCTTCCAGACAAAATATCAATAATGAAACATTGGGATTAAGCTGCATATTAAAACACAGATGTTTAAGTGACACAGAACATACACACAAAGGAAGTAAAACACACTCTCTTTGCAAATGCATATAAATCATCCTCTAAGATAGAGCATATGTTAAGCCACAAAACAAGTCTCCAGAAATATAAGAAGATTGAAATGATATCAAACATCTTTTCCAGACACAAATGTGTAAAATTAGAAATTAAATACAGAAAGAATACTGGAAAATTTGCAAATATGAGGAGGTTAAACAACATGCTACTGAACATCATGGGTCATGGAAGAAATCAAATTCAAAGTTTAAAAATATTTGGGACACTCTTGGTGGTCCAGTGGTTAAGAATCTGCCTTGCAATGCAGGGGACATGAGTCTGATCCCTGGTTAAGGACCTAAGATCCCACATGCCGCAGAACAACTAAGCCTGCACACTCCAATGACTGAGCTCACACTCCACAGCTAGGGAGTCCGTGCAGCATAACGAAAGACCCCATATACTTCAGAAAAAAACCTGGTGCAGCCAAATAAACAAATAAAGGAATATTTTTAAAAATGTCTTGCGACAAAGGAAGTAGAAATACAACATATAATTTATGAAATGTAGCAAAATCAGTTTTAAGAGGGAAATTCATAGCAATGAATGACTGCATAAATAAAGAGATCTTCCAAAGTGACTGTATCAATGTACATTTCCACCAACAGTGCAAGAACATTCCTTTTCTCCACACCCTCTCCAGCATTTATTGTTTGTAAACTTTAAGGATGGCCATTCTTAGCAGTGTGAGGTGATATCTCATTGTAGTTTTGATTTGCATTTCTCAAAATGCCAGCAAATATGGAAAACTCAGCAGTGGCCACAGGACTGGAAAAGGTCAGTTTTCATTCCCATCGCAAAGAAGGGCAATGCCAAAGAATGTTCAAACTACCACACAATTGCACTCATTTCACATGCTAGCAAGGTCATGCTCAAAATGCTTCAAGCTAGGATTCAGTAGTGTGTGAACCTAGAACTTCCAGACGTGCAAGCTGGATTTAGAAAGGGCAGAGAAATCAGAGATCAAATTGCAAACATCCATTGAATCATAGAAAAAGCAAGGGAATTCCAGAAAAACATCTCCTTCTGCTTCATTGACTGCACTAAAGGCTTTGACTGTGTGGGTCATAGCAACCTGTGGAAAATTCTTAAAGAGGTGGAATACCAGACCACCTTACTTGTGTCCTGAGAAACCGGTATGCAGGTCAACAAGCAACAGTTAGAACCAGGCATGAAACAACAGACTGATTCAAAATGGAGGCAGGAGTATGTCAAGGCTGTATATTGTCACCCTGTTAATTTAATTTATATGCAGAGTAAATCACAGGAAATGCCATACTGAATGAAACACAGGCTGGAATCAAGATTGCCTTATGTTTTTAAATCCGTCTTAACAATCTGTTCAGTCTAAATCATTAAATCATTGGTTTTTATCACAAGGGTATATAACTACTACCAAATTGAAAGTGAAAGTGAAAGTGAAAGTGACTCAGTGTATCTGACTCTTTGCCACCCTGTGGACTATAGAGCCTATGGAATTCTCCGGGCCAGAGTACTGGAGTGGGTGGCCGTTCCCTTCTCCAGGGGATCTTTCCAACCCAGGGATCAAGCCCAGGTCTCCCACACTGTGAACAGATTCTTTATCAGCTAAGCTACAAGGGAAGGCCAAGAATACAGGAATGAGTAGCCTATCCCTTCTCCAGCACATCTTCCCAACCCAGGAATCGAACTGGGGTCTCCCGCATTCCAGACAGATTCTTTACCGATTGAGCTACAAGAGACTCACTACAGCTTTAAGAACTCAAAGAAATTGAAATAGATTGAAAGGAAAGGGATGGAAAAGTAATTCCATGTAAGTAAAAACCAAAATAGAGCAAGGTTAAGCTATACCTATCAGAAAAATTAGACTTTAACAAAAAAGTATTATAAGAGGCAAAGAAAGTCATTAAACAATGGTAAAGTATCATTCCCACAAAGGGGTATAGCATTTGTAAATGTATATAAACTCGGCATAGTACATGTAAATATACAATAAAATGTTAACAGACTTGAAGGAAGAAGCAGATAGCAATGTTAACAGAGAGATGCCCAGATTGAATATCCTCTTAAATGAGTTACTCAGGGCAGAGTTGGGTGGGAGGGAAGATAACCAGGGGTCAAAGCCTCCAAGTGCTTGCTCTCTGGGGTCATGGAAATGTACATTGATACAGTCACTTTGGAAAATCTCTTTATTTATGCAGTCATTCATTGCTATGAATTTCCCTCTTAAAACTGATTTTGCTACATTTCATAAATTATATGTTGTATTTCTACTTCCTTTGTCGCAAGACATTTTTAAAAATATTCCTTTATTTGTTTATTTGGCTGCACCAGGTTTTTTTTTTTGAAGTATATGGGGTCTTTCGTTATGCTGCACGGACTCCCTAGCTGTGGAGTGTGAGCTCAGTCATTGGAGTGTGCAGGCTTAGTTGTTCTGCGGCATGTGAGATCTTAGGTCCTTAACCAGGGATCAGACTCATGTCCCCTGCATTGCAAGGCAGATTCTTAACCACTGGACCACCAAGAGTGTCCCAAATATTTTAAATTTTGAATTTGATTTCTTCCATGACCCATGATGTTCAGTAGCATGTTGTTTAACCTCCTCATATTTGCAAATTTTCCAGTATTCCTTTTGTATTTAATTTCTAATTTTACACATTTGTGTCTGGAAAAGATGTTTGATATCATTTCAATCTTCTTATATTTCTGGAGACTTGTTTTGTGGCCTAACACATGCTCTATCTTAGAGGATGATTTATATGCATTTGCAAAGAGAGTGTGTTTTACTTCCTTTGTGCGTATGTTCTGTGTCACTTAAACATCTGTGTTTTAATATGCAGCTTAATCCCAATGTTTCATTATTGATTTTGTCTGGAAGATCTATCCATTGTTAAAAGTGGGATATTGAATTTCCTTACTATGATTGTAATGCTATCTGCTTCTTCCTTCAAGTCTGTTAACATTTTATTGTATATTTACATGTTCTATGCTGAGTTTATATACATTTACAAATGCTATACCCCTTTGTGGGAGTGATACTTTACCATTGTATAATGACTTTCTTTGCCTCTTATAATTCTTTTTTGTTAAAGTCTAATTTTTCTGATAGGTATAGCTTAACCTTGCTCTATTTTGGTTTTTACTTACATGGAATTACTTTTTCCATCCCTTTCCTTTCAGTCTATTTCAATTTATTTGAGTTCTTAAAGCTGTAGTGAGTCTCTTGTAGGTACATATAGCTGGGCTCAACTTTTACCTTTCACCACTCATTGTGTTTGATTGGAGAATTTAGCATTTATATTTAAATTATTATTGATGGTCCTAAGATGGTGGAGGAATAGGATGGGGAGACCACTTTCTCCCTCACAAATTCCTCAAAAGAAGAATTCTATGCTGAGCAAACTCCGCAAAACAACTTCTGAATGCTGGCAGAGGACATCAGGCACCCAGAAAAGCAGATCGTTGTCTTCAAAAACATGTAGGAAAAAATATAAAAGACGAAAAAGTAGACAAAGGAGGTAGAGAGGGAGCTCTGTCTCGGGAAGGGAATCCCATCCCGGGAAAGGAATCTTAAGAAGAGAGGTTTCCAAACACCAGGAAACACTCTCCCTGCTGAGTCTGTGGTGAGACTTGGAAGCACAGAGGGCAACATAACAGGAAGGAAAAATAAATAAATATTTAAAACCAACAGATGACAAGCCAACAGTACTCCCCCAGTGGAAAAGCAGTGCAGATGCCTGCATCCACCACTAGCAAGTGGGGGCAGGGCAGGGAGGCGCAGGGGGCGCGGGCTGCAATGCTTTTTAAGAATCAGGCAGGAACGCCCCACACGTAACCAGAATGAACTAGCTTTGGCTAGCAAACCAGACTGTGTGATAGCTACCACACGAAAAGCTTGAACATAAGACACTGCCAGGACTGCGCACAGAACAATGGATGGAACAGAAATAGCCGGCTGCAGACCATCCCCCGCCGGTGACAGGCATCCAGAGCTGTAAGGGCTGAAAGGGGGCAATTGCAGCCCAACAGAGACATTACCTACCAAACTGCAAGCAGGCTTCTTTGCTAAGACTTCTGGGGGTTCTGGACAGTCACCATCTGCCTCACAAGGGGCGCCAGCGGTACACCCAGAAAACTGAGCAGCAGAGACGGGAAAGGCGATAAGTTGCAGCGACCGTGGTCGCCAAACACCTGAGCTACTTGGACCTGGGAAGGGCACAAAATGCAGACCCAACCTAATCTGCACCTCTGAGGGCTACCTGAGCACCGAACCTGAGCAGCTTAGACTGGGGTAGAGCATGCAGCCTAGGGCCAGCCTCAGACGGTTCCTGGCAGCGCAACGTAGAGCCTGAGTGGTGTGCGCCATGAGCACGGGCAGGCCCAGCGGGGCTGAGACACTGCGTGCACATGCCAGTGTTATTTGTTTGCAGCATCCCTCCCTCCCCACAGCGTGACTGAACAAGTGGGCCTAAAAAAAAAAACAAAAAACAAGTGTCCACCACCGCCCCTTGCCCCCTCCCCTCCCCCGTGTCAGGACGGAAATCAGACACTGAAGAGACCAGCAAACAGAAGAAGTTAAACAGAGGGAACTGCCTTGGAAGTGACTCCACACTGCCCACAACACCAGAGAAAGGGCCAGATATATCTTTACTATTTTAACGACCATTCTTTTTTTTTTTTCTTTTTTTGTTGATGTTGTTGTGTGGTTGTTTTTTCTTCTTTTCTTTTTCTCCTTCTTTTTTTAACTTTTTAAAATTGTTAAGCCCTCTATTTCGCCTTTGATTTTTATTTTTATAACCTACTATTACTTAAAAAAAAAGACCTTATTTTTTAAAGCAAATGCTGTATATTGTCTTTGTGTGGTTGTTGTTGTTGTTTTTTTATAATTCTTGTGGCTTTGTTTTGTTTTTCTTCTTCTTCTTTTCTTTAATATTGTATTTTTGAAAATCCAGCCTCTACTCTAGATTTTTAATCATTGCCTTTTGGTATTTGTTATCAATTTTGTACATTTAAAAACCCAAACTTCACTACCCAATTTTACCTGAGAGCGAGATTACTGGCTTGACCACTCTCTTCTCCTTTGGACTCTCCTTTTTCTCCACCAGGTTGCCTCTGTCTCCTCCCTCCCCCTTCTCTTCTCTACCCAACTCTGTGAATCTCTGTGTTCCAGATGGTGGAGAACACTTAAGGAACTGGTTACTGGCTGGATTTGTCTCTCTCCTTCTCATTTCCCTCTTTTACCCTCCTGGCCACCTCTGTCTACTTCCCCCCTCTCCTCTTCCCTGTATAACTCCGTGAATACCTCTGAGCAGTCCAGACTGTGAAGCACACATAAGGAAGTGATTACTGGCTAGCTTGCTCTCTCCTCTTTTGATCCCACCTCATCTCATTCCAGTCACCTCTAACTACCCTCTCCCCCTCTTCTCTTCTCCATGTAACTCAGTGAACCTCTCTGGGTGTCCCTCAATGTGGAGAAACTTTTCATCTTTAACCTAGATGTTTTATCATTGGTGCTGTATAGATGGAGAAGTCTTGAGGCTACTGTAAAAATAAAACTGAAAACCAGAAGCAGGAGGCTTAAGTCCAAATCTTGAGAACATCAAAGAACTCCTGAATCCAGGGAACATTAATCAATAGGAGCTCATCAAATGCCTCCATACCTACACTGAAACCAAGCTCCACCCAAGGGCCAACAAGTTCCAGAGCAAGACATACCATGAAAATTCTCCAGCAACACAGGAACACACCCCTGAGCTTCAATATAAAGGCAGCTCAAAGTTACTCCAAAACCATTGACATCTCATAACCCATTACAGGTTACTCCATTGCACTCCAGAAATAAGAAATCCAGCTCCACCCACCAGAACTCCAAGCTTCCCTAACCAAGAAACCTTGACAAGCCACTGATACAACCCCACCCACAGTGAGGAAACTTCATAATAAATAGAACTCCACAAATTCCCAGAATATAAAAAGGCCACCCCAAATGCAGCAATATAACAAAGATGAGGAGACAGAGGAATATCCTGCAGGTAAAGCAACAGGAGAAATGCCCACCAAACCAAACAAAAGAGGAAGAGATAGGGAATCTACCTGATAAAGAATTCTGAATAATGATAGTGAAAATGATCCCAAATCTTGAAAACAAAATGGGATCACAGATAAATAGCCTGGAGAAGATGCAAGAAAGGTTTAACAAGGACCTAGAAGAAATAAAAAAGAATCAATATATAATGAATAATGCAATAAATGAGATCAGAAACACTCTGGAGGCAACAAATAGTAGAATAATGGAGGCAGAAGATAGGATTAGTGAAATAGAAGATAGAATGGTAGAAATAAATGAATCAGAGAGGAAAAAAGAAAAACGAATTAAAAGAAATGAGGACAATCTCAGAGACCTCCAGGACAACATGAAACACTTCAACATTCTAATTATAGGAGTCCCAGAAGAAGAAGACAAAAAGAAAGACCATGAGAAAATACTTGAGGAGATAATAGTTAAAAACTTCCCTAAAATGGGGAAGTAAATAATCACCCAAGTCCAAGAAACCCAGAGAGTTCCAAACAGGATAAATGCAAGGCAAAACACCCCAAGACACATATTAATCAAATTAACAAAGATCAAACACAAAGAACAAATATTAAAAGCAGCAAGGGAAAAATAACACACAAGGGGATTCCCATAAGGATAACAGCTGATCTTTCAATAGAAATGCTTCAGGCCAGGAGGGAATGGCAAGACATACTTAAAGTGATGAAAGACAATAACCTACAGCCCAGATTACTGTACCCAGCAAGGATCTCATTCAAATACGAAGGAGAAATCAAAAGCTTTACAGACAAGCAAAAGCTGAGAGAATTCAGCACCACCAAACCAGCTCTCCAACAAATGCTAAAGGATCTTCTCTAGACCGGAAACACAAAAAGGGTGTATAAACCTGAACCCCAAACAATAAAGTAAATGGCAATGGGATCATTCTTATCAATAATTACCTTAAACGTAAATGGTTTGAATGCCCCAACCAAAAGACAAAGACTGGCTGAATGGATACAAAAACAAGACCCGTATATATGTTGTCTACAGGGGACCCACCTCAAAACAAGGGACACATACAGACTGAAAGTGAAGGGCTGGAAAAAGATATTCCATGCAAATAGAGACTAAAAGAAAGCAGGAGTAGCTATACTCACATTAAATAAAATAGACTTTAAAACAAAGGCTGTGAAAAGAGACAAAGAAGGACACTACCTAATGATCAAAGGATCAATCCAAGAAGAAGATATAACAACTATAAATATATATGCACCCAACATAGGAGCACTGCAATATGTAAGACAAATGCTAACAAGCATGAAAGGGGAAATTAACAATAACACAATAATAGTGGGAGACTTTAATACCCCACTCACACCTATGGACAGATCAATTAAACAGAAAATCAACAAACAAACGCAAACTTTAAATAGACCAGTTAGACCTAATTGATATCTATAGGACATTTCACCCCAAAACAATGAATTTCACCTTTTTCTCAAGTGCTCACGGAACCTTGTCCAGGATAGATCACATCCTGGGCCATAAATCAAACCTTGATAAATTCAAAAAAATCGAAATCATTCCAAGCATCTTTTCTGACCATAATGCATTAATATTAGATCTCAATTACAGGAGAAAAACTATTAAAAATTCCAACATATGGAGGCTGAACAACATGCTTCTGAATAACTAACAAATCACAGAAGAAATCAAAAAAGAAATTAAAATATGCATAGAAACGAGTGAAAATGAAAACACAGCAACCCAAAACCTGTGGGACAGTATAAAAGCAGTGCTAAGAGGAAAGTTCATAGCACTACAGGCATACCTCAAGAAACAAGAAAAAAGTCAAATAAATAACCTAACCCTACACCTAAAGCAACTAGAAAAGGAAGAATTGGAGAACCTCAGAGTTAGTACAAGGAAAGAAATCTTGAAAATTAGGGCAGAAATAAATGCAAAAGAAACAAAAGAGACCATAGCAAAAATCCACAAAGCCAAAAGCTGGTTCTTTGAAAGGATAAATAAAATTGACAAACCATTAGCCAGACTCATCAAGAAACAAAAAGAATAAAACTCAAATCAATAAAATTAGAAATGAAAATGGAGAGATCACAACAGACAACACAGAAATACAAAGGATCATAAGAGACTACTATCAGCAGTTATATGCCAATAAAATGGACAACTTGGAAGAAATGGACAAATTCTTGGGAAAGTACAACTTTCCAAAACTGAATCAGGAAGAAATAGAAAATCTTAACAGACCCATCACAAGCATGGAAATTGAAACTGTAATCAGAAATCTTTCAGCAAACAAAAGCCCAGGTCCAGATGGCTTCACAGCTGAATTCTACCAAAAATTTAGAGAAGAGCTAACACTTATCCTACTCAAACTCTACCAGAAAATTTCAGAGGAAGGTAAACTTCCAAACTCATTCTATGAGGCCACCATCACCCTAATACCAAAACCTGACAAAGATGCCACACACACACACACAAAAAGAAAACTACAGGCCAATATCACTGATGAACATAGCTGCAAAAATCCTCAACAAAATTCTAGCAATCAGAATCCAACAACACATTAAAAGATCATACACCATGACCAAGTGGGCTTTATCCCAGGGATGCAAGGATTCTTCAATATCTGCAAATCAATCAATGTAATTCACCACATTAACAAATTGAAAAATAAAGCCATATGACTATCTGAATAGATGCAGAGAAAGCCTTTGACAAAATTCAACATCCATTTATGATAAAAACTCTCCAGAATGCAGGAATAGAAGGAACATACCTCAACATAATAAAAGGTATATATGACAAACCCACAGCAAACATTATCCTCAATGGTGAAAAATTGAAAACATTTCCCCTAAAATCAGGAACAAGACGAGGGTGCCTACTTTCACCACTACTATTCAACATAGTTCTGGAAGTTTTGGCCACAGCAATCAGAGCAGAAAGAGAAATAAAAGAAATTCAAATTGGAAAAGAAGTAAAACTCTCACTGTTTGCAGATGACATGATCCTCTACACAGAAAACCCTAAAGACTCCACCAGAAAATTACTAGAGCTAATCAATGAATATAGTAAATTTGCGTGATATAAAATCAACACGCAGAAATCCCTTGCATTCCTATACACTAATAATGAGAAAGTAGAAAAAGAAATTAAGGAAACAATTCCATTCACCATTGCAATGAAAAGAATAAAATACTTAGGAATATATCTACCTAAAGAAACTGAAGACCTATATATAGAAAACTATAAAACACTGATGAAAGAAATCAAAGAGGACACTAATAGTTGGAGAAATATACCATGTTCATGGATCAGAAGAATCAATATAGTGAAAATGAGTATACTACCCAAAGCAATCTACAGATTCAATGCAATCCCTATTTATCTACCAGTGGTATTTTTCACAGAACTAGAACAAATAATTTCACAATTTGTATGGAAATACAAAAAACCTCGAATAGCCAAAGCATCTTGAGAAAGAAGAATGGAACTGGAGGAATCAACTTGCCTGACTTCAGGCTCTACTACAAAGCCACAGTCATCAAGACAGTATGGTACTGGCACAAAGACAGACATATAGATCAATGGAACAAAATAGAAAGCCCAGAGGTAAATCCACACACCTATGGACACCTTATCTTTGACAAAGGAGGCAAGAATATACAGTGTATTAAAGACAATCTCTTTAACAAGTGGTGCTGAGAAAACTGGTCAACCACTTGTAAAAGAATGAAACTAGATCACTTTCTAACACCACACACAAAAATAAACTCAAAATGGATTAAAGATCTAAATGTAAGACCAGAAACTATAAAACTCCTAGAGGAGAACATAGGCAAAACACTCTCCGACATACATCACAGCATGATCCTCTATGATCCACCTCCCAGAATATTGGAAATAAAAGCAAAAATAAACAAATGGGATCTAGTTAAAATTAAAAGCTTCTGCACAACAAAGGAAACTATAAGCAAGGTGAAAAGACAGCCTTCTGAATGGGAGAAAATAATAGCAAATGAAGCAACTGACAAACAACTAATCTCAAAAATATACAAGCAACTTATGCAGCTCGATACCAGAAAAATAAACCACTAAATAAAAAAATGGGCCAAAGAACTAAACAGATATTTCTCCAAAGAAGACATACGGATGGCTAACAAACACATGAAACGATGTTCAATATCACTCATTATCAGAGAAAGGCAAATCAAGACCACAAATGAGGTACCACTTCACACCAGTCAGAATGGCTGCAATCCAAAAGTCTGCAAGCAATAAATGCTGGAGAGGGTGTGGAGAAAAGGGAACCCTCTTACACTGTTGGTGGGAATGCAAACTAGTACAGCCACTATGGAGAACAGTGTGGAGATTCCTTAAAAAACTGGAAATAGAACTGCCTTATGACCCAGCAATTCCACTGCTGGGCACACACACCAACGAAATCAGAATTGAAAGAGACACATGTACCCCAATGTTCATCGCAGTACTGTTTATAATGGCCAGGATATGGAAGCAACCTAGATGTCCATTAGCAGATGAATGGATAAGAAAACTGTGGTACATATACACAATGGAGTATTACTCAGCCATTAAAGAGAATACATTTGAATCCATTCTAATGAGGTGGATGAAACTGGAGCCGATTATACAGAGTGAAGTAAGCCAGAAAGAAAAACACCAATACAGTCTACTAACACATATATATGGAATTTAGAAAGATGGTAATGATGACCCTGTATGGGAGACAGCAAAAGAGACACAGATGTGTAGAGTGGAGTTTTGGACTCTGAGGGAGAGGGAGAGGGTGGGATGATTTGGGAGAATGGCATTGAAACATGTACACTATCATGTAAGAAATGAATCGCCAGCCTATGTTCAATGCATGATACAGGATGCTTGGGGCTGGTGCATGGGGATGATCCAGAGAGATGATATGGGGTGGAAGGTGGGAGGGGGGTTCATGTTTGGGAATTCATGTACACCCATGGTGAATTCATGTCAATGTATGGCAAAACCAATACAGTATTGTAAAGCAAAATAAAGTAAAAATAAAAATTAAAAAAATTATTATTGACAGATGTGAATTTACTATTGCCATTTTGTTTATTTTTCTGACTGTTTTGTAATTCCTTTCTTTCTTCTTCTTCTGCTTTCTTTATAATTTGATGATTTTGTGTAGTGGTATGCTTAGATTCATTTCTCTTTATCTTTTGTGAATTTACTATAGATTGGCTTTGTATTACCCATGAGGCTTATATTAAAGATCTTATCCTAAAACAGTCTGTTTTAACATGAAAACAACTTAATATTCAAACACATGCAAGAACCATTTTTACCTTCTCTCTCACATTTTACTTTTCTGATGTAATAATTTACACTATTTTATCCTGTATATCCATTAACAAATTTTTGGAGTGTTAGTTATGTTTACCTCTTCTGAGTTTTAATCTTCACACCAGATTTATAAGTGACATACCAGCATGGCTACTCTAGCATATTCAGAATTCAACATTAGTGATTCCTACCAGAGAGATTTATATTTTTACATGTTTTGCATTGCTAATTAGTGACTTTTGTTTCTGCTTGAAAAAGTGCCTTTAACATTTGTTGTAAAGTCAATCTAGTGTAAAATCATCAGATTCATTTTTCTGAAAAACTACCTATCATTCCTTCAATCCTGAAGGACAACTTACCCAGATAGACCACTGTTGGTTGGGAAGTTTTCTTTCAGCACTTTGAGTATATAGTGCCACTGCCTTTGAGCTGAAACATTGTAGTGAAAAAGCTCCTGATAGCCTTAAGGAAGTTCTCTTGTGTGTAACAAGTTGCTTTTTTCTTGCAGCTTTTAAGATTATTTCCTTCTCTTTACCTTTTGACATTATATTTGTGATATACTCAGTTTGGTTCTCTTTGTATTCAAATCACTATCCATCAGGGAAATGTAAATTAAAGCCACAATGATACCTCACTTCACAACTGTTAGAATGGCAGTCAGAGAGAAAGGGAGAGCACAGGTGTTGGTAAGGATGTGGCGAGAAGAGAATGCTTGTACACTGTGGGTGGGGATACACAAATGGGCTCAGCTGCTACAGAAAACATTATGGAGAGTCCTCAAAAATTAAGAATAGATCTACCATATGGTCCAGCAATCCCAGTTATGGGTATATGTCCAATGGAAATAAAAATAGGATATCAAAATATGTGCTTCCATATTTATTGCCACATTAATCACAAAGCCAAAATATGGAAACAAGCTAAGTGTCCATCAACAGATGATTCGATGATGAAGACAAGGTGAATAGAAACAAGAGAAAAATGTTCAGCTTTGAGAGGAGCAGGGGAATTGAAGAGGGCACAGACTTACAATTGGAGGGTGAATAAGTTCTGGAGGTCTGATGCACAGCATAGTCACTATAATCCACACTGTATTGTCAACATGTAGCATGTAGCAGGTGTCTTCAGAGAAGGCAATGGCACCTCACTTCTGTACTCTTGCCTGGAAAATGGACAAAGGAACCTGGTAGGCTGCAGTCCATGGGATTGCTAAGAGTCGGACATGACTGAGCGACTAAACTTTCACTTTTCACTTTCATGCATTGGAGAAGGAAACGGCAACCCACTCCAGTGTTGTTGCCTGGAGAATCCCAGGGGCGGAGGAGCCTGCTGGGCTGCCATCTATGGGTTCACACAGAGTCGGACACGACTGAAGTGACTTAGCAGCAGCAGCAGCAGCAGCAGGTGTCTTTCTTCTACTGAAGACTTCAGAGACTGTTAGAAACAGATTTTGCATACACTCTTACACATTTTTAAAGAGCAATGATTAAGAAAATGTTCCTATGTTTGGATGGGGGTGAAGTGGGCACATATCCTTTATTTATACTGCACTATTTCTTTGGCATGGGGTAGCCCTAATTCTACTCTAGCAAACGTTCAACAGTTCTCATTCTCTCAGTCATATTCATGTGTGAACTAGTGGAAAATTGTACAAGGGCTTCAAATACTTCTTCACTTACAGTTGTTTATTAAGTAGGATAATTCATGGGACCATTGGCATTGACACCCTAAAACAGCATTAAGAATCCAATGACTATGTGAAACAGATCGTCAGTCCAGGTTCGATGCATGAGAGAAGATGCTCAGGGCTGGTGCACCGGGATGACCCTGAGGGATGGGGAGGGAAGGGAGGTGGGAGGGGGGTTCAGGATGGGGATACATGTACACCCGTGGCTGACTCAAGTCAGTGTATGGCAAAACCACTACAATATTGAAAAGTAATTGGCCTCCAGTTAAAATAAATAAATTCAAAAGAAAACAAACAACAACATCAACAAAAGAATCCAATGACTCTCTAAGGATAAAATATAAATTAATGATACAATTTAATTAGTTTCTTAAAGTCTGGGAGATCTGGAAACTCAACAGTCAGGATAGCACCTTGTTTTTCTTTTTAACCAGACCATGGGACCACAAATTTACATCCTGCTTCTGAAGATGAAAATTGGCTAGAGCTGATAACCCTGCTTATCCCACAAACTATTTCCTTTCTTGCCCCTTGAGGGTTTAGGTGTCCAGGAAAATATCAGCATTAAAGTACTTCTAGCCATTCCATCTCGGTGATTATATTGCCTGCATACAACCATAAATTTCTCAGACATGACATGTTGAACACAGACAATAGAAAGGAATGTATATTGGTGTTTCCATATTGGCCCTTACTCTGCAACATGGAATATTTGGTGACTTTATTATTGCCATGAATTCTCACACAATTCCCATCACGTCACATATGTTCAGATGCTTGAAAGAGCAGGAATTATTTTGACAGTATGATCCCACTACCTATGTCAACCAGGGGTAAATTTTCCAGACTTACTGAGGTAGGGAAAGAGGAGCTTGACTTCACAATATCAGAAACTGCTACTGACTGTGACATGGATTTTGAATATCATCCCCGTCAAAAATTCCCACTGAACGCTAGATGCAAAATGTTACAGCATCAGAATCATAAGTTAACAGCCCTGAAGGGGCCACACACTTCATTCCACCTCTCTTTATTGTTCAAATCATGTCATCCTCCTATTTAGACTACAACTGTGGAACTAGAATGTGATCAATAACTTATTGGAAAAAAGCGCTGAAAGAGGTAATACTCAAACATTAGCTGTATCAGACTAGTCTTCTGGGAAGGCACAACTAGGCCAATTGTATACCTTGTTTCTGTCCAAAGACACACCCTTTTTGTGTGTTCATTCTCATACCGGGCAGAAACACAGAATGGACATTGATGACTACCATGTCTGGATTATGCTGCATCAGCATATTTGGGGGACAAATTTTATGCACTCCTGGGGCTTCAGGTGTCTCTCTTTCAGGGTTTGAAAGCTGAGATGGAACAGGTTCCATCTCAGAAGTAGAAACGAAGCAACAGGTTCTAAATCTTGATTTACATGAATAATTTTTAATAGATTTTTAAGTAATGAGGCCACTCCACATGGAGGATAAAAACAATGGGTCTCTAGGACTTAAAGATATTGTGTTTGTGTAGTTTGATTCTGTTGTAGGCCCATTTTGGCATATTATCTGGGTCAAATTAAGTCTTCTTTGTGAAAGGCAGAATGAACTTTGTTGTAGTCCATTCATATAAATATTATTGAGGGTTAAGGTAGGTCATTCTAACAAGACAAATCTGTCAGAAATCTCAGTCTGTGGCCTCAGCAACACCGTCTCTTCTTTTGCAACCTCTTCAAGGCATCTTTGATTTCTTTGTTCCTCAGACTGTAAATCAAAGGATTCAACATGGGAATCACCACTGTATAGAAGACTGATGCAAATCTGTCAAAGCTGGAGGAACCACCAGTGCTGGAACTCAAATAGACAAACATACCTGAGGTATAGAAGAGAGTGACTGCTGTCAGGTGGGAAGCACAGGTGTTGAAAGCCTTGGACCTGCCTCTTGCTGTTGTGATCTTCATGATGGAGATGACAATGGAGACATAGGATATCATGATAATGGAAACATTTATTATGCCAAAGATCATTGTCAATAAAGCGGTAAAGAGTTGTACAGAGAATGTGTCAGTGCAGGAGAGAACTAACAGCTGGGGCAGGTCACAGAAGAAGTGGTTGATGACATTAGGCCCACAGAACTGGAGCTGGAGCATGAAACACAATTGGGATATAGAAGCAGAGAGTCCAGCCAAGTAGGATCCCAGCACCATCCGACCGCAGAGAGCGGGCGACATGACTGACGAATAGAGGAGCGGGTTACAAATGGCGGCATATCGGTCATAAGCCATGGCGGTCATGAGGCAAGACTCGCTCAGCCCCATGGTGGAGAACACGAAGTACTGAGCAGCACAACCCACTAAGGTGATAGTTTGCCGCTCCTGGAAGAAGTCGTAGAGCATCTTGGGGGCTGTGGAGGTCACGTAGCAGATGTCCATGAAGGACAGGTTACTGAGAAAGAAGTACATGGGGGTGTGGAGGTGGGAGTCCATTCTTATTAAGATGAGGAGCGACAGGTTCCAAGTCAGAGTCAAAATGTATATCACCAGGAATACGACAAAGAGCACTACTATGATTCTGGGGAAATCTGAGAATCCCAAAAGGATAAATTCAGTGATCTCTGTGATATTTCCTCCTCCAATCATTGGCTTGATGCTCCTAAAAAAAGAAGAGTCAAGAGAATACATTGCCTACTCATGAAATGACAGCATTACAAGTCTCTTAGACACCATATTTTCCCCTATTCAGCACTGGAAATGTGGAAATGCTCCACTGTCCTATTGACAGACCCCAGCTTTTCATCTTGAATGGTCAAGAAGTGCCTTCTCAATGTTCCATGGAATACAGAGTCCATGGAGTTCTCCAGGCCAGAATGCTGAAGTAGGTAGCCTTTCCCTTCTCTAGGGGGTCTTCCCAACCCTTGGATCGAACCCAGGTCTCCTGCATTGCAAGCAGATTCTTTACCAGCTGAGCCACCAGGGAAGCCCAAGAAGACTGGATTGGGTAGCCTATCATTTCTCCAGCAGATTTTTCCAACCCAGGAATTAAACTGGTGTCTCTGCAGTTGCAGAATTGCAGGCAGATTCTTTACCAGCTGAGTCAAGAGGGAAGGCAACTTATTTTATGAGGTCGCACAAAAATTAAAAGGTATATTACTAAAATTGACTGAAACTTTGAAATAAAGCAATGTCTATCTCTGCCAAAGCAATTGAAATTCTGTGCTTGTGTATAATGAAGAGACCTTTGGTTAAAGCAACAGGAGTTTTAAAGGCCTCTGATGATTTAATATACGTGACTGTTGCTTTGTAATAATAAAAGGATAAGCAGCATCATTTCAGGATAAATTTGAACTAGCCCTTCTTCCCATGATGGTCACTGAAATGAGTTTTCAAAAATTTTTTCTTTGCCCGTAAAAAATTACCTTGTTTATGGAGCTAGTGCAGCCCCCGGGATTGGGGGAGGCATGCCAAGGGTGCCCCAGATGGAGACGCGACGGTCGTCTGTTTTCCTGCAACCCAAATGCAGAGGGGCTAGTGGGCCACACAGAGGCAACCCAGATGATTTATCAATGGTGCTGTATAGATGGAGAAGTCTTGGGGCTACTGTAAAAATAAGACTGAAAACCAGAAGCAGGAGGCTTAAGTCCAAATCCTGAGAACACCAGAGAACTCCTAACTCCAGGGAACATTAATTGACAGGAGCTCATCAAATGCCTCCTACCAACACTGAAACCAAGCCCCTCCCCAGGGCCAACAAGTTCCAAAACAAGACATACCATGCAAATTCTCCAGCAACACAGGAACAGAGCCCTGAGCTTCAATATACAAGCTGCCCAAAGTCACTTGAAACCCACTGACATCTCATAACTCATTACTGGACACCTCATGCTCTCCAGAGAGAAGAAATCCGGCTCCACCCACCAGAACACCAACACAAGCTTCCCTAGCCAGGAAACCTTGACAAGCCACACATACAACCTCACCCACAGCGAGGAAACTCCACAATAAAGAAAACCCCATAAACTGCCAGAATACGGAAAGGCCGCCCCAAACACAGCAATATAAACAAGATGAAGAGACAGAGGAATACCCAGCAGGTAAAGGAACAGGAGAAATGCCTACCAAACCAAACAAAAGAGGAAGAGATAGGCAATATACCTGATAAAGAATTCCAAATAATGATAGTGAAAATGATCCCAAAACTTGAAAACAAAATGGAATCACAGATAAATAGCCTGGAGACAAGGATTGAGAAGATGCAAGAAAGGTTTAACAAGGACCTAGAAGAAATAAAAAAGAGTCAATATATAATGCATAATGCAATAAATGAGATCAGAAACACTCTGGAGGCAACAAATAGTAGAACAAACAGTGGGATAATGGAGGCAGAAGATAGGATTAGTGAGGTGGAAGATAGAATGGTAGAAATAAATGATTCAGAAAGGAAAAAGGAAAACAAATTTAAAGAATGAGGACAATCTCAGAGACCTCTGGGACAATATTAAATGCCCAACATTTGAATTATAGGAGTCCCAGAAGAAGACAAAAAGAAAGACCATGAGAAAATACTTGAGATGATAGTTGAAAACTTCCATAAAATGGGGAAGGAAATAATCATGCAAGTCCAAGAAACCCGGAGAGTCCCAAACAGGATAAACGCAAGGAGAAACACCCCAAGACACATATTAATCAAATTAACAAAGATCAAACACAAAGAACAAATATTAAAAGCAGCAAGGGAAAAACAACAAATTACACACAAGGGGATTTCCATAAGGATAACAGCTGATCTTTCAATAGAAACTCTTCAGGCCAGGAGGGAATGGCAAGACATACTTGAAGTGATGAAAGAAAATAACCTACAGCCAAGATTACTGTACCCAGCAAGGATCTCATTCAAATATGAAGGAGAAATCAAAAGCTTTACAGACAAGTTCATAGCAATACAGACATACTTCAAGAAACAAGAAAAAGTCAAATAAATAACCTAACTCTAAACCTAAAGCAAGTAGAAAAGGAAGAAATTAAGAACCCCAGGGTTAGTAGAAGGAAAGAAATCTTAAAAATTAGGGCAGAAATAAATGCAAAAGAAACAAAAGAGACCATAGCAAAAATCCACAAAGCCAAAAGCTGGTTCTTTGAGAGGATAAATAAAACTTACAAACCATTAGCCAGACTCATCAAGAAACAAAAGGAGAAAAATCAAATCAATAAAATCAGAAATGAAAATGGAGAGATCACAACAGACAACAGAGAAATACAAAGGATCATAAGAGACTATCAGCAATTATATGCCAATAAGATGGACAACTTGGAAGAAATGGACAAATTCTTAGAAAAGTACAACTTTCCAAAACTGAATCAGGAAGAAAGAAAATCTTAACAGACCCATCACAAGCATGGAAATTGAAACTGTAATCAGAAATCTTCCAGCAAACAAAAGCCCAGGTCCAGATGGCTTCACAGCTGAATTCTACCAAAAATTTAGAGAAGAGCTAACACCTACCTTACTCAAACTCTTCCAGAAAATTTCAGAGGAAGGTAAACTTCCAAACTCATTCTATGAGGCTACCATCACCCTAATACCAAACCTGAGAAAGATGCCACAAAAAAAGAAAACTACAGGCCAATATCACCAATGAACATACATGCAAAAATCCTTAACAAAATTCTAGCAATCAGAATCCAACAACACATTAAAAATTTCATATATCATGATCAAGCGGGCTTTATCCCAGGGATGCAAAGATTCTTCAATATCTGCCAATCAATCAATGTAATACATCACATTAACAAATTGAAAAATAAAAACCATATGATTATCTGAATAGATGCAGAGAAAGCCTTTGACAAAATTCAACATCCATTTATGATAAAAACCCTCCAGAAAGCAGGAAGAAGGAACATACCTCAACATAATAAAAGCTATATATGACAAACCCACAGCAAACATTATCTTCAATGGTGAAAAATTAAAAGCATTTCCCCTAATGTCAGGAACAAGACAATGGTGCCCACTTTCACCACTACTATTCAACATAATTTTGGAAGTTTTGGCCACAGCAATCAGAGCAGAAAAAGAAATAAAAGGAATCCAGATTGGAAAAGAAGAAGTAAAACTCTCACTGCAGATGATATGATCCTCTACATAGAAATCCCCTAAAGACTCCACTAGAAAATTACTAGAGCTAATCAATGAATATAGTAAAGTTGCAGGATATAACATCAACACACAGAAAACCCTTGCATTCCTATACACTAATAATGAAAAAATAGAGAAATTAAGGAAACAATTCCATTCACCATTGCAACCAAAAGAATAAAATACTTAAGAATATATCTACCTAAAAACAAAAGACCTATATATAGAAAACTATAAAACACTGCTGAAAGAAATAAAAGAAGGCACTAATAGATGGAGAAATATACCGTGTTCATTGATTGGAAGAATCAATACAGTGAACATGAGTATACTACCCAAAGCAATCTATAGCTTCAATGCAATCCCTATCAAGATACCAACAGTATTTATCACAGAACTAGAACAAACAATTTCACAATTTGTATGGAAATACAAAAAACCTCGAATAGCCAAAGCAATCTTGAGAGAGAAGAATGGAACCAGAAGAATCAACCTGCCTGACTTCAGGCTCTACTACAAAGCAACAATCATTAAGACACTATCTTACTGACACAAAGACAGAAATATAGATCAATGGAACAAAATAGAAAGCCCAGAGATAAATCCATGCACCTATGGACACCTAGGCAAACCATTCAATATCACAGTAATCCAAGTCTATGCCCCAACCAGTAACACTGAAAAAGCAGATATTGAACGGTTCTATGAAGACCTACAAGACCTTTTAGAGCTAACACCCCCAAAAGATGTCCTTTTCATTATAGGGGACTGGAATGCAAAAGTAGGAAGTCAAGGAACACCTGGGGTAACAGGCAAATTTGGCCTTGAAATACAGAATGAAGCAGGGCAAAGTCTAATAGAGTTTTGCCAAGAGAACGCACTGGTCATAGCAAACACCCTCTTCCAACAACACAAGAGAAGACTCTACACATGGACATCACCAGATTGTCAACACCGAAATCAGACTGATTATATTCTTTACAGCCAAAGATGGAGAAGCTCCATACAGTCAGCAAAAACAAGACTAGGAGCTGACGGTGGCTAAGATCATGAACTCCTTCTTGCCAAATTCAGATTTAAATTGAAGAAAGTAGGGAAATCCACTAACATTCATGTATGACCTAAATCAAATTCCTTATGATTATACAGTGGAAGTGAGAAATAGATTTAAGGGACTAGATCTGATAGATAGAGTGCCTGATGAACTATGGAATGAGGTTCGTGACATTCTACAGGAGACAGGGATCAAGATCATCCCCATGAAAAGAAATGCAGAAAGGCCAAATGGCTGTCTGGGGAGGCCTTACAAATAGCTGTGAAATGAAGAGAAGAGAAAAGCAAAGGAGAAAAGGAAAGATACAAGCATCTGAATGCAGAGTTCCAGAGAATAGCAAGAAGAGATAAGAACGCTTTCCTCAGCGATCAATGCAAAGAAGTAGAGGAAAGCAACAGAATGGGAAAGACTAGAGATCTCTTCAAGAAAATTAGAGATACCAAGGGAACATTTCATGCAAAGATGGGCTCAATAAAGGACAGAAATGGTATGGACCTAACAGAAGCAGAAGATATTAAAAAGAGATGGCAAGAATACACAGAACAACTGTACAAAAATAATCTTCATGACCAAGATAATCAGGATAGTGTGATCACTCACCTAGAGCCAGACATCCTAGAATGGAAGGCAAGTGGGCCTTAGGAAGCATCACTATGAACAAAGCTAGTGGAGGTGATGGAATTCCAGTGGAGCTGTTTCAAATCCTGGAAGATGATGCTGTGAAAGTGCTACAGTCAATATGCTAGCAAATTTGGAAAAATCAGCAGTGGCCACATTCTGGAAAAGGTCAGTTTTCATTCCAATCCCAAAGAAAGGCAATGCCAAAAAATGCTCAAACTACTGCACAATTGCTCATCTCACACTCTAGTAAAATAATTCTCAAAATTCTCCAAGCCAGGCTTCAGCAATATGTGAAATGTGAACTTCCTGATGTTCAAGCTGGTTTTAGAAAAGGCAGAGGAACCAGAGATCAAATTGCCAACATCCGCTGGATCAGCGAAAAACTAGAGAGTTCACGAAAAACATTGATTTCTGCTTTGCTGACTATTACCAAGCCTTTAACTGTGTGGATCACAATAAACTGTGGAAAATTCTGAAAGAGATGGGAATACCAGACCACCTGACCTGCCTCTGGAGAAACCTATATGCAGGTCAGGAAGCAACAGCTAGAACTGGACATGGAACAACAGACTGGTTCCAAATAGGAAAAGGAGTACGTCAAGGCTCTATGTTGTCACCCTGCTTATTTAACTTATATGCAGAGTACATCATAAGAAACGCTGGGCTGGAAGAAGCACAAGCTGGAATCAAGATTGCCAGGAGAAATATCAATCACCTCAAATATGCAGATGACACCACCCTTATGGCAGAAAGTGAAGAGGAACTAAAGAGCCTCTTGATGAAATTGAAAGGGGAGATTGAAAAAGTTGGCTTAAAGGTCAACATTCAGAAAACGAAGATCATGGCATCTGTTCCCATCACTTCATGGTAAATAATTGGGGAAACAGTGGAAACAGTGTCAGACTTTAGTTTTTTGGGCTCCAAAATCACTGCAGATGGTGATTGCAGCCATGAAATTAAAAGATGCTTACTCCTTGGAAGAAAAGTTATGACCAACCTAGATAGCATATTCAAAAGCAGAGACATTACTTTGCCGACTAAGGTCCATCTAGTCAAGACTGTGGCTTTTCCTGTGGTCATGTATGGATGTGAGAGTTGGACTGTGAAGAAAGCTGAGCTCAGAAGAATTGATGCTTTTGAACTGAAGTGTTGGAGAAGACTCTTGAGAGTCCCTTGGACTGAAAAGAGATGCAATCAGTCCATCCTAAAGGAGATCAGTCCTTGGTGTTCTTTGGAAGGACTGATGTTGAAGCTGAAACTCCAATACTTTGGCCACCTCATGAGAAGAATTGATTCATTGGAAAAGACTCTGATGCTGGGAGGGATTGGGTGCAGTAGGAGAATGGAACAACAGAGGATCGGACGGCTGGATGGCATCATTGACTAGATGGACATGAGTTTGGGTGAACTCTGAGAGCTGGTGATGGACAGGGAGGCCTGGCATGCTGCAATGCATTGGGTCACAAAGAGTCAGACATGACTGAATGACTGAACTGAACTGATGGCCACCTTATCTTTGACACAGGAAGCAAGAATATACATTAGAGAAAAGACAATTTCTTTAACAAGTGGTGCTGGGATAACTGGTCAACCACTTGTAAAAAAATGAAGCTAGAACACTTTATAATACCATACACAAAAATAAACTCAAAACGGATTAAAGATCTAAACATAAGACCAGAAACTGTACAACTTCTAGAGGAGAACATAGGCAAAACACTCTCTGACATAAATCACAGCAGGATCCTGTATGGCCCACCTCCCAGGATATTGGAAATAAAAGCATTAATAAACAAATGGGACCTAATTAAAATTAAAAGCTTCTGCACAACAAAGGAAACTATAAGCAATGTGAAAAGACAGCCTTCAGAATGGGAGAAAATAATAGCAAATGAAGCAACTGAGAAAGAATCTCAAAGATATACAAGCAACACCTGTAGCTCATTTCCAGAAAAATAAACGACCCAATCAAAAAATGGGCCAAAGAGCTAAACAGACATTTCTCCAAAGAAGACATACAGATGGCTAACAAACACATGGAAAGATGCTCAAAATCAGTCATTATCAGAGAAATGCAAATCAAAACCACAATGAAGTACCATTTCACACCGGTCAGAATGGCTGCTATCACAAAGTCTACAAGCAATAAATGCTGGAGAGGGTGTGGAGAAAAGGGAACCCTCTTACTGTGTTGGTGGGAATGCAAACTAGTACAGACAGCTACTATGGAGAACAGTGAGGAGATTCATTAAAAACCTGGAAATAGAACTGCAATACAACCCAGCAATCCCACTGCTGGGCATACACACTGAGGAAACCAGAACTGAAACAGACGTGTACCCCAATGTTCATCGCAGCACTGTTTATACTAGCCAGGACATGGAAACAACCTAGATGTCCATCAGCAGATGAATGGATAAGAAAGCTGTGGTACATATACACAATGGAGTATTACTCAGCCATTAAAAAGAATACATTTGAATCCGTTCTAATGAGGTGGATGAAACTGGAGCCTATTATACAGAGTGAAGTAAGCCAGAAAGAAAAACACCAATACAGTATACTAATGCATATAAATGCAATTTAGAAAGATGGTAATGATAACTCTGTATGCGAGACAGCAAAAGAGACACAGATGTATAGAATAGTCTTTTGGACTCTGTGGGAGAGGGTGGGATGATCTGGGAGAATGGCATTGAAACATGTATAATATCATATGTGAAACAAATAGCCAGTCCAGGTTCGATGCATGATACAGGATGCTTGTGGCTGGGGCACTGGGATGACCCAGAGGCATGGTACGAGGAGGGAAGTGGGAGGGGGGTTCAGGATGGGGAACATGTGTACACCCATGGCAGACTCATGTTGATGTATGGCAAAACCACTACAATATTGTAAAGTAATGAGCCTCCAATTAAATAAATTTATATTTAAAAATAAAGTTATTGTATATATAAAAAAATTACTCTGTTTATAATAATATCTCAATTTTTTACATATATATTCAAAACATCATTTCCAAAATAATTCGGAAGTTTATCTTAATTTATATTCTTGATATAATTTGGTAGAGCAAAGCATGTGTGCCCAATAGTTACAAAATCAGTCTTCTTAGGGAAGCCTTGTACAAACTGTTCTAAAGGAAGCCTAGAGCCCCAACTATTGTCCTAATATTCGAATATTCTGCATGTTAGGCACCATCAGTTCAATGGACATGAGCCTGAGCAAATGCCAGGGGACAGTGAAGGACAGGGAGACCTGGCGAGCTGCAGTCCATGGGGTTGCAAAGAGTCAGACACGACTGAGCGACTGAACAACAACAAGGAAACAAAAAGTTCCAACTCAGAGATTTAGTTCTCGGGGACATAATCAAAATGACAATATAGGTCATTCCTGACTTCAGTTCCCCTCACCAGAAAAAAGAAAAGTGAAAGTCGCTCAGCCATGTCTGACTCTCTGTGACCCCCTGGACTGTAGGCTGCCAGGCTCCTCTATCCATGGAATTCTCCAGGCCAGAATACTGGAGTGGGTAGCCTATCCCTTCTCCAGAGGAATTTCCTGTCCCAGGAATCGAAACAGGGTCTCCTGCATTGCAGGTGGATTCTTTCCCAGCTGAGCTACCAGGGAAGCCCCAACAGAAAAATAATTAGCAGTTATTTATAGGCAAGGTACCAATGAAAAAATCCTAAAGGACGGGAATGAGGCTGAACTAGAGAGATGGAGAAAACCCACATTAGAAGGGTAGAGGAGCAGATCCATTTGATTGCATTGCCCCTCCCCTAGCTACGCCAAGAGGACCCTTCTCAGGCTATGGCTTCTTTATGGAAAAGAGAGACAGCCCAGTGTGGGCCTCCAGCTTCCCCGGCTTTACAGGTCACTCCTTAGGGAGGCCCACTCTGGTCTCATATCCTAGAAACCATGCAGGAATCTGCAGGGTGTGGCCACTGAGAGTCACACTGAGACAGAGAAGGGAGACAGGCCTTGGAACCGTCAGGGCTTGGATCTTGGCAGACTGAGTTCCAGCAGTTTTGCCTGACTTGGGACCCCGAGAAATGAGCCTTGCCATCCTGGGAGCCTCTTCCCTTGCATCTACGATTCATAACCCCATCTACTACTGAGGTTACTCAAGCATGGCTAGAACACTTAGAAAATTCCATCACCCAGGAGCACTTGAGTCGTGTCCAGACAGGAGCTCTGCCCATTTTCATGGCTCCATCTGGCCAGAGAACTTTGTGTGCAGTTCTTCCTAATTTGTTTCCCAAACAAGGAGGCTTGCCAGTCTTGGGCCTGTTCTGTGGTCGTGTCCAGGCAAGAAGGATAATGTGTAGCCCTAACCACTGTTGAACAAAACCTTCAGCCCTACCGTCCAGGAGAACTAACCAAAGCACGTGGGAAACTGCGTACCCATCCCATAGCCCTGTTTTCAGTAGTGTGTGAGCAGAGAGCCCAATCTCTCTGCCTCTCTGCAGAGCAAAGCCGCGCCCCTGCGTGACCAAGGCACTCGGTGTGCAGTTCTTCTGATTTGGGTCCCCAGTTAGTGGGTCGCGACTGACCTGGCATCTGCAGCCCTGTCCACGTTGTGAAGTTAATTCCCAGCCCTGCCTCCTGCTGGACAGAGTACTCAGTCCTGCTCAGCTCAGAAGCCTGGCCTGAGAATCCAGGTAAGAAGAGAAGCCGTCCTAATGCTACTCTTGGCCAAGAAACCAAAGCAGCAATCGTATCAACTCCTCCCGGCCAGCAGCATCTGCACCCCAGCCTCAGAGCCTGGGCAATATCCTCACCCCAAAACAAACCTTGATCAGTATCAGTCTCAGTTCAGTTGCTTGGTCACATCTGACTCTGCGACCCCATGGATTGCAGCATGCCAGGCTTCCCTGTCTATCACCAGCTCCCAGAGTTTGCTCAAACTCATATCCATTGAGTTGGTGATGCCATCCAATCATCTCATCCTCCATCATCCCCTTCTCCTGCTGCCTTCAAACTTTCCCAGCATCAGAGTCTTTTCAAATGAGTCAGCTCTTCACATCAGGTGCCAGAGTACTGGGGTTTCAGCATCAACATCAGTCCTTCCAATGAATACTCAGGACTGATTTCTTTTAGAATGGACTGGTTGGATCTCTTTGTTGTCCAAGGGACTCTCAAGAGTCTTTGCCAACACTACAGTTCAAAAGCATCAATTCTTCAGCACTCAGCTTTCTCTATAGTCCAACTGTCACATCCATACATGGCTACTGGAAAAACCATGGCTTTGACTGGATCGACATTTGCTGTCAGAGTAATATCTGCTTTTTAATATGCTGTCTATTTTGGTCATAACTTTCCTTCCAAGGAGCAAGCATCTTTTAATTTCATGGCTGCAATCACCATCTGCAGTGATTTTGGAGCCCCCCAAATAAAGTCTGTCACTGTTTCCATTGTTTCCCCATCTATTTGCCATGAAGTGATGCAACCGGATGCCATGATCTTATTTTTCTGAATGTTGAGTTTTAATCCAGCTTTTTCACACTCCTCTTTCACTTTCACCAAGAGGCTCTTTAGTTCTCCTTCACTTTCTTCCATAAGGTTGCTGTCATCTGCATATCTAAGGTTATTGATATTTCTCCTGTCAATCTTGATTTCAGCTTGTGCTTCATCCAACCCAGGTTTTGATAGCTAGCCCAATTGATCAAGGTAACTGCCAGATGATCTATCTAGAGCTCCAAGCTGAGCTGACTGGGGAAGGGCTGTCTCTCCTAAAGCAAGCCTGGAAAATCTGGAAGTAGAGATCATTTACTCAAATGTGCAGACACTAACAAAGGAATCAAGGATCATGAAAAATTAGGTAAATATGACTCCACTAAAGGAAACTTACAAAGCTTTAATAGCTTTATAAGAATCTGCTGGCAAAGAATGTGCCTGCAATCCGGGAGACCTGGGTTTGATCCCTGGGTTGGGAAGATCGAGTGGAGAAGAGAAGAGCTACCCACTCCAGTATTCTGGCCTGGAGAATTCACATGACTGAGTGACTTTCACTAAAGGAATAAAGATCTATAAATGGTCTGACAAAGAACTCAGCATAATTCTCTTTTAAAAGTTTGGTGAAATATAAACCCATAAACAGACATCTGGATGAAATTAAGAAAACAATACATCAGCAAAATGAATAAAATGTGTTTAGCAAAGAAAGAGAAATCATTAAAAGAAAAAAATCAACCAGAAATCCTAGAGCTGAAGAAATCAATAGAGACTTTTAACAGCATACTCAATAAAGCAGGAGGGAAAACAATGAAAAAGAGTTAAGAAAGTCTAAGAGATTTATTATGAGACAACATCACCATCAAGACAAAATGCATGTGCATTAGCTAATCTCTCTCTCTCATGCACACTGCGTGTGAACTAAATACAAATGCCAAAAGTAATGAATGGCATGGGTTTTATTTTCTCCTTTACTTGCATATCATTTTTCAACTTTCTGCAACTCCTATATTTATAATAAGAACAAGTTACTAAGATATATGCATCTCTAATCCTTAATAGCAAAGGGAGATAGAGAGACAAGGAGACGGGAAATGACAGAGAGAACAGGAAGAATGTCAGAGACGATAGAACTTCCTGACTTTTACCTACTGGCTGTGCAACACTTAGCTAGTTAGTAAACTCCCAGTTCCCTCATCTATAAATGGGGCTAGTAATCCTTTACCACCTCATTGGGTTGTTGCAGGGACTGAATGACATAAAGGGCTCAAAACAGTAAGAGATGAATAAATGTTAGCAGTTGTCCTTTCCACGATCATTCCTCACCATAAAGGGAAAAATAAGGCAGGACTAATCTGGAAGTAGCAAGGAGTTCCTCATAAAATTATTCCCTAAATTAAATGACTTCTAAACCTAGACTCTAGAATATTGTTAATAAGTGATTATATTTATTTCTATATTGTATTATTTCCCAGTCAGTGAAATTGTAAGGTCCGATTTCTGCTTTTTATGTTCCACCAACACCAAGTAGAGTGGAACTTGTGATATTCACTATCGACAGCATGCAGACTAGTGGAGAGCTTATACTACGTGCATCTCATATGCTAATATTTGTGTTACTCAATAAACATATGCTGGATATGTTAAGAAACAGTTCTTTTACCCATTTTTGGATATGAAAGTAAAAATATATTTGTTTCATTTCAATTTATAGTTTTATGAACTTTAAAATCTTTCTGTTTACTCTTATAATAGAGTAATGCCAACATATTTCTCAGCCATTTTGTCCAAGATGTGTAGGATTCCATGAAAATATTTTGAAAGTATAAACTCTCACCCACATTCCCAGTATGTCAACACAATTAATCAGTTCAGTGAAAGTAGGTCCTGCTTTTGACCAATCACTGGCAGTGAAATCTTTCATCTTCCCAATACATTCTAGAAACAGACTCAGCCTCAACTAAAGCTATCTATGTAACCCATCACTGCCAGAAAAGAATGATGAGCTCTGCGTGGTTTCAATTATCCCTGATAAAATTTATCCTAAAACTTTATGTTGTTAAAATTTGGTAAACTGCAGGAAAAGCACAGATATTGTGAATATAGTCACTCCCTTCAAATGAATCTTCTGTGTGTGTTCACCAGCTTTCAAGACGGTTTGTACCAGAAAAGGTGACTGACGTAAATATTGGTTGGAGACTTTCACTAGGGAGATATAGCCTATTAAAACTTTTTCCAAATCTTATCTGCTAAGGACATGGTCATTTTCCAGGTTGTGCAGAGTACAAAGTCAGGTTAAGAAAGCCAAGAATGTTGCTGGATAAAGAAGGACAATGCAAGGAAGAAAAGACTAACAGTGACGGTTAAGCCAACACTACCTGTACTTGCAGTGGGGAATCTCTGATGTCTGTTTCATCCACGCTCCTGCCTCCAAAGCCCCAAATTAATCAAGATAATAGTGGACAGCTACTTAACGTATTTCAAAAGCCCAGTGGAATGGTACTTGAGGACTTTTCCATATCATTATGGCATGACCAGCTGGACTTTTGTTACACAGAAATAATGAATCGAAGCTGTATATTGAAGTAGAATTCAAATTCATTATTATTTTTTACAACCATTCTCAGCAAGGATAAATTTAAAGGGTCCTTGGGATGGATAAAGTTGGGAAACAGAGGCAAGCATTTCTGAGCTCATAAAATTCCCCTGAATTCAGTGAATTATTAGTTAAATTCAGCACTCAATTAACTTGTACAACATGTTGGGCTTCACAGGCATCATTTCATTTGAGTCTCAGTGATCTTATTACCCCAGTTTTACCGGTGAAAAAGAGAAGGTAACAGAGTTAAAAATTATATCCTTGGGAAATTGCAGAACTAGATCTCAACAGCTGTCTCTCACTATAGAGTGAAACCTGAAAATTTAAGTTAGAGATTATCCTTGTCACTGAAAGTCACAGAATTTGGGTGAGGAGAAAGAGAACCTAAGGACGAGCTTAGGAGGAGGTCATGGACCTGTGGGAGGGGGAAGAGTTGAAGAAAGAAAGAAACAGGACTAAAAACCGTTCTCTCTGAAGAATCACATAGCTATAGAGATAGCACAAAATCCACTCTTCTCTATAAATCTTGCCTTCTCACCTTGACTCAGATCCCCTAGAATGATAGAGTTCTTGCCAAAGATTGAAATCATCTCTTTCTATCTCCCCCAAATTTTCAGATGGAGCCTATTGCAGCCAAAGATGGAACCTTTTGTCCATGAGCTGGCTGTTCAGTCACAGCCAGAGAGAATGCCACATGGGGGATACTTTTAAATGTGTTAATAACGGCAGAGGTGAAACGGAAAGGACAATTAGGAAAAGAAAATTCTCCAGGTACTTGCTCTCTGGAGTCATGGTTGTCACGGAGTCTTTGTCCCTGCTAATTTCATGCTCGATTTTACTCTGTCCCTTCTGGATCCATTCCCCGCTTCCCCACAGTCCAATCATGATCGTTTGATTATAACTTTTCTTTTAATGAACTTGGAGTCATTAGAGCTGGAGATCCCTGGACCTAGGGATTATCTAGTTTAATGCATTCAGTTTCCAGGTGAGGACCTGAAGCCAGTGCAGCTAAGGGATTTGCTCAAGATAACATAACCCATCGGTAAATTGCGTGAAAAAACAAACAAACAAACAAACACGTATCCTTTCTGTTTACGAAGCACTTTATTTTATATGAATACATATATTTTATATGAATACATGTTTTTTTTTTCAATTGCTTAACTGAATCAATCATCATAGCAGCCCCGTGAGGCAATCAAGATGTCATTTTCTATGCATAAGTGAGGAAATCAAGGCAAAAAGGAACACAAAAAATTAACAGATGACAAGGCCACGAATTATTGTGATTACAACCATGAGCACTGGTATCAGCAAATCTGAGTTCATATCATCTCTTCCACTTGAGGATTTCATAATCTTTGGCAAATTAACCTCCCTAAGCCTCAGAACTGCCACCTCAGTGTTCTTATGGAGCTGACAATAGCAGCTATCTCATGGAGTAGCTCTTCATATTTGTGTATGTGTGCTTAATCTCACAAGATTTTTTTTAAAGCAAGATAAATGATATAAACATTAGAAAAGCAATAGAAAAATTAATAAAATCAAAGATAATTTTTGGAGGGATAACAAATTGACAAAGCTTTAGATAGACTGAGAAAATGAGAGAAATTAACCCTGACTTTAACCCTAAATGAACCTATAAGCCATGCCATGTGGAGCCACCCAAGACTGACAGGTCATGGTGGAGAGGTCTGACAGAATGTGGTCCACTGGAGAAGGGAATGGCAAACCACTTCAGTATTCTTGCCTTGAGAACCCCATAAACAGTATGAAAAGGCAAAATGATAGGATACTGAAAGAGGAACTCCCCAGGTCAGTAGGTGCCCAATATGCTACTGGAGATCAGTGGGAAAATAACTCCAGAAAGAATGAAGGGATGGAGCCCAGGCAAAAATAATACCCAGCTGTGGATGTGACTGGTGATAGAAGCAAGGTCCGATGCTGTAAAGAGCAATATTGCATAGGAACCTGGAATGTCAGGTCCATGAATCAAGGCAAATTAGAAGTGATCAAACAAGAGATGGCAAGAGTGAACATTGACATTTTAGGAATCTGTGAACTAAAATAGACTGGAATGGGTGAATTTAACTCAGATGACCATTGTATGTACTACTATGGCCAAGAATCCCTAGTAGAAAATGAGTAGCCATCATGGTCAACCAAAGAGTCCCAAATGCAGTACTTGGATGCAATCTCAAAAACGACAGAATGATCTCTGTTCATCTCCAAGGCAAACCATTCAATATCACAGTAAATCAAGTCTATGCCCCAACCAGTCATGCTGAACAACCTGAAGTTAAATGGTTCTATGCAGGCCTACAAGACCTTCTAGAACTAACACCCCCAAAAGATTTTTTTTTTTCATATAGTGGACTGGAATGCAAAAGTAGGAAGTCAAGAAACACCTGGAGTAACAGGCAAATTTGGCCTTGGAATGTGGAATGAAGCAGGGCAAAGACTAATAAGAGTTTTGCCAAGAGAACGCCCTGGTCATAGCAAACACCCTCTTCCAGCAACACAAGAGAAGATTCTACACGTGGACATCACCAGATGGTCGACACTGAAATCAGATTGATTACATTCTTTGCAGCCAAAGATGGAGAAGTTCTTTACAGTCAGTAAAAACAAGACTGGGAGCTGACTGTGGCTCAGATCATGAACTCCTTATTGCCAAATTCAGCCTTAAATTGAAAAAGTAGCAAAACCCACTAAACTATTCAGGTATGACCTAAATAAAATCCTTTATGACTATACAGTGGAAGTGACAAATAGATTCATGGGATTAGATCTGATAGACAGAATGCCTGAAAAACTGTGGATGGAGGTTCATGACATTGTACAGGAGGCAGTGATCAAGACCAACTCTAAGAAAAAGAAATGCAAAAAGGCAAAATGGTTTTCTGGGGAGGCCTTACAAATAGCTGAGAATAGAAGAGAGGTGAAAGACAAAGGAGAAAAGCGAAGATATACCCACTTGACTGCAGAGTTTCAAAGAACAGCTAGGAGAGATAAGAAAGCCTTCCTCAGTGATCAGTGCAAAGAAATAGAGGAAAACAACAGAATGGGAAAGACTAGAGATCTCTTCAAGAAAATTAAAGATACCAAGGGAACATTTCATGCAAAGATGGGCACAATTAAAGACATAAATGGTATGGACCTAACAGAAGCAGAAAATATTAAGAAGAGGTGACAAGAATACACAGAACTATACAAAAAAGATCTTCATGACCAGGATAATCACGATGGTTGATCACTCACTTAGAGCCAAACATCCTGGAATGCAAAGTCAAGTGGGCCTTAGGAACCATCACTACGATCAAAGCTAGTGGAGGTGATGGAATTCCAGTTGAGCTATTTCAAATCCTGAAAGACGATGCTGTGAAAGTGCTGCACTCAATATGCCAGCAAATCTGGAAAACTCAGCAGTGGCCACAGGACTGGAAAAGGTCAGTTTTCATTCCAATCCCAAACAAAGGCAATGCCAGAGAATGCTCAAACTACTACACAATTGCACTCATCTCACACGCTAGTAAAGTAATGCTCAAAATTCTCCAAGCCAGGCTTCAACAGTACATGAACCATGAACTTTCAGTTTTAAAAAAGGCAGAGGAACCAGAGATCAAATTGCCAACAGCCATTGGATTATCAAAAAAGCAAGAGAGTTCCCAGAAAAACATCTACTTCTGCTTTATTGACTATGCCAAAGCCTTTGACTGTGTGGATCACAACAAACTGTGGAAAATTCTTCCAGTGATGGGAATACCAGACCACCTGACCTGCCTCTTGACAAATCTGTATGCAAGTCAGGAAGTAACAGTTAGAACCAAACATAGAACAGACTGGTTCCAAATCGGGAAAGGAATATGTCAAGGCTGTATGTTGTTACCCTGCTTATTTAACTTATATACAGAACACATCACGAGAAACGCTGGGCTGGATGAAGCACAGTCTGGAATCAAGATTGCTGGGAGAAATATCAGTAACGTCAGATATACAGATGATACCACCCTTATGGCAGAAAGTGAAGAAGAACTAAAGAGCCTCTTGATGAAAGTGAAAGAGGAGAGTGAAAAAGTTGGCTTAAAGCTCAACATTCAGAAAACTAAGATCATGGCATCTGGTCCCATCACTTCATGGGAAATAGATGGGGAAACAGTGACAGACTTTATTTTGGGGGGCTCCAATGTTACTGCAGATGGTGACTGCAGCCATGAAATCAAAAGGTTCTTGCTCCTTGGAAGAAAAGTTATGATCAACCTGGACAATGTATTAAAAAGAAGAGACATTACTTTTCCAACAAAATTCTGTCTAGTCAAAGCTATGGTTTTTCCAGTAGTCATGTATGGATGTGACATTTGGACTCTAAAGAAAGCTGAGCGCCGAAGGATTGATGCTTTTGAACTGTGGTGTTGGAGGAGACTCTTGAGAGTCCCTTGGACTGCAAGGAGATCCAACCAGTCCATCCTAATGGAAATCAGTCCTGAATATTCATTGGAAGGACTGATGCTGAAGCTGAAGCTCCAAATACTTTGGCCACCTAAAGTGAAGAGCTGACATTAGAAAAGACCCTGACACTGGGAAAGATTGAAGGCGGGAGGAGAAGGGGACGACAGAGGATGAGATGATTGGATGGCATCACTGACTCAATGGACATGAGTTTGAGTACACTCTGGGAGTTGGTGAGGGACAGGGAGGCCTCGTGTGCAGCAGTCCATGGGGTTGCAAAGAGTCAGACACGACTGAGCGAGTGAACTGAACTGAAATGATAAATTTGTCAAAATTCACTGAATTGTAATTTTATTCATTTTTTAGAAATGTCTGTATTTGGCTCTTCTGGATCTTTGTTGCTGCACTCGGGTTCTTTCTAGCTGCCATGAGTGGGGGCTACTCTCTCACTGTGGGGCATGAGCTGCTTATTGCAGGGAGTAATATGTACTTTATATCACTTTGTTGAAGCCTGGGAAATCTGGCAAGTCAACAGTCCATACACATCTTGTTCTTATTTTTAAACAGATCACAAGGACCACAAATTTACATCCTCCTACTGCAGATAAAAATTGGCCAGAGTTAAGAACCCTGCCTATCTTAAATCTATTTCCTCTTTTTCACCTTAAGGTTTCTTGGCAAATATCAGCATTAAAGTAACTCTAACCATTCTACTCCAACCATTATATCACACCATACAACCACAAGTTTCTGGGACATAAAATGTTGAACACAGATAAAAGAAAAGAATTTATACCAGTTTTTCATATTTGTTCTTTGTCTACAGTATGAAATATTTAGTAACTTTATTATGTCCATGAATTCTCACACAATTCTCATCACATCAAACATGTTCAGATCTTGAAACAGCAGAAATTATTCGGTAGCATGATTACATTGTCTATGTCCAACAAGGGTGTGCTCAATTGTGTCTAACTCTGCAGTCCATGCACTGTAGCCCACCAGGCTCCTCTGCTCATGTGATTTTTCCAGGCAAGTATACTGGAGTGGGTTGCCATTTCCTAATCTGAGGGATCTTGCATTGGCAGGTGATTTTTTATCACTAGCACTACCTAGGAAGCCTGCCATCTAGGGTGAATATTCCAAATTTAATGGGAGAGAGAGAGAGATTTCAGTCCTACAATATCAGAAATCTCTATTGACTGTGGCATAGATTTTTAATGTCATCCCTGTGAGAACTCCCCATTGTACACTACAGGCAAGAAATTACATCATGGAACTCATGAGTAAATGGCACTGAAGGGAACGCATGCTTCTTTCCTTTCCTCTGTATGATTCATGTCACCTCTGCCTTCTACAGATTACAGTGGTGGAGCCTAGGATATACTCCCAAACTGTTAGGTGATTGTCCCTGAGAAGGACTTACGCAAACATAAGCTATGTCATACTGGTCTTTCCAGGAGCCACAATCAGGCCAATGAAGCGAAGTGAAGTGAAAGTTGCTCAGTCGTGTCCAACTCTTTGCGACCCCATGGACTATACAGTCCATGGACTTCTCCAGGCCAGGATACTGGAGTGGGTAGCCTTTCCCTTCTCCAGGGGATCTTCCCAACCCAGGGATCGAACCCAGGTTTCCCGGATTGCAGGCAGACTCTTTACCAGCTGAGCCACTGGGGAAGACCAATCAGGCCAATAGTACACCTTGTTTCTGCCCAAAGGTATGTTCCCTCTCTGCATACATTCTCATCAGAAACACAGGACAAACATTGGCCACCACCACGTGTGGATTATGTTGCATCAGAATATCTGGGAGACAAGATTTACACACTCCTGAGGCCTCTGTCAGGTGTCTCTCCTTCAGGGCCAGAAGCCTGAGATGGAACAGGGCTCCCTCTCAGAAGCTAAAAAGAAGCAACAAGGCACTAAACTCCAGTGTTTCACAAATACTTGTGGATATAATAGATGATGAGGCCTCTCTTCATGTAGGCTGAAAGTAATGAACCCCCAGGATGTAAAAATACTGTGTTTGTGTAGCGTGATCCAACTGTTGATCCATGGGGGGATATTATGTGTCAAATTAAGCTTTCTTGGTCCAAAAGCAGTATGACTTTTGTTATACTTCATTCATAAGAATGTTATTGTGTAAGGTGATTCTGACAGGAAAAATCCAGCAGAAATCTCAGAATCTGTGGCCTCAGCAATACCTGCTCTTCTTTTGCAACCTTCTCAAGGCATCTTTGATTTCTTTGTTCCTCAGACTGTAAATCAAGGGATTCAACATGGGAATCATCACAGTGTAGAAGAATGATGCGAATCTGTCAAAGCTGGAGGAACCACCAGAGCTGGAACTCAAATAGACAAACATACCTGAGGTATAGAAGAGAGTGACTGCTGTCAGGTGGGAGGCACAGGTGTTGAAAGCCTTGGACCTGCCTCTTGCTGTCGTGATCTTCATGATGGAGATGACAATGTAGACATAGGATATCATGATAACTGAAACATTTATTATCCCAAAGATCATTGTTAGGATAACAGTTAAAAGATGTAAAAAGAACGTGTCAGTGCAGGATAGAACTAACAGCTGGGGCAGGTCACAGAAGAAGTGGTTGATGACATTAGGCCCACAGAAGTGGAGCTGGAGCATGAAACACAATTGAAGTATAGTGGCTGAGAGTCCAGCCATGTAGGATCCCAGCACCATCCGACCGCAGAGGGCAGGCGACATGACTGACGAATAGAGGAGCGGGTTACAAATGGCGGCATATCGGTCATAAGCCATGGCGGTCATGAGGCAAGACTCACTCAGCCCCATGGTGGAGAACACGAAATTCTGAATAACACAATCCACATAGTCGATAGTTTGCAGCTCTTGGAAGAAGTTGTAGAGCATCTTGGGGGCTGTGGAGGTCACGTAGCAGATGTCCATGAAGGACAGGTTACTGAGAAAGAAGTACATGGGGGTGTGGAGGTGGGAGTCCATTCTTATTAAGATGAGGAGCGACAGGTTCCAAGTCAGGGTCAAAATGTATATCACCAGGAATACAGCAAAGAGCACTACTATGATTCTGGGGAAATCTGAGAATCCCAAGAGGATAAAATGAGTGATCTCTGTGATATTATCTCTCCTAATCATTGGTTTGATGCTCCTAAAATTAGAAGAGAAAAGAGAGGATGCATTGCTGAGTCAGGTGAGATGGTAGCATCACAAATCTCATATTCCCTCCTCTGAGCCCTGGAAAAGGGGAAATGCTTTACTGTCCTGGGGAAAGATGTCAGCCTTTCATCTTGTCCAGAAGTAATGTCTCAGTGTTTCAGGGTCTCAATTATCTCATGAGGTAGATCTCATGAAAATTAAAAGACATATTTAAAAAGCTGAAAACCCACTACAATATTGTAAAGTAATTAGCCTCCAATTAAAATAAATAAATAATTTTTTAAAAATTCAAATAAAAAAATGTTGAAATAAAACAACTGAAATCCTGTGATTGCTATATATAAATAAGTGATCATTGATTAAAATACCGGGTTTTTAACAGACCTCTGATAATTCAATGTATAACTGCTGCTTTATAATAACAAAGCATAAGTGGCTTATTCAGCATAAGTTCGAAATAGCTATTCTCTCCCAGACGGCCATCTGGATAGATTTTTTAAAACTTTCTTCTTTTACTCACAAGATAACGTGTAAAATTTTAAAAGTATACTTAACACAGAAGTTCGTAAATAGCTGGAAAATTATATCATGATTTATAAATCTAATATTTTGGTGAGACCTAGAAGGTATGCTTATTTTAAAAAATGTAAATGAACTTGGAGAGTATTACACTTAGTGAAATAAGCCAGATAGAGAAAGACAAATACTATATGATACCACTTACATGTGTAATCTAAAAAATAAAGCAAATGAATGAAAATAATAAAAAGAAGAATAACAGTTACAGAGAACAAGCTGATAGTTGCCGGCTGGGAAAGTGGAGAGAGTGGGACAAGGCAAAGGGGCGGAATGAAGAGGCACAGACCACTGTTCATAAAACAAGCCACAGGATACATAGAGTATAGCCAATATTCTATAATGATTCTGGACTGACTATAACCTTCAAAACTTGTGAATCACCACATTGCACACTTGAAGTTTATATAATACTGTACATCAGCTATACCTCAATAAAAAATGAGTCAGTCACAAAATCTGAGAGGAAGCCAGAAAATACCTCAAGACAAACGAAAATGCAGCACAGGCCTTCAAAATCTATGGGATGCACCAAAAGCGTTTCTAAGTGCGAGCTTCATAGAGATATAGGCCTTCTTTAGGAAAAAGGAAAAACCAGACGTGCCACCTAGAAAAGTGAGAAGTAGAATAGAGCCTAAAGTCAGCAGAAGGAATGAAATAATAAAGATCACATAAGAAATAGTAAAAAAAAAAAAAAATAGAAAAGACCCATGAAATAAAAAACTGGTATTTGGAAAGATAAACAAAATTGACAAACCTTTAACCAGGATCACCAAGAAGAAAAGAGAGAGGACCTAACTAAGCAAAATAGCAAATGGAAGAGGAGAAATAAAGTAAATCCCTTATATATAAACTTTCCAGTTGCCAACCTTCAAAGATGCAAACATTCATTAGCATGTCCAATCAGGGAAGTTAGTTCAAGTATCTGGCATACACTGTCACATGCTTCTGTCTTCTACAAGTGGGCTTTTGTGGACTTTACTATACAGCACTGTATAGGCTACAATAGTATAATATCTTTATTTTAAGCCCACAGTGTCTGAAAGCAAACGTAGAGCCAGCAGTATTGTAGCTGGTAGACTATGGTGCTTTTCAAGTTACTATATTGTAAGATTAAAAATGCTTTTTTGTGTATGTGTTTGTCTTTTATGTATTATTTGTGTGAAAAGTGTTATAAACTTCTAAAACTACCATATTACATAGCTGATTATATTCGCTGGACACCTAGGCTAATCTTGCTGGATTTATGAGCAGATTGGACTTGCAATGCCCTCTGGGTGTGGAGCCCATCCTTGTTGTTCAGTCACGCAGTCATGTCCTGGGAACGAGCTATAAATACCAATCCCACAGAGATATAAAAAAGTCATAAGCGAATACTGTGAAGTTATGCATCAACAAATTGGACAGCCTAAAAGAAATGAAAATTTTCAGAAACGTATAACCTGCAAAGACTGAATCAGAAAGAAATAGACACTTTGAGCAAATTGATTACTAGTAGTGAAATTGAATTTGTAAGAAAACTCCCAACAAAAGTCCCAGACCAGATAGCATCATAGGGGGGTTCTGTCAAACATATAAAGAAAAATTAATAACAATCTTTGCTAAGCTATTACAACTAACTGAATTGCGGAAAACACTCTCAAATTCATTCTAGCAGGTAACTACTACCCTGAAGCCAAAATCAGGCAAAGACATTACAAAAAATAAATATAAAAATACAGGCCAATACCTTTGATGAACAAGGATGCAAAAATTCTCAACATTTATTAACAAACTGAATCCAACAATTTATGAAAGAATCAAACACAACGATCAAGTTGCATTTATTACAGGGTCACAAGAAAGGCTTAACACACACAAATCAATCAATGTAATACACCATATTAACAAAAGAATGGATAAAAATCACGTGATCCTCTCAACAGATGCAGAAAAAGCATTTGACAAAATATAGCATCTATTCATGATTTTTAAAATACTCTTATCAAACAGAGATCAACCTGCCGGCATCCACTGGATCACAGAAAAAGCAAGAGAATTCCAGAAAAACATCTACTTCTGCTTCATCGACTACACTAAAGCCTTTGACTGTGTAAAGCACAACAAACTGTGGGAAATTCTTAAAGAGACGGGAATACCAGACCCCCTACCTGCTACCTGAGAAACCTGTGCGCAGGTCAGGAAGAAACAGAACTGGACGAAAACACGGACTGGTTTAAAATTAGAACAGAAGCACGTCAAGGCTGTATATTGTCTCCCTGCTTATTTAACTTCTATGCAGAGTACATCATGAGAAATGCCAGGTTGGATAAAGCATACGCTGGAATCAAGATCGATGGGAGAAATATCAATAACCTCAGATATGCATATGACACCACCCTTATGGCAGAAAGCTAAGAGGAACTGAAGAGCCTCTTGATGAAAGTGAAAGGGCAGAGTGAAAAAGCTGGCATAAAACTCAGCATTCAAAAAACTAAGATCATGGCATCTGGTCCCATCAGTTCATGGCAACTAGATGGGGAAACAATGGAAAGAGTGAGAGACTTTATTTTCTTGGGCTCCAAAATCACTGCAGATGGTGACTGCAGCCATGAAATTAAAAGACACTTGCTCCTTGGAAGAAAAGCTATGACAAACCTAGACAGCGTATGAAAAAGTAGAGGCATTACTGATAAAGATGCATCTAGCCAAAGCTATGGTTTTTCTAGTAGTCATGCATGGATATGAGAGTTGGACCATTAAGAAGGTTGAATGCCAAACAATTGATGCTATGGAACTGTGGTGTTGGAAGAGACCCTTGAGAGTCCCTTGGACTGCAAGGAGATCCAACCAGTCCATCTTAAAGGAAATCAATCCTGAATATTCATTGGAAAGATTGATGCTGGAGCTGAAGCTCCAAATACTTTGGCCACCTAAAGTAAAGAGATGACATTAGAAAAGACCCTGACGCTGGGAAAGATTGAAGGCAGAAGGAGAAGGGGATGACAGAGGATGAGATGGTTGGATGTCATCACAGACTCGATGGACATGAGTTTGAGCAGGCTCCAAGAGATGGTGAAAGACAGAGTAGCCTGTCGTGCCGCAGTCCATGGGGTCTGAAAGAGTCAAACACGACTGTATTGCGTGACTGAACAGCAACTTATCAAACAGAGTATAGAGGGAATGGACCTCAACATAATAAAGAACATTTCACTGAAAAGGAAGGAACACTCTCAAAGTCATTCTATGAGGCCATTATCACTCTGATACCAAAAACAGACAAACACACAACAATAAAGAAAATTACAAGCCAATAGCTCGATGAATATGGATCTAAAAACCCTCAACAAAATATTATCAAACTGAGTCCAACAACATATAAAATGGATGATATACTACAAGCAAGTTCGAGTCATCCCAGGGTCACAAGCATAATTCAACATAAGTAAATCAATCAGTGTGATACAGCATATTTACAAAAGAAAAGACAAAAACCACAGTCTCTCAATAGATGCAGAGAAAGCATTTGATAAAATTCAACATCGTAAACACTGTTCTACATGATAAAAACTCTCAACAAAATGGATATAGAGGGAATATATCTCAGCATAATACCGCTTATGACAAATCCATAGCCAACACATGACAGTGAAAAACTGAAGCCCTTTCTGCTAAATTCTGGAACAAGACAAGAAGTGCCACTCTCACCAAGACTATTCAATATAGTATTGGAAGTCCTAGCCACAGAAATCAGACAATAAAAAGAAATAAGACGTACCCAAGTTGGAAGGGAACAGGTAAAATTGTCTTTGTATGCAAATAAGTTAAAACTCTATACAGAAACCCCTAAAGACCCCACACAAAAACTTAATGAAACTAATAGATGAAATGGGGTCACAAAGAGTCAGACACGACGGACCGACTGAACTGAACTGAAGGTAGCAGGATACAAGATCATATACAAATATCTTTTACATTTCTTTAAACAAAAAGTGAAATATAATAAAGTAAAAAAGAAACAATTCCATTTAAGTCATGTCAAAAAAAGGTATACATAACCAAGGATGTGAAAGACATTCACACAGAAATCTGTAAAAAATTAACAAAGGAAACTGAAAATAATACAAAGAAAATTGAAAATGATATGAAGATATCCCTTGCTATTGAATTGGAAGAATTAATATCATTAAAATAGCCATTCTACCCAAAGCAATCTACACATTTCATGTGATCTCTATCAAAATACCTGTGACTTTTTTCACAGAATCAAAACAAATAATCCTAAAGTTAATATGCAACTACAAAAGACCCAGAATTGCGAGGGTAGATCTATGGGAAAAGAGCAAAGTTGGAGGCATAAAGCCCTCCCAGGCTTCAGATAATACTGTGAAGTTATGGCAATCAAAACAGACTGGTTTTAGCAAAAAAACAGACACATGGATCAATGGAACAGAATCAAGAGCCCAGAAATAAATCCATCCACTCACAGTCAATCAGTTTGCAACAGAGGAGGCAAGGATACACAATGGAGAAAAGACAGCCTCTTTAGCAAGTGGTGTTTGGAAAGCTGGACAACCACATGTAAATCAATAAAGTTAGAACACACTCTCACACCACACATAAAAATAAACAAAACTAACTCTATGACTTAAACATAAGACAGGACACCACAAAACACCTGCAAGAGAGCAGAGGCAAAACATTCACTGACAAATGATAGTGATAGTCTCCCAGGGTAAAAGACACAGGAGCAAAAATAAATAAGGGACACTTAAAAGTTTCTGCACAGCAAAGGAAACCATAAACAAAACAAAAAGACAGCCAACAGACTGAGAGAGAATACTTGCAAATGATGGAACCAACGAAGGCTTAATTTCCAAAACATAAAGACAGCTCATAAAACTCAATAGCAAAAAGACCAAACAACTCAGTCAAAAAATGAGCAGAAGACCTACATAAACAGTTCTCCAAGGAAGACAGAGAGATGGCCAACAGGCACATGAAATGATTTTCCATATTGCTATTTATTAGGAAATGCAGATAAAAGGGCAATGGTGTATCACCTTTAGGGAAATTAGGTGGAGGAAGTCTTGTTCAGATGTCAGAAACAGGCCTCCCACCTGCTTCTGACCTGCCTGGACACTGCCTGGATTCTGTGCCCACTTGCAAGCACAGCAAGTCAGGTAGCATTTTAGATTTAAAAAAAAAAGGGGGGGAGTGGGTCTTGGAATTCTTGAGCCCCTGGAGGGCTGGCCAGCCCCCCATGGTCCAAGAAGTCTTACGATTCCCAAGGTGAAACAAACAGCATTGTAAAAATTGAAGTGAAATCAAAGCTGCATTTTTGCATACAAACTGATGATGATATCAGCTTGCAGCCTTGGATTGCAAACAGGAGCCCCTCAAACTGAAATTGGAAGTCTCACCCTTGGAGTGGACGCACCACCTGGGACCCTTTCCCAGGGGAGACTCCAGATTGCTATGACGTGGGACTTCCCAGCGCTGTTGAAGTCTGGATGTAGGTTACTGGTCCCATTTGGTGATCTGTACGCTGTTACTTCTCTCTATTTTTTCCATTTCCTTTCTTTTAATGACAGTATATTGAAATTAAGTCAGATAATCTATAAAAATTGGAATTATTTGTTTGTATGTAACTAGTGTCTTCTTCTATTAATGAATCCTTTGACCCTAAAGCAAAAGTAAAATATTTTGCAGAACAATCATTCCACACTGTTCAGAATGCTGTTGCTGTTGTCATTGTTCAGTCAAAAAGAGCATCATCAAAACATTTTAAAATAATAAGTGCTGGAACAGATGTAGAGAATAGGGAACCCTCCCACATTGTTGGGTAGGACTATAAGTTGCTGCAGCCAACATATGATCTTACAATCCCATTCCTGGGCTTGTATCCAGAGAAGACTTTAATTCAAAAAGATACACACTCTCCAATGTTCACAGCAGCACCAGTTACAATAGCCCAGATATGGAAGCAGGATAAATGTCCATTAATAGAGGAGTGGGGGAAGAAGATGCGGTGCATAATACAGTGATATATTACACAGTTGGGAGGGAGAAGGTGGAATGATTTGAGAGAGTAGCATAGAAACATATACATTACCATATATAAAATAGATAGCCAGTGGGAATTTGCTGTATGACACAGGGAACCCAAAACTGGTGCCCTGTGTCCACTTAGAGGGGTGGGATGGGAGGAGGTGTGAGGGATGCTTAAGAACAAGAGGACACATGTATACCTGTGGCTAGTTCACGGTAATGTATGGCACAAACCAACACAGCACTGTGAAACAGTTATCCTCGAGTTAAAAACAAATGAAAAAAATTTTAACTATGCAGATGAAGTCAGAGAATGAGAAATGTTTTAGTGGTTGGAAAGTGAATCTTAAATAAAATAAAACACAACCCCCCATTATTTTCTTGTAAAAACATGTGAACATAAATCATTACTGGGTGCAAAAGTGACATGGGAGTGTCAGGGCTGAAAGGAAAATAATACAAAGAAGCTAAACTTTTTAAAGAAAGAAAAAGAGGACGTGGTACCCATATACAATGAAATATTGCCCAGCCATTAAAAAGGATGACATAATGCTATTTGTAGCAACATGGATAGACCTAGAGATTATCATCTGAAATGAAATAAGTCAGAAAGAGAAAGACAGATATCATGCTATCACTTACATGTGGAATCTAAAAAAATGATACAAATGAACTTCTCTACAAAAGAGGAATAGACTCATAGACATAGAAAACAATTAACAAGATAAATAACAAGTGCTTACTGTACAGCACAGGGAAATATATTCAGTATCTTGTAATGCTCTGTAATGAAAAGAATCTGAAAATGAATAAGTCTGTATTTCCATGTACATGTACAGCTGAACCACCTTGCTGTATACCTGAAACTAACACAATATTGTAAATCAACAGTTTTTTAAAAGGATTAGCAAAATTAATAATATGATTTTATATAATCTTGGGATGGAAAAGAAATTTCTGAATTACAACAATGAATCAGAAACTATAAGAGAAAAACGATTACAATTTGAAAGTTGATTATGACTGAAAATTCCACTTACCTAAAATAATTTTGAAATACACTTGATGAAATGGCAAATATAATCACAAAATATTTTTAAGAGGCAATGTGGTAAAGCCTGTAACATAAAAAGCATAAGCCAATAAGGGGTGGGCATACATATATATCAAAATCTTTTTGAAATCTGATCTACTAAGGACATGGTCACTTGGGAGTTTGTGCAGGTTAAGAAAGCCAAGAATGTCACCGGATTAAGAAGGACGTAAGAAGGTTCAAAGGAGGCAGTGAAACAACCACTACGTCTGTTTGGTGGAGAAGGAAATGGCAACCCACTCCGGTATTCTTGTCTGGAGAATTCCACGGACGGAGGAGCCTCATGGGCTCTAGTCCATGGAGGTCTTAAAGAGTCGGGCACGACTGAGTGACTAACACACACATGTGCTTGGAGAGGGGCACCTCTGATATCTGTGTCACCCACTCTAGCGTCCTCAGAATCCCAGGATCTCCAAAGATGACAATGGAAAACTAGTAAAGTATAATTCAAAAGGCCATGGAATTACACATGAGTAGTTCTGACATATTATTATGGAGTAACTAGCTTGGCTTTCCTGTACAGAAATTAATGATTCAAAGCTATATATTGAAATGGATATCAAATCAATTATTATTATATGAAAACATCCTCAAGAGAACAAATTAAATTGGAAGTGCTCTTGACAAGAATAAGTCAGACATGTTTAGACCATAGTTAATTCCCTTTAAGTTCAGTAAATGATTATTTTTGATTCAACACAATTCACTTTTACAACGTAGTAGTTTAATAGACATTTTCTCCTTGTATTCTAGATGATCCTTTACCCTTATTTTCCAGGTGGAAAACAAAATCAGACGGTAACAAAGTTCAAGATCCCATCCTTAAGAAAGTGCAGACCTGGAACTCAACATCCATCTGCCACCCCAGAGCAATACATATTTACACTACAGATTAATCTTTTCACTGAAGGTTAGAGAACTGGTATAAAGGAGAAAGAAAACACGAGGAAGAGCCATAAGTGGAAGGTCTGGCCTTGAGAGAGGGGAAAGAGTTGAAAGATGGGAGCTACTGAGGACTATACACGTTCTGCTGCAAAGGTCCCACTGGATGGTTCACACGGCTATAGAGACATCACAGTCTACTAGTCTCTAAAGTTTGCCCTCTCACCTTGACTCAGATACCCAGAAGGACAGAGTTCTTGCCAAAGGTTGAAATTTTGTGCTTCTTTTCCAAAGGAATTCTCCAGGTGGGTCCTATTCCTCTCTGAGATGGGAACCTTTAAACCATTATACACTCACAGCCAGAGAGATGCCCAGATTGAATATCCTCTTAAATGAGTTACTCAGGGCAGAGTTGGGTGGGAGGGAAGATAACCAGGGGTCAAAGCCTCCAAGTGCTTGCTCTCTGGGGTCATGGTTGTCATGGAGTTTTTGTCCCTGCTAATTCCATGCCCTATGTTGCCATGTCCCTCCTGAGTCAGTTCTCACTCTCCCTTGGGCCTGACATATCTCATCATTACAGCTTTTCTTTTCATGAAACTGGAGTCCTATGAGCCGAGCTGGACATGGTGATCCTCTAGCCCTACACCTGTGATTTCCAAGTGGCGATCTGAATATATGGAGCTAAACTTTTGCCCAAGATGACACAGTTAGCTGGAAAAATGCTTTGAACACAACCAATACACATATGTGAACACTTTCCTGTTTGCAAAGCAGTTTCCTTTTATAGATATACACATACCTACATGCATGCTAAGTCACTTCAGTTGTGTCCTATTCTTACGACCCAGTGGACAGCAGCCCACCAAGCTCCTCTGTCTGTGGGGTCCTCCAGGCAAGAACGCTGGAGTGGGTGGCCATGCCCTCCTCCCGGGGACCTTCCTGACCCAGGGGTCGACCTGTGTCTCTCATGTCTCCTGCAGGCGGTTTCTTTACCACTAGCGTTACCTGGGAAGCCCATATGCATGCGTACATTTTCCCAAACACCTAACCTCACTCAATCAACACCTTGAGAGGTGGGCATGGCATCATTTCCTATGCCTAAATGAGACATTTAAGCAAAAAGGAATACAATGAAACTAATTCATGGTGGGGCCATAAATTATCGTGGTTACAGCCACAGGCATTGGTGTTGGCCAAACTGAGTTGAATTTTAACTCTTCTACTTGATGAGCATGTGACCTCCAGCAAGTTAATCTAGCTGAGATTTAGCAGTGTCACCTATAATATAGGACTGATAGCAGACTCAAGTTAGATAACGCTCATGAAGTATTTAGAGTGTGTAGTGTGCAGCCTGCTTTCTGTTAATAGTAGGTGTAACGGGGAATTCCCTGGGGTCCAGTGGTAAAGAATCGAGCTCCCAATGCTTGGTGCATGGGTTCCATCCCTGGTTGTGGAACTTAGATCCTGCCTGGTCACGATGCAGCTCCCCCAAATAGCAGGTGTAACTAATACGTTCTAAATTGGAGTTCTTTCCAAAATATGCTGAATTACTAATTGTTCACTAAAAATATCTACTTAAGATGATGCTCACAAACTTTTGGGGTTTTTTTTTGTCTGTTTGTTTTAAATGGAGCTCATCTATCCTGTCATTCCTGGGGATATAGAGATATTTTAGGAAGGCCCTATTCTTAGTTTCATCTTCTTCAATTAATCTTACTTCTGGGGAGAAAGAGATGGGTGGGTAATGAGTTAATTATGTGATTTAATTCTTGATAATAGAGACCCAGGCTCCCTGGATCAGGGATGGTAAAGCTCAGATGGTAAGGAATCTGTTCAATACCTAGGTCAGGAAGATCCTCTGGAGGAGGGCATGGCAGCCCACTCCAGTATTCTTGCCTGGAGAATCCCACGGACAGAGGAGCCTGGTGGGCTACAGTCCATGGGGTCGCAAGGAGTCGGACACGACTGAGCAACTAACGCTACTACTACTCACTGATCTTCTGGTTTCCCTGAGAGCATAGTCGGTTAAGAATCCGTCTGGAATGCGGGAGACCCCAGTTCGATTCCTGGGTTGGGAAGATGTGCTGGAGGAGGGATAGGCTACTCATTCCTGTATTCTTGGCCTTCCCTTGTAGCTCAGCTGATAAAGAATCTGTTCACAGTGTGGGAGACCTGGGCTTGATCCCTGGGTTGGAAAGATCCCCTGGAGAAGGGAACGGCCACCCACTCCAGTACTCTGGCCCGGAGAATTCCATAGGCTCTATAGTCCACAGGGTGGCAAAGAGTCAGATACACTGAGTCACTTTCACTTTCAATTTGGTAGTAGTTATATACCCTTGTGATAAAAACCAATGATTTAATGATTGAGACTGAACAGATTGTTAAGACGGATTTAAAAACATAAGGCAATCTTGATTCCAGCCTGTGTTTCATTCAGTATGGCATTTCCTGTGATTTACTCTGCATATAAATTAAATTAACAGGGTGACAATATACAGCCTGGACATACTCCTGCCTCCATTTTGAATCAGTCTGTTGTTTCATGCCTGGTTCTAACTGTTGCTTGTTGACCTGCATACCGGTTTCTCAGGACACAAGTAAGGTGGTCTGGTATTCCACCTCTTTAAGAATTTTCCGCAGGTTGCTATGGCCCACACAGTCAAAGCCTTTAGTGCAGTCAATGAAGCAGAAGGAGATGTTTTTCTGGAATTCCCTTGCTTTTTCTATGATTCAATGGATGTTTGCAATTTGATCTCTGATTTCTCTGCCCTTTCTAAATCCAGCTTGTACGTCTGGAAGTTCTAGGTTCACACACTACTGAATCCTAGCTTGAAGCATTTTGAGCATGGCCTTGCTAGCATGTGAAATGAGTGCAATTGTGTGGTAGTTTGAACATTCTTTGGCATTGCCCTTCTTTGCGATGGGAATGAAAACTGACCTTTTCCTGTCCTGTGGCCACTACTGAGTTTTCCATATTTGCTGGCATTTTGAGAAATGCAAATCAAAACTACAATGAGATATCACCTCACACTGCTAAGAATGGCCATCCTTAAAGTTTACAAACAATAAATGCTGGAGAGGGTGTGGAGAAAAGGAATGTTCTTGCACTGTTGGTGGAAATGTACATTGATACAGTCACTTTGGAAGATCTCTTTATTTATGCAGTCATTCATTGCTATGAATTTCCCTCTTAAAACTGATTTTGCTACATTTCATAAATTATATGTTGTATTTCTACTTCCTTTGTCTCAAGACATTTAAAAAAATATCCATTTATTCATTTATTTGGCTGCACTGGGTCTTATCTGAAGTATGTGGGGTCTTTCATTGTGCTGCACGGACTCCCTAGCTGTGGAGTGTGAGCTCAGTCATTGGAGTGGGCAGGCTTAGTTGTTCTGCGGCATGTGGGATCTTAGGTCCTTAACCAGGTATCAAACTCATGTCCCCTGCATTGCAAGGCAGATTCTTAACTGCTGGGGACCACCAGGGGTGTCCCAAATGTATTTAAATTTTGAATTTGATTTCTTCCATGACCCATGATGTTCAGTAGCATGTTGTTTAACCTCCTCATATTTGCAAATTTTCCAGTATTCTTTCTGTATTTAATTTCTAATTTTGCACATTTGTGTCTGGAAAAGACGTTTGATATCATTTCAATCTTCTTATATTTCTTGAGACTCGTTTCTGGCCTAGCATGTGCTCTGTCCTAGAGGATGATTGACGTGCATTTGTAAAGAGAGTGTGTTTTACTCCCTTTGTGCGTGTGTTCTGTGTCGCTTAAACATCTCTGTTTCAATGTGCAGCTTAATCCCAATGTTTCATTATTGATATTTTGTCTGGAAGAGCTATCCATTGTTAAAAGTGAGATATTGAATTTCCTTACTATTATTGTAATGCTGTTTGCTTCTTCCTTCAAGTGTGTTAGCATTTTATTTGTATATTTACATGTACTATGCTGAGTTTATATACATTTACAAATGCTATACCCCTTTGTGGGAGTGATACCTTTATCATTGTATAATGACTATCTTTACCTCTTATAATACTTTTTGTCTTAAAGTCTAAGTTTTATGAGATAAGTATAGCTTAACCCTGCTCTATTTTGGTTTTTACTTACATGGAATTACTTTTTCCATCCCTTTGCTTTCAATCTATTTCAATTTCTTTCAGTTCTTAAAGCTTTAGTGAGTCTCTTGTAGGTACATATAGCTGGGCTCAACTTTTATATCTGTTCACCACTCATTGTGTTTGATTGGAGAATTCAGTAATTATATTTAAATTATTATTGACAGATGTGAATTTACTATTGCCATTTTGTTTATTTTTCTGACTGTTTTTGTAATTCCTTTCTTTCTTCTTCTTCTGCTTTCTTTATAATTTGATGATTTTGTGTAGTGGTATGCTTAGATTCATTTCTCTTTATCTTTTGTGAATTTACTATAGATTGGCTTTGTATTACCCATGAGGCTTATATTAAAGATCTTATCCTAAAACAGTCTGTTTTAACATGAAAACAACTTAATATTCAAATGCATGCAAGAACCATTTTTACCTTCTCTCTCACATTTTACTTTTCTGATGTAATAATTTACACTATTTTATCCTGTATATCCATTAACAAATTTTTGGAGTGTTAGTTATGTTTACCTCTTCTGAGTTTTAATCTTCACACCAGATTTATAAGTGACATACCAGCATGGCTACTCTAGCATATTCAGAATTCAACATTAGTGACTCCTACCAGAGAGATTTATATTTTTACATGTTTTGCATTGCTAATTTGTGACCTTTTGTTTCTGCTTGAAAAAGTGCCTTTAACATTTGTTGTAAAGTCAATCTAGTGTAAAATCATCAGATTCGTTTTCCTGGAAAACTACCTATCATTCCTTCAATCCTGAAGGACAACTTACCCAGATAGACCACTGTTGGTTGGAAACTTTTTCTTTCAGCACTTTGAGTATGTAGTGCCACTGCCTTTGGGCTGAAACATTCTAGTGAAAAAGCTACTGATAGCCTTAAGAAAGTTCTCTTGTATGTAACAAGTTGCTTTTCTCTTGCAGCTTTTAAGATTATCTCCTTGTCTTTACCTTTTGACATTTTATTTGTGATATGCTCAGTTTGGTTCTCTTTGTATTCAAATCACTAATCATCAGGGAAATGTTAATTAAAGCCACAATGATACATCACTTCACAACTGTTAGAATTGCAGTCATAGAGAAAAAGGGAGAGCACAGGTGTTGGTAAGGATGTGGCGAGAAGAGAATGCTTGTACACTGTGGGTAGGGATACACAAATGGGCTCAGCTGCTACAGAAAACATTATGGAGATTCCTCAAAGATTAAGAATAGATCTACCATGTGGTCCAGCAATCCCAGTTATGGGTATATATCCAACGGAAATAAAAATAGGATATCAAAAATATGTGCTTCCATATTTATCGCTGCATTAATCACAAAGCCAAAGTATGGAAACAAGCTAAGTGTCCATCAACAGATGATTCGATGATGAAGACAAGGTGAATACAAACAAGAGAAAAATGTCCAGCTTCGAGACGAGCAGGGGAACTGAAGAGGGCACAGACTTGCAATTGGAGGGTGAATAAGTTCTGGAGGTCTGATGCACAGCATAGTCACTATAATCCACACTGTATTGTCAACATGCAGCAGGTGTCTCTCTCCTACTGAAGACTTCAGAGACTGTTAGAAACAGATTTTGCATACACTCTTACACATTTTTAAAGAGCAATGCTTAAGAAAATGTTCCTATGTTTGGATGGGGGTGAAGTGGGCACATATCCTTTATTTATATTGCACTATTTCTTTGGCATGGGGTAGCCCTAATTCTACTCTAGCAAACGTTCAACAGTTCCCATTCTCTCAGTCATATTCATGTGTGAACTAATGGAAAATTGTACAAGGGCTTCAAATACTTCTTCACTTACAGTTGTTTATTAAGTAGGATAATTCATGGGACCATTGGCATTGAAATCCTAAAACAGCATTAAGAATCCAATGACTAAGTGAAACAAATCGTCAGTCCAGTTTCGAAGCATGAGAGAAGATCTGCAGGGCTGGTGCACCGGGATGACCCTGAGGGATGGGAAGGGAAGGGAGGTGGGAGGGGGGTTCAGGATGGGGATACATGTACACCCGTGGCTGATTCAAGTCAGTGTATGGCAAAACCACTACAATATTGAAAAGTAATTATCCTCCAGCTAAAATAAATAAATTCAAAAGAAAACAAACAACAACATCAACAAAAGAATCCAATGACTCTCTAAGGACAAAATATAAATTAATGATACAATTTAATTAGTTTCTTAAAGTCTGGGAGATCTGGAAACTCAACAGTCAGGATAGCACCTTGTTTTTCTTTTTAATCAGAACTTGGGACCACAAATTTACATCCTGCTTCTGAAGACAAAAATTGGCTAGAGCTGATAACACTGCTTATCCCACAAACTATTTCTTGCCCCTTGAGGTTTGAGGTTTCCAGGAAAATATCAGCATTAAAGTACTTCTAGCCATTCCATCTCGGTGATTGTATTGCCTGCATACAACCATAAATTTCTCAGACATGACATGTTGAACACAGACAATAGAAAGGAATGTATATTGGTGTTTCCATATTGGCCCTTACTCTGCAACATGGAATATTTGGTGACTTTATTATTGCCATGAATTCTCACACAATTCCCATCACATCACATATGTTCAGATGCTTGAAAGAGCAGGAATTATTTTGACAGTATGATCCCACTACCTATGTCAACCAAGGATAAATTTTTCAGACTTAGTGAGGGAGGGAAAGAGGAGCTTGACTTCCATAATATCAGAAATTGCTACTGACTGTGACATGGATTTTGAATATCATCCCCATCAGAAATTCTCCTCAGAGGGAGAGGGAGAGCGTGGGATGATTTGGGAGAATGGCATTCTATCATGTATACTATCATGTAAGAATTGAATCGCCAGTCTATGTCTGACGCAGGATACAGCATGCTTGGGGTTGGTGCATGGGGATGACCCAGAGAGATGTTATGGGAGAGAGGTGGGAGGGGGGGTTCATGTTTGGGAACACATGTAAGAATTAAAGATTTTAAAATTAAAAAAAAAAAAAAGAAATTCCCACTGGACCCTAGATGCAGAATGTTACAGCATCAGAATCATAAGTTAACAGCCCTGAAGGGGCCACACACTTCATTTCACCTCATTATTGTTCAAATCATGTGATCCTCCTATTTAGACTACAACTGTGGAACTAGAATGTGATCCATAACTTATTAGATAAAAAGCACTGAAGAGGTATTACTCAAACATTAGCTGTATCGGACTAGTCTTCTGGGAAGGCACAACTAGGCCAATTGTATACCTTGGTTCTGTCCAAAGACACACCCTCTCTGTGTGTTCGTTCTCATTCTGGCCAGAAACACAAAATGGACATCGATGACCACCACGTCTGGATTATGCTGTGTTAGAATATTTGGGGGACAAGGTTCACGCACTCCTAAGGTCAGAATGCTGAGATGGAACCTGTTCCATCTCAGAAGTAGAAAAGAAGCAACAGGTTCTAAATCTTGATTTTCATGAATAATTTTTAATAGATTAATAAGTAATGAGGCCACTCCACATGGAGGATAAAAGCAATGGGTCTCTAGGACTTTAAGATACTGTGTTTGAGTAGTTTGATTCCATTGTTGGCCCATTTTGGCATATTATCTGGGTCAGATTAAGTCTTCTTTGTCAAAGGCAGAATGAACTTTGTTGTAGTCCATTCATATAAATATTATTGAGGGTTAAGGTAGGTCATTCTAACAAGACAAATCTGTCAGAAATCTCAGTCTGTGGCCTCAGCAACACCGTCTCTTCTTTTGCAACCTCGTCAAGGCATCTTTGATTTCTTTATTCCTCAGACTGTAAATCAAAGGATTCAACATGGGAATCACCACCGTATAGAAGACTGATGCAAATCTGTCAAAGCTGGAGGAACCACCAGTGCTGGAACTCAAATAGACAAAGATACTTGAGGTATAGAAGAGAGTGACTGCTGTCAGATGGGAAGCACAGGTGTTGAAAGCCTTGGACCTGCCTCTTGCTGTCGTGATCTTCATGATGGAGATGACAATGTAGATATAGGATATCATAATAACTAAGGCATTTATTATCCCAAAGATCATTGTTAATATGGCAGTCAAGAGTTGTACAAAAAAAGTGTCAGTGCAGGATAGAACTAACAGCTGGGGCAGGTCACAGAGAAAGTGCTTGATGACATTAGGCCCACAGAACTGGAGCTGGAGCATGAAACACAATTGGGATATAGAAGCAGAGAGTCCAGCCAAGTAGGATCCCAGCACCATCCGACCGCAGAGAGTGGGCGACATGACTGACGAATAGAGGAGCGGGTTACAAATGGCGGCATATCGGTCATAAGCCATGGCGGTCATGAGGCAAGACTCACTCAGCCCCATGGTGGAGAACACAAAGTACTGAACAGCACAACCCACAAAGGTTATAGTTTGCCGCTCCTGGAAGAAGTCGTAGAGCATCTTGGGGGCTGTGGAGGTCACGTAGCAGATGTCTATGAAGGACAGGTTACTGAGAAAGAAGTACATGGGGGTGTGGAGGTGGGAGTCCATTCTTATCAAGATGAGGAGCGACAGGTTCCAAGTCAGGGTCAAAATGTATATCACCAGGAATACAGCAAAAAGTACTGCTACGATTCTGGGAAAATCTGAGAATCCCAAGAGGATGAAATGCATGATCTTTGTAATATTTCCTCCCCCAGTCATTGGCTTTGTACTCCTAAAATCAGAAAAGAGACAAGAGAATGCATTGCTGACTCAGCGACATGGTAGCATCACAATTCTCTTATATGCCATACTTTTCCTCCATTGAGCCCTGGATAAAAGGCAAAGCTCCGCTGCCCTGGAGGAAAGATCTCAGCTTTCCATCTTGAATTGTAAGGAAGTACCTCCTCACTGCTTCAGGTTCTCACTTATAATTAAAACATATGTTTAAATACTTAGGAATATATCTACCCAAAGAAACTAAAGACCTATATATAGAAAACTATAAAACACTGATGAAAGAAATCAAAGAGGACACTAATAGATGGAGAAATATACCATGGTCATGGGTCGGAAGAATCAATATAGTGAAAATGAGTATACTACCCAAAGCAATTTACAAATTCAATGCAATCCCTATCAAGCTACCAGCCATATTTTTCACAGAACTAGAACAAATAATTTCACAATTTGTATGGAAATACAAAAAACCTCGAATTGCCAAAGCAATCTTGAGAAAGAAGAATGGAACTGGAGGAATCAACTTGCCTGACTTCAGGCTCTACTACAAAGCCACAGTCATCAAAACAGTATGGTACTGGCACAAAGACAGACATATAGATCAATGGAACAAAATAGAAAGCCCAGAGATAAATCCACACACATACGGACACCTTATCTTTGACAAAGGAGGCAAGAATATACAATGGAGTAAAGACAATCTCTTTAACAAGTGGTGCTGGGAAAACTGGTCAACCACTTGTAAAAGAATGAAACTAGATCACTTTCTAACACCACACACAAAAATAAACTCAAAATGGATTAAAGATCTAAATGTAAGACCAGAAACTATAAAACTCCTAGAGGAGAACATAGGCAAAACACTCTCTGACATAAATCACAGCAGGATCCTCTATGATCCACCTCCCAGAATACTGGAAATAAAAGCAAAAATAAACAAATGGGATCTAATTAAAATTAAAAGCTTCTGCACAACAAAGGAAACTATAAGCAAGGTGAAAAGACAGCCTTCGGAATGGGAGAAAATAATAGCAAATGAAGCAACTGACAAACAGCTAATCTCAAAAATATACAAGCAACTTATGCAGCTCAATTCCAGAAAAATAAATGACCCAATCAAAAAATGGGCCAAAGAACTAAATAGACATTTCTCCTAAGAAGACATACGGATGGCTAACAAACACATGAAAAGATGCTCAACATCACTCGTTATCAGAGAAATGCAAATCAAAACCACAATGAGGTACCATATCACACCAGTCAGAATGGCTGTGATCCAAAAATCTGCAAGCAATAAATGCTGGAGAGGGTGTGGAGAAAAGGGAACCCTCCTACACTGTTGGTGGGAATGCAAACTAGTACAGCCACTATGGAGAACAGTGTGGAGATTCCTTAAAAAATTGCAAATAGAACTACCTTATGACCCAGCAATCCCACTGCTGGGCATACACACTGAGGAAACCAGAATTGAAAGAGACACATGTACCCCAGTGTTCATCGCAGCACTGTTTATAGTAGCCAGGACATGGAAACAACCTAGATGTCCATCAGCAGATGAATGGATAAGAAAGCTGTGGTACATGTACACAATGGAGTATTACTCAGCCGTTAAAAAGAATTCATTTGAATCAGTTCTGATGAGATGGATGAAACTGGAGCCGATTATACAGAGTGAAGTAAGCCAGAAAGAAAAACACCAATACAGTATACTAACACATATATATGGAATTTAGAAAGATAGCAATGACGACCCTGTATGCAAGACAGGAAAAAGACACAGCGGTGTATAATGGACTTTTGGACTCAGAGGGAGAGGGAGAGGGTGGGATGATTTGGGAGAATGGCACTCTATCGTGTATACTATCATGTAAGAATTGAATCACCAGTCTATGTCTGACGCAGGATACAGCATGCTTGGGGCTGGTGCATGGGGATGACCCACAGAGATGTTATGGGGAGGGAGGTGGGAGGGGGGTTCCTGTTTGGGAACACACGTAAGAATTAAAGATTTTAAAATTAAAAAAAAAAGTTGAAAACTTTTTTAAAAAGCAATAGAAATCTTGTGATTATTATATATAAGGAAGGGATCATTGATTAAAATGCTGGGTTTTTCAAAGACCTCTAATAATGTACAATGCTGCTTTATAATAATAGAGCATAAGTGGTATCATTTCAGGATAAATTTGAAGAAGCTTTTCTCCTAGATGATCATCTAGAGAGATTTTTATATTTTCTTCTTTTATCCATAGGAAAGCTACTCCATTTATAATAACGTTGCAATCTTTTCACAAATATATTTATTACAGTGGCTCCTAAATGGCCTAGAAAAGTATATCATGGTTTGTAATCCTGAGTTGTTGTGGAGACACAGCATGAATGCCCAATTAAGTTATGTAGTAAGTGTTCTTAAGGAGGCCTTCATGTAAAATATTTCAAAAATAAGCTAGGACAACTCACTACTGGCCCCCATTATTGGCCTATTTATAATATTTTTCTTCTTAGAAAATAGCAGAGAACTGTGGTTAACGGTTCAGACTTTGGAGTTTTAGTTCTGAGTGTCATAATCAAGATGGCAGTATAGATCATTCCTAACTTCAGTTTCCCTCACTTAAAAAGTAACTAGCAACCATTCATAGGAAGAATACCAGTGTGAAAATCCGAAAATGCAGAGATGAATGTGAAGCACCCTCTGGACCACACTGACCAAGGAGAGCCACATTAGGGGAGAGAGCAGCTCCTCTCACAGCCTTGCCCTTCCCCACTACTGGTTCAGCATCACGCCAAGAGGGCTCCTCATGGGCTATGGTTTTCCTGCCAAACTGGACAACCTAGAAAAAATGAATAAATTTCTAGAAATATACAACTTAGGAAAACTGAATCAAGGGGAAACAGAAAGACGAAGCAGGCCAAGAATGACGAAGGAGATTGAATCAGTAATTAAAAACCTCCCAGCAAGAAAAGCCCAGGAGCAGAAGGCTTCATGATGGATTCCATCAGACATTTAAAGGCGATTAATGCCAATCATTTCCAAAGTCTTCCAAGAAGCTAAAGAAAAAATGACATTTCCAAACTCATGTTGCAAAGCCAATATAATATTTTGATACCAAAGTGAGACAGGGAAATTACTAGAAAATAAAATCACAGGTCATTACCCTTGATAAATGGAGATTTTTAAACTCTCAACAAAATACTAGCAAATAAAATTCAGCAGCACATAGAAAGGATCATACACCATGATCTGGTAGGGTTCATTCTTGAGATGCAAGAACGGGTCGATCAATCGATGTGATACACTGCTTTAATATAATGAAATGTAGAAATCACATAATCCTCTCAATAAATACACAAAAAGCATTTAACAAATTCAACATCCAAACATGACAAAAATTCACAAGTCAAGTATCGAAGGACTTCATCTCAACATAATAAAGCACATAGTAACATACCTTCATCTAACATACTCAGTGGTGAGTGATTGAAAGTGTCTCTCCTAAGATCAGGAGTAAGACAAGTAACTAACCATTCCTACTCAACGCAGCTCTAGAAATCCAAGCCAGGTCAATCAGGCATGAAAGATAAATAAATAAATAAATGGCATGAGAATTGGAAATAATTGGAACTGTTTCTGTTTATAGACAACATGATTTTTTTTGACAACATGATTTTTAATACAGAAAATCCTAAAGATTCCACCCCAAAACGGTAAGATCTTATGAACAAGTTTAGTTAACTGCAGTATACCAAATCAACAGATAGAAATCAGTTGCATTTCTATTACCTAGAACAAATTATCTGAAAAAAAGAAAACAATTACATTTACAGTAGTATCAAAAACAAAACACTCAGGAATGAATTAACTGAGGAGATGAAAGATCTTCAAAGTGAACATTCACTGTAAGACACTGACAAAAGAAAATGAAGACATAAGTAAATAGAAAGATTTTCCATATTCATTGATTGAAAGAATGGATATTGTTAAATTGTCCATAATGCCCAAAGCCATTGATAGATTCAATGCAATACCTATCAAAATTCCAAAGACATTTTTCACAGAAATAGAACAACAATCCTAAAATTGGCATGGCACCACAAACACCCTGAACAGAGGAAGCAATCCTGAGAAAGAGACCAAAGCTGGAGACATTAGGCTTCCTGATTTCAAACTGCATTACAGAGCTATAGTTTAAAAACAAGTGAGACTATATCAAACTAAAAAGCAAAAGAAATAAACAAAAGGAAATGGCAATCCATGAATTGGGAGAACATATTTGCAGAAACACATCTAGTAAGGAGTTAGTGTCCAAAATACATAAAGAACTCATGCTCATTCCAGAGTTATTTACAATTGTTACAATAGCCGAAACATTGAAACAACTTAGATGTCCACTGAAAGGTGAATGGATACTATGGCCATACTACCCTGACTGTGTCCAGTCTGGTCTGAAAAGTGAATGAATAAAGCAAAAATTACACACACACACACATATATATATATACACATATATATGAAATATTCAGACATGAAAAAGAAAATCTTGGCATTTGCAACAGCTTGGATAGATCTTAAGGGCATTCTGCTAAGTGAGATCAGTCACAGAGAGAAAAACAAATACTGTATAATCTCCCTTTATGTAGAATCTAAAAATAAATCTCATTTAAAAAAATCAGATTGTGATTGACAGAGGCAGGAGTAGAAGATGGAGGAACTGGTTAAAAATGATCAGAAGGTATAAACTCCCAGTTAGAAGAAGGTAAGTTCTGGGGATACAATGTACAACATGATGACATTAGTTAATAATACTGTACTGTATATTTGAAAGTTTCTAAGAAAATAGACCTCAAAAGACCTCATAATAAGGAATAACATTATGCAGATGGAAAGGGATGGGTGCTAACTGTCTTATTGTGGTAATCACTGGGCAGTACACACATGCATCAAATCACTGTGTGTGTGCCTTGCTGCTGTCGTTCGGTTGCTAAGTCCCATCTGACTCTTCGGGACAGCAGCAGACCAAACTCCTCTGTCCTTCACTGTCTCCAGAGTATGCTCAGATTCACGCTCATTAGGTCAGTGATGCCATCCAACTGACTCATCCTCTGTACCCTCTTCTCCTCCTGCCCTCATCTTTCCCAGCATCAGGGTCTTTTCTAATGAGTCAGCTCTTCACATGAGGTGGCCAATGTATTGGAGTTTCAGCCTCAGCATCAGTTCTTCCAATGTATATTTAGGGTTGCTTTCCTTTAGGATGGACTGGTTGGATCTCTTTGTAGTCCAAGGGACTCCCAAGAGTCTTCTCCAACACCACAGTTAAAGTGCATCAATTCTTCAGCGCTCAGCCTTCTTTATGGTCCAACTGTCACATCTGTACATGACTACTGGAAAAACCATAGGGACTATACAGACCCCTGTCAGCAAAGAGATGTCTGCTTTTTATAATACTGTCTAGCTTTGTCATAGCTTTTTCTTCTGAGAAGCAAACGTCTTTTAAATTCATGGCTGTAGCCACTGTCTGCAGTGATCTTGGAGCTCAAGAAAATAAAATCTGTCACTGTTCCCACTTTTTCCCCATCTATTTGCCATGAAGTAATGGGACTGGATGCCATGATCTTCATTTTTTGAATGTTGAGTTTTAAGCCAGCATTTTCACTCTCCTTTTTCACCCATATCAAGAGACTCTTTATAAAGTTTCTTTTCTCTTTCTGCCATTAAAGTGATATCATCTACATATCTGAGGTTGCTGATATTTCTCCCAGCAGTCTTAATTCCAGCTTGTGATTCATCCAGCCCAATATTCACATGATGTACTCTGCATATATGTTAAATGAGCAGGATGACAGTATACAGCCTTGACGTACTCCTACCTCAATTTTGAACCAGTCTATTGCTTCATGTCTGGTTCTAACTGTTGCTTCTTGACCTGCCCACAGGTTTCTCAGAACACAATTAAGGTGGCCTGGTATTCTCACCTCTTTAAGAATTATCCACAGATTATTGTGATCGACACAACCAAAGCCTTTAGCACAGTCAATGAAGCAGAAGTAGATGTTTTTCTGGAATTCCCTTGCTTTTTTATGCTTCAGCAGATGTTGGCAATTTGATCTCTTGTTCCTCTGCCTTTTCTAAATCCAGCTTGTACATCTGGAAGTTCTCAATTTGCCTGCAGCTGAAGCCTAGCTTGAAGGATTTTGAGCATGACCTTGCTGGCCTGTGAGATGAGTGCAGTTGTAAGATAGTTTGGACATTCTTTGGCATTGCCTTTCTTTGGGACTGGAATGAAAAAACTGACCTTTTCCAGTCCTGTGGCCACTGCTGAGCTTTCCAAATCTACTGGCATATTGAGTGTAGCACTTTCACAGCATCATCTTTCAGGATTTTAAATAGCTCAGATGTAATTCCATCACCTCCTCTAGCTTTGTTTGTAGGGATGCTTCCTAAGGCCCACTTGACTTCACATTCCAGGATGTCTGGCTCTAGATGAGTGACCACATCATCATGCTTAACTGGTCATTAAGAGCGTTTCTGTACAGTTCTTTTCTTGTCACCTCTTGTTAACCTCTTCTTCTGTTAGGTCCATACCATTTCTGTCCTTTATTGTGCCCATCTTTGCATGAAATGTTCCCTTGGCATCTCTAATTTTCTTAAAGAGATTGCTAGTCTTTCAAATTCTATCGTTTTCCTCTATTTCTTTGCACCGTTCACTTAAGAAGGCTTTCTTATCTCTCCTTGCTCTTCTCTGGAACTCTGCATTCACTTGGGTATACCTTTCCTTTTCTCCTTTGCCTTTCACTTCTCTTGTTTTCTCTGCTATCTGTAAGGCCTCCTCAGAAAGCCATCTTGCCTTCCTACCTTTCTATTTTTTGGGGGGGAAGGTCGGGGGGATGTTTTTATTCACTGCTTCCTGTACAACGTTATGAACCTCTGTCCATAGTTTTTCAGGCACTCTTGCTACCTGATCTAATCCCTTGAATCCATTTGTCACCTCCACTGTATAGCTATAAGGGAATTGATTTAGGTCATACCTGAATGGCCTTGTGGTTTTCCCTACTTTCTTCAGTTTAAGCCTGAATTTTGCAATAAGGAGCTGAGGATCTGAGCCAGAGTCAGCTCCCAGTCTTGTTTTTGCTGACTGTATGGAGTTTCTCCATCTTTGGCTGCAAAGAATATAGTCCATCTGATTTTGATATTGACCATCTGTTGATGTCTATGAGTAGAGTCATCTCTTGCGTTGTTGGAAGAGGATGTTTGCTATTACCAGTATGTTTTCTTGACAAAACTGTTAGCCTTTGCCCTGCTTCATTTTGTACCCCAAGGCCAAACTTGTCTGTTACTCCAGGTGTCTCTTGACTTCCTACATTGAAATTCCAATCCCCTATGATGAAAAGGACATCTTTTGGTGTTAGTTCTAGAAGGTCTTGTAGTTCTTCATAGAACCATTCCAATTCAGCTTCTTCAGCAGGAGTGGTTGGGGCATAGACTTGGATTACTGTGATGTTGAATGATTTGCCTTGGAAAGGAACCAAGGTCATTCTGTCATTTTTGAGATTGCACCCAAGTGCTGCATTTCAGGTTCTTTTGTCGATTATGAGGGTTACTCCATTTCTTCTAAGGGATTCTTGCCTGCAGTGGTGGATATAATGGTCATCTGAATGAAATTTGCCCTTGACCATCCAGTTTAGTTCACCGATTCCTAAAATGTCAGTGTTCACTCTTGCTGTCTTCTGCTTGACTGCATCCAATTTACCTTGATTCATGGACCTCACATTCCGGGTTCCTGTACAATATTGTTCTTTGTAGCACTGGAGTTTACTTTCACGTGCAGACATAGCCACAACTGGGAGTTGTTTGCACTTTAGCCCAGCCTCTTCATTCTTTCTGGAACTATTTCTCTGCTCTTTCCAGTAGCATATTGGACACCTACTGACCTGGAGAGTTCATCTTGCAGTGTCCTGTCTTCTTGTCTCATCATGTTGTTCATGGGATTCTCAAAGCAAGAATACCAAAGGGGTTTGTCATTCCCTTCTCCAGTGACCCACGTTTTGTCAGAACTCCCACCATGACCTGTCCATCTTGGGTGGCCCTGCGTGGCATGGCTCCTAGCTTCATTGAGTTACACAAGGCTGTGGTCCATGTGATGGTTTTGGTTAGCTTTCTCTGCTTGTGGTTTTCGTCCTGGAGGCTGTGGGATCATAGTTCTTGCTTCTTCTGTCTGCCCTCTGGTGGATGAAGATAAGAAGCTTGTGCAAATTTCCTGACAGGAGGGACTGGCACTGGGGGAAACTAGGTCTTGCTGTGGTGGGCAGGCTGCGTTCTGTAAGACTTGAATTGAATTGTCTGCAGATGGCTGGGGCAGCCCAGCCCTTGAGTCCGCAGGCTCTCTGGTATGGCTAATGGAGACCTCCTCAAGAAGACTTATGCCAACATACCTGCCTCCCAGGACTGTGGCTGCCGGCACCTCTGTCCCCAGAGCAGGACTCTGCCGGCTGCCCTCCACAGGAGACCCCCAACACTCACAGGCAGGTTTGGCTCAGTCTCATCTGGGGATCACGGGGTCCCGGTGCACACAAGTTTTGTTTGTGCCCTCCAAGTGTCTCTGCTTCCCTCAGTCATGTGGAAGTTTTGCAATCAAACTTTGCAGGTTTTCTATGCTACAAACTGCCTTCCCTTGTGATAAAAGAGGAAATTAATAATAGCAAACAAAAAGAAAATTTAAAAAAAAGTAATTAGAAAGGACTTGAATTTCAGTTATTTAGAAGTCTTATAAACACAGGACTGGAAAAGGGCAGTTTTCATTGCAATCCCAAAGAAAGGCAATGCCAAAGAATGCTCAAACTACCGCACAATTGCACTCATCTCACATGCTAGTAAAGTAATGCTCAAAATTCTGCAAGCCAGGCTTCAGCAATACATGAACCGTGAACTCCCTGATGTTCAAGCTGGTTTTAGAAAAGGCAGAGGAACCAGAGTTCAAATTGCCAACATCCGCTGGATCATGGAAAAAGCAAGAGAGTTCCAGAAAAACATATATTTCTGCTCTATTGACTATGCCAAAGCCTTTAACTGTGTGGATCACAATCAATTGTGGAAAATTCTGAAAGAGATGGGAATACCAGACCACCTGACCTGCCTCTTGAGAAATCTGTATGCAGATCAGGAAGAAACAGTTAGAACTGGACATGGAACAACAGATTGGTTCCAAATTGGAAAAGGAGTACGTCAAGGCTGTATATCGTCACCCTGCTTATTTAACTTCTATGCAGAGTACATCATGAGAAACGCTGGGCTGGAAGAAACACAAGCTGGAATCGAGATTGCTGGGAGAAATATCAATCACCTCAAATATGCAGATGACACCACCCTCATGGCAGAAAGTGAAGAGGAACTAAAAAGCCTCTTGATGAAAGTGAAAGAGGAGAGTGAAAAGTTGGCTTAAAACTCAACATTCAGAAAATGAAGATCATAGCATCCAGTCCCATCACTTCATGGGAAATAGATGGGGAAACAATCGAAACAGTGTCAGACTTTATTTTTTGGGGTTCCAAAATCACTGCAGATGGTGACTGCAGCCATGAAATTAAAAGACGCTTATCCTTTGAAGAAAAGTTATGATCAACCTAGATAGTATATTCAAAAGCAGAGACATTACTTTGCCGACTAAGGTCCGTTTAGTCAAGGCTATGGTTTTTCCAGTGGTCATGTATGGATGTGAGAGTTGGGCTATGAAGAAGGCTGAGCTCAGCAGAATTGATGCGTTTGAACTGTGGTGTTGGAGAAGACTCTCGAGAATCCCTTGGACTGCAAGGAGATCCACCCAGTCCATTCTGAAGGAGATCAGCCCTGGGATTTCTTTGGAAGGAATGATGCTGAAGCTGAAACGTCAGCACTTTGGCCAGTTCATGCGAAGAGTTGACTCATTGGAAAAGACTCTGATGCTGGGAGGGATTGGGGGCGGGAGGAGAAGAGGACAAGCGAGGATGAGATGGCTGGATGGCATCACTGACTCGATGGATGTGAGTCTGAGTGAACTCCGCGAGATGGTGATGGACAGGGAGGCCTGGCGTGCTGCAATTTATGGGGTCGCAAAGAGTCAGACACGACTGAGTGACTGAACTGAACTGAACTGATAAACACTAATATTTCATTATTCTTATAGAAATGAGCGTATGTCAGAAGGATAAATAGAAGTTTAAGAATAAATTCAAATATGGATAATAATTTAATCTATGACAAATTTAGTAGTTTTAAATTGATAGAAAAGTCCTTCCTGAGTGTTCTGTCTGTCCTGGCTTATTGTAAGTAAAAAGCACTAGGGAAATGAACAGATACACTTTTGTATAATCTTGGAATGAAAAACAAATTTCTGAAATATAACAACAAACCAGAAACTTTAAGAGAAAATATATGATATAACAATTTGGAACTTGCTTATGGTTGAGAAACCCACTTATATAATTTTGAAATACAGAATGAAATGAGAAACATAGTCCAAAAATATACAGAAGGAACACCTTTAATGTGAATACAAAGAGTATGTGACTAAGAGATGGCACCCATACATAGTGCTGATGAGTACACAAAATAATCTATCATTTCTGGAAGAAAAAAAATCATATAACTGCTCGCTCAACTTCTCTCTCTCTTACACACATGCACACAACATGTGTTCCAATTAAAAATGCCAAAAGTAATGAGTGATATCATTTTGATTTTCTTCTTTATACTTATCTGTTGGTTTTCAATTTTCTACAGCTCATATTTATAAGAATAACTTATTATAATATGCAAATCTCTAATCCTTAATTGTTAGGATAGAGAGAGGAAGAGGGAAAATGACAGACAGAGAATCACAATAAGAGAACGACAGAGAACAGACTTTCAGACTTTCCTTTCATTAATGCCTCCTGGCGGTGTGACCCCTGCCAAGTTACTAACAGTCTGTGCCTCAGTTGCCTCATTTATGACGGGATTAATAATACTTACCACCTCACAAGGCTGTTGCAGAGACTGAATGACATAAAGAGCTTATTAAAACCTTGTCCAAGTGTGTTCTAAGGACATGGTCATTTGGGAGAGTGGTACAGGGCACAAAATCAGGGAAGAAAGGCAGGAATGAAGAAGATGAAGGAAGCTGCTGGATGAAGAAGAACAAGGTTAAAAGGGATAGTTATGTCCACCCTCCCCGTGCTTGGAAGGGGGGCCTCTCTGATATCTATGTCACCTACCCTAGAGTCTCCAGTCCCCCAGGGTCTCCAAGGATGATGCTGGAGATCTACTTGACACATTTCAAAGACCAGTGGAATTAGGAAGAGAAAAGCAAATATCGCGTAGCAACACATTCGTATGGAATCTAGAAAGATGGTGCTGATGAATTTGCAGCACAGCAGTGGAGATGCAGGCATAGAGGACAAACTCATGGATGCAGGCGAGAGGGGCAGGAAGGAGGGGTGAGGTGGATGGAGAGAGTGGCATGGAAGCATAGACACCACCACATGCCAGTGGGGATTCACGGCATGAATCAGGGAACTCAAGCCGAGGATCTGTACCAACCTGGTGGGCAGGGAGAGGGTGGGAGGTGGGAGGGAGGTCACACACGTGCACCTATGGCTAATTCATGTTGACGTATGGCAGAAACCAAAGCAACACTGTAAAGCAATTATCCTTAATTTAAAACAAATAATTTTTTTAAAGACCAGTGAAACTGTACATGAGCATTTATTTGAGTCATTGCTAGTAACCAACTTGGCTTTACTCTTCAGAAATTATGACTCAAAACTATATATTGAAATGGAAATCCAATTGTTATTATGTAAAAGCAGATCCTCAAGGGAATAAATTAAATTAAAAGAGTCTTTGTGAAGAAGAAGAAAAGAAAGAAAGATGGTAAACATAGACAAGCACATTTGATCATACCTTATTCCCTTGAAATTCAGGAAAATATTACCTTAATTCAGCATTCTTTTAGCTTTTCAGTTCATTCCAGTCGCCCGGTCGTGTCTGACTCTTTACGACCCCATGGACTGCAGCACTCCAGGGTTCCCTGTCCATCACCAACTCCCGGAGCATTTAACTTTTGCAGTATGTTAAACTTTACAGACATGTCATTTGATTCTAAATGATAATTTACCCCAATTTTATGGGTGAAAAACCAGAAGACAACAGAGTTTAAGACAGTATCCTTAAAAAATTGCAGGACTAGAATTCAACACTCATCCCTCACCACAGAGCAATACCTGAAATTTTAGGTTACAGATTACAAACCGTGCTCCACAGAAGTCCAGCTGGAAAAATCACATGGCCAAAGAGACAACACAGAATTCATTGTTCTTATAAGTCATGCCCTCTCACCTTGACACAGTATCCAGGAAGACAGAGTTCTTGAGAAACGTTGAAACTGTGTTTTTCTTTTGCCAAGAAATTTTCCTATTGCACTTCAGCACAAAAAATTTGCGCCATGGAATTGGCTGTCCATTGGCAGTCAGAGAGATGGCCTCACTGGGGAGCCTCTTAAATGTGTTTTTAAGGGCAGAAGTGAAAGGAAAAAGACCACTAGGAGGTGAGAAATCTCCAGGCACCTTCTCTCTGGAGTCAAGGTTGTCATGGAGCTTTGTCCCTGCTAACTTCATGCACCACTTTGCCATGTCCCTGCAGGTTCAATTCCCCCTCTTCCCCATATTCCTATGACGATCTCATAATCATAGCGTTTCCTTTAACAAACTTGGCTTCATGTGAGCTGGAAGAGACATGGTGACCATCTAGTCCAGTAACTTCGGTTTCCCAGCTATGACCTGAACCCAGTGGAGCTCAGAGATTTGCCCAAGGTGGCATAGTTGGTATACCTATCTAAAATGAATGTGCTTTGTAAACAGGGTGTGTCTACATATCAAATTTATTGTAATGAAGCTATTACCAGTTAGCTGTGCCATCTTGGGCAAATCTCTTAGCTAAACCAGCTTCAGATTGAAGTTACTGGACTAGATGATCACTGTGTCTCTTCCAGCTCAAATGAATCCAAGTTTTTTAAAGCAAAAGCTATTTTATATATGTGTGTGTTTTTATACAGACTTCCCTGATAGCTCAGTTGGTAAAGAATCTGCCTGCAATACAGGAGACCTGGGTTCGATTTCTGGGTTGGGAATGTCCCCTGGAGAAGGAAGAAAGGCTACCCACTCCAGTATTCTGGCCTGGAGAATTCCTTGCATTGTAAAGTCCGTGGGGTTGCAAAGAGTCAGACACAACTGAGAAACTTTCACTTTCACTTTCATATATATATATATATGCACAAAGAAATCACTCAGTCATGTCCGACTCTTTGTCACCCCATGGACTGTAGCCTACCAGGCTCCTCAATCCGTGGAATTTTCCAGGCAAGAGTACTGGAGTGGGTCACCATTTCCTTCTCTAGGGGATCTTCCCCACCCAGGGATTGAACCCGGGGCTCCCGCATCACAGGCAGACGCTTTGCCATCTGAGCCACTGGGGAGGCCACCGGGGAAGCCACCAGGGAAGATAGATGTGCACACGTCTTCCTAAATCTCTGACCTGAATCAGTCATCACTGCAGCCTGTGATGCAGATATGGTATTATTTCCTATGCATTAAGTGGGGGAAATCGAGCCAAGAAGGAACACAAAAAAACTATTCATGAGATGTCCACAAATTATTGTGGTTGTAACTGTGGGCATTGGTATCAACAAATCTGGAGTGAATACCATCTCTTTCACTTGAATGTTCTGTGATCTTGAGCAAATTAACTTCTCTAAGCCTCTAAATATTATCACCTATAAAACAGGGCTGAAAATAGAACTGAATTTGAGAACTTATTAAGCTATTATGGGCTTCCCTGGTGGCTCAGACAGTAAAGAATTTTGCCTGCAATGCAGGAGACCCAGGTTCCATCCCTGGATGGGGTAGATCCCCTGGAAAAGGAAGTGGCTACCCACTCCAGTATTCCTGCTGGAGAATTCCACTGATGGAGGAGCCTGGCGGGCTACACTACATGGTGTCACAAAGAATCAGACACGACTGAGCAACTAACACTTTTACTTTCATTTTCATTTATTATAAGAGTATGTGATCCATACCTTGCCTTCTGTTATTACCAGGTGTAAGTTTTGTGTTGTGAATTGGAGTTCTTTCCAATATATTAAGCTGTATTACTAATCCTTCATTTAAAATATCTAATTAAAACCATCCCCATAAACTTTTTTTGGTTTCTGTCTTTTTTACATTGGGGCTCAGTCAATTAGTTCAGTCACTCAATCATGTCGGACTCTTTGTGACCTCATGGACTGCAGCACACCAGGCCTCCCTGTCCATCACTATCTCCCGAGTTTACTCAGACTCATGTCCATCGAGTCAGTGATGCCATCCAACCATCTCATTTTCTGTTGTCCCCTTCTCCTCCTGCCCTCAATCCTTCCCAGCATCAAGGTCTTTTCCGATGAGTCAATTCTTCACAAGAGGTGGCCAAAGTATTGGAGTTTCAGCTTCAGCATCAGTCCTTCCAATGAATATTCAGGACTCATTTCCTTTAGGATGGACTGGTTGGAGCTCCTTGCAGTCCAAGGGACTCTCAAGAGTCTTCTCCAACACCACAGTTCAAGTGCATCGATCCTCCAGGACTCAGCTTTCTTTATAGTCCAACTCTCACATCCATACATGACCACTGGAAAATCAAAGGGCATTAGCAGAGCGCAGCTACTCCTGACTACTCTCGGAAGTCAGCAGGATGTCCACTATGAGCCTCCAGGAGACCCTCCTTAGATAATCTCTGCAGCCTGGTCCTCAATCAGGTGAGCTCCCAACACCCCAGGGCTAAACACACATTCCCCTCTCTGCAACAGGCTCCATGTGCCTATTTCCCAAGTGCGATAGTAAGAGCAAGTCTGTAAACTAAGTGCTCTCAGAAAAGCAGACCTGGGTCAGTGTGCAAAGAGAGAGAAAAACCATGAACTTGAGCTGCAGGGCCACCTTCTGGGGAATAGTTTCCAGTAACCAGTCAGCAGAAACAGTGAGAGACTTTATTTTCTTGGGCTCCAAAGTCACTGCAGATGGTGACTGCAGCCATGAAATTAAAAGACGCTTACTCCTTGGAAGAAAAGCTATGACCAACATGCTGTTGCTAAGTTGCTTCAGTCATGTCCGACTCTGTGCGACCCCAGAGTGACAGCCCACCAAGCTCCCCCATCCCTGGGATTCTCCAGGCAAGAACACTGGAGTGGGTTGCCATTTCCTTCTCCAATGCGTGAAAGTGAAGTCACTCCGTCGTGTCCTACTCTTAGCGACCCCATGGACTGCAGCCTACCAGGCTCCTACGTCCATGGGATTTTCCAGGCAAGAGTACTGGAGTGGGGTGCCATTAGGCAGTATATTAAAAAGCAGAGACATTACTTTCCCCACAAAGGTCCATGTAATCAAGGCTATAGTTTTTACAGTAGTCATGTATGGAGGTGAGAGTTGGACTATACAGAAGAGTGCCGAAGGATTGATGCTCTTGAACTGTGATGTTGGAGAAGACTATTGAGAGTCCCTTGGACTGTAAGGAGATCCAACCAGTCCATCCTAAAGGAGATCAGTCCTGAATACTCATTGGAAGGACTGATGTTGAAGCTGAAACTCCAATACTTTGGCCACCTGATGTGAAGAGTGGACTCAATGGAAAAGACCCTGATGCTGGGAAAGATTGAGGGCAGAAGATTGACGACAAAGGATGGGATGGTTGGATGGCATCACTGACTCAATGGACATGAGTTTGAGTAAACTCTGGGAGTTGGTGATGGACAGGGAGGCCTGGTGTGCGGCAGCCCATGCGGTCACAAAGAGTCGGACACGACTGAGTGACTGAACTGAACTCAACTCGTCTGGTATGTGTTAGAAGAACCAGAGAAGGCAAAGGAGCTTAAGGATTCTGCCACAAGAGGGAGTAAAGAATGGAGCAGGTGTGCCCATCCATCAAAAGCTGAGCAAACCCTGGGGAGCCCACCGAGGACAGCCCGCTGCGTCTGAAGGTGGCAGGTAAGGGTTTACAGGGTGTCTGCTGCCTCATGGGCTTCTCTGGCGCCTCAGGCAGTAAAGGACCCACCCGCTTGCAGTGCAGGAGACCCAGGTTTGATCCGTAGGTCAGGAAGATCCCCCAGAAAAGGAAATGGCAATCCATTCTAATATTCCTGCTGTGGAATCCCATGGACCGAGGAGCCTGACAGGCTGCAATTCATGGGGTTGCAGGACTTAGTGATTAAACCACCACCAACCACCTGCTACTTCAAATACAAGAGCAGCAACACAGAGCTTCAAGGAACATGAAAAAGAGACACATCTCATCACCTAAAGATAACTCTTCTCCAATAATTGAGCCCAATAGCACAGAACTTTGTGACTTAGCTAATAAAAAATCGAAAGTAGCTGTTTCAAAGAAAGTCAGTAATCTACAAGAAAGCACAGAAACATGATTCAGTGAGACCAGAGAAGTACCTGTGAACCAAATGAGACAGTTACCAAAGAGACAGAAATTATAAAAAAGGACCGAACAGAAATTCTTGGCAGTAACGTTTTGGATATGATACCAAAGAACAGGTGACAAAAGCAACAATCAACAAGTTGTGCGACATCAGATTAAAAAGCGTCTGCACGTCCAAAGAAACACATGACAAAATGAAAAGGCAAGCTACAGAATGGGAGAAATTATCTGCAAACCACATGTCAGTAAGGGATTACTGTCCAGTATATATTAAGAATTCATGCAACTTAATAACAAAAACCAAATAATATGATTTCAAAATGGACAGAGGGACCAAGTAGACACTTTTCCAAAGAAGGTATGCAATGGCCAACAGGTGCATAAAAAGATGCTCAGCATTAATCCTCAGGGGAATGCAAATCAAAACCACATAGAAATACCACCTCATACCTGTTAGAGTGGCTATGATCAACACAAGGAACAGCAAGGGATGGTGAGGGTACGTACACTGTTGGTGAGAATGTAACTTGGTCTAACCTCTATGAAAACAGTACGGAGTGTCCTCAAAATGTCTAAAAAAGAACTTCTGTCTGAACTGGCAATTCCACTTCTGATTATATATGCACATGGAAGGGTAACAAGATATGGGAAAAGATCTGCACTCCCGGGTTTATTCCAGTGTCAGTCACGACAGCCAAGATATAATCCAAGCGTCTGCCATGGAGGAATGGATGGTGGAGACCCAGTGTGTATGTGTGTGTGCTTATAAACGATGGAATAGTATTTAGCTGTGAGAAAGAAGGAAATCCGCCTATTTGTGATAACATGGATGGACCTAGAGGAAATTACACTAAAAGTCAGGCAGAGAAAGACAACGAGAGGCCACTCATATGTGCATTCTAAAAAAAACAGGCGGATAAAACAGCTATGGGGCGGCGACGACCAGAGGCTGAGGGCTAAGAGAACTGGAGATATGTTATAAAGGGTACAACATGCAATTACTAGACGAGTCCTGGAGATCTAATGCACAGCATAGAGACTGTAGACAGCAATGCGCTACTATAAGCGTCAAAGTTCCTAAGAGACTAGACCTCAGTTGTTCCCACATGGAAAAGGAAATGATTATGTGATAGGATAGGTCTGTTAGCTAATGCCATAGTGGTAAGCATATTGCAATACATAAATATGTCAAATCAACACATTAGCACCTTAAACTTAAAAAACGGTATATGTCAAATTTACCTATATAAAAATAAAATTTGTAAAAATTATCAGTGTTTCTCTTCCTTCCAAACTGAAGTCCCTGTTTTTAAGGCTTGGGAAGGGCTGTTGCCTCTAATCCAACCACAACACATGCTGTATTTTTTTCCCTAGGCTTCATACACATTCCAGTTAAACCTCAGGACATAGGTTACCGGGGGTAGATGTCTCCTCCTGGGGAAATGCTGGCCCTAGCCAACCACCCTCTGAGGCTTATGTTTTTTCTTGTTATTTCTGTATGTTGAGAAATTTATTTGCTTTCTGAGTGCCTCAGTAAAAAAAAAAGAAAAAAAAAAGCTTTTATTTAGCATTATTGATTCTCTGAACATGTTGCCCATAATATAACCAGAGGCGCAATACAGAAATACCAATACAGAAATTCTTGCAAGTTTTATCTCATCTTAATTATCCAGCAAGATGATGAGAGATGTACTCCTACCATTCCCTTCTTACAAATGAGGAGGCCGCAGGTCACAGCACTAAGCAGCCCAAGGTCACCCAGCCTATGAAGGGCAGAAAAGTGTTGGCCGCTCAGTCATGTCACAAGGTTTGCAATCCAATGGACTGTAGCCCACCAGGCTCCTCTGTCCATGGACTTCTCCAGGCAAGAATACTGGAGTGGGTAGCCAACCCTTCCCCAGGGAATCTTCCTGACCCAGGGACCGAACCCACGTTTCCTGCATTGAGCCACCAGGGACTCCTATGAAGGGCAGAACTGGGATTCAGATCCACTCAATCTAACTCCAAAGCCTGCTCTCATCTGCTCAGTGAAATGATGCTATCTGCTGTGCTAATCTTATTTCTAAACAATTCAAGAGCCAGCAGGAGGTGTCCCGCCCATGGCAAAGGTCATGAGGTTAAGGGGCCAGACAGGCAAAGGCAAGTCGGGCCTTAAGGGAGCCTCGCTGGATCTGCTCGTGCATCTGCCCCAAAAACCAGAGTCTGCCTGCCTTACTGCATTATGCTTTCACCCATACTTCTGACGTTAGGGGGGCTATCCCCCACCTCCTCTCTCTGAAAAGGAGTTAACTTAGGACTTCAGTTAATAAATCTCCTGGGTGTGGCAAGGGTGTTTCAGTCCAAAAACTCCTCTGATGGCTCTCTAGCCTGCCTGACAGGATTATCTGCCCACATGTGATTGTTTACAGCCTCCCAACATGCTTTAACTTTCTGAAAACAGATTCTTTTGAGAAGTTAGAAAATTATTAGTATAGTATTAGCGAGTTACTTAGAAATCATGTTGCTGCAGGGTTTCATTGCTGAGTTAATGATTGCCACCAGCCCTCCATATCCTTAGGCACCTGGGAGTATGTTAATCAATGTAATTGGAATGTAGAAAAAGAAATATAGTAGTTTTGATGTTAGCAATACTACACTTTTTGAGTTAATGAATTTTCTCTTTTGTTATAGATCACTGTAGTCCTCTTTCTTTGTTATACATCACTGTGTCCTTGCTATGTAAAAATGTAACTTTATCACTATCTTAAGACTAAATAGATCTTAAGGGGAAACAACTTTTCTGATCAATTAACCTTTATCAACAGAAAGAAAGGTGGGGCCATAAAATGTTAATCGGTCTCCAGACCAGAAGATATTGTAGAACAAATGTAAGACCCTCGTGAGAACAAAGATATGCTGAGAACACATGTATCTCTATGTACAACTAAAAGTATAAAAGTGGACCTGGAGAATAAAGAACCAGACCAGTTCCTGGAAAGATGGTTTCCCCCGTGTGGTCTTTTCTCATTCTCTTCTTTCCTGGCTGAATTCCCATCTGGAGCATGGAGGCTCGCCATGTCTACTTACTTGCCCTGGCTTCTAAAACCCATACGAGAGGGACCCCAAGGCAGGGCACCCTCCGCTATTCAAGTGGGCACCGGTGGCCTACGTAGGTGGTGCAAACTCCTTGTCTTGGAGTTTTATTGGTTTTCCACATAAACCAAGTTATTCAGCCTCTTTTTCTCCACTAATTTTCCTACTACACTATTCCTTTCTAATCTCTCTTTATATCTGTAATTAAATAAGTTCTTTCCTAGGACGCCGACTCCATCCTCACTTTGAATTACCCGGATCCACTGGGGCTGGACTCCAGCAAAGTAGCTTCCCTGTAGCTCAGATGGTGAAGACTCTGCCCGCAGTGCAGGAGACCCGGGTTCAATTCTTGTGTCGGGAAGATCCCCCTGGAGAAGGGAATGGCTACCGACTCCAGTATTCTTGCCTGGAGAAGTCCATGGACAGAGGAGCCTGGTGGGTTACAGTCCATGGGGTCTCAAGAGTTGGACATTACTGACTGATTAACAGTTTTATTTTTTTCAGAAAATGCAAAGCACTATGCTTGGTGGTCTGAATGATGTAATCAGTGGGTCCCCAACCTTTTTGGCACCAGGGACCAGTTTCATGGAAGACAATTTTTTCACAGACAGGGGGTGGGGGCATGGTTTCAGGATAATTCAAGCACATTACATTTATTGTGCACTTTATTTGTATTATTATTACATCAGCTCCACCTCAGATCATCAGACATTAGATTCTGGAGGTTAGGGACCTCTGGAAATGATCCAGTATGGAATATAGAGCTCAGGAAAAGAGATGAGAAACATGTCCTGCTGCTGCTGCTAAGTCGCGTCAGTCGTGTCCGACTCTATGTGACCCCATAGATGGCAGCCCACTAGGCTCCCCCGTCCCTGGGATTCTCCAGGCAAGAACACTGGAGTGGGTTGCCATTTCCTTCTCTAATGCATACATGCATGCTAAGTCACTTCAGTCGTGTCCAACTCTGTGCAACCCTATGGACAGCTGCCCACCAGGCTTCTCTGTCCACGGGATTCTCCAGGCAAGAATACTGGAGTGGGTTGCCATTTCCTTCTCCGAGAAACATGTCCATATGTGCATAAGTCAAAGCAAGAGATAATACGTGGCATGATAAAGACATAAAATTTTGTGGGTGATCACCAGCCAGATGTGGGCAGAAAGTCAGAAATCCAGTAGGACCCCTGAATGTTTTGCATTGCTGATTAGTGACCTGTTGTTTCTGCTTGAAAAAGTGCCTTTAACATTTGCTGTAGTCAATCTAGTGTAAAATCATCAGATTCGTTTTCCTGGAAAACTACCTATCATTCCTTCAATCCTGAAGGACAACTTATCCAGATAGACCACTGTTGGTTGGGAAGTTTTTCTTTCAGCACTTTGAGTATATAGTGCCACTGCCTTTGGGCTGAAACATTCTAGTGAAAAAGCTACTGGTAGCCCTAAGAAATTTCTCTGGTATGTAGCAAGTTGCTTTTCTCTTGCAGCTTTTAAGATTATCTCCTTGTCTTTACCTTTTGACATTTTATTTGTGATATGCTCAGTTTGGTTCTCTTTGTATTCAAATCACTAATCATCAGGGAAGTGTAATTTAAAGCCACAATGATACATCACTTCACAACTGTTAGAATTGCAGTCATAGAGAAAAAGGGAGAGCACAGGTGTTGGTAAGGATGTGGCGAGAAGAGAATGCTTGTACACTGTGGGTGGGGATACACAAATGGGCTCAGCTGCTACAGAAGACCCTCAAGAGTCTTCTCCAATGCCACAGTTGAAACGCATCAATTCTTCGGCGCTCAGCCTTCTTCACAGTCCAGATCTTACATTCATACATGACCACAGGCAAAACCATAGCCTTGACTAGATGGACCTTAGTCAGTAAAGTAATGTCTCTGATTTTGAATAGGCTATCTAGGTTGGTCATAACTTTTCTTCCAAGGAGTAAGCGTCTTTTAATTTCATGGCTGCAGTCACCATCTGCAGTGATTTTGGAGCCCCCCAAAAATAAAGTCTAACACTGCTTCTACTGTTTCCCCATCTATTTCCAATGAAGTGATGGGACCAGATTCAATGATCTTCATTTTCTGAATGTTGAGCTTTAAGCCAACTTTTTCACTCTCCTCTTTCACTTTCATCAAGAGGCTTTTTGGCTCCTCTTCACTTTCTGCCATAAGGGTGGTGTCATCTGCACATCTGAGGTTATTGATATTTCTCCCGGAAATCTTGATTCCAGCTTCTGTTTCTTACAGTCCCACGCTTCTTGAGATGTACTCTGCATAGAAGTTAAAAAAGCAGGGTGACAATATACAGCCTTGACGTACTTCTTTTCCTATTTGGAACCAGCCTATTGTTCGATGTCCAGTTCTAACTGTTGCTTCCTGACCTACATATAGATTTCTAAGAAGCAGGTCAGGTGTTTTGGTATTCCCGTCTCTCTCAGAATCTTCCACAGTTTACTGTGATCCACACAGTCAATGGCTTTGGCATAGTCAATAAAGCAGAAATAGATGTTTTTCTGGAACTCTCTTGCTTTTTCTATGATCCAGTGGATGTTGGCAATTTGATCTCTGATTCTTCTGCCTTTTCTAAAACCAGCTTGAATATCAGGAAGTTCACGGTTCACGTATTGCTGAAGCCTGGCTTGGAGAATTTTGAGTATTACTTTACTAGCATGTGAGATGAGTGCAATTGTGCGATACTTTGAGCATTCTTTGGCATTGCCTTTCTTTGGGATTGCAACGAAAACTGACCTTTTCCAGTCCTGTGGCCACTGCTGAGTTTTCCACATTTGCTGGCATATTGAGTGCAGCACTTTCACAGCATCATATTTCAAGATTTGAAATAGCTCAACTGGAATGCCATCATCTCCACTAGCTTTGTTCGTAGTGATGCTTACTAAGGTCCACTTGACTTCACATTCCAGGATGTCTGGCTCTAGGTGAGTGCCCACACCATCATGATTATTCAGATCGTGAAGAAGTTTTTTGTACAGTTGTTCTGTGTATTCTTGTCACCTCTTCTTAGTATCTTCTGCTTCTCTTAGGTCCATACCATTTCTGTCCTTTATCAAGCCCATCTTTGCATGAAATGTTCCCTTGGTATCTCTAATTTTCTTGAAGAGATCTCTAGTCTTTCCCATTCTGTTCTTTTCCTCTATTTCTTTGCATTGATCCCTGAAGAAGGCTTTCTTATCTCTTCTTGCTATTCTTTGGAATTCTGCATTCAGATGCTTATATCTTTCCTTTTCTCCTTTGCTTTTTGCTTCTCTTCTTTTCACAGCTATTTGTAAGGCCTCCCCAGAGAGCCATTTTGCTTTTTTGCATTTCTTTTCCATGGGGATGGTCTTGATCCCTGTCTCCTGTACAATGTCACAAACCTCATTCCATAGTTCATCAGGCACTCTATTGATCAGATCTAGGCCCTTAAATCTATTTCTCACTTCCACTGTATAATCATAAGGGATTTGATTTAGGTCATACCTGAATGGTCTTTTGGTTTTCCCTACTTTCTTCAGTTTCTGTCTGAATTTGGTAATAAGGAGTTCATGATCTGAGCCACAGTCAGCTCCTGGTCTCGTTTTTGTTGACTATATAGAGCTTTTCCATCTTTGGCTGCAAAGAATATAATCAATCTGATTTCGGTGTTGACCATCTGGTAATGTCCATGTGTAGAGTCTTTTCTTGTGTTGTTGGGAGAGGGTGTTGCTATGACCAGTGCATTTTCTTGGCAAACCTCTATTAGTCTTTGCCCTGTTTCATTCCACATTCCAAGGCCAAATTTGCCTGTTACTCCAGGTGTTTCTTGACATCCTACTTTTGCATTCCAGTCCCCTATAATGAAAAGGACATCTTTTGGGTGTTAGTTCTAAAAGGTCTTGTAGGTCTTCATAGAACTGTTCAACTTCAGCTTCTTTAGTGTTACTGGTTGGGGCATAGACTTGGATTACTGTGATATTGAATAGTTTGCCTTGGAGATGAACAGAGATCATTCTGTCATTTTTGAGATTGCATCCAAGTACTGCATTTCAGACTCTTTTGTTGACCATGATGGCTATTCCATTTCTTCTGAGGGATTCTTGCCCACAGTAGTAGATATAATGGTCATCTGAGTTAAATTCACCCATTCCAGTCTATTTTAGTTCACTGATTCCTAGAATGTTGACGTTCACTCTTGCCATCTCTTTTCTGACCACTTCCAATTTGCCTTGATTCATGGACCTGACATTCCAGGTTCCTATGCAATATTGCTCTTTACAGCATCTTGCTTCTATCACTAGTCACATCCACAGCTGGGCATTGTTTTTGCTTTGGCTCCATCCCTTCATTCTTTCTGGAGTTATTTTCCCACTGATCTCCAGTAGCATATTGGGCACCTACTGACCTGCGGAGTTCCTCTTTCAGTATCCTATCATTTTTCCTTTTCATACTGTTCATGGGGTTCTCAAGGCAAGAATACTGAAGTGGTTTGCCATTCCCTTCTCCAGTGGGCCACATTCTGTCAGACCTCTCCACCATGACCTGTCAGTCTTGGATGTCTCCACATGGCATGGCTTATAGTTTCATTTAGGGTTAAAGTCCGAATTAATTTCTCTCATTTTCTTAGTCTATCTAAAGCTTTGTCACTTTGTTATCCCTCCGAAAATTATCCTTGATTTTATTAATTTTTCTAATGCTTTTCTTATGTTTATATAATTTATCTTGCTTAAAAAAATCTTGTGAGATTAAGCAAACATGAAGAGCTACTCTATGAGATAGCTACTATTGTCAGCTCCATAATAACACTGAGGTGACAATTCTGAGGCTTAGGGAGGTTAATTTGCAAAAAATTATGAAATCTTCAAGTGGAAGAGATGATACGAACTTAGATTTGCTGATACCAATGTTCATGGTTGTAATCACAATAATTCGTGGCCTTGTCATCTGTTAATTTTTTGACTTCCTTATTGCCTTAATTTCCTCACTTATGCATAGAAAATGACATCTTGACTGCCTCACAGGGCTGCTATGATGATTGATTCAGTTAAGGCAATTGAAAAAATACATGTATTCATATATCTAAAATAAAGTACTTTGTTAACAGAAAGCACACGTAGTTTTTTTTTGTTTGTTTGTTTTTGGTTTTTTATTTCACGCAATTTACTGATGGGTTATGTTATCTTGAGCAAATCCCTTAGCTGCACTGGCTTCAGGTCCTCACCTGGAAACTGAATGCATTAAACTAGATAATCCCTAGGTCCAGGGATCTCCAGCTCTAATGACTCCAAGTTCATTAAAAGAAAAGTTATAATCAAACGGTCATGATTGGACTGTGGGGAAGCAGGGAATGGATCCAGAAGGGACAGAGTAAAATCGAGCATGAAATTAGCAGGGACAAAGACTCCGTGACAACCATGACTCCAGAGAGCAAGTAGCTGGAGAATTTTCTTTTCCTAATTGTCCTTTCCGTTTCACCTCTGTCACTACTAACACATTCAAAAGTATCCCCCATGTGGCATTCTCTCTGGCTGTGACTGAACAGCCAGCTCATGGACAAAAGGTTCCATCTTTGACAGCAATAGGTTCCATCTGATAATTTTGGGGAGATAGAAATAGACAATTTCAATCTTTGGCAAGAACTCTATCATTCTGAGGGATTTGAGTCAAGGTGAGAAGGCAAGATTTATAGAGAAGAGTGGATTTTGTGCTATCTCTATAGCTATGTGATTCTTCAGAGAGAACGGTTTTTAGTCCTGTTTCTTTCTTTCTTCAACTCTTCCCCCTCCCACAGGTCCATGACCTCCTCCTAAGCTTGTCCTTAGGTTCCCTTTCTCCTCACCTAAATTCTCTGACTTTCAGTGATAAGGATAATCTCTAACTTAAAATTTCAGGTTTCACTCTATGGTGAGAGACAGCTGTTGAGATCTAGTACTGCAATTTCCCAAGGATATAATTTTTAACTCTGTTACCTTCTCTTTTTCACTGGTAAAATTGGGGTAATAAGATCACTGAGACTCAAATGAAATGATGCCTGTGAAGCCCAACACGTTGTACAAGTTAGCTGAGTGCTGAATTTAATAAGTTGCTGAATTTCAGGGGAATTTCCTAAGCTCAGAAATGCTTGCCTCTGTTTCCCAACTTTATCCATCCCAAGGACCCTTTAAATTTATCCTTGCTGAGAATGGTTGTAAAAAATAATAATGAATTTGAATTTTACTTCAATATACAGCTTCGATTCATTATTTCTGTGTAACAAAAGTCCAGCTGGTCATGCCATAATGATATGGAAAAGTCCTCAAGTACCATTCCACTGGGCTTTTGAAATACGTTAAGTAGCTGTCCACTATTATCTTGATTAATTTGGGGCTTTGGAGGCAGGAGCTTGGATGAAACAGACATCAGAGATTCCCCACTGCAAGTACAGGTAGTGTTGGCTTAACCGTCACTGTTAGTCTTTTCTTCCTTGCATTGTCCTTCTTTATCCAGCAACATTCTTGGCTTTCTTTACCTGACTTTGTGCTCTGCACAACCTGGAAAATGACCATGTCCTTAGCAGATAAGATTTGGAAAAAGTTTTAATAGGCTATATCTCCCTAGTGAAAGTCTCCAACCAATATTTACGTCAGTCACCTTTTCTGGTACAAACCGTCTTGAAAGCTGGTGAACACACACAGAAGATTCATTTGAAGGGAGTGACTATATTCACAATATCTGTGCTTTTCCTGCAGTTTACCAAATTTTAACAACATAAAGTTTTAGGATAAATTGTATCAGGATAAGTAAAACCACACACAGCTCATCATTCTTTTCTGGCAGTGATGGGTAACATAGATAGCTTTAGTTGAGGCTGAGTCTGTTTGTAGAATGTACTGGGAAGATGAAAGATTTCACTGCCAGTGATTGGTCAAAAGTTGGACTTATTTTCACTGAACTGATTAATTGTGTTGACATACTGGGAATGTGGGTGAGAGTTTATACTTTCAAAATATTTTCATGGAATCCTACACATCTTGGACAAAATGGCTGAGAAATATGTTGGCATTACTCTATTATAAGAGTAAACAGAAAGATTTTAAAGTTCATAAAACTATAAACTGAAATGAAACAAATATATTTATACTTTCATATCCAAAAATGGGTAAAAGAACTGTTTCTTAACATATCCAGCATATGTTTATTGAGTAACACAAATATTAGCATATGAGATGCATATAACATAAGCTCTCCACTAGTCTGCATGCTGTCTATAGTGAATATCACAAGTTCCACTCTACTTGGTGTTGGTGGAACATAAAAAGCAGAAATCGAACCTTACGATTTCACTGATTGGGAAATAATACAATATAGAAATAAATATAATCACTTATTAACAATATTCTAGAGTCTAGGTTTAGAAGTCATTTAATTTAGGGAATAATTTTATGAGGAACTCCTTGCTACTTCCAGATTAGTCCTGCCTTATTTTTCCCTTTATGGTGAGGAATGATTGTGGAAATGACAACCGCTAACATTTATTCATCTCTTACTGTTTTGAGCCCTTTATGTCATTCAGTCCCTGCAACAACCCAATGAGGTGGTAAAGGATTACTAGCCCCATTTATAGATGAGGCAACTGGGAGTTTACTAACTAGCTAAGTGTTGCACAGCCAGTAGGTAAAAGTTAGGAAGTTCTATCGTCTCTGGCATTCTTCCTATTCTCTCTGTCACTTCCCGTCTCCCTGTCTCTGTATCTCCCTTTGCTATTAAGGATTAGAGATGCATATATCTCAGTAACTTGTTCTTATTATAAATATAGGAGTTGCAGCAAGTTAAAAAACAATATACAAGTAAAGGAGAAAATAAAACCCATGCCATTCATTACTTTTGGCATTGTATTTAGTTCACACGCAGTGTGCATGAGAGAGAGAGATTAGCTAATGTACATATCTTTTGTCTTGATGGTGATGTTGTCCTATAATAGATCTCTTAGGCTTTCTTAACTCTTTTTCATTGTTTTCCCTCCTGCTTTATTGAGTATGCTGTTGAAAGTCTCTATTGATTTCTTCAGCTCTAGGATTTCTGGGTTTTTTGTTTTGTTTTGTTTTGTTTTAATGGTTTTCTTTGTTAAACACATTTTATTCATTTTGCTGATATATTGTTTTCTTAATTTCATCCTGTTGTCTGTTTATGGGTTTTATATTTCACCAAACTTTTAAAAGAGAATTATGCTGAATTCTTTGTCAGACCATTTATAGATTTTTATTCCTTTAGTGAAAGTCACTCAGTCATGTCTGACTCTTTGCGACCCATGGACTTCACAGTCCATGGAATTCTCCAGGCCAGAATACTGGAGTGGGTAGCTCTTGTCTTCTCCACTGGATCTTCCCAACCCAGGGATCGAACCCAGGTCTCCCACATTGCAGGCGATTCTTTGCCAGCAGATTCTTATAAAGCTATTAAAGCTTTATAAGTTTCCTTTAGTGGTGTCATATTCACCTAATTCTTCATGGTCCTTAATGCCTTTGTCAGTGTCTGCACGTCTGAGTACACGATCTCTACTCCCAGGTTCCCAGGCTTGCTTTAGGAGAGACAGCCCTTCCCCAGTCAGCTCAGCTTGGAGCTCTAGATAGATCATCTGGCAGTGACCTTGATCAATTGGGCTAGCTATCAAAACCTGGGTTGGATGAAGCACAAGCTGAAATCAAGATTGCTGGGAGAAATATCAATAACCTCAGATGTGCAGATGACACCAACTTTATGGAAGAAAGTGAAGAAGAACTAAAGAGCCTCTTGGTGAAAGTGAAAAAGGAGAGTGAAAAAGCTGGATTAAAACTCAACATCAGAAAACTAAGATCATGGCATCCGGTCCCATCACTTCATGGCAAATAGATGGAGAAACAATGGAAACAGTGACAGACTTTATTTTGGGGCTTCCAAAATCACTGCAGATGGTGACTGAAGCCATGAAATTCAGACACTTAATCCTTGGAAGGAAAGTTATGACCAACATAGACAGCATATTAAAAAGCAGAGACATTACTTTGCCAGCAAAGGTAGATCTAGTTAAAGCCATGGTTTTTCCAGTAGCCATGTATGGATGTGAGAGTTGGACTATAGAGAAAACTGAGCACTGAAGAATTGATGCTTTTGAACTGTGGTGTTGGCAAAGACTCTTGAGAGTCCCTTGGACAGCAAGGAGATCCAACCAGTCCATCCTAAAGGAAATCAGTCCTAAGTATTCATTGGAAGGACTGATGTTGAAGCTGAAACCCCAATACTCCGGCACCTGATGTGAAGAGCTGACTCATTTGAAAAGACTCTGATGCTGGGAAAGATTGAAGGCAGCAGGAGAAGGGGACAACAGAGAGTGAGATGATTAGATGGCATCACTGACTCAATGGACATGAGTTTCAGCAAACTCTGGGAGCTGGTGATAGACAGGGAAGCCTGGCATGCTGCAATCCATGGGGTCGCAAAGAGTCGGATGCGACCAAGCAACTGAACTGAGACTGATACTGATCAAAGTCTGTTTTGGGGTGAGGACATTGCCCAGGCTCTGAGGCTGGGGTGCAGATGCTGCTGGCCGGGAGGAGTTGATACGATTGCTGCCTTGGTTTCTTGGCCAAGAGTAGCATTAGGACGGCTTCTCTTCTTACCTGGATTCTCAGTCCAGGCTTCTGAGCTGAGCAGGACTGAGTACTCTATCCAGCAGGAGGCAGGGCTGGGATTTAACTTCACAACCTGGACAGGGCTGCAGACGCCAAGGCTGTCGTGACCCACTAACTGGGGACTCAAATCAGAAGAACTGCACACCGAGTGCCTTTGTCACATGGGGGCAGAGCTTTGTTCTGCAGAGGTCGGGCTCTCTGCTCAAATGCTACTGTAGGCAGGGCTGAGGGATGGGCTATGCAGTTTCCCACGTGCTTCAGTTAGTTCTCCTGGACGGTGGGGCTGAAGGTTGTGTTCAACAGTGGTTAGGGCTACACATTATCCATCTTGCCTGGACACGACCACAGAACAGGCCCAAGACTGGCAAGCCTCCTTGTTTGGGAAACAAATTAGGAAGAACTGCACACAAAGTTCTCTGGCCAGATGGAGCCATGCAAATGGGCAGAGCTCCTGTCTGGACACGACTCAAGTGCTCCTGGGTGATGGAATTTTCTGAGTGTTCTAGCCATGCTTGAGTAACCTCAGTAGTAGATGGGGTTATGAATCATAGATGCAGGGGAAGAGGCTCCCACGATGGCAAGGCTCATTTCTCGGGGTCCCAAGTCAGGCAAAACTGCTGGAACTCAGTCTGCCAAGATCCAAGCCCTGACGGTTCCACGGCCTGTCTCCCTTCTCTGTCTCAGTGTGACTCTCAGTGGCCATACCCCGCAGATTCCTGCATGGTTTCTAGGATATGAGACCAGAGTGGGCCTCCCTAAGGAGTGACCTGTAAAGCCGGGGAAGCTGGAGGCCCACACTGGGCTGTCTCTCTTTTCCATAAAGAAGCCATAGCCCGAGAAGGGTCCTCTTGGCGTAGCTAGGGGAGGGGCAATGCAATCAAATGGATCTGCTCCTCTACCCTTCTAATGTGGGTTTTCTCCATCTCTCTAGTTCAGCCTCATTCCCGTCCTTTAGGATTTTTTCTTTGGTACCCTGCCGATAAATAACTGCTCATTATTTTTTCTGTTGGGGCTTCCCTGGTAGCTCAGCTGGGAAAGAATCCACCTGCAATGCAGGAGACCCTGTTGCGATTCCTGGGACAGGAAGTTCCTCTGGAGAAGGGATAGGCTACCCACTCCAGTATTCTGGCCTGGAGAATTCCACGGATAGAGGAGCCTGGCATGCTACAGTCCAGGGGGTCACAGAGAGTCAGACATGGCTGAGCGACTTTCACTTTTCTTTTTTCTGGTGAGGGGAACTGAAGTCAGGAATGACCTATATTGTCATTTTGATTATGTCCCCGAGAACTAAATCTCTGAGTTGGAACTTTTTGTTTCCTTGTTGTTGTTCAGTCGCTCAGTCGTGTCTGACTCTTTGCAACCCCATGGACTGCAGCTCGCCAGGTCTCCCTGTCCTTCACTGTCCCCTGGCATTTGCTCAGGCTCATGTCCATTGAACTGATGGTGCCTAACATGCAGAATATTCGAATATTAGGACAATAGTTGGGCTATTAGTGAGTTGTGCTAGGCTCCTTTTAGAACAGTTTGTACGAGGCTTCCCTAAGAAGACTGATTTTGTAACTATTGGGCACACATGCTTTGCTCTACCAAATTATATCGGGAATATAAATTAAGAACAATTTCCAGATTATTTTCGAGATGATGTGTTGAATATATATGTAAAAAATTGAGATGTTATTAGAAACAGGGTAATTTTTTACATATCCAATAACTTTATTTTTAATATAAATTTATTTATTTTAATTGGAGGCTCATTACTTTACAATATTGTAGTGGTTTTGCCATACATCAACATGAGTCTGCCATGGGTGTACATGTGTTCCCCATCCTGAACCCCCCTCCCACCTCCCTCCCCATACCATCCCTCTGGGTTATCCCAGTGCACCAGCCCCAAGCATCCTGTATCATGCATCGAACCTGGATTGGCGATTTGTTTCACATATGATATTATACATGTTTCAATGCCATTCTCCCAGATCATTCCACTCTCTCCCACAGAGTCCAAAAGACTATTCTGTACATCTGTGTCTCTTTTGCTGTCTCGCATACAGGGTTAGCATTACCATCTTTCTAAATTCCATATATATGCGTTAGTATACTGTATTGGTGTTTTTCTTTCTGGCTTACTTCACTCTGTATATCGGCTCCAGTTTCATCCACCTCATTAGAACTGATTTAAATGTATTCTTTTTAATGGCTGAGTAATACTGCATGGTGTATATGTACCACAGCTTTCTTATCCATTCGTCTGCTGATGGACATCTAGGTTGTTTCCATGTCCTGGCTATTGTAAACAGTGCTGCGATGAACGTTGGGGTACACGTGTCTCTTTCAATTCTGGTTTCATCAGTGTGTATGCCCAGCAGCGGGATTGCTGGGTTGTATTGCAGTTCTATTTCCAGTTTTAAAATGAATCTCCACACTGTTCTCCATAGGAGCTGTCTGTACTAGTTTGCATTCCCAGCAACAGTGTAAGAGGGTTCCCTTTTCTCTACACTCTCTCCAGTATTTATTGCTTGTAGAATTTTGGATCGCAGCCATTCTGACTGGTGTGAAATGGTGCCTCATTGTGGTTTTGATTTGCATTTCTCTGATAATGAGTGCTGTTGAGCATCTTTTCATGTGTTTGTTAGCCATCTGTATGTCTTCTTTGGAGAAATGTCTGTTTAGCTCTTTGGCCCATTTTTTGATTGAGTCTTTTATTTTTCTGGAATTGAGCTGCAAGAGTTGCTTGTATATTTTTGAGATTAATTCTTTGTCAGTTGCTTCATTTGCTATTATTTTCTCCCACTCTGAAATCTGTCTTTTCACCTTGTTAACAGTTTCCTTTGTTGTGCAGAAGTTGTAATTTTAATTAGGTCTCATTTGTTTATTTTTGCTTTTATTTCCAATATTCTGGGAGGTGGGCCATACAGGATCCTGCTGTGATTTCTGTCGGAGAATGTTTTGCCTACGTTCTTCTCTAGGAGTTGTATAGTTTCTGGTCTTATGTTTAGATCTTTAATCCATTTTGAGTTTCTTTTTGTGTATGGTGTATAAAGTGTTCTAGTTTTGTTCTTTTACAAGTGGTTGACCAGTTTTCCCAGCACCACTTGTTAAAGAGATTGTCTTTTCTCTAATGTATATTCTTGCCTCCTTTGTCAAAGATAAGGTGGCCATCAATTCAGTTCATTCGTGTCTGACTTTGCAACTCCATGAACTGCAGCACACCAGGCCTGCCTGTCCATCACTAGCTCTCAGAGTTCACCGAAACTCATGTTCATCGAGTCCATGATGCCATCCAGCCATCTCATCCTCGGCCATCCCCTTCTCCTCCTGCCCCCAATCCCTCCCAGCATCAGAGTCTTTTCCAACGAGTCAACTCTTCACGTTAGGTGGCCAAAGTATTGGAGCTTCAGCTTCAGCATCATTCCTTCCAAAGAAATCCCACACCTGATCTCCTTTAGGATGGACTCGTTGGATCTCCTTGCAGTCCAAGGGACTCTCAAGAGTCTTCTCCAACACCACAGTTCAAAAGCATCAATTCTTCGGTGCTCAGCTTTCTTCACAGTCCAACTTTCACATCCATACATGACCACTGGAAAAACCATAGCCTTAACTAGATGGACCTTTGTTGGCAAAGTAATGTCTCTGCTTTTCAATATGCTATCTACATTGGTCATAACTTTCCTTCCAAGGAGCAAGCGTCTTTTAATTTCATGGCTGCAATCACCATCTGCAGTGATTTTGGAGCCCCCAAAATAAAGTCTGACACTGTTTCCACTGTTTCCCCATCTATTTCCCATGAAGTGATGGGACCGGATGCCATAATCTTTGTTTTCTGAATGTTGAGCTTTAAGCCAACTTTTTCACTCTCCTCTTTCATTTTCATCAAGAGCCTTTTTAGTTCCTCTTCACTTTATGGTGTCATCTGCATATCAGCAGTTATTGATATTTCTCCCGGCAATCTTGATTCCAGCTTGTGCTTCTTCCATCCCAGCATTTCTCATGATGTACTCTGTGTACGAGTTAAATAACCAGGGTGACAACATATAGCCTTGACATACTCCTTTTCCTACTTGGAACCAGTCTGTTGTTCCATGTCCATTTTGAGCTATTGCTTCCTGACCTGCATACAGATTTCTCAAGAGTTAGGTCAGGTGGTTTGGTATTCCCATCTCTCAGAATTTTCCACAGTTTATTGTGATCCACAGAGTCAAAGGCTTTGGCATAGTCAATAAAGCAGAAATATATGCTTTTCTGGAACTCTCTTGCTTTTTTTGCTGATCAAGCGGATGTTGTCAATTTGATCTCTGGTTCCTCTGCCTTTTCTAAAACCAGCTTGAACATCTGGAAGTTCATGGTTCACGAATTGCTGAAGCCTGGCTTGCAGAATTTTGAACATTACTTTACTAGAGTGTGAGATGAGTGCAATTGTGCAGTAGTTTGAGCATTCTTTGGCATTGTCTTTCTTTGGGATTGGAATGAAAACTGACCTTTTCCAGTCCTTTGGCCACTGCTGAGTTTTCCAAATTTGCTGGCATATTGAGTGGGGCACTTTCACAGCATCATATTTCAAGATTTAAAATAGCTCAACAGGAATTCCATCACCTCCACTAGCTTTGTTCGTAGTGATGCTTTCCAAGGCCCACTTGACTTACATTCCAGGATGTCTGGCTCTAGGTGAGTGGTCACACAATCTTGATTATCTTGGTCATGAAGATTTTTTTGTACAGTTCTTCTGTGTATTCTTGCCATCTCTTCTTAATATCCTTTGCTTCTGTTAGGTCCTTACCATTTCTGTCCTTTATCGAGCCCATCTTTGCATGAAATGTTCCCTTGGTATCTCTAATTTTCTTGAAGTGATCTCTAGACTTTCCCATTCTGTTGTTTTCCTCTATTTCTTTGCACTGACCGCTGAGGAAGGCTTTCTTATCTCTTCTTGCTATTCTTTGGAATTCTGCATTCAGATGCTTATATCTTTCCTTTTCTCCTTTGCTTTTCACTTCTTTTCTTTTTATAGCTATTTGTAAGTCCTCCACAGACAGACATTTTGCATTTTTGCATTTCTTTTCCATGGGGATGGTTTTGATCCCTGTCTCCTGTACAATGTCATGAACCTCTGTCCATAATTCATCTGGCATTCTATCTATCAGATCTAGGCCCTTAAATCTATTTCTCACTTCCACTGTATAATCATAAGGGATTCAATTTAGGTCATACCTGAATGGTCTTTTGGTTTTCCCTACTTTCTTCAATTTAAGTCTGAATTTGGCAATAAGGAGTTCATGATCTGAGCTATAGTCAGCTCCCACTCTTGTTTTGGCTGACTGTATAGAGCCTCTCCATTTTTGGCAGCAAAGAATATAAACAATCTAATTTTGGTGTTGACCACCTGGTGATGTCCATGTGTAGAGTCTTCTCTTGTGTTGTTGGAAGAGGGTGTTTGCTATGACCAGTGCGTTCTCTTGGCAAAACTTTATTAGCCTTTGCCTGCTTTATTCCGTATTGCAAGGCAAAATTTGCCTTGACTTCCTACTTTTGCATTCCCGTCCCCTATAATGAAAAGGACATCTATTTTGGGTATTCGTTCTAAAAGGTCTTGTAGGTCTTCATAGAACCATTCAACTTCAACTACATAGAACCGTTCAGTCGGGGCATAGACTTGGATTACAGTGATATTGTATGGTTTGCCTAGGTGTCCATAGGTGCATGCATTTATCTCTGGGCTTTCTGTTTTGTTCAGTTCAGTTCAGTTCAGTTCAGTCGCTCAGTTGTGTCCGACTCTTTGCGACCCCATGAATTGCAGCACGCCAGGCCTCCCTGTCCATCACCAACTCCCGGAGTTCAGTCAGACTCATGTCCATCGAGTCAGTGATGCCATCCAGCCATCTCATCCTCTGTCGTCCCCTTCTCCTCCCGCCCCCAATCCCTGCCAGCATCAGAGTCTTTTCCAATGAGTCAACTCTTCGCATGAGGTGGCCAAAGTAGTGGAGTTTCAGCTTTAGCATCATTCCTTCCAAAGAAATCCCAGGGCTGATTCCTTCAGAATGAACTGGTTGGACCTCCTTGAGGTCCAAAGGACTCTCAAGAGTCTTCTCCAACACCACAGTTCAAAAGCATCAGTTCTTCATTGCTCAGCCTTCTTCACAGTCCAACTCTCACATCCATACATGACCACTGGAAAAACCATAGCCTTGATTAGAAGAAACTTAGTCGGCAAAGTAATGTCTCTGCTTTTGAATACACTATCTAGGTTGGTCATAACGTTTCTTCCAAGGAGTAAGCGTCTTTTAATTTCATGGCTGCAGTCACCATCTGCAGTGATTTTGGAGCCCCCAAAATAAAGTCTGAGACTGTTTCCACTATTTCCCCATCTCTTTGCCATGAAGTGATGGGACCAGATGCCATGATCTTCGTTTTCTGAATGTTGAGCTTTAAGCCAACTTTTTCACTCTCCTCTTTCACTTTCATCAAGAGGCTTTTTAGTTCCTCTTCACTTTCTGCCATAAGGGTGGTGTCATCTGCCTATCTGAGGTTACTGATATTTCTCCTGGCAATCTTGATTCTAGCTTGTGTTTTTTCCAGTCCAGCATTTCTCATGATGTACTCTGCATAAAAGTTAAATAAGCAGGGTGACAATAGACAGCCTTGACGTACTCCTTTTCCTGTTTGGAACCAGTCTGTTATTCCATGTCCAGTTCTAACTGCTGCTTCCTGACCTGCATACAGATTTCTCAAGAGGCAGGTCAGGTGGTCTGGCATTCCCATTTCTCTCAGAATTTTCCACAGTTTATTGTGATCCACAGAGTCAAAGGCTTTGGCATAGTCAATAAAGCAGAAATATATGTTTTTCGGGAACTCTGTTGCTTTTTCCATGATCCAGCAGATGTTGGCAATTGATCTTTGGTTCCTCTGCCTTTTCTAAAACCAGCTTGAACATCAGGAAGTTCAGGATTCATGTATTGCTGAAGCCTGGCTTAGAGAATTTTGAGCATTACTTTACTAGAGTGTGAGATGAGTGCAATTGTGCGGTAGTTTGAGCATTCTTTGGCATTGCCTTTCTTTGGGATTGGAATGAAAACTGACCTTTTCCAGTCCTTCGGCCACTGCTGAGTTTTCCAAATTTGCTGGCATATTGAGTGCAGCACTTTCACAGCATCATCTTTCAGGATTTGAAACAGCTCAACTGGGATTCCATCACCTCCACTAGCTTTGTTCGTAGTGATGCTTTCCAAGGCCCAGTTGACTTCACATTCCAGGATGTCTGGCTTTAAATTAGTGATCACACCATCATGAATATCTGGGTCATGAAGATCTTTTTTGTACAGTTCTTCTGTGTTTCTTGCCACCTTTTCTTAATATCTCTGCTTTTGTTAAGTCTAGACCATTTCTGTCCTTTATCGAGCCCATCTTTGCATGAAATGTTCCCTTGGTATCTCTAATTTTCTTGAAGTGATCTCTAGTCTTTCCCATTCTACTGTTTTCCTCTATTTCTTTGCATTGATCGCTGAGAAGGCTTTCTTATCTCTTCTTGCTATTCTTTGAAACTCTGCATTCAGATGCTTATATCTTCCCTTTTCTCCTTTGGTTTTTGCCTCTCTTCTTTTCACAGCTGTTTGTAAGGCCTCCCCAGACAGCCATTTGGCTTTTTTGCGTTTCTTTTCCATGGGGATTGTCTTGATCCCTGTCTCCTGTACAATGTCACAAACCTCATTCCATAGTTCATCAGGCATTCTATCTATCAGATCTAGGCCCTTAAATCTATTTCTCACTTCCACTGTATAATCATAAGGGATTTGATTTAGGCCATACCTGAATGGTCTAGTGGTTTTCCCTACTTTCTTCCATTTCAGTCTGAATTTGGCAATAAGGAGTTCATGATCTGAGCCACAGTCAGCTCCTCATCTTGTTTTTGTTGACTGTATAGAGCTTCTCCATCTTTGGCTACAAAGAATATAATCAGTCTGATTTTGGTGTTGACCATCTGGTGATGTCCATGTGTAGAGTCTTCTCTTGTGTTGTTGGAAGAGGGTGTTTGCTATGACCAGTGCATTTTCTTGGCAAAACTCTATTAGCCTTTTCCCTGCTTCATTCCACATTCCAAGGCCAAATTTGCCTGTTACTCCAGGTGTTTCTTGACTTCCTACTTTTGCAATCCATTCCCCTATAATGAAAAGGACATCTTTTTTGGGTGTTAGTTCTAAAAGGTCTTGTAGGTCTTCATAAAACCATTCAACTTCAGCTTCTTCAGCATTGCTGGTTGGGGCATAGACTTGGATAACTGTGATATTGAATGGTTTGCCTTGGAGACGAACAGAGATCATTCTGTCGTTTTTGAGACTGCATCCAAGTACTGCATTTGGGACTCTTTTGTTGACCATGATGGCTACTCCATTTCTTCTGAGGCATTCCTGCCCACAGTAGTAGATATAATGGTCATCTGAGTTAAATTCACCCATTCCAGTACATTTTAATTTGCTGATTCCTAGAATGTCAGTGTTCACTCTTGCCATCTCTTGTTTGACCACTTCCAATTTGTCTTGATTCATGGACCTGACATTCCAGGTTCCTATGCAATATTGCTCTTTACAGCATCAGACCTTGCTTCTATCACCAGTCACATCCACAGCTGGGTATTGTTTTTGCCTTGACTCCATCCCTTCATTCTTTCTGGAGTTATTTTCCCACTGATCTCCAGTAGCATAATGGGCTGGGGAGTTCCTCTTTCAGTATCCTATCGTTTTGCCTTTTCCTACTGTTCATGGGGTTCTCAAGGCAAGAATACTGAAGTGGTTTGCCATCCTTTCCCCAGTGGACCACATTCTGTCAGAATGTTCTGTTTTGTTCAGTTGATCTATATGTCTGTCTTTGTGCCAGTACCATCCTGTCTTGATGACTGTGGCTTTGTAGTAGAGCCTGAAGTCAGGCAAGTTGATTCCTCCAGTTCCATTCTTCTTTCTCAAGATTGCTTTGGTTTTAAAGATTTTCTGTATTTCCATACAAATTGTGAAATTATTTGTTCTAGTTCTGTGAAAAATACCATTGGTAGCTTGACAGGGATTGCATTGAATCTATAGATTGCTTTGGGTGGTATGCTCAGGTTCACTATATTGATTCTTCCAATCCATGAACATGGTATATACCTCCATCTATTTCTGTCCTCTTTGATTTCTTTCACCAGTGTTTTATAGTTTTCTATATGTAGGTCTTTTGTTTCTTTAGGTAGATTTAGATTTATTCCTAAGTATTTTCTTCTTTTGGTTGCAATGGTGAATAGAATTGTTTCCTTAATTTCTGTTCCTGTTTTCCTAATATTAGTGTATAGGAATGCAAGGGATTTCTGTGTGTTGATTTTATATCCTGCAACTTTACTAATTTCATTGAATGGCTCTAGTAATTTTCTGGTGTTGCAGGTTTTCTATGTAGAGGATCATGTCATCTGCAAACAGTGAGAGTTTTACTTCTTCTTTCCCTATCTGGATTCCTTTTATTTCTTTTTCTGCTGATTGCTGCGGCCAAAACTTCCAAAACTATGTTGAATAGTAGTGGTGAAAGTGGACACCCTTGTCTTTTTCCTGACTTTAGGGGAAATGCTTTCAACTTTTCACCATTGAGGATAATGTTTGCTGTGGGTTTGTCATATATAGCTTTTATTATGTTGAAGTATGGTCCTTCTATTCCTGGCCTCTGGAGAGTTTTTATCATAAATGGATGTTGATTTTGTCAAAGGCTTTCTCTGCATCTATTGAGATAATCATATGGCTTTTATTTTTCAATTTGTTAATGTGGTGTATTACATTGATTGATTTGCGGATATTGAAGAATCCTTGCATCCCTGGGATAAAGCCCACTTGGTAATGATGTATGATCTTTTTAATGTGTTGTTGGAATCTGATTACTAGAATTTTGTTAAGGATTTTTGTATCTATGTTCATCAGTGATATTGGGCTGTAGTTTTCTTTTTTTGTGGCATCTTTGTCAGGTTTTGGTATTAGGGTGATGATGGTGGCCTCATAGAATGAGTTTGGAAGTTTACCTTCCTCTACAATTTTCTGGAAGAGTTTGAGTAGGATAGGTGTTAGCTCTACTCTAAATTTTTGGTAGAATTCACCTGGGCTTTTGTTTGCTGGAAGATTTCTGATTACAGTTTCAATTTCCATGCCTGTGATGGGTCTGTTAAGATTTTCTATTTCTCCCTGGTTCTGTTTTGGAAAGTTGCACTTTTCTAAGAATTTGTCCATTTCTTCCAAGTTGTCCATTTTATTGGCATATAAGTGCTGATAGTAGTCTCTTATGATCCTTTGTATTTCTGTGTTGTCTGTTGTGATCTCTCCATTTTCATTTCTAATTTTATTGATTTGAGTTTTCTCTTTGTTTCTTGATGAGTCTGGCTAATGGTTTGTCAATTTTATTTATCTTCTCAAAGAACCAGCTTTTGGCTTTGTGGATTTTTGCTATGGTCTCTTTTGTTTCTTTTGCATTTATTTCTGCCCTAATTTTTAAGATTTCTTTCCTTCTACTAACTCTGGGGTTCTCCATTTCTTCCTTTTCTAGTTGCTTTAGGTGTAGAGTTAGGTTATTTATTTGACTTTTTTCTTGTTTCTTGAGGTATGCCATGTATTGCTATGAACTTTCCCCTTAGCACTGCTTTTACAGTGTCCCACAGATTTGGGGTTGTTGTGTTTTCATTTTCATTCATTTCTATGCATATTTTGATTTCTTTTTTGATTTCTTCTGTGATTTGTTGGTTATTCAGCAGCGTGTTGTCCACCCTCCATATGTTGGAATTTTTAATAGTTTTTCTGCTCTAGTTGAGATCTCATATTAATGCATTACGGTCAGAAAAGATGCTTGGAATGATTTCAATTTTTTTGAACTTACCAAGGCTAGATTTATGACTCAGGATGTGATCTATCCTGGAGAATGTTCCTTGTGCACTTGAGAAAAAGGTGAAATTCATTGTTTTGGGGTGAAATGTCCTGTAGATATTAATTAGGTCTAGCTGACCTATTGTATCATTTAAAGTTTGGGTTTACTTGTTAATTTTCTGTTTAGTTGATCCGTCCATAGGTGTGAGTGGGGTATTAACGTCTCCCACTATTATTGTGTTATTGTTAATTTCCCCTGTCATGCTTGTTAGCATTTGTCTTACATATTGTGGTGCTCCTATGTTGGGTGCATATATATTTATAATTGTTATATCTTCTTGTTGGATTGATCCTTTGATCATTATGTAGTGTCCTTCTTTGTCTCTTTTCACAGCCTTTGTTTTAAAGTCTATTTTATCGGATATAAGTATTGCTATTCTTGCTTTCTTTTGGTCTCTATTTGTGTGGAATAGCTTTTTCCAGCCCTTCACTTTCATTCTGTATGTGTCCCTTGTTTTGAGGTGGGTCTCTTGTAGACAACATATATAGGAGTCTTGTTTTTGTGTCCATTCAGCCAGTCTTTGTCTTTTGGTTGGGGCATTCAACCCATTTACATTTAAGGTAATTATTGATAAGTATGATCCCATTGCCATTTACTTTATTGTTTTGGGATCGAATTTATACACTCTTTTTGTGTTTCCTGTCTAGAGAAGATCCTTTAGCATTTGTTGGAGAGCTGGTTTGGTGGTGCTGAATTCTCTCAGCTTTTGCTTGTCTGTAAAGCATTTGATTTCTCGTTCATATTTGAATGAGATCCTTGCTGGGTACGGTAATCTGGGCTGTAGGTTATTTTCTTTCATCACTTTAAGTATGTCTTGCTGTTCCCTCCTGGCCTGAAGAGTTTCTATTGAAAGATCAGCTGTTATCCTTATGGGAATCCCCTTGTGTGTTATTTTTCCCTTGCTGCTTTTAATATTTGTTCTTTGTGTTTGATCTTTGTTAATTTGATTAATATGTGTCTTGGGGTGTTTCGCCTTGGGGTTATCCTGTTTGGGACTCTCTGGGTTTCTTGGACTTGGGTGATTATTTCCTTCCCCATTTTAGGGAAGTTTTCAACTATTATCTGCTCAAGTATTTTCTCATGGTCTTTCGTTTTGTCTTCTTCTTCTGGGACTCCTATGATTCGAATGTTGGGGTGTTTCATATTTTCCTGAATATTTCATATTTTCCTGAATACAATAGGTCTCTGAGATTGTCCTCATTTCTTTTTCCCTCTCTGATTCATTTATTTCTACCATTCTATTTTTTACCTCACTAATCCTATCTTCTGCCTCCATTATTCTACTATTTGTTGCCTCCAGGGTGTCTTTGACCTCATTTATTGCATTATTCATTATATATTGACTCTTTTTTATTTTTTCTAGGTCCTTGTTAAACCTTTCTTGCATCTTCTCGATCTTTGTCTCCAGGCTATTTATCTGTGATTCCATTTTGTTTTCAAGTTTTGGGATCATTTTCACTATCATTATTCGGAATTCTTTATCAGATAGATTCCCTATCACTTTCTCTTTTGTTTGGTTTGGTGGGCATTTCTCCTGTTCCTTTACCTGCTGGGTATTCCTCTGTCTCTTCATCTTGGTTATATAGCTGTGTTTGGGGTGGCCTTTCTATATTCTGGCAGTTTGTGGAGTTCTCTTTATTGTGGAGTTTCCTTGCTGTGGGTGGGGTTGTATGGGTGGCTTGTCAAAGTTTCCTGGTTAGGGAAGCTTGTGTTGGTATTCTGGTGGGTGGAGCCAGATTTCTTCTCTCTGGAAAGCAATGAGGTGTCCAGTAATGAGTTATGAGATGTCAGTGGGTTTTGAATGACTTTGGGTAGCCTGTATATTGAAGCTCAGGGGTGTGTTCCTGTGTTGCTGGAGAATTTGCCTTGCTCTGGAACTTGTTGGCCCTCAGAAGGTGCTTGGTTTCAGTGTAAGTATGGAGGCATTTGATTAGCTCCTGTCAATTAATGTTCCCTGGGGCCAGGAGTTCTCTGGTGTTCTCAGGATTCGGACTTAAGCCTCCTGCCTCTGGTTTTCAGTCTTATTTTTATAGTAGCCTCCAGACTTCTCCATCTATACTGCACCATTGATAAATCATCTAGGTTGCCTCTGCACGGCCCACTAGCCCCTCTGCATTTGGGTTGCAGGAAATCAGATGACCGTCGGGTCTCCATCTGGGGCACCCTTGGCATGCCTCCCCCAATCCCAGGGGCTGCACCAGCTCCATAAACAGTGTAATTTTTTATGGGGAAAGAAGAAATTTTTGAAAACCTATTTCGGTGACCATCATGGGAAGAAGGGCTAGTTCAAATTTATCCTGAAATGATGCTGCTTATCCTTTTATTATTGTAAAGCAACAGTCACGTATATTAAATCATCAGAGGCCTTTAAAATCCCTCTTGTTTTAACCAAAGGTCTCTTCATTATACACAAGCACAGAATTTCAATTGCTTTGGCAGAGATAGAGTTTGCTTTATTTCAAAGTTTCAGTCAATTTAAAAAATAGCCTTTTAATTTTTGTGAGACCTCATAAAATAAATTGCCTTCCCTTGTGGATCAGCTGGTAAAGAATCTGCCTGCAATTCTGCAACTGCAGAGACACCAGTTTAATTCCTGGGTTGGGAAGATCTGCTGGAGAAATGATAGGCTACCCAATCCAGTCTTCTTGGGCTTCCCTGGTGGCTCAGCTGGTAAAGAATCTGCTTGCAATGCGGGAGACCTGGCTTCGATCCAAGGGTTGGGAAGACCCCCTGGAGAAGGGAAAGGCTACCCACTTCAGCATTCTGGCCTGGAGAACTCCATGGACTCTGTATTCCATGGAACATTGAGAAGGTACTTCTTGACAATTCAAGATGAAAAGCTGGGGTCTCTCCCTAAGACAGTGGAGCATTTCGACTTTTCCAGTGCTCAATGGGGGAAAACATGTTGTGTATGAGACTTGTAATGCTATCATTTCATGAGTAGGCAATGTATTCTCTTGTCTCTTTTCTGATTTTAGGAGCATCAAGCCAATGATTGGAGGAGGAAATATCACAGAGATCACTGAATTTATCCTTTTGGGATTCTCAGATTTCCCCAGAATCATAGTAGTGCTCTTTGTCGTATTCCTGGTGATATACATTTTGACCCTGACTTGGAACCTGTCACTCCTCATCTTAATAAGAATGGACTCCCACCTCCACACCCCCATGTACTTCTTTCTCAGTAACCTGTCCTTCATGGACATCTGCTACGTGACCTCCACAGCCCCCAAGATGCTCTACGACTTCTTCCAGGAGCGGCAAACTATCACCTTAGTGGGTTGTGCTGCTCAGTACTTTGTGTTCTCCACCATGGGGCTGAGTGAGTCTTGCCTCATGACCACCATGGCTTATGACCGATATGCCGCCATTTGTAACCCGCTCCTCTATTCGTCAGTCATGTCGCCCACTCTCTGCGGTCGGATGGTGCTGGGATCCTACTTGGCTGGACTCTCGTCTACTATATTCCAATTGTGTTTCATGCTCCAGCTCCAGTTCTGTGGGCCTAATGTCATCAACCACTTCTTCTGTGACCTGCCCCAGCTGTTAGTTCTCTCCTGCACTGACACATTCTCTGTACAACTCTTTACTGCTTTATCGACAATGATCTTTGGGGTAATAAATGTTTCCATTATCATGATATCCTATGTCTCCATTGTCATCTCCATCATGAAGATCACGACAGCAAGCAGCAGGTCCAAGGCTTTCAGCACCTGTGCCTCCCACCTGACAGCAGTCACTCTCTTCTATACCTCAGGTATGTTTGTCTATTTGAGTTCCAGCACTGGTGGTTCCTCCAGCTTTGACAGATTTGCATCAGTCTTCTATACGGTGGTGATTCCCATGCTGAATCCTTTGATTTACAGTTTGAGAAACAAAGAAATCAAAGATGCCTTGAAGAGGTTGCAAAAGAAGAGACTGTGTTGCTAAAGTCATAGGTTGAGATTTTTGATAGATTTGTCTTTTTAGAATCATCTTAACCCTCAATAATATTCCTATGAATGGACTATAAAATTCCTGGTGCCTTTGACAAAGAGGGCTTAATTCGATATGCAACATGCCAATATGGACCAACAGCTGACTTGTTGCCATATGAACACGATATCTTTACGTCTTGGAGGTTCATAGTTTTCATCCTACATGAGGAGTGGCCTCAACATTTATTAATATATATGTATTTGTGAAACATTAAGGTTTAGAACCTTGCTGCTTCTTTTTTGCTTGTGAGAGGGAGCCCTGTTCCATCCCAGCCTTCTGACCCTGAAGGAGAGATCTGACAGAGGCCCCAGGACTGAGGAAACCTTGTCCCTCAAATATTTGGATGTAGCATAATCCAGACGTGGTGCTCACTGATGTCCATTCTGGGCGTCTGACAAAAATGAAATGGAACACAGAGGAGAAATGTGTCTTTGGACAGAAACAAGGTATACAATTGGCTTAGTTGTGCCTCCTGGGAAGATCAGTCTGAGATAGTTTATGCTTGTGCAAAGCCTCTTTGGGGGCTTAATATCTACTAAAATTTTGATTACATCCTAGTTTCCACCAGCTGTAATCTAAGGAAGGAGCAGGTGATTTGAATCATAAAGAGAAATGGAATGACGCACGTGGTCCCTTCAGTATCGTTTACTCATGAGTCTGATGATGTAATTTCTTGCAACTGGTATCCAGTGGGGATTTCTGATGGGAGATGATATTCAAAATCCATGTCACAGCCAATAGCAATTTCTGCCACTGTGGGACTCCAACTTTTCTTTCTCTTCCACCCTCCTTAGCCTGGAAAATTACTCTGTTTGACATAGCCAATGGGATCGGATCACCCAATTATTTCTGACCGCAAAAGGATCTATTAAAATTTGATGTGAGGAGACTTGTGTGGGAAATTATTGTAATAATAGCACTACTGAATATTCAATATTGCAGGGAGTAAAAACAAATATGGAAATTGAAACAAATATGGAAATTGGTATACGTCTTTTCCTCCCGTGTGTGTGCCGTGTTTTATCTCCTAGAGATTTATGGCTGCACGGGGTGACATGTTGGTTGGAGTAGAATTGATAGTGTGGCTTAATGCTGTTTATTCCCAGAAATCCTCAGGGGCCAGGAGACAAAGTAGTGGGATGGGCAGTGTTCCATCGGTTCCATTGTTGAAGAAAGGCATAAAGATTTTGGTCATTGAGGTCTCATTCAAAAGAGGAACAGCAGGTGTAGCAGCATTCACTATTGATTTGAAACTTGAACAAACTGATATAAACTAGATGTCATTTACATTTACATATTACCCTTGGAGATTCACTGGGCTCTTAATGAATGTTTGGGAGGTCTCATTTTCAATGAGCTGCATGAACTATTCTGTTTAATTAAGGACTGTAAAGGCAGGTGTATTTGAAGTCTTTGCCAAATCTTCCATGAGTTTACACATGTATAAGATTTAGAAAGGGGGGATTGTTGAAACTCTGGTGGGTGGGGCTTATCCTATGATAAGGAACCTGTAATACGAATAAAGGATGTTTTGCCCTCCCATTCAGGTATTTGTGGTTGCTGTGTAGTTGCTAAGTCGTGTCTGACTCTGCAACCCCATGCACTGCAGCATGCCAGGCTTCCCTGTCCTTCACTATCTCCCAGAGTTTACTCAAACTCTTGTTCATTGAGTTGGTGATGCCATCCAACCATCTCATTCTTTGTTGCTCCTTTCTCCTCCTGCCCTCAATCTTTCCCAGCATCAGATATATATAGGTTTTTCTGAAGCATTGATGTAAGAGTCTGTTCTTAAGGGGCCATGATGACTTCCTTAGGAGACAGAACTCTGTTAGATGTTAGTGCATGGAAATGCAACTAATTTCTGTACATCAATTTTATATCTTGTATGTTTACTGAATTTATTGATTACTTATGCCAGTTTTTTGGGGGAGTCTTCAAGATTTTCTCTGGGTGGAATTATATCATCTGTAGTTAATGACAAGTTTACTTCCTCCTTCATCCTTCAGATCACATTGTTGTAATTCTGACTATAGCACCCCACTCCAATACTCTTGCCTGGAAAATCCTAGGGAAAGAGGAGCCTGGTGGGCTGCAGTCCATGGGGTCTCAGAGTCAGACACGACTGAGCTACTTCACTTTCACTTTTCACTTTCATGCACTGGAGAAGGAAATGGCAACCCACTCCAATATTCTTGCTTGGAGAATCTCAGGGACGGAGGATCCTGGTGGGCTGCTGTCTATGGGGTCGCACAGAATCGGACATGACTGAAGTGACTTAGCAGCAGCAGCAGGAGTTATCATTTATCTTGTGTTATATATTTGCATATGTTTTCATGTTACTATTAGGTTGGCCAAAAAGTTCAGTCGCATTTTACTGTAATGTCTGGAGTTTTCTCCAATCTCGTGTAACTATGCCAACTCCACACACTTGCTTCCCCTTGCAACTGATACCTTCAGCTTGTATGTCTTCTCTGGTTCTTGCAGCTTACCAGGTTGGCTACTGACAACCTTTCTTTCGTTTTGCAGTGTGGCAATATAGCTCAAATTGTGGTTTTTCCCTTGTCCCTAGAGCATGGTCCAGTTTTCTGAGTGTGTTTATTGTTTACCAAAGTTCATTCTCCTGTCACACCTGAGAATGTGCACAATGAGCTGATGCAGTTGGGGAACACATGTGTTAGAACTTGGGGCGTTGAGTTCACTTCAGGCCAGATGTGAGCATCCTTAGATGAAGTTCTCACAGTCATGGTTGGGCTTCCTGCAGGAGTCATGAAAACAGCAGAAAACAAATCCTTTTAATGATATTCTTATCTTCCTCTTTCCCTATCTCTTCCCTCCCCCAGTCACGAAGATCCTGCCTTAGGACTCTGGGTGCTGTGACAGAGAAACACATTCCTCTACAGAACTCTACAGACGTACAATCACCCTACCCCTCTGCTTCCTGGGAGACACTGTTGCCAGCTAGTTCAGCTCTGTGCTCTGTTGCCTTGTTGGATGGGTGGCAAGGTCCTGCTTCTTCTAATGGACACAAAGTCTTTTTTTCCCCTGCTCCAATGGAGTCAGGGTTCCCCAGTGGCTCAGTGGTAAAGAATCTGCTTTCAATGCAGAAGCTGCAGGAGACTCAGATTCATTCTCTGGGTTGGGAAGATCTCCTGGAGAAGGGCATGACAACCCACTCCAGTACTCTTGCTTGGAGAATCCCAAGGACAGAGGAGCCTGGCGGGCTACAGTCCATGCGGTGGCAAAGAGTCAGACAGGACTGAAGTGACTCAGCACATTAGCAGAGCACACATCAGCACATCAACGGGATACTAAAATCTCTCCTTGGGAATGCTGAACTTCTGCAAAGTCTCTCTCATCCATGGATGTCAGACCAACCCTATCATTCTTGCAGTTTTCCCCAGTCACAGCCAAGAGGGGTCAGGGCCAGTTGGCTGGCTGTTGGTTCTGCAGCCATGCCAAGATCTGTATGCCTATTATCCGACGCACAGGTGGGAAGGACTCTGCTCAGGTCTGTTGGCATATAGTGCTGGATCCCACAACTCCTCAAAGGTGCTTTTATTCGCGGATGGTGGTGGTGGTCTAGTCACTAAGTAACGTCTGACTCTTGCGACCCCATGGATATAGCCCACCCACCAGGTTCCTCTGTCCATGGGATTTCCCAGGCAAGGATGCTGGAACAGGTAGATGTAGGGAGAGGGCAATTTACCCAAGGTGGCGTGGTCAGGCTCTCGCTCCACGTTTTGCAACAGCTGAGCTCATTTACAGCACTGCGCATGCGCTCAGGAGGTACTGGCTTGGTCGGGAGCTGCTTTGTGCTGTAGGCATATGCGGGCTCCACCCAAACCAACCTGCCGCATTACTGCTGTGTTCCCGCCGTGTCCGCTGGGTCAGCCAGAGAGGAGAGAATGCAGCATGTCTACTGCTGCGGCTGCTGATCAAACAGGCGAGAATAACCGTATCTGCAGTTCCTAGGGCACCTCGAGTCTCTTTCCAGCCTCTCAGCTCTCACCTTGCCTGCCCTGGGTTCAGTGAACAGTGCTGACAGTGAGGACAGCAAGACAACTGGCATCAGGAGCAGGATCAGTGACAGAGTCGCCATTCCCTTCTCTAGGGGTCTTCCCGACCCAGGGTCGCAGCCGCGTTTCCTGTCTCTCCTGCATTGCAGGCGGATTCTTTACTGCTGAGCCACCAGGGGAGAGAGATGCTGCTTTTCCATTGTTGAAAGGGGGAATAAAAAGAAGGAATGTCATGACACAATAATGCTGACTCACTCTGTTGTTTTGTAAGTTTTTAAAGCTTCAAATATGCTGTATTTAAAAAGAAAAAAAACGTGAAATTTTCGACAAGATAGCAGATTTTACCCTGGCATCTTTTTTGTTTACATTATGTATTTTTTAATTGAATGATAACTCCTTTACAGAATTTTGCTGTTTTCTGTCAAGCCTCAACATAAATCAGCCATAGGTATACATATATTCCTTCCCTCTTGTACCTCCCTCCCGCCTCCCGCCCCATCCCACCCCTCTAGGTTGATACAGAGCGGTGTTTGAGTTCCCTGAGGCATACAGGACATTCTCTTCGACTATCTATTTTCCGTACGGTAACGTAAGTTTCCATGTTATATTGCCCTGGCATTTTGCTCATTCCCAATTACATTGCACTGAAACGGCGGGCAAAACTTGCATATAGTGAATTATCCTTATTACGACTGAAGTGAGAGATAATGAGAGTCCATCCGTCAGGAAATTTGAGTAATTTCTAATGTCACTCTACTGATTGTATGGGACTAAAGCATCTTATGTGGCAGAAAGTGACGCTTTGTAAATTCTCTACTGACTTCCTCTATTTAGAGAGGGGATAGCACTGAGTAGACGTGAGCTGAGGAATAATCAGGAGAACTTCAATAACTTAAAAAACAAAACAAAACATTAACTAATGCTACTCAAACCAAAAAAAAATTTAAAAAGATGTAGTGTGTGTGTGAGTTAAACTCACTTCTTAGGAAGGGAAATTTTATAAAATTATCACTTGAATAAACAAGAAAGTTAGGGTCTCACCGGATTAGCAGTGAGCACTGCTGTATAGCAAGGGCTGGAAGGAGTATTTATGGAACCTATGGAATTCACTGGGGCATATCATGATGTTTCTGGGCCTAGAGAAGGGTTGACAGGCAATTGTGGAAACCAAAAGCTATGGAGAGCAAGGTAACTCAGGGCTCAGCCTCTTTAGGAATGTAGGGATGGTCTAACCCTCTAGATAAGCAACCTCAGTTCAGTTCAGTCACTCAGTCGTGTCTGACTCTTTGTGACCCCATGAATTGCAGCACGCCAGGCCTCCCTGTCCATCACCAACTCCCGGAGTTCACTCAGACTCATGTCCATCGAGTCTGTGATGCCATCCAGCCATCTCATCCTCTGTCGTCTCCTTCTCCTCCTGTCCCCAATCCCTCCCAGCATCAGAGTCCTTTCCAGTGAGTCAACTCTTCGCATGAGGTAGCCAAAGTACCGGAGTTTCAGCTTTAGCATCATTCCTTCCAAAGAAATCCCAGGGCAGATCTCCTTCAGAATGGACTGGTTGGATCTCCTTGCAGTCCAAAGGACTCTCAAGAGTCTTCTCCAACATCACAATTCAAAAGCATCAATTCTTCAGTGCTCAGCCTTCTTCACAGTCCAACTCTCACATCCATACATGACCACTGGAAAAACCATAGCCTTGACTAGACGGACCTTAGTCAGTAAAGTAATGTCTCTGCTTTTGAATACACTATCTAGGTTGGTCATAACGTTTCTTCCAAGGAGTAAGCGTCTTTTAATTTCATGGCTGCAGTCACCATCTGCAGTGATTTTGGAGCCCCCAAAAATAAAGTCTGAGACTGTTTCCACTATTTCCCCATCTATTTCCCATGAAGTGATGGGACTGGATGCCATGATCTTCATTTTCTGAATGTTGAGCTTTAAGCCAACTTTTTCACTCTCCTCTTTCACTTTCATCAAGAGGCTTTTTAGCTCCTCTTCACTTTCTGCCATAAAGGTGGTGTCATCTGCATATCTGAGGTTATTGATATTTCTCCCAGCAATCTTGATTCCAGCTTGTGTTTTTTCCAGCCCAGCGTTTCTCATGATGTACTCTGCATATAAGTTAAAAAAGCAGGGTGACAATATACAGCCTTGATGTACTCCTTTACCTATTTGGAACCAGTCTGTTGTTCCATGTCCAGTTCTAACTGTTGCTTCCTGACCTGCATACAGATTTCTCAAGAGGCAGGTCAGGTGGTCTTGTATTCCCATCTCTTTCAGAATTTTCCGCAGTTGATTGTGATCCACACAGTCAAAGGCTTTGGCATAGTCAGTAAAGCAGAAATAGATGTTTTTCTGGAACTCTCTTGCTTTTTCCATGATCCAGCAGATGTTGGCAATTTGATTTCTGGTTCCTCTGCCTTTTCTAAAACCAGCTTGAACATCAGGAAGTTCACAGTTCACATATTCCTGAAGCCTGGCTTGGAGAATTTTTGAGCATTACTTTACTAGCATGTGAGATGAGTGCAATTGTGCAGTAGTTTGAGCATTCTTTGGCATTGCCTTTCTTTGGGATTGCAATGAAAACTGACCTTTTCCAGTCCTGTGGCCACTGCTGAGTTTTCCAAATTTGCTGGCATATTGAGTGCAGCACTTTCACAGCATCATCTTTCAGGATTTGAAACAGCTCCACTGGAATTCCATCACCTCCACTAGCTTTGTTTGTAGTGATGCTTTCTAAGGCCCACTTGACTTCACATTCCATGATGTCTGGCTCTAGATGAGTGATCACACCATCGTGATTATCTGGGTCGTGAAGATCTTTCTTGTACAGTTCTTCTGTGTATTCTTGCCACCTCTTCTTAATGTCATCTGCTTCTGTTAAGTCCATACCATTTCTGTCCTTTATCGAGCCCAGCTTTGCATGCAACCCCACGTCCAAGGAGTGGTGGCTGCACGGGCACAGGAGGGCCTAGAGGAGCCATCCCACGTTGAAGGTCAGGAAGGGCTGTGGTGAGGAGATACCCCTCATCAAGGTAAGGAGCAGTGGCTGCGCTTTGCTGGAGCAGCCGTGAAGAGATACCCATGCCCAAGGTAAGAGAAACCCAAGTAAGATGGTAGGTGTTGCAAGAGGGCATCAGAGGGCAGACACACTGAAACCATACTCACAGAAAACTAGTCAATCTAATCACACTAGGACTACAGCCTTGTCTAACTCAATGAACCAAGCCATGCCCTCGGGGCAACCCAAGACGAGTGAGTCATGGTGGAGAGGTCTGACAGAATGTGGTCCACTGAAGAAGGGAATGGCAAGCCACTTCAGTATTCTTGCCTTGAGAACCCCTTGAACAGTAGGAAAAGGCAAAATGATAGGATACTGAAAGAGGAACTCCCCAGGTCAGTAGGTGCCCAATATTCTACTGGAGATCAGTAGAGAAATAACTCCAGAAAGAATGAAGGCATGGAGCCAAAGCAAAAACAATACCCAGCTGTGGATGTGACTGGTGATAGAAGCAAGGTCTGATGCTGTAAAAAGCAATATTGCATAGCAACCTGGAATGTCAGGTCCAAGAATCAAGGCAAATTGGAAGTGGTCAAACAAGAAATGGCAAGAGTGAACGTCGACATTCTAGGAATCAGCAAACTAAAATGGACTGGAATGGGTGAATTTAACTCAGATGACCATTATATCTACTACTGCAGGCAGGAATCCCTCAGAAGAAATGGAGTAGCCATCATGGTCAACAAGAGAGTCCCAAATGCAGTACTTGGATGCAATCTCAAAAACGACAGAATGATCTCTGTTCACTCCAAGGCAAACCATTCAATATCATAGTTATCCAAGTCTATGCCCCAACCAGCAATGCTGAAGAAGCTGAAGTTGAATGGTTCTATGAAGACCTACAAGACCTTTTAGAACTAACACCCCCAAAAGACGTCCTTTTCATTATAGAGGACGGGAATGCAAAAGTAGGAAGTCAAGAAACACTTGGAGTAACAGGCAAATTTGGCCTTGGAATGTGGAATGAAGCAGGGAAAAGGCTAATAGAGTTTTGCCAAGAAATGCCATAGCAAATACCCTCTTCCAACAACACAAGAGAAGACTCTACACATGGACATCACCAGATGCTCAACACCGAAATCAGATTGATTATATTCTTTGTAACCAAAGATGGAGAAGCTCTATACAGTCAACAAAAACGAGACCAGGAGCTGACTGTGGGTCAGATCATGAGCTCCTTATTACCAAATTCAGACTGAAATGGAAGAAAGTAGGGAAAACCGCTAGACCATTCACGTATGACCTAAATCAAATCCCTAATGATTATACAGTGGAAGTGAGAAATAGATTTAAGGGCCTAGATCTGACAGATAGAGTGCCTGATGAACTATGGAATGAGGTTCGTGACATTGTACAGGAGACAGGGATCAAGACCATCCCCATGGAAAAGAAATGCAAAAAAGCCAAATGGCTGTCTGGGGAGGCCTTACAAATAGCTGTGAAAAGAAGAGAGGTGAAAAGCAAAGGAGAAAAGGAAAGGTATAAGCATCTGAATGCAGAGTTCCGAAGAATAGCAAGAAGAGATAAGAAAGCCTTCTTCGGGAATAAATGCAAAGATATGGAGGAAAACAACAGAATGGGAAAGACTAGAGATCTTTTCAAGACAATTAGAGATACCAAGGGAACATTTCATGCAAAGATGGGCCCGATAAAGATAAGCAACCTAGACCATCTGAAATAATGGCTAAGAGTGCAGGAAATCTGAAACTGGTTGAGGAGGGATAAGATTCCTTATATGGAACCTCAGATCTAGCTGCTGGGATAAGGAAGGTTACTTGCTTCTTAGCCCTATTGACTGTACCTCCCCTCTTGGGAGGAAGGGATGGCATCTCGTTCCTGACAAAGTAGAGCCTCCGTATTGTAACAGTGGAACTGGACACAGTCAGAGGCTGGGCTGGATGACTCACAAGCTGGAATCAAGATTGCTTGAAGTATCAACAATCTCAGGTATGCAGATGATACAACTCCAATGGCAGAAAGCAAAGAGGAACTCAGGAGCTTCTTGAGGGTGAAAGAGGGAGTGAAAAAGCTGGCCTAAAACTCAATATTAAAAAAAATTTAAAATTATGGCCTCCAGTCCCATGACTTCATGGCAAATAGAGGAGGAAAAAGTGGAAACAGTGACAGATTTTATTTTCTTGGGCTCCAAAATCAATGCAGACTATGACTGCAGCCACAAAATTAAAAGATGCTTGCTCCTCAGAAGAAAGGTTATGACAAACCCAGACAGTGTATTATCACTTTGCTGACAAAGGTCCATAGAGTCAAAGCTATGATTTTTCTAGCAGTCATGTACGAATGTGAGAAATGGATCATAAAGAAGGCGAACACCAAAGAATTTGAACTGTGGTGTTGGAGAAGACTCTTGAGAGTCCCCTGGACAGCAAGGAGATTAAACCAGTCACTCCTAAAGGAAATCAACACTGAGTATTCACTGAAAGGACTGATGCCGAAGCTCCAATACTTTGGCCACCTGAAAGGAAGAGCCGACTCTTTTCAGACCCTGATGCTGGGAAAGACTGAGGGCAAGAAGAGAAGGGAGTAGCAGAGGATGAGATGGCTGGATAACATCGCTGACTCAATGGACATGAGTTTGAGCAAACTCTAGGAGACAGTGAAGGACAGGGAAACCTGGTGTGCTGCAGCCCATGGGGTAGCAAAGAGTCAGACACGACTTAACGACTGAACTACAGGAGGTATGAACAGATATGAGCAGTGAAGGTGAAAGTCACTCAGTCACGTCTGACTCTGTGACCCCATGGACTATACAGTCCACGGAATTCTCCAGGCCAGAACACTGGAGTGGGAAGCCGTTCCCTTCTCCAGGGGATCTTCCCAACCCAGGGATCAAACCCAGATCTCCCACATTGAAGGAGGATGAGCAGTGAAATTGTTATCAATTTCAGATAGCTCACTTCAGATATGCTGGGATGCACCTATTTCTGGTTTTTGTTTGTTTTTGTTATAGACTCAGTTGTTGCTGTTACAGCCAACCTGCAAGGCTTCGAATGCATCTCACTTGGGCAGGGTCTGACTGTATCCTGCCTCGTGCTCACTCCCTCTGTGTGTGCACGCTGTTGCTTCAGTAGTGTCCCAGCTCTTCGCGACCCTGTGGGAGGCAGCCCGCAGGCTTCTCCCTCCGTGGGGTTCTCCAGGCAGGAATACCAGAGTGGGCTGCCATGCCCTCCTCCAGGGGGCGGCCCCCACCCGGGGCCCCAACCCTCCTCTGTCTGCTGCGCCTCTTCATTACAGGCGGGTTCTTTACCGCTGAGCCACCAGGGGAGCCCTGCTCACTCCCGCTATTCCACGCAAAATGGTGACTGTGTCTGTGACCTAGGAGAGAATAAATATCTAAGTAATTGTTCTGCCGCCTTGTTCTGTTATTAGAACAGGTACGAATACATTCTCCAGCAAGAGCCGTCTTGTCTTGTTGCAGTGAACAGTGTTAGGGCAAGGAGAGAGAGAAAAAGGACCCTTCATATGGCAGGTGCACAAACTTAAAACTAGAAGCCATGTTTAAACAAGCAGCGCAAACCCCAGTGGGATTCACTCACTAGAGAGGAAAGTAGAAGCAGACAAATTCCTTTGAAAACCCACCGAGTAGCAAGTAACAACCAGGAGGAATTTGTAGGACCTGTAAGCATTTCTCACAGCTCTCTATAAGTACTTGGAAAGGCGAGCCAGGTAAAGCACTGGACACAGGTTGGATACATTTGTGCCTTCTAAATCTGGGTATTAAAAGGGAATAGGCAATATAACCTCTGGGTTATAGAGGTTGTAGAGCCAATTAACAATGCTGTCATAGTTTAGTTACACACAGTGACTCAGGCATACATATACATTCCCCCAAACTCCCCTCCCATCCGGGCTTGCAACCATTCTATTGATTAAGTAACTGAGACACAGCAAGATTAAGTCAAAGAATCAAGGTCACAGACCTTGTAAGTAACTAAGTCAGAATTCAATCCAAGCAGTTCCACCCAGAGACGGAGAACATAATCACCACAACTACACTGAATGACTCTTCTGATAAGGCATGCAAATGTTGGATGACCATACAGTTTGGTTTGCCTGGGTCAATGCTGCTTAATGCTTGTTGTCCCTATATGATTATTAGTAACTCCTTCTCATGACCAAGGTGATCCAGTTTTAATAGTGAATAATAAGATCACCCTGCATTGAGAGCCCCTTTCAGATCTCATGACTAAAAATCTAGAAAGGAAAATTGGAGCTTGATTCCATAAGGTTGTGAGGTGTCTGTGCTAATATGGAGGAACGGAATCAGCTGGGATCATTTCTCCATTTCTTCTTCCATCCGGCACTCTAGAGAATAATTAACTGAGAGTGTTGTTTTTTTGTTAATTGCTTCCTCTTTCTTCACACTGGACCCTAAGGAAACATTTAAGGGAATCTTGAGCTGGAAGTGCCTCTCTTACAGCAATGATTAGCAGGAGCCAAGGCTGAAAGCATGGAGCCTAGGGAAGCCAACCTCTCCATCCAGAATGTTCATATTCCATTCATGTCCTCTGATTCCTGAGAGAACTCTGCATGTCTGGGCATCTAGAGTGTCATCAAGATACAGGTCCAAGAAAAGGCCGCTGTAGCAGCAGCATCTCCTAGGTTCTGCCAAGACACGCCTGGCAGAAAATCTACAAGAATATCTGGGTGGGTAACATCAGAATGGGACCATCTGGCATGTTCTGTTTTCCTTCTTGCAACCTTGCTCTCCTACGCACTCAACCCAGAGACTTCGCATACCCAGGTGCAGCGGCTGTTTTTATTTTTTCGCAGTAACCATGCTTCTTCTCCCTTATCCCAATGGGATTATTTGAATTATAACAGAAACTGAGGTGTTTAAGCCTAAGGAAGAGCGTCTGATGTGGGATCTCAGATATTAGCAAGTGAGTGGGGAGAGCAAGGTAGGATAAGACGCCTCCAAGCTGGGCTGAGGAGCCCCAGGCTGTCACCACCAAATACGCCGTCTTCCCTTGTCGAAGATTTTCAGTTAGTAAATACTTTGGGGGGCATAATCATTATGGTTGTTCATTATTAATGTAACAACTCCAGTTTTGGAGAGCTTACTGTGTGACCAGCACTCTGTAGGTGGTTTAGTTGCTAAGTCATGTCCGACTCTTGAGACCCCATGGACTGTAGCCCTCCAGGCTCCTCTGTGGATGGGATTCTCCAGGCAAGAATACTGGAGCGGGTTGTCATTTATTTCTCCAGGGGATCTTCCTGACCTAGGAATCGAACCCGGGTCTCCTGCACCACAGGCAAATTCTTTACCAACTGAGCTATGAGGGAAGCCCAGCACTCTACTACATGTTTTAAAAACTAATTGTATTTGTTTATTGGCCATGCTGGGTCTTTGTTGCTGTAGGGCTTTCTCTAGTTGTGGTGAGTGGGGGCTACTCTCTAGCTGCCACGTGCGGGCTCCTTGTTGCAGAGGCTTCTCTTGTGGAATACGCGCTCTAGGGCACGTGGGCTCAGAAATTGTGGCCGTGGGCTCGGTAGTTGTGGCCCGTGAGCTCAGAAGTTGCAGCTCCCAGGCTCTGGAGCACAGGCTCAATAGTTGCGGTGCAGAGGCTTAGCTGCTCTCCAGTGTGTAGAATCTTCCTGGATCAGAGATCACACTCATGTTCCCTGCATTGGCCCGTGGATTCTTTACCACTGAGTCACCAGGGAAGCCCTGTATAACATACCTAGTAGGTTTTCACAAGCACCCTGTGTAGTGATAAATTCTCCCTGACAGATGAAGAAATAGAGCCACAGAGATAAAATGATCTGCCAAAAATCACGAAGTTGGTAAATGATGGAGCCAAATGTACTGTGCTTCTCCCTAATTCTGCTTATATTCATCAGCGAAAGTTGAAACTGTTGCTTAGTCTGAAAGAGAGTAGCCAGAGGGGCTCGAGGGGCTTCCCCAGTGCCTCAGTTGGTAAAGAATCGGCCTGCAGTGCAAGAGACCCCAGTTCGATTCCAGGGTTGGAAAGATCTGCTGGAAAAGGGATAGGCTACCCAGTCCAGTATTCTTGTGCTTCCCTTGTGGCTCAGCTGATAAAGAGCCTGCTGGCAGGGCAGAAGGCCTGGATTCGATCCCTGGGTTGGGATGATCCCCTATAGAAGGGAAAGGTTACCCGCTCCAGTATTCTGGCCTGGAGAATTCCATGGAGTGTATAGTCCATGGGGGCGCAAAGAGTCAGACAAGACTGAGCGACTTTCACTTCCAGAGGGCTTGCTGTGATTTTATTCCAAAGCAATTTGATGGTGTTATTTTGCATAAATATACAATTTTACCCACCTTTAAAAATATCAAAAATTATTCTTGGCTGCCATATTTGCAGACCTGAGGGGTATTAATCATTGCAATAGCTGAAGTGGGAAATGACTTACTTTAGCTCGAATTTATACTGAGCCAGTGTGGCTTTTTGACCCAACTCTTCTGATTTTCTTTGTTTATACTTTTAAAATGATTTTGAAACAGTAAACAACTTATAAATTTAATTAAACAGTGCTATAAAAATCACTAGAAAATTAAGATAGAGACACAAAGTTTTATTTATTTACTTATTTTATTATTTTTTACTAAAGTGTAGTTGATTTATAACGTGTTAGCAAAACAATTCAGCAAAGTGATTCAGTTATACATATAGACAAGCTCTTCGCCATTATGGTTTATTATGGGATATTGAATATATTGCCTGTGCTGCACAGTGGGGCCTTATCTATCTATTCTTTGGGCACAGTAGTTTGTATCTGCTGATTTATACCCCACCCCCCTTTGGTAACCATAAGACTGTTTTCTATGTCTGACTCTGTTTCAGTTTCATAAAATAATTCATTTGAATCATATTTTAGACTCCATATATAGGTGATGTCACATGGTATTTGTCCCTCTTTTTCTGACTTACTTCATTTAGTATAACAATTGTAGGGAAGGAGACACAAAATTTGCAGAATAGTATGATTTTTAAATTACCAGCCCTGGAGCCAGCCTACCTGAGTGGGTTTCCAAGTCTGCTGCTTATTAGCATTGGGGTCCTGCACAAATTCCTAACTTTGTGCATCTCATGTTAAAATAGAGTTGTAGTGAGGATTAAATGGGTTCATATGTGTCTTAAAAGAATGACTGGGACAGTAAGTGTTCAATAAGTATCTACTATCATTATCATTAATGAAGACAGAGACAAAAAGGTAGATATTTATGAAACTGTGGCTCAGAAGGCCAAGAATCTGCCTGCAATGCAGGAGACCCAGGTTCAGTCCCTGGGTCGGGAAGACCCCCTGGAGAGGGGAATGACAACCCACTCCAGTACTCTTGCCTGGAGGATTCCATGGACGGAGGAGCTCAGCGGGCTACAGACCGTGGGATTGCAGAGTCAGACACAACTGAGCGACCAGCACTAACTCTACCATTCTAAAAGCTGTCGTTGATTTTCTACGTCTGTCAATATCTGAACTCTTGTCATAATTAAAATGAGCATAGCTCATTTGACATTGCCTAAGGATTTCAGTAAGAATCAACATTTATTTCACACTTTGAAGGCTCTTGTTTCTAACTTCGTTTAGAATCACTAAGAGTTGGACACAACTGAGCGACTTCACTTTCACTCTTCACTTTCATGCATCGGAGAAGGAAATGGCAACCCACTCCAGTATTCTTGCCTAGAGAATCCTAAGGACGGGGGAGCCTGGTGGGCTGTCGTCTATGGGGTCACACAGAGTCAGACACGACTGAAGCGACTCAGCAGCAGCAGCAGCAGGGCTTAAAGGGTACAATATACTCTCTACCTCAAATATGAGGACTCAGTGAGCTAAATATTCCTCATTGTGAGTCTGCATGTAAGTGGGTCAGTTTGTTCTTTGAATTTTCTCAGTATGGCCTTCTCTCCTCTTTCTTCCTCTGCCCTTCCCTCCCTTCCTCTGCCCTTCTTTCCTCCCTTCCTCTCTTTCTTCCTTCTCTTTTCCTTCCCTGAGTGCAAGGAATAATAAAGAGAAAATAGCTATTAAAGGCAGGACACAGTTTCTTTGCTAACTTAAGACAGGCTACATTAGGCCCATCCCATGTCCGACTCTTTGCAACCCCCGGGACTGGAGCCCACCAGGCTCTTCAGTCCGTGGGAGGAGGTGGGAGGAGGTGGGAGGGTGTCACCGTTCCCTTCTCCAGGAGGTCTTCCTGACCCAGGGGTCGAACCTGGGTCTCCTGCATGGCAGGCAGATGCTTTACCCTCTGAGCCACCAGGGAAGCTCGAAAATCCCATCATAAATCAACCTCCTTGAGAGCAACACCCTCAGATTCCAAGAGCTTATGCTAGTCTCAAGATTTCTGAATCCCCTGGTTCCCAAGGCTGGTTTAGCAAAGGTCAAAAGGACAAGTAGTAGCTGCCCACATAAATACTCTGGGTATTTTTCCCACCTTAATTCCATCTATCATCTTAGACAAAATCAAATTCTGCTTCTCATTCTATAATAGACATTTTCCCCACATATATAATTTCCCCTTATAATGGACTGATGACATTTCAGTGAATAAAAGAGCCTCTTAAAATCCTTATTTGTCCCACAAGTGTGATTGCTTTCCAATGTTAAAGAAAATCTATCATGGTTTTACATCATTTGAAGATTTATGCACCAATGGACATAATGATAACATATTATTTGGAAGCATCAGGTTCTTACAAAAGCCATGGGATTCCTTCAACAAATGTGTGCCCTTGAGTATCTGAGCCGCTGGAGGTTCTACAAAAAATAGGTGTCGATTATGGTTTTGCTTTCCTAAGATAGAGCTACATTCTTACATTTAAAGTGGATAACCAACAAGGACCTACTGTACAGCTCAGGGAACTCTGCTCAGTGTTACATGCCATCCTGGATGGGCTTGGGGGAGAATGGATGCATGTATATGCATGGCTGAGGCCCTTTGCTGATCACCTGAAAGTTCCACGACATTGTTAATCCACTATATCTTAATACAAAGTAAAAAGCTTAAAGTTTGAAAAAAAAAACAAACCCAACAGTTCACTGTCTTATGCACACTGAAGTGTGACTACACATTGAAATCTTTTGTGGAGGTTTAGCAAATACTGATATTTGGCTTCCAGCCCCTGAGATGCTGAATTAATCGGTTTGATCAATGGGGCTTTAGAAAGTGTGCCAGATGGTTGTAATGGACAGCCACAGGGTTGAAGCTCTGCTTTAGAGGAATCATTTTCAGTCTGGGAAGACTGAGCTGCAGAAAGACTAGAGAGAAGCCTGTGCATGTCAGTCCCTGCCCTGCCTTTTTTTATTACAATTTATTATTTGACTCCTGAATAGTTTACAAATATGTAATTAATTTCCAATTATGTTATTTATCATAATTTTATTACTGATTTCAAATTAACCACACTGTAGTCTGAGTCTTATCTGTGTGACCAGCCTTTTAAAATTCGCACTTTAAAAGTTTCTCCCAGGGACTTCATTGGCGGTCCAGTGGCTAAGACACCACGCTCCCAACACAGGGGGCCTGGGTTTGACCCCTGGTCAGGGGACTAGAGCCCACGTACTGCAACTCAGACCCGGTACAGCCAAATTAATAAAAATAAATACTGAAAAAACTTTCTCACAAACCAAATGGATACTTCAAAATGATATTAAGAAGATACTACGTGTTGACTCTGCTTTGTACTCTACTTTATCTACAGCAGTTACTGTATGTAAACAGACCTAATTTAACTTCAAGTAAATCTTATGAGATAAGTTATTTATTATTTTTATAATAAATAAGTTATTACATTATATAAAGTTACATTATTATAAAGTTATTACATTATAAGTTATATAATTATTTTTCTAGCTTTCCGATGAAGTCAATTAAGTAGAAGGAGACCAATCTGTTTGGAGTCATAAAGCTCACAGTTGGCAGAGTCACACTCCAGAACACCTATGTAGTATCTAAGACCGTGTTTTTAGTCACTAAACTAAATACAGGAGTTATAATCTCATTAATAATATCCTAAAATTTCCCAAGTATCTTTTAAGAAGAAGTGAAGTCACTCAGTCGTGTCCGACTCTTTGCGACCCCATGGACTATAGTCTACAAGGCTCCTCTGTCTGTGGAATTTTCCAGGCAAGAATACTGGAGTGGGTTGCCATTTCCTTCTCCAGGGGATCTTCCCCATCCAGGGATCAAACCCGGGTCTCCTGCATTGCAGGCAGACGCTTTACTGTCTGAGCCACCAAATCAACCATCTTTTAAGAAGGGCTTTCCAAACGTTACCATACGTTCTTTTGTCTTTGTGATAGGTAGGTGGCTTAATATTGAAAAGTGTAACATCCTCTTTTTAAATTTAAAAAAGTTAATTGGAGCATAACTGCTCCACGATGCGGTTTTCATTTCTGCTGCACAGCAGCTCTCAGCCGTCTGTGTCCATACATCCCTTCCTCCGGAGCCTCCCCAGCCGTCTGCTACCCCGCCCTGCTGGGCCATCACAGCGCCAGGCTGAGCTCCCTGGGCTGCCCTCTTGTACATGTGGGAACTCTGGCACACAGAACAATCAGTTAGGGGCAAAGTTAACCGGGGTTATTGCTTTTAAAATTGTTCACTATTTCCCTCGATTCTGTGTTCAGTGTGGGTTGAAGGCAGTTTCTTCCCATGGACACTGGGGTAACAATTGACTTAAAGATTTATCCTTTTCCTACAGATCTGAGGACCACCCCCCCAGGGCGATGGCTGGAGGAAAGAACAGTACAACAATCACAGAGTTCATTCTCTTGGGGTTCTCTGAGTTTCCAGAGCTCACTGCTGTCCTCTTTTCAATATTCCTAGGGATCTACCTGGCGACAGTGTCTTGGAACCTGGGGCTCATCGTCCTCATCAGGATGGACTCCCGTTTGCACACGCCTATGTACTTTTTCCTCAGTAACCTGTCCTTGCTGGACACTTGCTATGTTTCCACCATAGCTCCTAGGATGCTCTCAGACTTCTTCAGGAAGCATAAACTCATCTCCTTTCTGGGCTGCGCCGTGCAGTACCTCTTGTTCTCTAGCCTGGGTCTGACTGAGTGCTGTCTGCTGGCAGCCATGGCTTATGATCGCTACGTCGCCATCTGCAGCCCTCTGCTCTACACAGCAACCATGTCCCCCTCTCTCTGCGTGCAGATGGTGGCAGGATCTTGTGTAACTGGATTCCTTGGCTCATTCATTCAGTTCTGTGCCTTACTTCAGCTCCACTTCTGTGGACCAAACATCATCAACCATTTCTTCTGCGACCTGCCCCAACTGCTAGCCTTATCCTGCTCGGACACCGTGTTCTTTCAAGTCATGACGTCTGTGCTCACAGTCATCTTTGGGCTCATGTCTGTCTTGGTTATCATGATATCCTATGGCTACATTGTCGCCACCATTGTGAAGATCACTTCAGCTGAAGGCCGGTCCAAAGCCTTCAGCACTTGTGCCTCCCACATGACAGCAGTGGTCCTCTTCTTCGGCTCGGGCATCTTTGTTTACATGTACCCGGATTCTGGCGGCTCCTCGAGCCAGAACAAACTGGCGTCTGTCTTGTACACTGTTATAATCCCCATGCTAAATCCATTGATCTATAGCTTGCGGAACAAGGAAATCAAAGATGCCCTAAACGTGTGGAAGAAGAAACTCTTTTCCTGGTGTTACTGACTATGGGATTTATTTCAGCTGCACGCTGTAGGAGAAATGTCAACTGAAACATTGATCCACAACTCTCCTAACTGCAGAGTGAGTTATAATTACTATCGTCTTCTGATGTAAACCCACGGCTGGTGCAAGGAGAGGACAACACGTGAGAAGTATCTGGAAGTTCATTATCTCCATGCTTCATCAGTGATGGCCTAATATATCAATAGGCCAAGAAGTTTTGGCGATGTGACTCTTCCACTCCAATGTTCCATTCCTTAGCATGTACTGCTTCACGGACCAATGGTGCCAGTGGACCAAGTCGATCAAGGTTGCCAGGAGACCAGCAAGCCTCCCCATAGCATCTCACTTTAGGCAGGACAAGAATTACTATTAGTACTGAGCTCTTTTAAGAAAGAATTTCCTAACTCATTCTGTTAGTTCTCTCATTTAACCTATTCTTTCCCCTCTGAAAATCATGAATTCATTACTTCATTTATGGACTTGTTCAAAGCAAAAATAAACATAAGAAATCAAAGATTTGTTAACTTCATACAAAAATAAATTTGTTGCAATAAGCATGCTCAACAGGTCTGTCATATTTGGGATTTGGTTGATCAGTTGGCTTGTTACAGACACAGACAATTTTTAATCTGTTATTGCTATACAGTCATCTCTGTTCTTCCTTCTTCACTGTGTAACTGGAAAAGGGAATCAGAACATGGCCCTTTGCTGGTGAGATGATCTAGTGCCTGATTTTGGCACATCCAACAATGTCTTTATGTTACTTTTCTTGTTGTTTTTGCTTTTTGAGTAGACCAAGTCTCCACTAGGAAGTTGTTTTCCCAATAATTAACAAGTGGAAAGTGGTTGGTAAAATTAGCTATAAGAAGCTGATACATGAGAAAAGTCTGGTAGATGCACTCTGGTGCTTGAGAAAGTCTAGATTCGTCTATTTCCCTCATGACCTTGGTTGGAATTGTTACAAGGTGCAGAGAAATACTCAAGTACTGAGGCTGGGACAGAAAGCACTCTTGTTTATTTTCTGGTAGGATTCTGATTTTCATAATCTTTAGGCCAGAAATAAAAAATCTAATTCAGGAGACTATTCTTGGTAAAAGGCATTCTGTTCATTTTTCCTTTTATGTTCAGAAGGGAAAATTCAAAATCCCCAGGAATATTCATGTGGTAAGAACTAAAAGCAAGTGTTGGACACCTGTAGGCAGTACAGCTTAAAGTTTCTGCTTCTAGGACTCCATGTTCCTGAGTCCCAGAAAACTCCGTGTTCCTGAGTTACAGTTATTGGATAGGATTTTGTCAAGGCAAGCTAGATATATAGGATGGTGGACATAGGTTTGATCTAATGTCTTTTTCAGCACTAACATCTATTAGTATCCCATTCAGATTTTCCTCAGCTTTAGCCTAATGACCAAGACTGGACTGGAGTTGAGACTAGACTGGAGCTGACAAAGAAAAGTAACTCCTGAAATGCCACATATTTTTCCCAGTTGGATCCTTAACATTTTTATGGCCAAATATAATTATGATCTCTGATATACCTGCTTAAAATCAATGTCACAGCCAGCAGAGAAGTTTCATTATGTAAAATTTCAAATTGCTTCAACTGCAAAAAACATGATCTTCATGAAAGAGTGATAAGGTCCTTAAATAAGAGGAGCCTATTTACACAGAATACCTGGGTACCTTTTATTCTGACCTTCAAATTACCAAAAGACATAGGTGTTTAGGACATAGAATCCCTGTGCAGGAATTTCTCAAGAATGATAAAGGTTCTGAGATTAATCAATCATGACAGAAGCTGAGTAATCAGATGAATTCCTAAGCAGTACTCTGTTCTTGTTTTTCTGTAACTACATGAGATGAACATTTTTTGTCTTGATGATCTTTTTAAAGAAACCAGGATAGTTTTCATAAATTTGTACTAGGGGAAAGTAAAAGACGCCTGCTCCTTGGAAGGAAAGCTATGACAAACCTAGACAGTATATTAAAAAGCAGAGACATCATTTTGCCAACAAAGGTCTGTATAGTCAAAGCTATGGTTTTTCCAGTAGTCATGTACTGATTTGAGAGTTGGAGCTTAAAGAAAGCTGGGCACTGAATAATTGATGCTTTTGAACTCTGGTGCTAGGGAAGACTCTTGAGAGTCCCTTGGTGGACTGCAAGGACATCAAATCAGTATTGCTTAAAGGAAATCCATACTGAATATCCACTGGAAGGATTGCTGCTGAAGCTGAAGTTCCAATACTTCCTTCTCCAGGAGATCTTCCTGGCCCAAGGATTGAACTTGCTTTCCTGCATTGCAGGTGGATTCTTTACTGAAAATGGAGAGAAAGGCAAATCGAAACTACAGTGAGGTACCACCAGTCAGAATGGCCATCATTAAAAAGTCTACAAATAACAAATGCTGAGAAGGATGTTGATAAAAGGGACCCCCTCCTGTATTGTTGATGGGAATGTAAGTTTGTGCAGCCACTGTGGAAAAGAGTATGGGGTGTCCTCAGAAAACTAAAACTAGAATTACCACATGATCCAGAAATCCCCCTCCTGGGCATATATCCAGACAAAATTATAATTAAGAGAGACACATGGACTCCTATGTGCCTAGCAGCCCTATACACAATAGCCACGGCATGGAAACAACCTAATTCCCATCAACAGAGGACCGGATGAAGAAGACGTGGTGCAGATACACCCTGGAATAGTACTCTGCCATGAAAAGAACAGGGCAGCGCCACTTGCAGGAACATGCGTGCAACCAGAGAGCACCATCCTAAGCAAAGTTAGTCAGGAATAATGCCCTGTGATGTCATTGATATGTGGAATCTAAATGTGACACAGATGAGCCTATCTATGAAACAGAACTAAAGAGCCTCTGGATGAAAGTGAAAAAGGACAGTGAAAAAGCTGGCTTAAAACTCAACATTCAAAAAATGAAGATCATGGCATCCGGTCCCATCACTTCATGGCAAAGAGATGGGTAAGCAATGGAAATAGTGACAGACTTTATTTTCTTGGACTCCAAAATCACTGCAGACAGTGACTACAGCTGAGGAATTTAAAGATTGCTCCTTGGAAGGAAAGCTATGACCAACCTACACATCATATTAAAAAGAAGAGACATTACTTTGCCAACAAAGTTCCGTCTAGTCAAAGCTATGGTTTTTCCAGTGGTCATGTATGGATGTGAGAGTTGGACCATAAAGAAGACTGAGAGCCAAAGAACTGATGTTTCTGAACTGTGGTGTTGGAGAAGACTCTTGAGAGTCCCTTGGACTGCAAGGAGATCCAACCAGTCCATCCTAAAGGAGATCAGTCCTGAATATACATTAGAATGACTGAGGCTGAAGTTGAAGCTCCAATACTTTGACCACCTGATGTGAAGAACTGACTCATTGGCAAAGGCCCTGATGCTGGAAAAGATTGAAGGGGGGAGGAGAAGGGGACGACAGAGGATGAGATGGTTGGGTGGCATCGCCGACTCAATGGACATGAGTTTGAGATGGTGAAGGACAGGGAGGCCTGGAGTCCTGCAGTCCATGGGGTCACAAGGCATGCATGCTAAGTCGCTTCAGTCATGTCTGACTGTCTGCAACACTGTGGACTGCAGCCTGCCAGGCTCCTCTGTCCATGGGATTCTCCAGGCAAGAATACTGGAGTGGGTTGCTGTGCCCTCCGCCAGGAGATCTTCCCAACCCAGGAGTGGAACCCACGTCCCTCAGGTCTGCCTGCATTGGCAGGTGGGTTCTCTACCACCAGCATTACCTGGGAAGCTCACTTTAGCACAGAGAACTAAATTCAAAATCCTATGAGAAACCATAATGAATATTCCAAAAATGTATATGTATGTATAACAGAATTGCTTTGCTGTTCAGAAGTAATTAACACAGTGGTGTAAATCAACTATATTTCAATAAATGAAATGTATGAGTTTCAGACCCTTATAGTCTATGCTTAGCCTAGCACGTGGACTCCCCAGAGAGAGATTTCACAAGCACTTTGTCCAGCCCAGCAGCACTGACCAGCTCCTCTCCTTGGTGAATGAGGTGCAGAGTTCTCACAGAGCCTTAGGGAATGGATAATGGAAGATCACTTTTGAGCTCCCCTAGAAAGTCAGTGGTATTATTAGCAGCTGCTTCTGGTGCCAGGATTTTGTGCTTTTTTAATTACACTCTTCTGTGTTCTTCTAGCTTCCCTTGTATTTATTTTAAATTAAGTTGAAAAGAATCAAGGGCAGAGAAGTGCCTGAGAAGGGTAGAGTGGAGCTAGAAAAACAAGCCCCTGAAGCCTTGCCTACTATCTACCCGCTGGCTGCTGTACTGTGCTTAGACAGGACGTTCAGATTTCTTTTAGCCATTCAAAAGTTGCCAAGAGCATCTTCTGACTATGTCTTATAAATTCACCAGAGAGATTTATATTTGGAGTTGATGAAAATAACCTCTGATACATAGTTGAAGAAAAGCCTCCAAACCATGTAAAGCAGGACCACGAAGGCTCATTCCATGAACACACATGCCTTGTGACTGCAGTAATAAAGGTGCTCTCTTATTTAGATCATTCTGTCTGATCTCACCATTGGAAGAGAGGACTGTCCCATCCAGAATGGATGGATAAAGATAAAAAGGAAGTCCGTGACATGGGTATATTCATAAACAGAGAGAAGCAAGACTTGACAGGTAGCCTTGGAAAGTAAATAGCAGAAAAGGAGTTATTGATGGAGCCACACCCTGATGAGATTGCAGGTGAATAGCTTTATCCTTGGAAGGGAAGATAAATTATTTATTTGAAATAGGCATGACTGTTGTAAGAATGAGTGCCGGTACTGATAAACTTAGGAGCCGGAATAAGCCTAAGGGACTTGATTGTCATGGAAAACAATGGTAAAGGCAACCATTAAGAGGAATACCTGTGCTCCAGTCTAGAACTGCAGAATTAAGACTCTGTACACCGTCTGCAGCAGCGCCTGTTGTTCTAGGTTTTCCCTGACGCTGTCTCCGTCACCACAGGTACCTGGGGGAAAAATACAAAACCCTGAACTTCATAAGCATGTGTTACTCTCCTTTATTCTCACAGCTGTGACACTTGTGTCTCTCTGTGGGGGATCAAGGACACATATCATCCCAAATAATAGACGAAGGACTGATGCTTAGAGACTGCAGCACACTGTCCAAAATTACAGTGGGAATGCAAGGAAACCACCAGTGTGCATAAGGGATCTTTTCTTGAGTGATGGAAATGTTCTAAAAGTGGATTGTGGGGATGATGCCAGTCTACTAAAATTATTGCACACTTAAAATGGATGGATTTATGATTTGTGAGCTATACTTTAAGAAAACTCTTGAAAATAAAAATAAAATGAGAAGAAAAAAATAAATTTCTTGAAGCAAGACCTGGTTAAAAGACTGTGACAATGTCCTGTTCTATTCTGAACCACAGAAATGAGCTTAGAATAAGTCTTCAGTCAGCAGGCCCGACAGGTATTCACACATTCTTCTGTTTAGCCAGCATTTAGTGGACACTTCCTAACGGGCTAAGCGATGAGAGAGAATGGGTAATCACACTGGGGCTTCCCTGGGGCCTCGGTGGAGAGGAATCCACCTGCCAGTGCAGGAGACTTACAGGAGACTGGGTTTCGATTCCTGGGTTGGGAAGATTCCCTGGAGAAGGAAATGGCAATCCACTGTACTATTCAATGCGATAATTTCAATGCGATGTGATAAAGTGCAAAATTAATAGTACATGTAAAGGACGTGACAGTTTTGAATCCTGCCTGTGATGTTCAAGGAGCTCATGGTCTGAGCCACAGTCGGCTCCTGGTCTTGTTTTTGCTGACTGTATAGAGCTTCTCTATCTTCGGCTGCAAAGAATATAATCAATCTGATTTCCATATTGACCATCTGGGGATGTCCACGTGTAGTCTTCTCTTGAGTCATTGGAGAGGGTGTTTGCTATGAGCAGTGCGTTCTCTTGGCAAAACTCTATTAGCCTTTGCCCTGCTTCTGCCAAGCCCAAACTCGCCTGTTATTCGAGGGATCTGACTTCCTACTTTTGCATTCCAATCCCCTATGATGAAAAGAACAACTTTTTTGGGTATTAGTTCTAGAAGGTCTCGTAGATCTTCATAGAGCCATTCAACTTCAGCTTCTTCAACGTTACTGGTTGGAGCATAGACTTGGGTTACCATGATATTGAATGGTTTGCCTTGGAAATGAACAGAGATCATTGTGTCATTTTTTGAGATTGCATCCAAGTACTGCATTTCAGAATCTTTTGTTGACTATGATGGCTACTCCATTTCCTCTAAGGGATTCCTGCCCACAGTAGTAGATATAATGGTCATCTGAGTTAAATTCACCCATTCCAGTCCATCCTAGTTCACTGATTCCTAAAATGCCAATGTTCACTCTTGCCATCTCCTGTTTGACCATTTTCAATTTGCCTTGATTCATGGACCTGACATTCCAGATTCCTACGCAATATTGCTCTTTACAGCATCGGACTTTACTTCCATTACCAGTCACATCCACAACCGGGCATTGTTTTCACTTTGGCTCTGTCTCTTCATTCTTTCGGAGAAGGCAATGGCGCCCCACTCCAGTACTCTTGCCTGGAAAATCCCATGGATGGAGGAGCCTGGTAGGCTGCAGTCCATGAGGTCGCTAAGAGTTGGACACAACTGAGCGACTTCACTTTCACTTTTCACTTTCATGCATTTGAGAAGGAAATGGCAAGCCACTCCAGTGTTCTTGCCTGGAGAATCCCAGGGACAGAGGTGCCTGGTGGGAGGCCATCTATGGGGTTGCATAAAGTCGGACACAACTGGGGCAACTTAGCAGCAGCAGCAGCAGCTTCATTCTTTCTGGAGTTATTTCTCCACTCTTCTTCTTATTGAAAAATTCAGATTTAAAATGAAGAAAATAGGGAAAACCACTAGACCATTCAGGTATGACCAAAATCAAATCCCTTACAGATTATACAGTGGAAGTGAGAAATAGATTCAAGGGATTAGATCTGACAGACAGAGTGCTTGAAGAACTATGGACAGAGGTTCGTGACATTGTACAGGAAACAGGGAGCAAGACCATCCCCAAGGAAAAGAAATGGAAAAAGGCAAAATGGCTGTCTGAGGAGGCCTTACAAATAGCTGAGAAAAGAAGAGAAGCAAAAGGCAAAGGAGAAAAAGAAAGATATACTCATTTAAATGCAAAGTTCCAAAGAGTAGCAAGGAGAGATAAGAAAGACTTCCTCAGTGACCAATGCAAAGAAATAGAGGAAAACAATAGAATAGGAAAGACTAGAGATCTCTTTAAGAAAATTAGAGATACAAAGGGAACATTTCATGCAAAGATGGGCTCAGTAAAGGAGAGAAATGGCATGGACCTAACAGAAGCATTTTAAGTATATTAAGAAGAGATGGCAAGAATACAAAGAAGAACTATGCAAGAAAGATCTTCATGACCATGAAGATCTTCAGATAACCATGATGGTGTGATCACTCACCTAGAGCCCAACATCCTGAAGTGTGAACTCAAGTGGGCCTTAGTAAGCATCACTAGGAACAAAGCTAGTGGAGGTGATGGAATTCCAGTTGAGCTATTTCAAATCCTGAAAGATGATGCTGTGAAAGTGCTGCACTCAATATGCCAGCAAATTTGGAAAACTCAGCAGTGGCCACAGGACTGGAAAAGGCCAGTTTTCATTTCAATCTCAAAGAAAGGCAATGCCAAAGAATGTTCAAACTACCACACAATTGCACTGATCTCACACACTAGCAAAGTAATGCTTAAAATTCTCCAAGCTACATCCATACCATCTTCCATAGTGTCTGTATCAATTTACAGGGGTAGGATGGGGAGGGAGATAGGAGGGAGTTTCAAAAGGGAGGGGATATATGTATACCTATGGTTGATTCATGTTGAGATTTGACAGAAAACATCAAAATTCTGTAAAGCTATTATCCTTCAATAAAAAAAATAAATTAATTAAAAAAAACCCATTTTCCAAGCTAGGCTTCAACAGTACATAAATCATGAACTTCCATATGTTCAAGCTGGATTTAGAAAAGGCATAGAAACCAGAGATCGAATTTCCAACATTCATTGGGTCATTGAAAAAGCAAGAGAGTTCCAGAAAAACATCTACTTCTGTTTTATTGACTATGCCAAAGTCTTTGACTATGTAGATCATAACAAACTTTGGAAAATTCTTCAAGAGATGGGAATACCAGAACACCTGACCTGGCTCTTGAGAAATGTGTATTCAGGTCAAGAAGTAACAGTTTGAATGGGACATGGAACAACAGATTGGTTCCAAATTGGGAAAGGAGAAAGTCAAAGCTGTATATTGTCACCCTGCTTATTTAACTTATATGCAGAGTACATCACGAGAACTGCCAGGCTGGATGAAGCACAAGCTAGAATCAAGACTGCCAGGAAAAATAGCAATAACCTCAGATACATAGATGACACCACCCTTATGGCAGAAGGCAAAGAACTTAAGAGCCTCTTGTTGAAAGTGAAAGAGGAGAGTGAAAAACTTGGCTTAAAGCTCGACATTCAGAAAACGAAGATCATGGCATCCGGTCCCATCACTTCATGGGAAATAGATGGGAAAACAGTGGAAACAGTGGCTGACTTTATTTTTTGGGGCTCCAAAATCACTGCAGATAGTGACAGCAGCCATGAAATTAAAAGATCCTTGCTCCTTGGAAGGAAAGTTATGACCAACCTAGACAACATATTAAAAAGCAGACATTACTTTGCCAGCAAAGGTCCATCTAGTCAAGGCTATGGTTTTTCCAGTAGTCATGTATGGATGTGAGAGTTGGGTCATAAAGAAAGCTGAGTGCTGAAGAATTAATGCTTTTGAACTGTGGTGTTGGAGAAGACTCTTGAGGGTCCCTTGGACTGCAAGGAGAGCCAACCAACTTGACCTTGGTTGATCAACTTAACTTGATCCTCTAGTCAATCCTAGAGGAAATCAGTCCTGAATAGTCTTTGGAAGGACTGAAGCCGAAGCTGAAGCTGAAACTCCAATACTTTGGCCACATGATGCAAAGTGCTGGTTCACTGGAAAAGACCCCGATGCTGGGACAGATTGAGGGCAGGAGGAGAAGGGGATGACAGAGGATGAGATGGTTGGATGGAATCCAAGAGTCAATGGACATGAGTTTGAGTGAGCTCACCTGTCAGAATAGCTCTTATAAAAAAAGGCAACAAATATCAAGTGTTGATGACGATGTGGAGAGAAGGGAGCATTTGTGCCCTGTTGGTGGGAACATAAGTTGGTGAAATCCACTATGGAAAACATATGATGGTTCCTCAAAATATTAAAAACAGATCTACCAAAAGATCTAGCAATTCCAGTTCTGGGCATTTTTATGAGAAAACAAAAACATTAAGTCAAAATGTTGCATGTATCTCAAAATTCATGGCAGCATTATTTACAGTAGCCAAGATACGGAAGCAAGCTAAGAGTCCATCAAAATACAGGATATATTGAATATATTGGATATATCCCCAAATTTGGATATACTAGATATATCTAAAATATAATGGATAGAAGTGTGACATATATATGCAAATATGTGTAATGGAATAGTACTCAGTCACAAAAAAGATGAACCTTTCATTTCACGACAACCTGAATGGACCTAGAGGGTATTACACTTAGTGGAATAAGTCAGGGGAAGACAAATACTATATAATTTCACTGATTTATAAAACCTAAAAAAACCAAATGAACAAATGTAAGAAAACAAACAAACAAAAGACTCATAGATACAGAGAACAAGTTGGTGGTTTCCATAGGAGGGGGATGAACCGAATAGATGAGGGAGATTAAGAAGTGTAAACTTTCAGCTATAAAATAAGTGTCATGCTATGTAACGTGCAGCATTAGGAATGTAGGCATTAACATTGTAATGACTTCGCATGGTGACAGGTGGTAACTAGACTTATAGTGGTGATCATTTTGCAGTGTTTAAAAGAGCAAATTATTATGTTGTACAACTGAAACTAAAATAATATTGTAAATCAATTATATTTCAATAATTAATTAGTAAAGAGAAATATTATACAATACTTATGTTTACGGTGATGATTGTAAATCACTTAAATATGCATTATAACAAGCTGAGTAAGACATATATATACATATAATATTCTGAAAACACAATATTCAGAAAAGACAGCAGAAATCCATCCATAAAGAAAGGTTTTAGATTAAGGTGATGTAAGATGCATTCCTATTCTAGTGATTCATTGGCCTAAAAAAGCTTTCTAAGCATGAATCACCCATGAAGAGGAGGTGGAATCAGCAGGAGAATCTGCCATGATCTCCACTGCCACATGCACCAGGGAACAATTACCTGGACAGGTTAATCAGCCGTCCTCTTTCCACTTTGGATCCTAAGGCGGCATTTAAGAGAACTCCCGGTGAAAGTGCCTCTCTTATCAAGGCTGGCCAGGAGACTGCACGGACAAAGAAGTCTGGAGGGGGATGGTCCTCCCGTAGGAATGTTCCTTTAGAAGACGGTTGATAATAAGTGTTCAATGCCTTTCTTAGGAATCTAGGGCTTAGAAAGTGTCCAGACCAGGAAGGGGCAGCGAGCTCTGCCAGATTTCCCAGATGCCAGTGAAATAAACAGCCACCAGTGGCCACCTGTTCTTCACAAACATCTGGGTGGGAATTGTGGTCACTGGCAGCCTGGGGCACAGGGTAATGGTGCTCAGTGACCCCGACTCCTGGTTTGGAAGCCTTCTTCCTTTACAAAGCCATGTCTTCCACTATCGGCCTGTCTCTCTCTCTGCTTCAAACTTGCTCAGAGCTCAGGTCCTTTCTACTAGGAAGTAATATGTTTCCCTTCAATGGAGAATTTTAACAGAAACAAGACTATGCAGCTAACTGAATAATATCTTGCATTGGGAACTTGCTGTTGTATGGAGAGTTTACTGTAATTTCTTTTACTACCTGATGCCCAATGTCATGTTTTGAAAAGTTGGTGTTTGTCAAGAGCTGCATGAGGATGTCCCTGGTGGTCCAGGGTTTAAGACTCCATGCCTCTCTATGGGGGGGTGTGAGTTCCATCCCTGGCTGGGGAACTAAAATCCTGTGTGCCACAGGGCATGGCCAAAAAAATAAGCTGTGTGCGTGTATTAAGTAATAATTAATTCACTTAGGCCTGGGTTCGATCCCTGGGTTGGGAAGATCCCCTGCAGAAGGGAATGGCAACCCACTCCAGTATTTGTGTCTGGAGAATTCCATGGACAGGGGAGCTTGGTGGGCTACAGTCCACGGGGTCGAAAAGAGTCGGACAGGACTGAGCGACTGACACTTTCACTGTAATATAATTAAAACGATAGTTTATTTCCCATTCCCTTAGCACTGGAGCTCAGTAGCAAGGATTTTAGAGTTTACAAGACTTGGTCCAAATTCACAGCACTGCCACTCACTAGCTGCCCGACCTTGGACAAGTTACTTGGCTTCTCCACACCAAGTCTTCCCGAAAGTGTATTAAAGAAACAGGCCCAGAGGGCTGGGTGAGAGTAAATGAGGTGTGAGTGGATAAGAGACCATTTACCATCAGTTCAGTTCAGTCGTTCAGTCGTGTCTGACTCTTTGCGACCCCATGAATCGCAGCACGTCAGGCCTCCCTGTCCATCACCAACTCCCGGAGTTCACTCAGACTCCTAACCTTTATGCTTTAAACGAGTCGCGGTAGCATAGCGGTTAGGCAGGCAGGCAGTCTAGGGTCCAGAGGTCAGGAGTTGGAATCCCCGTCCATTTAACATAATAAAAGGTCAACTGCACCACGAGGTAATGTACTTCTAGCCCAAAGAAAGACTCCTGAGCTCTCAGCGATCCTGCGTTATTCTTGTCCTGCCTAAAACGCTGGCATCGAGGATAGCTGTGCAGTCCTACTGTCCACAAGCCCACAGCATTCATGGTATGCTTGGAAATAATCAGCGGGAGTGGCTCCGATATGCTTAGGCACCCTTTCAGTTCTTACTTCTTCAGAATCCCCGATCGCTATTCTAACTGGAAAAATTTATTTGCGTTTCTAATCTGACAACGTTTTTTCCTCCTCTTCATGTCCTTAGCACACAGAGGAAACTGATCACTTTGTGATCAGTCACCATTTCTTAAGACACTGGCTTAGCAAGATCAACTTGCTTGTGTCTCAAACAACCATTTACATGATTTCTTATTTCTTCTGGTTGTTTAGAACATGAAAAAAAATATCAGGGAGAGTGACAGTATTCAGGGAACGTTTATTTCTCCTCTAAGAGAAAATCTTTGTTGTCATTGTTCATTTGGTAAGTCTTGTCTGACTCTTTGCGACCCCGTGAACTGCAGCATGCCACGCTTCCTTGTCTTTCACTATCTCCCAGAGTTTGCTCAAATTCACGTCCACCGAGTCAGTGACGTCGCCTTTAAGAAAGGCTTTTTAAACAGTAATTTTAATTATGATTAACAACAATAATAAGAACCCACAGTATCAACTTAAATGATAGTAACGTATAATAACTTTTACCAAGACTCACTAAATCATTCTACAAAGCCTAGTTGAAAAATAAAATGGCTTACTCAATTAAAAACTAGTCTACAATGATACCAAATATTTAATTTGATTGACTTCTTTTTCCGGAATAGACTGATTGTCTACAGGTTTTAGAACAATGACTTCACAGCTACAAAATGTTATCATCAACCCTATTCACTTCAGAAAATGCTGGTGAATTTTCATTGGGAGCATTTGATTCTCAGTGGATATGCCTATAGAGAATGAGACTTCTAAACTCATCTAATTAACAGTAGAAGCGAGAATAGAAATGAAATATTTGTTGCCGGACACATAAGATTTTACCTCATTTTCAAAAAAGGTAATTCCTAAGTCATTTGAAATAGTTAAGCACATTTTATGAGTTTAAAATACATGTGATCATCATATCATAAAATAATAGAAAAATTCAACTACATCAATTTCTGCACATTCATTGTTGTCTAGGGACCAGTATTCATGGTTAGGGGGCAGAAGTGCATGAAAATATCTGTGGTCTTCAGGAAATTAAAGCCTAGCTTGGGAAATCATTGTATGTTATCTATTTGTCATTAAAAAGGCAAGATAAAAAATTCCTGGAGTTTTAATATAAATTGAGTCATGGAGAAGAGGTAAATAAAGGAACATTTATTGAAAGAGTATTCTGTCCAAGATAATTTAATAATAATATTTATTAGTAACCAAAATAAAGCAATTTTCTACCCTGTTCCAAGAACTGTGTAGGGAACTATAGGTATACGAACTCATGCTATCTTTACTGTGACCTACTACCACTCATGATATCCATGCAGGATAATGGAGCTGTGTTTTCAGGTACATTGCTGTGATATAATCATAGGAAACAACTTTTGCGAACTTACAATGAGTTAGAGAATCAAAAATAAAATGAGGAGAAAACCAAATATATATGTATATATAGTATTTATTTTTAATTTGGATTTTTATGTATTCTGCCAGTTTATAGAAATGCATATTTATATATTGATATAACATATTGACATATTGATCTCATAGCATGTAAACTTTTTGAATGCATATTAGTTCTAAGAGTTTTTGGTAGACTCTAGACACATCTCCTTATTCCCTGTTAACTGAAGGCACATCCTAGCTTTTTGTTTGGAGAATATAATTCCCATTTCAGAGAGTAAGCAATTTTTGTACACAGTTTCAGAAGGGATAGTTGAATAAATTACAAGTCCACAAATATTTGTTATTGCTACATTGCTTGGTTCAGCCACTAAACTAAACCTCAGGGTGGTACACTGTTACGTTAATGGACACCAGTGAGTCACAATGCCTTATTCCCATGCCCTTGCATAGTCCCCTTCCACAGTGAGTCACTGCTTGGCCATGTGACTGACTTTGATCAAGGCAGCATCACCACATTTGACACAAGAGGAGGCCTGATGAGTGCTTGTCCTTGGGACTGGCTCTCTTGGAATCCTGAGGTCACACTCAGAAGAGTCTAGGGTGAAAGGCAGGTGGAGAGAGAATCTCAGCCATCTCAACCATTCAGCCATCCCTGGTGAGCCCCAAAACATGTGAGGTCATCTCAGACCATCCCGGCCATTGATGAATGCAGCCACATTAGAATTCCAAGTGAAACCCACAGATGCGCCAAGAAAAAACGTGAGAGATGATGAACTGTTGGTGTTCAAGTCAATAAGCTTGAAGCAGTTTGTTACACATCAGTGCATAACTGATACATTAGATATTTTTTGCTGCTGCTTAGTAGGTAAGTCCTGTCTGATCCTTCGGCGGCACTGCGGACTGTAGCCCCCAGGCTGCCCTGTCTCTAGGACTTCCCGGGCAAGGATACTGGAGTGGGTTGCCATTCCTTCTCCAGCAGATCCTCCTGACCCAGGGATTGAACCCACGTCTCCTGCAGTGCAGGTGGATTCTCTTACCACTGAGCCACCAGGGAAGTCCGTATTAGGTGTTAAAGGAATATTAAAAATACATTTCATCTTGCCTAAAAGCACAGTTTAAGGCGTATTGGGAAAACTCGTAAAAATAAGGACAACGAGATTCTTACCGAACTAGAAAAACGTGAAGGGGCTGAGGGAGCATAGAAGAAGGAGCTTCATGTTCATAAGAGGGACAGATTACCAGGGGAGGCAGGGAAGATATGCTTACCTTTTTACACTGTGTGTTTCCCTCTTCATATTCAATCACCTACTTTCTTGCATTCCTCCTTGAAAATACGTGAAAAGCAATAGTGAACCAGCCCAGGAGCCATTTCAAATATTTATTCAATCTTCCTTTACCTGTTTCCCAAATGATGGCTTTACTTGGCGCCTGGAAGTGGTTAGATATTCAACAACATCAGATTATTTGCCGAACAGAGAAACATTTTCTGTGACTTATAAATAGTTAATTAATTTGGGCTTTGCTATTAAAAGGAAATAAAAACACCTAGTTCATGGGATGTAAACTTTATTTTGGTAATATAACATTTTCTTATATCAAATTAAGAGAGAAAGAAAGCAAGAATACGAGAATGACTTTGTTTCTTGACTGAATGTTAAGCTACTCTTGGTAAGTGTATTAATACTAAGCAGATGAGTAATTTATTCTGCTCTTTGTTCTCCAAAATCTTAGAAATGGCATTTCCATGTTGAGTGACTGCTCATCCACTTTGATTCTCAAACTTCTAAGCTGTTTTCCCATAAATTTTATTTTCATATGGGATTCTGAAAACACTGTATATGCAGCAAGTTTCCATAATAAAAGAATCCTGGAAGAATGGTAAGCTTGCCCTTTAAAAGGCTCACTCTGCTGATCTCAAGGCCACCCTGTGACGTCACAGGTGGCAGGGTTGCACCAGGGCTGCTTGGCCAGTCCACCCATTTCACATGCTTTAAGGTAAGCGAGGAAGCAGTATTTATTCTATTCTGAACCTCTTATTCTTAATCAAAACCAATGATTCTGATTGCTATATGTTTGGTCTTGAATTAACAATGGGGAGAGAATGCAGATAACAAATGGAAGCGACATAAAAATAACTGAGGAATGACTATGAAGTTTCTACTTACTTTTCGAGTTGTGTGAGCTTTCTCTGCTTCTGGGAGTTTTAATCATTATCATCATCATCATTATCTAAAACTTTACTTCGTTTTCTCTTGCCACTAAATTAGAAAATGTAGGTTACAATACTTTATCATTTCTGGGCTTCCCTGGTGGTTCAGATGGTGAAGAATCTGCCTACGGTGTGGGAGACCTGAGTTTCCTGGATTGGGAAGATTCCCCTGGAGAAGGGAATGGCAACCCACTCCAGTGTTCTTGCCTGGAGAATCCCATGGATGGAGGAGCCTGGCAGGCTACATTTCATGGGACTGCAAAGAGTTGGACACAAGTGAGTGACTTTCACTTTATCATTTCTACCTTGTCATTAAAAGACTTTTTATTTAAAATGCATCAATAATACAATGAAAAACTACACAGAGTGAAGTAAGTCAAAAAGAGAAAAATAAGTACCCTACACTAATGCATATACGTGCAATCTAGAAAAATGGTAGAGATGATCTTATTTGCAAAGCAGAGACAGAGACACAGATGTACAGAACGAATGTATGGATACCACGAGGGAAAGGAGGGATGGGATGAGTTGGGAGTCTGGGCTTGGTATACGTACGGTATTGACACTATGCAAAAAGCGCATGTAACTAATGGGAACCTCCTGCACAGCGCAGCGAGCGCCACTCATGGCTCTGGAGTGACCTCCATGGGAAGGAAAAGAGGGGCCGTGTGTACATGAATGACTGATTCACTTTGCTGCACAGGACAAATTAACACAACATTGTAAAGCAATTACGCTTCAATGAGAATTAATTAAAAATAAAACTAAAACAAAGCAAAAAAACAATCAACTTCACTGAAAGTATTTTCTAAAATTTCAAACATAATCTTATGGCCTCAAGATCTCCAGAGTACCAGTCCCTTCAGGACAAAGATGGCAACATAAACCATAGAAATACCGCAGTAACTAGTGTTCCCAAAGAAACCTTTGTTTAACTTCTTGAGATATAAACATGTTATAAATGCAGCTGACGCACTCATCCGATCTCTACTGAAGGTGTTCTAAAGACATCAACTTATGATTCAGGTCTGACTGTAGGGACATAGTCTGGATCTTGTGCTCTCACTGGGGACATTGATGGACGGTATTGAGTCAATACAATTTTCCCTTTCCTAGTATTCAAATGACCCTCTTTCAGGAATAAAAACAATGTCTTAGAATATTAGGTTACTTTTCTTTCAGTGTTTTTCTACCATGACTACTGCTCCCTTATTTGGAAAGCATGGTCCCTATCATATAAGGAGAATAGCTAAAATTACCTCGTTTTACGATGAGGAAACTGATGACACAGAGAAGCGGTGACAGCGGAGGGGCAGAGCCTGGAGTGACCCAAGTGCTTCACTCAAGTTTAATAATCTTAGTATTATAATATTTATTAAAATTGTCAGTGTTTCTTTGGTTATTTATAGAAACAGCTTAGCAAAGAAAAATCATCTGTTATTTTCTCCCAAGTTAATGTAATAATGAAACACAGTAAAAATGTCATTTTATTTTTTAGTTCATCATAAAGGTCTTTTGAAGACATAACTATGAAAACCATCAAAACGATCTCAGAGTGAAAAAGTGAGGAATTTTTTTTATCACTTATCAAAATGTTCTATTATTTTAAATAAAATATAGTCATAAGCAGTTTTAAAATGTGCAGGACTGGACACATAGTACATGGACTATTAGCTTAAAAATTGGGCAGAACAGCAACTCTATAAACAACTTCATGATGGAAGTGACTTTAATCAGTGGAGAAACCATTCAGTTAATTGTGTTGGGAGAGTTTGGAAAAACAAAAGAAAAATTATCTCATAATTATACTTGACACTGTGTACTAAAATACTCCAGAAGTTTTAAATGTAAATATAAAAATACAAGTGAATTCAAAGAAAATATTAAAAAGACTTTTGGATTGTGTAAAACAATATTTTTTTGTGTGTAATACCAAAGTCAGGTACCATAAATATCATAGAAAATTGAGTGAAAAAAGGGAAAGTGTTAGTCGCTTAGTGGTGTTTGACTCTGCGATTTCATGAATTGTAGCCCACCAGGCTCCTCCGTCCTTGGGATTTTCCTGGCAAGACTACTGGAGTGGGTTGCCATTTCCTCCTCCAGGGGATCTTCCCAACCAAGAAGTTGAACCCAGATCCCCTGCATTGAAGGCTGATTCTTTACTGTCTGAGCCACAATTGAGCACCTAAAAATAAAAGAAATCCATATAGCAAAATCCAACATAAAAAATATTGATATTAAATGATACACTTGGAAAAGATTTAGGAAAATATATGAGGGAGAAAGAATTATGATCCTTGATATGTTAAAAGCTCCTGCAAATCAAGAACAACCTACTAAACAAAAGGGTAAAACATACATACAAGCAAGTCAAGAAGCAAAAGCAAATAAAACCAATGAGAATGTTTTTAACCTGCAAGATTGTCAAAGAGTAAAGCTAAATAATTATGGGCAGTGTTGAATGGGACGGTAAGATACTGAAAGGTTGTTGACTCACGATGCCAGGATTCTTGGCCCCTGGAGGAGAAGAATTCAATCCAGGGCCAGAGACCCAGGCTTGATCTCTCAGAGCTTTTGTGTAATAAAGTGTTACTAAAGTATAAAGGAGATAGAGAAAGCTTCTGACATGGGCATCAGAAGGGGGCAGAAGAGCACCCCCTAGCTAGTGTTAGCGATGAAGTTATATGCTCTCCAATGAATCCAAAGAGTGTCTGGAGGTTGTAAAGACCTCACCAGACCTACCCCCATGATTTACATTTTAAGATAACAGAATTAGCCAGAAGGTTTAATCCAGAGACTGTCCTCAGGCAGAATACGTTATTGGTATATAATCCTTGTCAAGAGCAGGTCTACTCCCATAATTTACAGAATTACAGGAGGTTTAATCCAGAGACTGTCCTCAGGCAGGATACATTATTGTTATATAATCCTAAGGAATGTAGAGAAGGAAAAAAATGTTTGTCCTTCCTTCCTCCTTGAGAATTCCAGACCTCTCTCTCCTTGGGGACTCCTAGACTTCTTATCAACCTGCCTAGGAAATGACTCTCTCAAAATTTTATCATAAAATCTTGAATTTGTGTAAACTAGTACCAGTTTTGGAGGAAATGGAAACCCACTCCAGTACTCTTGCCTGGCAAATCCCATGGACAGGGGAGCCTGGTAGGCTGCTGTCTCTGGGATCACACAGAGTCGGACACGACTGAAGCGACTTAGCAGCAGCAGCGGCAGTACCAGTTTTCGGACAACAGTTTGGCAACATCTGTGTGTTTATGTGTGCACACATGTATGTGCAGAAAAAATTGCAAAAATATATCACAAACTATCAAGTGTGCTGCGAAATGGGATCCTCAATGTGTTTTTTCACTAATTTTATAGTTTCTTATATTGACTATGAATAATCTTTGTCCAAAAATATGAAACTTTATCCAAAACAAACAGATTTCATGATATTAAAATAGACAATCTTTACAACCCAAGAATCTTTCCACAGTTTCAAGAAACTTCAAGACAATGGCTGCAGGAAGGAACAATACAACAGTCACCAAATTTATCCTCTTGGGATTTTCGGATTCTCCCAAGTTTAAGATTGCTCTCTGTGCCGTGTTCATGGGGACTTACGTCTTGACAGCGGCCCGGAACCTGGGTCTCATCATCCTGATTAGGACGGACTCCCACCTACACACACCCATGTGCATCTTCCTCAGCAACTGACCCTTCTTAGATTCCTGCTCTGTCACTTCCACAACCCCCAGAATGCTCTCAGACTTCTTCAGGAAGCCTGCACTCACCTCCTTTCCGGGGTGCACCATGCAGCACCTCTTGTTCTCTCGCCTGGGCCTGGCTGTCTCCTGGCGGCCCTGGTTCATGCTCGCTACGTCGCCATCTGCAGCCCTCTGCTCTGCACAGCGACCATGTCCCCCTCCCTCTGCCTGCAGACGGTGGCAGGATCGTGTATAGCTGGATCCCTTGGCTCGCTCGTTCAGTTGTGTGCCTTACTTCAGCTCCATTTCTGTGGACCAAATGTTATCCATCACTTCTTCTGTGACCTGCCTCAACGATTAGTCCTCTCCTGCTCTGAAATCTTCTTGCTACAAGTGATAAAATTCGTGAGAGCAGCGATTTTTGCTGTGATCTCCGTCTTAATCATCATGGTATCTTACAGTGACGTCATTGCCACCATCCTGAAGATCAGCTCTGTTGAACGCAGGGCCAAGGCCTTCAACACCTGTGCTTCCCACCTGAGAGCAGCGACCTTTTTCTTTGGATCAGGCCTCTTCGTCTACACGCACCCCAGAGCAGGCAGTTCTCTGGGCTATGACAAGATAGCCTCGGTCTTCTGGACGGTGGTGATCCCCAAGTTGAATCCTTTGATTTACAGTCTGAGGAACAAGGAAATCAAAGATGCTCTAAAAGGTGTAAGAAGAAGGGAACGTTTTCCCATTGTCATGGTTAGCTAAAGGTCTGGGAGCCTCATGACCTGTCGACTAGAAGTTTCCAGACTATGCAAGGGAAATGAATGTAACATTATTCAGCAGGGTTTCAAGTGAGTCAGTCCATCTAAATCCACACTGGCTCAGTGCCGTGCAAATCCTGGAGTTTCTTTCAGTCTTGATCATTGACTCTCCTTTCTTACATCAGCAATGACTTCACAAAGCACTTAATGTATTAATTTTTATGTCCATATAACCTTCAATTTCTCAGTATTTGGCCCTTGCATACTCTTTCAGAATTTCAGACTGCAGGCTGGAGGGGGCGGGAGTAAATACAAGGTCAGGAAAAAATTTTTCTCATACACAACATTGCAAGTAGAACAATGACCACATTGTCACAGCCTACAAACTCTCCAGGGGCCTACGCGATTCCAGGTGATGAAAACACGGATGTGGAGAGAAGCACAACTTTACACTTTGACATAACTTGCCTGCCATGGAAAACACCATGAGCAGTGTAGGCTAGAATTTGTTTTCTGGGTTACTGTTTTTAGCACCTAACGTCAACAGTTGAATGAACAAGGGGATTTCCATGCTACTATGCTGACCCAGGAGAGCTAAAATACAAAGAAAAGAAGTGATCTTTTGAAGTCTGAAGTACATTGACAAGATTCTTTTCAATATACTTTCTAAAGGGAAAGTCGCTGTTGTGTCCGACTCTTTGCGACCCCATGGACTATCCAGCCCATGGGATTCTCCAGGCCAGAATACTGGAGTGGATAACCTTACCCTTCTCCGGGGAATCCTCCCAAGCCAGGGATTGAACCCATGTTTCCCACATGCAGGCTGATTCTTTACCAACCGAGCTGCGAGGGAAGCCCAATTGAAGAGATTGCATTTCTGTTATTATGGCAGATTGAATGGTATAGATGTACCCACCACTGTGAAACAACTAAAGACATCGGACAGAATGGTTTTAGAAACTATTTTTAAATACACTTATGAGCAGGCAAGGAAAGAAAAGGAAATCTCCAACTTTCAAATATAAAGAACAATCAGGAATGCTGAGAGTGAAGGCAGCCCTGCATATGACTTTCACTTTGGGGAATTTGCTGAACTCTCATGATATTTGGCTTGTTTGTTTGTTTTTACTTTTTACTGGCGTATAGCCAGCCAGTTAAGAAGATTGTGATAGTTTCAGGTGAACAGCAACGTACTGAGCCATACATTCACATCTGTCCATTCTCCTCCAAACTCTCCTCCCACCCAGGCTGCCAGATAACACGGAGCACAGTTTCCTGCGTTAGACGGTAGGTCCTGGGTTATCCCTTTCAAATACGTACCCCAGTATGTACATGTCCATCCCAAGCTCCCTAACTATCCCTCCCCCCATCCGCCCTTTCCCTGGCAACCATGAATTCTTTCTCTAAGTCTGTGAGTCTCTTTCTGTGTTGTACGCATGCTCATTTGTATCATTTATTTTTAGATTATGCATGTAAGAAACATGATATTTTTCCTTCTCTGTCTGACATACTTCTTCATTCAGTGTGACAGTACATGTCACTACAAATTGGCCTGTGTTTCGATAAGCACACAAGAGAGACTTGGGGAGAGAGAGAGAGACCAAGCCCAAACTCTCAGGGAGCATTTAATTGGAGACCCAGACATCCATACGAGAGTCCAGCAGACTAGACTTTGGTACGAGAGGAAATAAAGGGGAAAAAAAAAAAATCCTATCTCAGGAAAAAGAGATCTTAACTTTCTGAGGCTTTGTAATCACACACTCTCAGGGAAGTTTGTGGTCTGAATTTACACAACCAGTGTAGATAAAGGAACCTTACCTGAGAATTAATTTTAGAGCAACCTCAGCTTGTTAGTACCCCCAAGTACCAATCAAAAGCAAATGCAAATTCTCTCAGGATTCTTAGGAGAAAATCTGAAACCGAAGCTCAGATAATTCTCCCAAACAACTTTCTGAAGAAAAGCAGGTCACACCAATCTTAAAGTACACAAAGAAATAAGACCTAATGGTCGGTCATGTCAAAACTGTGAAGTCAGGAACGGCAACTGTATCAATACACAGATAAATTATAGACGGCTGGTCAAGGATAGGAAGGGGAACTGAAAATATCTTTAAAGATCAGGAGAATGAGGCTAACTGAGGATTTCTGCATCTGGCAATGTGCTGAATTATATACTAGAATGACCCTCGTAAGTAAAACAACTGAAATGCTGAATTTGAAATAAAATCATCTTTTAAATGAACTTCCAGTTAACTTCATGAAAAGGAGGAATAAGCTAAGCCCTCAGATGAAGTGAAACCAGGAACCCAGGAAAGTAAACAAGCACTAAAAATAGCTTTCACCTTGGAGAGCCCACTAAGAGCTGGCCCTGACTTCTGCCACAGAGACTGCGAGGCTGCTGAGGATTCAGAAGACTCAGCTCACGTCCACGGTGAACTGGAAGGCTACACCCTCAGGATAAAGTGGCAAGGATCCCACAGGTTATGTCCAAGAACAAAGAGAGCAGTTCAGGGGGAAAATAAAGCCCAAGCACAGACCTCTATACAGAGTCAAACCCCTAACACTGAGAACTGGCGGGGGGAGAATAGTCCCTATAAAACAGACCTGCAGGATCCTCAGATGCTGGCACTATGGGTAAAGAGGATAAGTCAGGCAGGACTAGCCATGGCCAAACACAGACTCAGTATCAGTCAGACTTCCCAGGTGGCGCAGTGGGAAAGAATCCGCTGTCAATGCGGGAGGTGCAAGAGATGCAAGTTCGATCCCTGGGTCAGGAAGATCCCCTGGAGGAGCAAATGGCAACATGTTTAAGGACTCTTGCCTGAAAAATTTATGGACAGAGGAGCCTGGCAGACTACAGCCCAATAAACAGAACTGCAACATCTTCAGATACTGGCCTTCTTGGTAAAGAGGATGAGGCAGTTAGGACTAGCCACGGTGAGACACAGATGAAATCTCCCCTCAAAAGAGATAGTCCCTCTTCAAAGGGAGAAATACTGAGAACAGGTCAGACACCCGGTGACTCTGAGCACTGAAAGCTGGGGGATTAAAAGGCAGAGGATTGCCATCTGCCGCAACATGGGAGGAGCACGAAGGCACGTGCTGAGCGAGGAAGTCAGAGAAAGACAAGCACATGTGGTCTCACTGCGGGGACTCTAAAAACAAGTGTCTGCAGACACAGACAGTAGATTGGTGTTGCTGAGGCGGGGAGTGGGAGTAGGCAAACGGGTAAAGAGAATTGAAAAGTATGAAATTCCACTTTTAAAATAAATAAATTATGGGGTGCAGAGCACAGCATCTGGAGGAGGGCATGGCAACCCTCTCCAGTGTCCTTGCCTGCAGAATCCCACGGGCAGAGGAGCCTGGCGGGCTACAGTCCATGGGGTGGCAAAGGGTCGGACACGGCTGAGCAGCTGGGGAGAGAGAGGAGAGAGAGAGAGAGAGAGAGTGCGCAGCCCAATGACTATATGACTGCACTGTATGTTTAAAGTATTGTTAACAGAATAAATCTTAAAAATTTTCAGCACAGATTTCCCCGGTGGTCCAGTGGTAAAGAATCCACCTGCCAGCGCAGCAGACATGGGTTTGGCCCCTGGTCCGAGAAGACTGCACATGCCACGGGGCAGCGGAGCCCGTGTGCCACAGCCACTGATGCCCACGCACCCTGGAGCTTGCTCTGCGAGGAGAGAAGCCGCTGCAGGGGGAGCCGGCGGACCCCAGCTGGAGAGTGGCATCCACTCGCTGCAGCTGGATGGAGCCCACCCAGCAGCAAAGACCCCAGACAGTCAACGGGAAATGCATTAAAACCATTAAAAAAGCTTTCATCATAAGAAAATGAAACTATAGCTATGTGGTCTTCGATGTTAACTGGGCGCTGGGGTGAGCCCTTTACCACGTATGCAAACGCTGAATCGTTATGCTGTACCACCAAAACGAGTATGTTATGTCAATGATGCTTCCAAAAACAGCGAAAGGGGGTTGATATATCCATGCAGTGGGATGTTATTTGGCCACAAAAAGGAGTGAGGCACTGACATTCGCTACCACGTAGATGAACCTTGGAAACACCGTGACAAGTTGAAAGAACCGCTACCACGGACCATGTGCTGGGTGGTTCTGTTTCAGTGAAATTTTCGGAACGAGCAGATCTATAAGACAGAAAATGGATTATGGGGAAATAATCTAATAATAATAATAATAATAAACAGTGGTTGCCTAGGGATAAGGGGATGGAGAGGAATGGGAGGTGAATCCTAGTGAATATATGTGAAAATATTTGATGAAAATTAGATTGTGGGGATGGTTGGAATCTCGGTGGATATACTGAAAGTCACTGAACTGAATGCTTTAAATGGATGAATTTTATAATATGGGAAATAGACCTCAGTAAGGCTGCATTTGTTTGCTTGTTTTTTAAAGAAAGAGGCTGGGAAGTACACGTGACCGAAGGCGGCATTCTTGGGAAGACACTCTTTCGGTGGTGGGTATTCCTTAAAGAGTGGGTAACGAAAGAGAAAAAGCGAGTGAGCAGGGAAATTAAAGGTCCTAAGGAAAAATTTTAAATCAAGCAAAATGCTAACCTATCTCTGTTTCGGAGTAAAGCGACCGTACAAAAGAAATTGCCCTTCTGAGGTTCGATTCCTGGGTCAGTAAGATCTAGAGAGGGAAATGGCTACCCACTCCAGAATTCTTGTCTGGAGAATCCCATGGACAGAGGAGCCTGGAGGGCTAGGCTTCGCCAAGGGATCTTCCCTACTCAGGGATCGAACCCGCGGTTTCCGAATTGATTGGCAGGTGGATTCACTGCTTGAGCCACCCCGGAGATGTCCGGTTAGGCTTTCATTAACCAGTAGAGGGCGATCCATCGCAAGACTCTGCTGTCACGGAGGCCTTAACGCAAGACCGGGAGAGCCGCGGACTGACCTGGACCAGAGAGTGGGGATGCTGACATCAGTGTAACTGCTTGCAGTTTGTATCCACAGACGTTTGGTCTTCGTGACAGCTTGGCTTTGAAGCCCTCGTTTTACAGGTGAAAAAGCAGGACCTCAGCACATGTTTGCAAAGATGAGCCAGGAAAGGGGCAACAGACGAGGGACAGGGCATGCGTGTGCAACTACGTCATCCAAGGGAACGGAACTTTTCATTAATTCTTACTGGAATATAGTTGCTTTGCAATGTCTTGTTAGCGTCTGCTGTACAGCCACGCGAATCCGATGTGGCTTCCCTAGTAGCTCAGCTGGTAAAGAATCTGCCGGCAATGCAGGAGACCCCAGTTCGATTCCTGGGTTGGGAAGATCTGGAGACGGGATAGGCTACCACTCCAGTGTTCTTCGGCTTCCCAGCTGGTTCAGCTGTTAGAGAATCCGCCTGCAATGTGGGAAACCTGGGTTTGATCCCTGCACTGGGAAAATCCCCTGGAGAAGGGAATGGCTACCCACTCCAATATTCTGGCCTAGAGAATTCCACTGACTGTATAGTCCATGGGGTCGCAAAGAGTCAGACACCACTGAGCAACTTTCACTTTCTAAACAGGAACATCTAAGTATATATATGTATATGTATAAACCCAAGGCGACAGAATACTACCCCTTCTCCCACAGTGCTCCAAACAGGATACTGTTTCTCCCAATAGTTGCCACTTTAGCTGGAATTATCTCTTCAAATATCTTGGCACGCCGTGTCTGAAACAGGCTAAACACATCCGCCTCTGCTTTGTGTCTAGGAGACAGTTATGTTTCTCTTGAATACTTCCACTTCACTCCAAGGGTCCACAGCCTCTCAGTCTCTTACACCTGTGGATGAAGGTAAGAAAACTCTCACTATGAGAAAATTTCTCCTTGAACAAAGCAGCAAGACCTTTCTAAGCAGCTTTAACCTATTACCTCTCATCTGCAAAAGGGATGTTGAAGCGTCTCCCACCCTCCTTCATAAGATGCAAGAAGTGGGGACACTCTATTCGAAGAGGTGTGTGCCTGCTCAGTTGCTTAGTTATGCTCAACTCTTGGCGACCCCATAGACTCTAGCCCACCAGGCTCCTCTGCCCATGGGGGTTCTCTAGACAATACTGGAATGGGTTGCCATTTGGTGGGTAGAGCTGAAAAAAACAAAAAAAACAATGTCTTCTCTCACCCTGTTCAGCAGGAAGACGATAAGCAAAGACCCCAGGCACACTGTGCCCAGGGTCTGACCCACAGAACTGAGAGGTAATGTGCTAGGCCTATAATTTTAAGCTGCTAAGTTTGTGTTAATTCATTTACACAACAATGAGAAACGAATGTCTTCGTTCAATTTTAGTTTGCTTCTCTGGAAAACTACCCACCTCTCAGCTTTGCAGCTGATACCCTGATGAAGCTTTAAAAGTTCCCGTGTAGAAAGATTGTCCTTTTCAATTCAGAAAACAGTCTCCGAGCATCTGCTTGGCGCTGGCACTGGGATGCAGGGAGGCTTAAACCCCAAGGGGCCTCAGAGAGAAGTAATACAGGCAGACACGCAGCTGTTATCTGAGTCAGAAAGCGATGGGTGCCAGGCGGGATTAGCAAGTAGCAGCTCTGGGAGTTTAGCACAAGGAGAATCCACACCCAGGCAAAGGTAACAAGAAAGGCTGCCTGGGGCTGGCTGCGGGGAGTAAGACAGCCGGTCAGCAAAAGACTTGGGAAGGGTTCTATGCAGCTGCGAACACCTTTGTGGGGTTGTAGACCTCATTTATTTTTTATTTTTAGATTTGATTTATTTTTGCTGCTTCTGCTAAGTCGCTTCAGTCGTGTCTGACTCTGTGCGACCCCGTAGATGGCAGCCCACCAGCCTCCCCCGTCCCTGGGATTTTCCAGGCAAGAACGCTGGAGTGGGTTGCCATTTCCTTCTCCAGAGCATGAAAGGGAAAAGTGAAAGTGAAGTCACTCAGTCGTGATTTATTTTTATCGGAGTCTAATTGCTTTACAATGTTGCGTTCCTTTCTGCTGCACGATGAAGTGAGTCAGCTGTACATACTCCTGCACATCCTGGCTTCCCTCCCCCCACCACCCCCCATCCCACCCTGTAGGTCATCCCAGAGCACTGACCAGAGCTCCCTGAGCTTTTCAGAAGGTCCCCACCAGCTGTCCACATTAAACAAGGCAGTGTACGCACGTCAGTCCTAATCTCCCAACTCGTCCCAACCTCCCCTCCCCCTCTGTTTCCAAATGTTTGTTCTCTACATCTGAGTCTCTATTCCCACGTGGCAAATAGGTTCGTCTGTACTCATTAAAGAAAGCTGGCACCTTTTGAACTCTGGTGCTGGAGAAGACTCTTGAGAGTCCCTTGGACTGCAAAGAGATCCAACCAGGCCATCCTAAAGAAAATCAGTCCTGAATATTCATTGGAAGGACTGATGCTGAAGCTGAAACTCCAATACTTTGGCCACCTGATGCAAAGAGCTGACTCACTGGAAAAGACCCTGATGCTGGGAGAGACTGAGGGCCAGAGGAGAAGGGGACGACAGAGGATGAGATGGCTGGATGGCATCACTGACTCGATGGACATGAGTTTGAGTAAACTCTGGGAGTTGTGATGGACGGGGAGGCCTGGGGTGCTGCAGTCCACGGGGTCACAAAGAGTTGGGCACAACTGAGCCACTGAACTGAACGATACTCATTTAAATAGCTGATCTCATCAGCACCCCACGACTGAGAATAGCACAGGGGAAATAGAGGAAAATCACGGGGGTGGTCGTAGGGGCACTTAGAGCCACAGCGATGGGCTGAAGAACCCGGGAGGGTTTGAGGAACAAGAAGTCCCCACGCGTAGGCTCGCTGAGAGTTGCCCAGTAGAAAAGCAGGACGTTTAGGTCAAGGGGAATTTAGGCTTTGAGATTAGAAAACTTAGTGGTCTCCCATTATGGTGAGGTCTAGGTTGGGGCTGCCACACGGTGCTGCTGGGGTGGCCTCGAGATGGAAGTCAGTGGAGATCTAGAGGTCAAGACAGAGTGCAGCGAGAGAATGTCAAGACACCAACCTGAAAACCTTCTGACTTATCTTTGTGGCTGTCCTTGACCAGCTCAGGCCAGTCGCTCAGTCCTGTCCGACTCTTTGCAAACCCATGGACTGCAGCACGCCAGAATCCCTTGTCCTTCACTATCTCCCTGAGTTTGCTCAAACTCATGTCCATCCAGTCAGTGATGCCGTCCAACCATCTCATCCTCTGTTGTTCCCCCCTCCTCCTGCCTTCAATTTTTCCCAGCATCAGGGTCTTTTCCAATGAGTCAGCTCTTTCCATCAGATGGTCAAAGTGTTGGAGCTTCAGCTAGAGCATCAGTCCTTCCAGTGAGTATTTGGGTGTTATTTCCTTTAGGATGGACTGCTTGGATCTCCTTGCAGTCCAAGGGACTCTCAAGAGTCTTCTCTAACACCACAGTTTGAAGGCATCAGTTCTTCGGTGCTTAGCCTTTTTTTAGGGTCCACCTCTCACATCCATTCGCGACTACTGGAAAAACCATAGCTTTGACTAGATGGACCTTTGTCAGCAAAGTGATGTCTTTGCTTTTTAATAAGCTCTCTAGGTTCTGGTAGAGAGAATGAAGACCACTTCTAGATTTTCAAGACCAATGAATGATTCAGTAAAATAAACAGACGCTCGATGTCCCACTGTCTCCTCATTTCCTCTCCCTCTCCAAACCATCAACATCCACGTAGCCTAAAATGTTCCCTATTCATCTGGGTTTTTTATGGCTTCATAGACAAGGCCTTTCCCACCATCTGGGCTCCAGCTGGAGAGCCCTCTCCAGAGAACATCTATCAGCCTGACTGCCCGAATCCAATCCCAGCTGTCTTTGCTCCTTGAAATTCAGCCCACTGACAAACTGCTACTTTTAAACTCAAGCAAATTCAGAGAGGTTGTACGTTTGCCAAGCAACATCAGCTCTGGGTCATTTTAAGTTCTGTTTTTAAGGGACAGCTCCACGTGGCAATACACAGTTAACCGGATGCGTGATTTCTAGTGGCTCCATGCTTGTGTGAATTCTGCATCCCAGAAAAACTTCTTTAGGGAAGTCTGGGGGTGGGCTCTCTCAGCAGGGGATACCACAGCAATGTGGCTTCCCAGAAGAGCCTCCATCCTTGCCAGCGCTCCAAACAGGATCAGAGCCTCTAAGAGAATAGACAATAGACGCTGTGTGTGTCTGAAGGGCCACATCTGCCTGACACATGGAGTTGGGAAACTATTGTCTAGGTTTTACCATGCTGGTTTATAGGTCTATTCTAAGACTGCAAAATGGATTTCAGAGAGTACCTTCTCCCTTTACCCCGGATCCCCCCAGAATAAACTTCTATGTTATTTTGAGGGCTTCCTGGCAGTTCAGCTGTAAAGAGCCTGCTTGCCAATGAATGACATGCAAGAGACTGTAGGCTCAATCCCTGGGTCCAGAAGAGACCCTAGAGAAGGAGATGGGAACCTGCCCCAGTGTTCTTAGCTGGAAATTTCCAGGGACAGAGGAGCCTGGCAGGCTATAGTTCATGGGGATGCAAAGAGTTGGACACAGCTGAGGAGGCCCACACGCACACATGCATATTATTTTCAATGAGCTAAAACAGTTATGGGCAAAGGCAGACAAGACCAGTTTTAAGCAAAAACGTAGAGTCCTATCATGGTGCCCTCTGTGCCACCTCTTCCCTGTTTAAGTCCCTCCCTTCCTGATTCTGGGCCCCTGTTCCTCCCACCATGCTTGCCTCTGTGGTTCTCACCCAGCCTTTCTGTGTCTCTCATGATTGGAGGCACAGGCTTAAATTTTGGTTCTGCCCATGACTAGCTGTTCTGTGAGCAGCCACGACTGAGGACCACTGCTGCAGAGAATTCCTCTCCAAGGTCTTTGCTTCAATCTGCAAATCTATTCCAGTTTCTCCACCTTGAGAATTCTTTCCCTTGACATTGCCAGCTGTGGCTCCTGCTTTCCCATTCCTTTCTCTTCTCTTGCCGCTGAACTGGGATCTCATTCGTTTCCACACATGGCTTTACTCAAAGCCCCTCTGGAACCCCACTCTAGACACCCCATCTGGGATTGATAGGCTCCTATTGAGACTGTGCTTGGAAGATTACCACTTTCTTCTTGCCCCATCCAAAGGCCTTTCATCTATATTTTTTATTTGACTTCCAGGACAGGTTCCCCAAGCATCACTGGGAGAATCAGGCTAAGAAACTTGAATGTCATCAGGCTATTAATGAACAGCAGTATTGATGAGTATTCTTGGGCAAGGCATGACATGATTGGACCTGTGTTTAGGGAGGCCCTTCTTCAGGTTAAGCAGGAAAGGGTGAACTAGAGAGAGTCTGAAGGGAAAAAGAAGGCAGTTGGAAGACTTTGGTAGACCATGAACAGTCAGGTTCAAATGGTCTGACCCAAAGGGGCTGGTACGGAGATGCCTTGAGAGAAGAATTTGCTTCTATTGATGATCTGCTTATTCTGCAAGTATCAAAAAAGAAAAGGAGTCCTTTCTGAAATTTTGCCTTGACAGGGAGGGAGGGAGATAGGCAGGGATTTTTAAAAACGCCACACTCTTCCAGTATTTCATCCTTATACCCTTCACTCTGCAACGAGGAGTGAAAGGCTAGAGGGGTTTGGGGATTTTATTCACATATCTTTTTAATCTAGAAAAGAGTAACTGCGTACAGACTACTGCGTTGCCCCAGAATTAAGCCCCGAAGGGTCCCCGAGAATGTAGGTCGTAGGCTAAGAGCTGGGAATGTCGGGAAGGGGCGTGATTTCTTTTTTAACTTCACAGTGGGAGGTTTTGACCCTGAAAAAAGAGCAGTGGGTGGGGTCTGGGAGTGGAGACAGGAAAAGAGAGCAGATTTTTCTCATCTGGATGCAGCTTGAAGAGCTGCCAGCAAAAACAGGGTGCAGCTGCCATCTTGCCCAAACCCTCAAACGAGGCCACAGGGCCCCATGGGTTTGCACAATACCCACTTCCTTCTGGTTTTTTTTTTTTTTTTTTTGGCATGTTCTTTTACCAGACACACAAATAGACTGCAGATCTTTCCAAGTGGGACATTCCATAAACCATAAACAAGGCAGGGACATGAAGGAAGTCTGGTCTTAGTCAAACACCAAACTATTATTTTTGCATGAAACTCCCTTTTTTAAATGAAGTCTATCAAGTGATGCTCGCCATTGCCATCCATTTCTCAAGTCCTCATGTTGGCAGGGCAGGGATGGGGCAGGGGCGGCACGCAGCCATGGGGTGTGGAGGGCTGAACGTGGACGGGTGGGCCCGGGGTGGTGCACAGGGGTGTGGAGGGCTGAACGTGGACGGGTGGGCCCGGGGCGGCACACAGCCGTCGGGTGTGGAGGGCTGAACATGGACGGATGGACGGATGGGCCGGGGGCGGCCGCAGCCGTGGGGTGTGGAGGGCTGAACGTGGACTTTGGATTCTGGAAGACTTCGGTGCAGATTCCAGCCCTACCACAGCCTCTCCGCAGACCTTGTCAGGCACTTCTCCCAAATGCCACCTTCACATCTGAAAGTGCCTTAAGGATGCTTTTCACTGGGAGCTACTATGAGGATGTTGCAAAAGAAAGGGTATGAAAGGTGCGATCCACACAGCCAGAAATGGTAGTACCTGTTGGTCTTCTTTCCTCTTCCTCCTTATTGTACAAAATCATAGAGTTTAAAATTTTAAAGAACCAAGAAGGTCAACTAATTCAGATCCACTCTGTCCCTCTCACTGCTGCTGCTCACTCCCTAAGTCATGTCTGACTCTTTGCGACCCCATGGACTGCAGCACGCCAGGCCCCTCTGTTCTCCATTGTCTCCTGGGGTTTGCTCAGATTCATGTGCCTTGAGTCGGTGATGCTATCTACCCATCTCATCCTCTGCCACCCCCCCCCCCTCCTTTTGCTTCCAGTCTTCCCCAGCATCAGGGTCTTTTCCAGGGAGGTGGCCAAAGTATTGGAGCTTCGGCTTCAGCATCAGTCCTGATGAATAATCTGGAATATACTCTCTCTCATCATAGCCTATTCATTTTACTGTTTTCCCGTTTTATTCAGATACAAATGACATACAACTTTGCATTAGTTTAAGGTGTACAGCATAATGGGTTAGTATATATATATTTTGTGAATTGATTACCACGTAGGTTTATGTAGTTAAGATACATCGACTCACATAGTTACACAATTTTTCTCGCAAGGAGAACTTTTAAGATGTACTGTCTTAGCAACTGTTAAATATATGATGTATTTTTGTTAACTTCAGTCACCGTGACGTACATCTCCAGAAATTATTTCTCTTATTGCTGGAAGTCTGTGCCCCTTGGTCAGCTTCACCCATTGCTGCTGGCAGCCACCAATCTGATTTGTGTTTCTACGAGTTTGCTTGTTTTTAGGTTCCACGTGTAAGTGAGATCATCACTGTCTTCTCCTCCCTCACTTCTCGCTCACTTCGAGTGATGGAGAATTTACTCCATTCCAGAGCATCCTCTCTACCTTCGGACTAACCTATTTGTTTCCTTTTAATCTCTCTGTCTCTTTCTCTCCTTCAATTTTACCCATTCAGCCCTAACTCCAACCCTTGGAGTCGTCCAAAAGATATTTTTACACTGAAGAAGTTCTGTAAAATATTTGATGCTACACAAAGGTGACTGTAGTTGACGATATAGCTACCTATTTTGAAGCCAAACGCCACTCTTGGCTTCCCTATCTCTAGGGAAACCGTATTGGACCCAGATCAGGGACTAGAAATATAATGGAAGCAGGGCCAGTGGAAATCAACTCCACCAACCAAAGCTGGCATCCTTATCAACTCCACCAACCAAAGCTGGCATCCTTATCAACTCCACCAACCAAAGCTGGCATCCTTATCAACTCCACCAACCAAAGCTGGCATCCTTATCAACTCCACCAACCAAAGCTGGCATCCTTATCAACTCCACCCAACCAAAGCTGGCATCCTTATCAACTCCACCCAACCAAAGCTGGCATCCTTATCAACTCCACCCAACCAAAGCTGGCATCCTTATCAACTCCACCCAACCAAAGCTGGCATCCTTATCAACTCCACCCAACCAAAGCTGGCATCCTTATCAACTCCACCAACCAAAGCTGGCATCCTTATCAACTCCACCAACCAAAGCTGGCATCCTTATCAACTCCACCAACCAAAGCTGGGATCCTTATCAACTCCACCAACCAAAGCTGGCATCCTTATCAACTCCACCAACCAAAGCTGGCATCCTTATCAACTCCACCCAACCAAAGCTGGCATCCTTATCGACTCCACCAACCAAAGCTGGCATCCTTATCGACTCCACCAACCAAAGCTGGCATCCTTATCGACTCCACCCAACCAAAGCTGGGATCCTTATCAACTCCACCCAACCAAAGCTGGCATCCTTATCAACTCCACCCAACCAAAGCTGGCATCCTTATCAACTCCACCAACCAAAGCTGGCATCCTTATCAACTCCACCCAACCAAAGCTGGGATCCTTATCAACTCCACCCAACCAAAGCTGGCATCCTTTTTTTCTCTGAGCTCAGGTGGGCAGCCACGTTGCTGGTCGGTTCTCTCTGGGGCCTCTCATCCCCTTAACTAGAGACCAATAGCACCTTGGAGAGTACGGATCTTGCTTTAGAGTCCTGTTGAGTTCTTCCCTTAGTGGCCAATTTAAAGTAGCTACATTCAAATTTTATTTATTTTTTTGACCAACACCACAGTGCTCCAGGTGTCAGCAGAGATGAGTTTTATCCTTGCTACAAGCTTCTGGTCTTCGATATCCGACTGAAACAGAGTTTAAGGAGTTTTGGGTGAGTCTGCTCTTTGCCTTTCTTGAGAAATAGTTCGCAGTGAATCCTTGAATGTCAGAATAGGAGGGTTGGAAAAACCCTTGAAAATGGGCAAGGTAGAGGGGTGCTCTTCCCTCCTGCTCTGACTTTAACTAGAGGAGCTGGACTAGACCTGTTTTATAAATCTGGAATTTTACAGAAGATCTTGTTTTTGAAGTTTCTGCTACTTACTAATGGAAATTAAGGTGGAAAGAAGAAGGAAAGGAAGTGGAGTAGAAGGCAATGATCCGAGTTAATTTTTTGTAGAAGATTAAGATCCAGAAAGGCAAATATCCTTTCCCGAGGTCACACAGCCAAAAGGTAGGAGTAACAGGACTTGAATGAGCTTTTTGTTTCTCGCCTAGTCTAGACTCATGGATATGTGCACGTGTGTGCCCACAATGTAAAAATATCATCCAGTTTCCTTGGATTCTCTCTAGGGATCACTGAAACTCCAGGTTTTAGAATAAGGCAAAGCAGAAAGAGCTGTTCCTGGAAAATGAGATTTAGGTTCTAATTTTACCTCTGATACCAAACAACTACGTAGTCACACCCAGACCACACAAACTAATGTGTGTGTGTATAAATGTGCACATATATATGCATATTAGTTAAATAATTATAAGGCAATTTAATGTATGTCATGTACTTTATTTCTTTATCTTCACCTTCAGACAATTCAGGTCAAAGTAACCAGGTAATCAATACAGTAATCATATAAAATAATTGGCAGTCGCCGTGTCTCCCACTCTAAAAATGTAATAGACTAGATATCTTAGAACCTTGAGGCTGAAGTAGCAAGAATCAGGATGAAACTTGCTAAAACATGCCTTTGACAATGACCGTGAATGTGAGACATGAAGCGGGGAGGCTAGTTGTCCGGCTAGATGTGGCTCCTTACTGCAGAATGAGTGCCGTCATTGCGTCTCCAGGGTGGGTTTGTTTCTCCATCTACCTGTTTAATTCGAATCATCACCAGCTTTCTCGCTGGCCTTGGAGGCAACTTTCCCGCCTTCCTTCTCAGCCTCTCTCACTTCCATCCACCTTCTCCTCTGCTTCTGCTCCGCTCTCAGTCATATGGTTAAATTAGTGTTTGACATCTAGTTCCCTGTTTACAGAAAAAGTTAAATTTAAAAAACAAGCAAAAATAGTGTCCTTGCTTTCTCTTTTGGCCATAGGGAAAAGGTCAAACTCCTTATTATGATATTTATTCAACGAACATGTATTGAATACGTACTTTGTCCAAGCACTGGTCTGGGTGCTTGTGATACTTCAATGAACAAAAGAGACGAAAATGCCAAAAAAAACGCAAACTTCATTGAGTTTACATTCTTGTGGAGGGAGCGAGACCACTGGTAATCAATAGCCAATGAGCTATTTGCTATGTAGAAGGCGAGCTGTGCGTATGTGCTTAGTTGCTCAGTCGTGTCTGACTCTTCGAGACCCCATAGCCCGCCAGGCTCCTCTGTCCACGGGGATTCTCCAGGCAAGAATACTGGAATGGGTTGCCATGCCTTCCTCCAGGGGATCTTCCTGACCCAAGGATCAAACCTAGGTCTCCTGCATTGCAGGTGGATTCTTTACCATCTGAGCTACCAGGGAAGCCCAGAAGAGGAGATAAGTCTTATCAAAAGAACACAGCAGGGCAAAGGGGACAGAAGTCCAGAAGTGGAAAGAAGGTTGAAATTAAATGTGGACATGTAAATCCATATATACAATTTTATATATATGTATAGTATGTGCCATTATATATGCAATAAATGTAATTATACATATGAAACATTTCAACATATGTCTCATCATCTTCCCTTTTGAAGCCCTTTCACAGTTTGTTCAGCCCCTGCTGTCTCTTAAAGGTAGACTTAATTGTCTTCTCTTAGTTCTGATTACTCTGTGCTCCGGCCATGCTAACACTGTAAAGGCTCCTCAAATGATATGTTCTCCTGTGGTTTTGCAAATGCTTTTTTCCATTTTTAACACAAAGCTCTTGAGCGAACCACCTGTCAACCACTCACACACAAAATTTTCATTCTGGTGACTCTTTCCTCATTGTTGGAGTCCTCAGACGCATTTCCTCTCAGATGCTGTGCCCCAGACCCAGGGCACTGGACAAACACTGCCCTCGGCGCACCTAACGCACTGGGGTATGATCCGTTTATTTCCTGTCTCATGCAATGTGTTGAATATTTTGAACTTAATAGCAATGTTTTATTACTTTCTACATCATCTTCATTTCTCTGTCAAACACACAGTGTTGATAACACTGAGTGTAAACATTTCACAGCATGGAGCTTTTTTCCTTACCCTTTCTTTAATTTCTAAAGGGGAAGCCAGTTTTTCACATCCCTAAGTGCTTCATTACTCTGCTTTAAGGAAAAAGAACATCTTGACTCCATAAAGCCTGGTCAGAACAGACAATGATGATAAGAAACGCAAAACTGCCTCTCTAGGAATTTCTTTTCGAAAAAGAAAAAATAAATCAGTATAAATCTGAGTGGCTCAATAATCGAATCACAAAGCTTGTTGTTCAGTTGCTCAGTCGTGTCTAACTCTTTCTGACCCCATAGAATGTAGCACACCAGGCTTCCCTGTCCCTCACCAACTCCCGGAGCTTGCTCAAACTCATGTCCATTAAGCCAGTGATGCCATCCAACCATCTCATCCTCTGTCATCCCCTTCTCCTCCTGCCTTCAATCTTTCCCAGCATCATGGGTTTTTCCAATGAGTCAATTCTTCCCATCAGGTAGCCAAAGTATTGGAGCTTCAGCATCAGTTCTTCCAGTGAACACTCAGGACTGATTTTCTTTAGGATGGACTGGTTGGATCTCCTTGCAGTCCAAGGGACTCTCAAGAGTCTCCTCCAACACCACAGTTCAAAAGCATCAATTCTTCGGCACTCAGCTTTCTTTATAGTCCAACTCTCACATCTGTACATGACCACAGAAAAAAGCATAGCTTGGAGTATACTGACCTTTGTTAGTAAAATAATGTCTCTACTTTTTAATGTGCTGTCTAAATTTGTCATAGCGTTGCTTAGAACAACTGAAAAAAAAAGGGGGGTGGTATTTAATGCCAGTGCTGTGAATAACTGCCTTTGATAAAGCTGTGATGTGGACAGTGAAGGTGATGATCCGGATAATGAAACATGCCAGTCTATTCTGGGGCCGGTCACTTTTGCATAAACAAATGAGATCAGGGTGACGATAATCTTTTGGAAAAACCCAACAAATGCTGTAGAGGGGATTTCTGCATTGGGTGGAGGTAGGACATTTGCCTTTCACCGTCTCTTTGGGCTCTGAGGGTCTAGGGTTCCATGACAGAACCAAATGGTTTCTTTATCTGGATTTTCATTGCCTCAGGAATTGCATTCTGGGGCTCTGAAGGCAGCAGAGAGAAGAGAGATGGCCCTGGGGCAGAACATCAGCCTGATGAGCAATTTCATCCTTGTGGGATTTTCAGAGCATCCCGACCTTGAGGTTACCCTCTTCATTCTGTTCCTGGGGATCTTCTCCGTGACTCTGGCGTGGAACCTGGGGCTCATCATCCTGATCGCGGTGGAGTCACACCTCCACTCCCCCATGCATTTCTTCCTCGGTAATTGTCCTTCATAGACCTCTTGTATGCCTCCTCCATCGCCCCGCTCGTGCGCTGTCCGCCCGGTTTCTCTTCGTGGGGACGGGAGGCGCGGAGGCCGCCTGCTGGCAGCCTTGGCGGCCGGCCCGCTCGCCGCCGTCTGCGCCTCTGCTCTGCGCGGCCTCGTGACGCCCTGTCTGTGTGCGGCCGGCCGGCGCAGCACACGCTGGAGGCCTCCTCGCCGGACTGGTCCAGACCAGCTCTGTGTCCGGCTCCAGTGCTCCGGGCCGCGGGCTATTCCCCACTTTTTCTGGGACCTGCCCGCCTCTGCTGGTCATAGCAAACACCCTCTGCTGTGATTCATGGGGTCGCAAAGAGTCAGACACGACTGAGCAACTGAACTGAACTGATAGAAAATATTGTATTTTTTACGTTGGAAGTTTGTTTATATCATTTCTTTTTAGATTCCACATATAAGGAATGTCATGCAATATTTCTCCTCCTCTGTCTGACTTACTTCACTCAGCATGACACTTTGTAGGTCCATCCATGTGGCTGGATGCAGGGCATGACTTCATTCCTTTTGATGGCTGAGTGATATTCCACTGTATATATGCACCACATCTTCTTTATCCAGTCCTCTGTCACGGACAATCAGGTTGCGTTCATGTATTTTTGGTGACACCCCTTAGCTTTATGGCCTTAGGCACTGTGTGGCTGATACCTTAAGCCAGCTGGAGCATGGCCTTATGACCACGAACATTCATTGGAGACCTCTTTACAAAGTACCATGCATACCAGCCCATTCATGACTTGGGACAAATGTTTTCTTCCCCTTGCCTTGGGTACTGGTCTATCCCAAGGTTGATCCTGACCGGGAAGGCTGACTCTAGATTAGGAACCTGAGAGCCCTCACTGAGTTGGGTTTAGCAATGGTTACTCAGAGCCAGCAAAGCAATAAGATACATGTAGACTGTGGGTGAAAAGAGATTAAGGTCACCTCTGCGGGGTCATGGGGTTCCCTGGGGCTAGAAATAGGGACCCAAACCAGCGGATCCAAAGCTGTGAGCAAGTCACAGTGAGCACAGAGCAAAGACAGCGCAGAGGCTCTGAAGCAGGTCAGAGTGCCGTGCGGCCAATGCTCACGGCTGAAGCCACTGAGTGACCGGGTGGGACCTGACTTAAGAGACAGTCAGGGGAGAGAGACTGCCTCTGGCAGCTCTGACTCCATGTCTATTCCCTAGACTGCTTCTCACTCTTGGCCTTGCATGGATGTTTGGCTTACCCTCTGTTCTCACCTCATCTCCAGTTGAATTTCCCTTCATGTACTAGAGTTGGTATCTTTTTTATTGTTTCTCTGGAATTTGACCACAGCCCAGAACATGATTCCGATAACCCTCCCGTCGTTTTCACGAATTGCTTCGGAAGGGGCCCCACGCTATGACGTGGTCTGAGATAGGAAAGCCAGCTCAGTGAGTCTGCAGCAGAACTGAATGTGGATTTTAATTTGTCTTTGATCCTATTTTACAAGATGGTTCTTGAGCAAAGGACAGACACTTATGAAGTCTTGCTTCTTTAGGGGTTGTGTGTACAGATCATGGTGAACCATGACAGTCATCCTTAAGCTCCTTTAACTTTGGCTGTAACTCTTCTGCTTCAGTCCTTTTAATTCATGCTGGGATTTGATCCACTTTCTGACCACTTGGGTTATTGGCAGTTTATACATAGGAGGGGGCGTCCCTGGGTGCTCAGCAGTAGAAAATCTGGCTGCCAGTGCAATAGACGAGAATTTGATCCTTGGTTCAAGAAGACCCCCTGGAGAAGGAAGTGGCAACCCACTCCAGTATTCTTGCCTGGGAAATCCCAAGGACAGAGGAGCCTGGTGGGCTACAGTCCAAGGGCAAGGGTCACAAGAGTAGGACACGACTTAATGACTAAATAGCAACAACGTATACAGGAGGGGCTGTGACTTTGAAGTCCCTCTGTGAAGTCTTCCTTGGTCTCTGACTCCTGCAGACGAAGTTACGCATTACTGTGGTATATTCCCATAGCATCCTCTATCTCATCTATCAGCTCCTGTGAGACTGCAGTTTCTCCTTTTTTACTTGTCTGTCTTCTACTCAAGTTGTAAACATCTCTCTACTATTTCCCTGAAGTATAGGATATGACTGGGACAAACTCTGTGTTAATAAGTATTTGCTTAATTAATGAATAAATCTCAATTCACTTGGCAGATGATTTAAAAATTTTATGTCAAACGAAGGTATTAACACTTATTAGAAGCTTATTACCAGAGAAGGCGATGGCACCCCACTCCACTACTCTTGCCTAGAAAATCCCATGGACAGAGGGGCCTGGTAGGCTGCGGTCCACGGGGTTGCGAAGAGTCGGACACGATTGAGCAACTTCCCTTTCACTTTTCACTTTCATGCATTGGAGAAGGAGATGGCAACCCACTCCAGTGTTCTTGCCTGGAGAATCCCAGGGACGGGGGAGTCTGGTGGGCTGCCGTCTATGGGGTCCCACGGAGTTGGACATGACTGAAGTGACTTAGCAGCAGCAGCCGAAGCTTATTATATGCCAGGGATTGTTCCCAAAGCTTTTAAAAATTGTATTCCAACTCTATAACATATGTGCAGATTCTCCATTTTAAAAAATTAGAACACCATAGGTAAGGGAATGTTTCCTTTATTTTTTAATTTTTAAAGAAATTTTTTGATCTGGATCATTCTTTGGTAGAGTCTTTACTTAATCTATTACAATATTGTTTCTGTCCTATGCTTTTTGGATTTGGGGCCAGGGGGTATGTGGGATCCCAGCTCCCCGACCAGGGATCACACTGGTACCACCCTCACTGCAAGGCGAAGTCTCAACCACAGGACCACCAGGGGAAAAGTCCCAAGTGTTTCTTTTAAACAGTAACCCTCCATTGCAACCTCTTCCTGCACTCCCCAGGAGGTAATTATGGTTTATATTGGCATGAAAATTTAAACTTTTTCTGCTTAATAATATTCTTATATGTACCAGTCAAAAATATATAATGCTGTTTCATGTGGCTCTATATGTACTCACATAAGTGAAATGCATATTGATTGGTTTTTCTATATGCTGATTTTTAAAAAGTCAACCATTACTTCCTGGACCTCTTTCCGTGTTATGCATATAATTCTCCCTCAGTCTTTTCCACTGCTTTGTAGAACTAACACACCAAAACCTATGAAACTATTCCTCCCTGGACATTTAGGGAGTTTCCAGTTTTGGCTAATTTATTACAAAGAGTGTTGCAACATACATGTTTATGTACACCCTTCCTGCTAATATGCACTTTTATGGTAAAACTGAGAAGTTGAATTGCTGCCTATAGGACATGTATATTTAAAAGTTTTTATAGACACTGCCAAGTTCTGTCTAGAGTGGCTCTAAATGGAGCCTCCTGACAGCAATGTGATAGGACAGCTGTATCATACCCAGATGAAGGGTGACCACTATCAATATCAAACTGATTTTTCCCTCCCCGATGTTTCTTCAAATGTACTCTTTTAATCTTTGAAATGACCCTGTTAGACAGGATTGTTTATTGTCCTCATTTACATACTACAGAAAGTCTCTGATATACACAATTTTTTCTTTTAATTCTCACAATCAAAGTATGAGACAGGGGTTTTAATCATCTTTATCTAAGAGATAAAGTATGTAAGGCTCAGGAAGGAGGTTATATAACATATCTGAAGGCACACAACCTAAGATCTTAAGTGTATGTCTACATGATACCGAGTCCATTAACTGAATACATATTCTCACACGTATGCTTGGCATCATCCAGAGATGATGAAAATATTAAAACAAATTCTGTTTAAAAAAAGGAAAGACTAATTTCTTAAGTCAGGCATGATTTCAGGGCATGAAGAGAGAGGAGTACTGACTGGCTTCTGTTAAACAGTTAGGACTAGTTTCAGTAAGACCACCACCAGGTTCTGTATGAGAGGTTCTAGACCAGGAGCTTTATTTTTAAACAGCAATTCATGAAGTATTATTCAAAAGCGGATTTGTTAATGGAACGATCTTATAAGTGGCTTTATTCCCAAGTAATTGTGAAACGAGGAGAAACCAAGATGTTAAAATTGAATTAATTAAATTAATATTAGTGAATAACATTTTCCAAAGGTAACAGTAGTAATGGAGCTCCAACTCAAGCTCCCTGGTGGTTCAGAAGGTAAAGAGTCTGCCTGCAATGTAGGAAACTCCAGGTTCAATCCCTGGGTTGGGAAGATTCCCCTGGAGAAGGAAATGGCAACCCATTCCAGTATCCTTGCCTGGAGGATTCCATGGACAGAGGAGCCTGGAGGGCTACAGTCCGTGAGGTCACAAAGACTCAAACACGACTCAGTGATTAAGACTTTAACTTTCTGTATTCAGGTAAAGAAAGGACCAGCTGTGCTGCAGGCTCCAGAGTAGGAGAACAGTCTAGAGAGCAATGCATCAGGATACCAGGGTTCAGTTCAGTTCAGTTCAGTTCAGTCGCTCAGTCGTGTCCGACTCTTTGCGACCCCATGAATCGCAGCATGCCAGGCCTCCCTGTCCATCACCAACTCCCGGAGTTCACTCAAACTCACGTCCATTGAGTCGGTGATGCCATCCAGCCATCTCATGCTCTGTCGTCCCCTTCTTCTCCTGCCCCCAATCCCTCCCAGAATCAGAGTCTTTTCCAATGAGTCAACTCTTCTCATGAGGTGGCCAAACTACTGGATTTTCAGCCTAAGCATCACTCTTTCCAAAGAAATCCCAGGGCTGATCTCCTTCAGAATGGGTTAAGGGCATAATATTATGGCAAGGCAGGTGGTGGTTGATGCTTTTAAGTCTCCCGCTGGATTAAGCCAGACAAAAGAGAGTGATTAAAGAAGAGTTTAGCAGACAACACTGTATCAACATCCACAATGAATGGTTTATACTGGAGGACCCCAGAGGAATTTTACACTCTGACGGCTTTTCTATCAACAATTTTACTGTGATGATTCCATTAACACTGTGAACTGTACCACTGAACATGGAAACACAAGTTCTTTCTGCTTTGATCACTGAGAAGTTTTGAGTAGAATCTGTGATGTCTGTAGCCGGAATTTAGGTCACTGTGATGAGCGTTTTTACTCCTATTCTTGGCTCTGATCTCTCCTTTTTTCCTCCACTGTTCTTTTAATCTGTTATTTCGTGTTATTTTGTGCAAGCTGCTTGCTCAAACATTTTGGAGCCAAGTAGAGTAGAAAGATGACCAAAGAGTTTGCTTTACCCACAGGTTGGTGCGTTAGACAATGAATTCACTTGGTTCTCTGGGTCCCACATCTCTCTAACCTCAGCTGAAATAAGATTTCTCTCCCTGATCTTCAGCCATCTCAGATGCCCTTGGCCTTGGTTTCCTAATTCTATCTCTTCACTTCTTTCTGTCTCTGTCTCTTTCTCCCTGCGCGTCTCACTGTGACTCTGTCTCTCTCTGTCTTGGAAGACCACCCGGACCCTCTGGTCCAAGCTGAGATGTTCCTCTCCGATCACTTGTCAGCCGGCACTTTCTTTTTCACATCATTCATCATTGTTTGATGTCTGTCCTCCTGCTAGGCTATAATCCCTATGCAGAGCAAGTGGTGCCTGAAACATAGCGCTTGGACACACAATTCTTGTGAACACTTTAATAATTTTCTTCATCTCAGAACATTGTTAGCCATCAGTAACCTCCGAGGACTAGCTTGTTCCACTCCCCTCTTTTCACAAAGAATTGAGGCTCTAAGCGGTGAAATAATTTGCAAATGAGTCACAGCTGGCTATTGAGAACGTTCCTTTTCAGCCCAGCAATCTTCCCATGCATACACAACAGCTGGCTGTTGCCATCAACAATTCACCCAAAAGGAGGTGAAAGGTTCCTTAAGAAAGAATGTGGTGTGGTCTGAAAGCCCTGGCTTCACAGTTTGGCAGCTCTGACTTCCTGTTTTCAGGAAAATCATGCCGCTTCAGCTCTGCCTTGTGAACTTTTCCCCTTCTAATCATAGTTATAAAACCTCGGCTGGGAGAAACTGTAGAAATTGTATATAGACTGGCAGTTTTCAGACTATGTTCCAGGGACCCCATGAAGGAAGTGAAGCTGCTGGGCGTGGAGGCTGGTCCTTGCTTGTCAGGCTCTCTTACACGGTCTGTGGACTAGCTTTCATGAAGTCCTGCATTGGAAAGTAAGGGTTCCACCGCTAAAATCACGTTTACAATGTACAAACCTGATACAGTCCTCTAACTCGGAGAATTAGAATTAGGAAATGGGAGTCCGGAGAGGAGCATCAGTCTGCAAGAAGATGAGGCGAGGACTCCACCTGAGCTCTCCCGACTCCCCGTGACTTGACCGAAGCACTTCTCTCTACACATGCACACAGACACACTCACAAACACACACACACACTAACACATATATACATTCACATACACACACAGGTACAAACACACACACGCACTAACACAGGTGCACACAACCACACACACTAACACATACACACTCACACATACACACATAGATACACAGTCACACACACTAACACATACACACATTCACATACACACTCACACATACACATACACACTAACATACACACATAGATACACAGTCACACACACTAACACATACACGTTCACATACACACTCACACATGAACACATATGCACTCACACACACACTAACACATATATACATTCACATACACACTCACACACTAACACATACACACTCACACATACTAACACTTACACACTAACACATACACATATAGATACAGTCACAAACACACACACTAACACATATACACATTCACATACACAGTCACACACTAACACATACACACATTCACATACAATCACACTAACATACACAGTCACACATATATACATTCATATACACACAAACACATACACACTCACACATACACATAGATACAGTCACAAACACACACTAACACATATACACATTCACACACACACACTAACACATACGCACTCACACACACACTAACACATATACACATTCACACACACACATACACACACACAGTCACAAACACATACATAGTTATACAAACACTCATACTGCACACACACAACTCACACATGCACATAGACAAGCTCACACACATACGCACTCACAAACACACTCTCTCACACACATACACCACATACCAGGTTTGTGAAATGAAGGGGAAGCTGGGACGGCAGCCTGGCGTGCTGCAGTCCTTGGGGTCACAAAGAGCTGGACACGACTGAACGGCAGCCGCATCCTACTGCCTGTGAGGTGGCCTAACCCTGCTCCCCAGGACCTTGGCTTTCTCCCTCTTTCCCGGCCCTCCTCAGCCAGGCCGCCCCCCGCCCCCCGCCCCTCGTCCCCCGGCTGGCTTCCTGGGGGAAGGGGTGTGAGCGGGAGAGTTTGCCTCCCAAGCCCACCTGCCGCAATGTGCGTGCCACTGCCCCTGTGTCTACAGAAAAGGCAGCTGGGCCGAACTGGCACAGCAAGAGGGGCCTAAGCGGGCCGAGCCCACCCGGGGGACTCCCCATTCCCGAGGCACACGGGCACAGCAAGAGGGGCTGGGGTGGGCCGAGCCCACCTGGGGGACTCCCCGTCCCTGAGGCACACGGGCACAGGCACTGTTCTGCAAACACGAAGACTGAAGCTGAAAACCCAGAAAGGGCAATCCGTGGGTGCTGGAAAGAGAGAACTCAAAATCAGAGTAGGAGGTGTGCGGAAGCCTTGTGGCTTGGGGACTTTCTGAGCCAGATGCAGACCTCAGAGCAGGGGTTTGGGGTTTGGGGGGCTCTGGGAGGTCATCTCGGCCACTGGTCCTGAGTGCAGTGTTCATGGGGGTCAAGAAGGGCTGCCTGCACCTGAGGGTGAGGAAACCTCCACCCACACATCCATGGAAAATGACTAGGATGCCTGCCTCTTCCCCGAGGTCAGAGAACCTATGAACTGATCTGTGGCAACAGGCTTATGTTGACACAGGTGTGAGGTCCGAGATCACAGAGACTCCGAACCAAGCAATTAACACAAACACTGGTCCAGGGGTTGTAAGGCTTCAGCAGAGACAAAGTTAAGACCGTCTTAGAGGGGCAACTGAACAAACTGAGGCAAACCAGCCTCCCACAGCAAGCCCCGGTGGAAATGGAGCCCAGGAGTCACAAACGATAAACCGCACAGGGAAATAAGTCACCAAGAGGAAGCATCAGCAGGAGCAACATGTGGGCGAACATACGTGCCGCGACCAGCACGGAACAGAATCTTCTTAAATTTTTCCAGTTGAAGATCACAGCCCCGACTTTCAAGTTGAGGCAGGTTGGGACTGGATTGCAGACTCATGCAGCTGCTGGAAAGGAGTCCAACACTCCCTCTTATTCTACAGGTTGGGAGGCAGTGACTCAGAGAGGGGAAGTGGCTTGCCTATGGTCGCCAGCAGGTTAGGTCAGAATGAGGAATAGAACCCAGGTCTCCAGATTTCTAACCCTGGGCCACTTTTACTGCCCCATGTTGCCCTAATTCACCAAGATAGAAATGGAAGGGACTTCCCTGGGGGTCTAGTGTTAAGAATCCACCTGCCAATGCAGGGGACACAAGTTCGAGCCCTGGTCCAGGAAGATTCCACACGCTGCAGTGCAACTAAGCCCGTGGGCCCCAGCTGCTGAGTCCACACTCCCCGGAGTCCACACTCTGCCTCTACGAGACACTGGCACAAGGAGAAGCCACAGCCACAACCAGAGGAAGTCCATGCACAGCAATAGAGACCCAGAGTGGTCGAAGATTTAAAGATATATAAATAAATAAATAACAAACTAAAATCCTAGTTTTAAGAGAAGACCAGGAGGAAAGGAGGACAGAAAGGCCTACTTAAGACCGAGGAAGGGAATTCTCTGGTGGTCCAGTGGTTAGGATGATGCCTCACTTCTGCTGCAGTGGGCGCAAGTTCAATCCCTGGTTGGGGAACTAAGATCCCTCATGAAATACAGAGAGAGAGAGAGAGAGAAAAAAAAAAGACCCAGGAAAACCCCAAATCAGGGCTCTGACCTATATTAGCAAAACTCAAGTTTGGTGTTTTCATAAAGAGAATTTTTCAATAAGCCCCTCCTATCTCCACTTTGCATTATGCTGACCTTTCTTTCCTGCTCCCCCCTCCACTCTTCCCCTATTTTCCTTAGTCCTTCTCTTGACTGTCAGCTGGTGGACCTGTTATCAGATGGGGCAAGTCAGCTCTGTGATCCTGGCTCCTTCTTTCTCAACCTCTGCCCCACCCTCTGGGCAAGCCCTCCTCTCATACTGTGTAGGAGGGTTCAGTTCAGTTCAGTCGCTCAGTCGTGTCCGACTCTTTGCGACCCCATGAATCGCAGCATGCCAGGCCTCCCTGTCCATCACCAACTCCCGGAGGTCTCTCAGATTCATGTCCATAGAGTCCGTGATGCCATCCAGCCATCTCATCGTCTGTCGTCCCCTTCTCTTCCCACCCCCAATCCCTCCCAGCATCAGAGTCTTTTCCAATGAGTCAACTCTTAACAAGTGAGGACCAAGTACCTCTAGGCCACCTTCAGTAGATGCAGATACTTGGCAGGGATGGGGACCAAGGTGGGTATGGAAACAGGTATGAGTTCAGTCCTGCAGGATCTGAGCTTTACATACCAGATCAGATATAAATAAGACAGAAGCTCATATGGGGACATCCCCTCTGGGCTCTTATAATTCATGTGTTACACAAGACATTAGGCTTACACTCTCCCCACCTCACTAAGATACAGTTATAGACCAGAAAGCCAAAGTAAACTTTGCAATAAGAAAGATAAGCAGTACAAGCTAGGCTGAGTAAGTGCTCAAAGATACTGATGCAAATCAAAACAAAAATCCTATAATCATTTGGCTTCAGCTTGAAAATTCATTCTCAACCACTCAGGAACCCTAAAATGCATTGCAATATACATTCAGTTCAGTTCAGTTCAGTTGCTCAGTCGTGTCCGACTCTTTGTGACCCCATGAATCACAGCACGCCAGGCCTCCCTGTTCATCACCAACTCCCAGAGTTCACTCAGACTCACATCCATCGTTTCAGTGATGCCATCCAGCCATCTCATCCTCTGTCGTCCTCTTCTAGGTACAGACAAATACTGTTGATTCCACTTGTACGACATACCTAGAAGAGTAAAATTCATAGAATCAGAAAGTATATGTGTGTGTGTGTGTGTGTGTGTGTGCACGCACCTGTGTGTTAGTCGCTGTCATGTTTGACTCTTTGTCACACTATGGACTGTAGCCCGCCAGACTCTTCTGTCCATGAAATTCTCCAGACAAGAATACTGGAGTGGGTTGTCATTCCCATCTCCAGGGGATCTTCCCAACCCAGGGATCGAACCTGGGTCTCCTGCATTGCAGACAGATTGGTTACTGTCTGAACCACCAGGGAAGCCCAGAGTGAGAAAGTACGTTGGTAGGTGTCAGAGTCCGGGGGTGGAGTGGTGAGGGGAAATGGGATGTTGGTGTTTAATGCTGACAGAGTTTCAGTTCAGAAGGGTGAAGATTCAGGAGACGGATGGTGGAGAGAGCTGCATAGCAAAGTAGGAAGTGAGCGGACTTAGTGCCACTGAATTGTACAGTTAAATGCGGCTAACATAGAATGTTTTAAGTGACTATTATCACAATAAAAATTTTTTAAAAGATCTGATTTACCAGAGAAATATTCTCAAAGTATTAGCAGCTTTGTTGGCTTTATTCACTTGTTTATTCTTCCAGTGGTAACATATATTGATTAGGCTTTTGCTATGTACCACATATAGCATTTGCCTTGAGTAATACAGTGACGAACAGATAAAAACCAGTCTCTTCCCATAAGGAGCTTACAGTTTACTAGAAAGTGAAAGTGTTGATTGCTCAGTCTTGTCCAACTCTTTGCAACCCCATGGACTGTAGCTGGCAGTCTCCTCTGTCCATGGAATTCTCCAAGCAAGGATACTGGAATGGGCTGCCATTCCATTCTCCAGGGGATCTCCTTGACCCAGGGACTGAACGTGGGTCTCCTACACTGCAAGCAGGTTCTTTACCATCTGAGATACCAGGGAAGTCCACAGTTTAAGCTAGAGGAGAGAACAAAACATACATTCAAATAGTGATAAATGCAAGGGATGCTGTGGGGCATAGACAGGAACAATATAATATTCATTAATCAGTCAGTTCAGTCACTCAGTCGTGTCCAATTCTTTGCGACCCCATGGATGCAGCATGCCAGGCCTCCCTGTCCATCACCAGCTCCTGGAGTTTACTCAAACACATGTCCATCGAGTCAGTGATGCCATCCAACCATCTCATCCTCTGTCGTCCCCTTCTCCTCCTGCCCCCAATCCCTCCCAGCATCAGGGTCTTTCTCGATGAGTCAGTTCTTCACATCAGTTGGCCAAAGTATTGGAGTTTCAGCTTCAACCTCAGTCCTTCCATTGAATATTCAGGACTGATTTCCTTTAGGATGGACTGGTTGGATCTCCTTGAAGTCCAAGGGACCCTCAAATGTCTTCTCCAATACCACAGTTCAAAAGCATCAATTCCTCAGTGCTCAGCTTTCTTTATAGTCCAACTCTCACATCCATACATGACTACTGGAAAAAGTATAGCCTTAACTAGACAGACCTTTGTTGGCCAAGTAATATCTCTGCTTTTTCATATGCTGTCTAGGTTGGTCATAGCTTTTCTTCCAGGGAGCAAGTGTTTTTTCATTAATGTTCATCAATTCTCTGCATTCATTAATGTTTCCGTGGAGGTACAATCTCGGTGCAGCAAATGTCAAAAGAAGAAGGAGATAAGGCAGCAGAGAGACAAAGCAAATCAAGGGGTGAGTTTGATCTCAGCAAGGCAGCCGTGAGCAGTGGCAGGAAGTGCGATCTTAATTCCCTGCCTAGGAATTGAACCTGGGGAGCCCGTGCCTCCCTTGTAGCTCAGTCGGTAAAGAATATGCCTGCAGTGCAGGAGACCCAGGTTTGATCCCTGGGTCAGAAAGATCCCCTGGAGAAGGAAATGGCAACCCACTCCAGTATTCTTGCCTGGAGAATTCCATGGACACAGGAGACTGGTGGGCGGCAGTCCATGGGGTCGAGAAGAGTCAGGCACGACTGAGCGACTAACACTTACTTAGCCTGGATGAAAACCCAGAATCTTAGCCACTACACCAGCAGGAGGCTAGAACTTATTTTCTCCTGGATCTCTGCCCCCAGGGAAAAATGCATTTATCACAGAGGCAGAAACTGTAAACTGTTAGAAATATAGCATAACAACAAATGTGAGAGCGCACAGAGAAATGGTTTGTTTAGCTGAGACAGAAGCAAGGCAGAGATATACACCCAGAGAGAAAGAGTGTGGGTGTCCCCCAGTGAGGAGTGCAGTAAAGAGGCGGCTACGTCACTTTCATAGGTCAGTTCTTCTGGGCCTTTGTTTACTGTTAGCCAATTATCTGGTTTCTCTTTCCACACTGACCTACCCGGGACCCTCCCCTGGGTGTGCACAAACTCCCCGGCCAAGATGGATCTTGGAGTGAAAGCTTCTGGGAGGAGCAAGGCTCATCATGGCCTGGTGTTATCCCCTGACGTTAGACCCACAAGGAGCCTTTCTGCACAAGTGTAGCGTCTCCTTTTCCCCAAAGGGGCAGGGAGTGGAGATCCCTTAACCCTTTACTCAGACAGGGTTTGTGCCTCTTTGTCCTTGCTGTGACTATCGCCGTGACTATTAACGTAAGGTGTTGGCAAGAGATGAAGACTAGCTAATTACCCTGTGTCTGTCACTTCCCTTTCAGAGGGCAAGCAGGAGGCTGATTGTCAATGCCTTAACGGGACCCCGCCTAACTCTTGTCTCAGGAAATGCTAACAGCTGCAAGTATCCAGGCTGAAGTCCCCATCTGCACACCCCATGAAATGTGGACAGGAGGCCAGCTGTAAATGTCTGATCTGGAGCCCATCTATCTCCTGACTCAGATTCCTGAGCTGATCACAGTCTGAGGAAAGACACAGACAGTTGCTGAGTCATGTATGTGTCTTCCGACAGAGCCTAGGAAACCACCAGTCTTCACCGTGGTCCGCTGGAGGGAGAAAGGAGGAACAGCTCACGCGCCCGTCTCCTCCTGCCTGTCCGTGTTCACTAGCGCAGAATCCTCTGTATTTCTGGGTTGTGTTCTCCAGCATCCTCTGACCAACTACTGGCGGAGCCACGGCTCCCATCTGGTGGCTTGGGGCTTCACTTGAGTTCAAAAGTGAGGAAGGAGCCAAAGTCTTTCCAGATTCAGTCGTGTTTATTTTTTTTTTTAATATGTATTTATCTGCTTCCGGCTGTCCCGGGTCTTTGTAGTTGCTCTTGGACTTTCTCTAGCTGTGGTAGGTGGGAGCGACTCTCCAGCTGTGGCGCGTGAGTTTCTCTTGCTGTGCTCACCGGCTCTAGAGTTCACGGGCTCAGTAGCTGTGGCCACGGGCTCAGTGGTCCCACGGGCTGTGACATCTTCCTGGACCAGTGACTGAACCCGGGTCCCCTGCATTGGCAGGTGGAGTCTTAAATGCTGGACCACAGAGAAGTCCTCCACAGTGTTTAGAGTCTCCAGACACAATAGGGTACTCAGTCAAATTCGGATGTCATTTATTGTTTTTTTAAGTAATTTATTTATTTGGCTACGTGGCTTGTGGGATCTTCATTGCGCAACCAGAGACCGAAGCCCACCCAGGCTTATGACAGTGAAAGCACCAGGTCTTAACCCCTGGACTGCCGTGAACTCCCAAATTTGAATGTGAGACAAATAGTGAATGTTTTTCTTAGTATAAGTATGCCTCCAATGTTGCACAAGACAACCGTCTACTAAAAAATTACTTGTTGTTTTCCTGAAATTTGAATGCAATTGGGCGTCTTGTATTTTCATCTGCTAAGTCATGCAACCTTCCTCTCGTGGGGCGGGTGGAGGCCACGGCAGAGTCTGGACCCCCTCCCGGGAGAGGTCGAGTGCCCTTGGAGGTGAGGGATTTGACGACCACCCAGCACTTTTCACAGGGGAAGCAGTGGAGGGCTGGGGTGGCTGATGCAGCTGGAGATATCTAGAGAGGCAATAAATTCACCTGGTACAACCTAAGCCTGTGGGTTCCAGAGGCCTTTAGAAGGAAATCACATTTAAACTGAAATATTAAGGACCGGCAAGAATTCGCCTGGATAATTTGTGGAGTAGTTCCATCTGAATAAACAGCATCCACTGTCCAACCAGTCCATCCTAAAGGAGATCAGTCCTGGGTGTTCACTGGAAGGACTGATGCTGAAGCTGAAACTCTAATACTTTGGCCACCTCATGCAAAGAACTGACTCATTGAAAAAACCCTGATGCTGAGAGAGATTGGGGGCAGGAGAAGGGGACGACAGAGGATGAGATGGTTGGATGGCATCACCGACTCAGAGGACTTGAGTTTGAGTAAACTCTTTGGACAGGGAGGCCTGACGTGCTGCAGTCCATGGGGTTGCAGAGAGTCAGACATGATTGAGTGACTGAACTGAGCTGAACTGAAGCTCACCAAGTACCCTATCCATCCTGATGCTTGCCCTGGAAATCCCTGAAATTCCCCACAATCAAGGGATGAAGGAAGCTTCTGGGACTCTTGCATTGAGCATGGTCTTTATCCATCCTCATTTGTCATTTAAACAGGATAGAAATAGTCACCCCCTCCAGGACCTCCAGGCTGGTGAGTATGTAAGTCAGCCACCTTCTCTCGCTTGCATCTGGAATATAGCATTGCTGCCAAGATGGCCACAGCACAGAAGTGTGACCTCAGCCACAGAGATCACAAAGACAGCTTGGGCTCAGCTGAAGCAACAGCTTTTTAAGAATCAGAGCCATCCAGAGACAGTAGGTAGGGAGCCACCCTGCCATGGAACATCCAAGCCAAGGGTGGATGGCCAGTTTGCAAGACAGTCCTGGAGGACGCTGAAGCCTTGGGCTGAGAGCGCCTGTCCCTTCCAATCATGAGACTCCATAATTCTTGTTTCTAAATTAGATGTCAGTAAGCTATGGAGCCCAGGAAAAACCCAGCCTCCACCTCTTTCTGTAGAGACTTATTGGAACACAGGCATGCTATACATTTTGTATCATCCACACATAATTCGCACTCTGATGGCAGAGTTGAGCATTCATCACAGACACCGTTTGGCTGCAAAGCCTAAGACATTCACTAGCTGGTGGCCATTTATAGGAAAAGCTTGTGAACGTCGTTCTAAGAGACTCCTGGGATGAAGCCTTTGATAAAGCCTCCGATTATCTCCGACTTACCTGTGCCGTTAATCTGTATGGCAAGGCTGCTAGATTGCTTTCCTTAAAGATACGCATGTCTTTGTTCAGGATACTAACAAAAAATATTCAGGGGCTCCCTCTGAGTCAGTGTGACTTCCCGACGAGTGCTATCAAATGGATCGAGAGAAAAAAGGCTCCTGAGGTGCTCCAACATGGCTTTCCTTCCCTCCCCTCCTGCGAGAGTTGAGCCGCAGAGTCAGCCTGAAGACTGCAGCAACAAGCTCGGCAGAGCTGAAAGCTGATACACACGGAGCTCCTAGCGGGGCTGTGCAGAGCTTTACATGGAGAGTTTCAGTCAATCCTCTTAACAACTTCATCTACTGCTTAGAGGGACGTCACAGTTGAGAACATGGAGGCTTAGGGAGACTCCAGAACTTGCCCTGAGTCACCTATGGAGGCAGGATGCTGCTTCTATTTCAATTCTGAAACCTCTATTTCGTATATACGTATGTCAGTCTAGCTGTTGAGATATTTTGAGTGACTGTACAAAGCACAACACAGTCTAGAGACTGAATAGACTCACAGCCCAGCCCATGCGCTTAATCTCATATTTAGATCACAGAAAAGTAGTCACGACCATGGGAATATTTCATCGGAAGACCCAAAGCTCCCGATTCTGCATAATTCCATGATGGCAGAACCACCTCCCCTAACTCACTTGTTTTCATAGTTATTTCAAACAGAAAGAAAAATGGTGGCGATTTTCACTTCATCTCTGCTCAACGTCTGTCTGAAGACCCTGCAGCTAAAGAGGGAAAGACTGAATATTAGATGGGGTTTGTATTATCCAAAAATAAAACAAATATAGAAATATGAACTCCTGCCAGCAGTTAACCCAGAGCGGCCAGATGCCACCCAGTCACTTCTTTTGGTCAAATCTTCCTCCAAGAGGGAATTACATGACAGGAAAGACTCTGGGACTAAGAAACAAGAGCATGAGAGGAATCCCAGGTGTTTCTGACGCTGTGGTGGACGAGCTCTCTGTTTGTCTTCAGCTGAATGCGAATGCAAGAGGCGCTCTTCATATTAGGCTGGTGTTATTAGGAAACCTGAAAACTGATCGGAGAGGGAGTAAGGTTGGTCTTAACTGCTCAATCCAGTGGAGCTTAGCTTCAGTTCAGTTCAGTTTGGTTCAGTTCAGTCGCTCAGTCGTGTCTGACTGCAACCTCATGGCTGCAGCAGGCCAGGCCTCCCTGTCCACCACCAACACCTGGAGTTTACTCAAACTCATGTCCATTGAGTCAGTGATGCCATCCAACCATCTCATCCTCTGTCATCCCCTTCTCCCACCTTCAATTTTTCCCAGCATCAGGGTCTTTTCCCATGAGGCAGTTCTTCGCAGCAGGTGGCCAAAGTATTGGAGCTTCAGCTTCAGCATCAGTCCTTCCAATGAATATTCAGGACTGATTTCCTTTAGGATGGACTGGTTGGATCCTTAGCTTGGATCTTAGCTTGGAGGGTAGAAAAAAGGAAGGAGTGATTCCAAGGGCTCACCTGCTCAGCTAGACTCTTAAAAGAGCATTAAGTTTGACCTTGGCTACTCCAAAAATGGCATGTACAAAGGGTACTGATGAATAGATGCTCAGTAAATGCTTGTTTAAGGGGTGGATGAAATAGGTTTCCTGTAGAACATCCTAGGGAACTGTACTGAAAATGATACTTGAGGCAGCTTCAGATCTCAGTGGAAATTAATGCTGTGATTGATGAGTGAAGATTGCTGTGACTGTGTCGTAGGGAATGGGTATCCTAAAGATGAAATCTCTGACACAGTATGACTTCCTTCTTCTTTAGGGCAGTGGAAGTATCAGTTTAAATCACAGACTTGTGTCCTCCAAACCTAAATATGGACACAGCAAAGAGGAAAAAAAAAATAGCAAAAAAGGAAAAGTTGATAAGGATAAAAAGAATTAGAAAAAAAGGTGAGGGCACGTGTTGATAGAGAAAAGAAATGAAATGACCACAGTTGCCACTTTCTGGTATATCCAGTGGGATCTGCAGAATTTCACATGGGTCTCCTGTTTTTACCCTCAAGATGAAAAAGAATCAAGAAACCACTGTGGTCAGGACACAAACAGTCCTGATGGGAAGAATAGTCTCTGAGGAGAAGGAGCTGACAAAGCAAGGATCAAAACACCAGCTTAGCCATCAACTGCTCAGAAAAGAAAACAGTCACGTTGTGACAAATTCCTCCTGGATTTTCCAGAAACAGGTTTATTCCAGAGTCTTTAGAAGTCACAGACCTTTGATCCATTTAGACTATTTGGCTTTCAGATTTCAGACTCCTGATACATCCATAGATTTCTGCTAAAACTAAGAAAGGGGGCTGCCACTCCAAACACAGCCAACTGTTTGTTTCTATTTCAGATTGCAAGTGAAATGCAGAAATAGGGAACACCTGGATCGGCTCCAAGCCCACACAGAACTGAACCTCAGACATTGAGTCATGGTGTGGCTCTGCATGAGCTGGTGTCAGAAAGCACGTGTTCACACTGAGAAAGAAAGCGGACCTGGGACTTCCCTCTTGCCTCTTTTTGGAGGAAGTGAAATCACTCTGCTGCAAAGCAGGTGGCCAACTTTTGTAGAAAAATTGCCTTTTTCTTTTTAGAAACTAAAGTTGGGCTTTTAGGCACAAGCCCTTGAGAGCAGCCTTCTGGAGAGTTTATGGAGGTGCCTGGGCCTTTCAATACAAGCAAAAGTGGAAGCAATCACTGGTGAGCAGAGCAAAGCAAGAAAGGAATGGGTGAAATGCTCTGGTCAGGCTCTTGGAGGTCACCTCCTCCTACCTGCCCACTATGAGCAGCGATTCCTGCTGGTGGCCTGCAAGCTTCGGTTGAGCCGAAATTCCCAAATTAGCACTTCTTCTTTCATCGCTTCTCCGTAAATTGAAAAGAGAACTTCCTTGACTGTAGCGAACACAGTCATAGGCTTTGGATCATCTCAGGTGTACGGAAATTCCGGAACTACTTCGTTTCTTTTGGTTTTTAAATGTACATTTGTTGCTTATTTTTCTGAATATGAAAGTCATGATTACTCCTCCTTGTGTTTGGGACTTGGTAGATTCTCAATAAAGTTTTATTAAATGAGTGAAATGCTCATTGTTGAAAGCTCAAAATATGTAGAAGAGTGGAAAGAAGTAAATAATTCATGAAACCAGCTACTAGATACAACTACTGTCAGTGGGTCAGTTGGTGCATATTCCTCATTATATTTGTACATAGTTGAGATCATACTGAATGCTTAACATTAGGGCATAAGAATTTCCTATGTTATTAAAACTGTTTGAAAATACAATTATGATGGCTACAAAATATTTTGTCATATGAATGCGATGTAATTTCACTCTTTGGGGATCTTTTAGCTGTTTCATTTTTTCCTTTTTGCTATAATAAAAATGAAGATGAAGGTGGTCCAGAAGTAAATGACAACGACTAGGTGTTTAGAGATAATAGGAATGCCTAAACGTAATCTATATTCACCTTACTTGTATTCTCATTGAAGAAGAGTGAGATTCCATCAGGATCTATTATAGCCAAAAGAAAAAATAAGAAATTGTCAGCATGTCTTCAAAACAGGGTAAGCGAGTTTTCTGATTCTGATGAACTAGCCTTGAAATAGTTTGAAGAAAAGTATATGGATATTTCAGCAAACTTATTGGAAGTACTCAAGGGCATTCGGTTCTAACTTTTCTAATTCTAAATCTGTGATCACTCTGCTGCTGCTGCTAAGTCACTTCAGTCGTCTCCGACCCTGTGTGACCCCACAGACAGCAGCCCACCAGGCTCCCCCACTGAGCGATCAATTTATAACCTGGGCAGAAGCTTGCTTCTCTAGTCAAGTAGAAGCCGGGTGCCTGTTCGCTCAGGTGCTCTTTGTGACCCCATGGACAGTAGCCCTCCAGGCTTCTCTGTCCATGAAAATTTCCAGGCAAGAGTACTGGAGTGGGTTGCCATTTCCTCCACCAGGGGATCTTCGTGACCCAGGGATTGAACCCACATCTCCTGTGTCTCCTGCACTGGCAGGCAGGTTCTTCACCAATGAGCCACCTGGGAAGCCCAGAAACTGGTTCATAAACTAAACCCTTAAAAGACACTTACTCCTTGGAACGAAAGTTATGACCAACCTAGACATATTGAAAAGCACAGACATTACTTCGCCAACAAAGGTCCATCTAGTCAAGGCTATAGTTTTTCCAGTGGTCATGTATGGATGTGAGAGTTGGACTGTGAAGAAAGCTGAGTGCTGAAGAATTGATGTTTTTGAACTGTAGTGTTGGAGAAGACTCTCGAGAGTCCCTTGGACTGCAAGGAGATCCAACCAGTCCATCCTAAAGGAGATTGGTCCTGGATGTTCACTGGAAGGACTGATGTTGAAGCTGAAATTCCAATACTTTGGCCACCTGATGTGAAAAGGTGACTCATTGGAAAAGACCCTGATGCTGGGAAAGATTGAAGGCAGGAGGAGAACGGGATGACAGAGGATGAGATGGCTGGATGGCATCACTGACTCGATGCATGTGAGTCTGAGTGAACTCCAGGAGGTGGCGATGGACAGGGAGGCCTGGTGTGCTGCAGTTCATGGGGTCACAAAGAGTCAGACATGACTGAGCGAGTGAACTGAACTGAACTGAACTTGAGTGTAAGTGAATTCCCCAGAGCATGATGACTGAGGCATTAACAGAGCCAGAGTGTGATATTTCTGGGTTACAGAACACCATCAAGGTTTTTTAAATTTTATTTTATTAAAATGTAGTTGATTTACAATGGTGTGTTAATCTCTACTATACAGCAAAATGACTCAGACACATATCTATGTATTTTTCATATCTTTTCCATTATGATTTATCACAGTATACTGACTCAGGTTCCCTGTGCTATACAGTAGGGCTTTGCGTTTATCCTTCCTATATATAACAGTTCGCATCTGCTAACCCCAGACTCCCAATCCATCACGCCCTCACCCACTTCCCCCCTTGCCAACCACAAGTCTATTAAGTTTATTTGTATTTTCTTTAGATTCCACAAGCAAGTGAAATCATATGATTTTCGTCTCTCTCTGTCTGACTTGCTTCACTTCCTATGATAATCTCTAGGTCCATCAGTGTTGCAAAATGGCATTGTTTCATTTGTTTATGACTCGGAAATATGGAGAAGGAAATGGCAACCCACTCCAGTGTTCTTGCCTGGGGAATTCCATGGACAGAGGAGCCTGGTGCTACAGTCCATGGGGTCGCAAAGAGTCAGACACAACTTAGCAACTAAAACACAGTATTCCATTACATGTAAATCTACATGGCTTCCTGGGCGGCTCAGTGGTAATGAACCCACCTGCCAATGCAGGAGATGCGAGTTCGATCCCTGGATTGGAAAGATTTGCTGGAGGAGGAAATGGCAACCCACTACACTATTCTTGTCTGAAAAATCCCACGGACAGGGGAGCCTGACAGGCCACAGGCCACAGTTGCAAAGAGTCAGACATGACTGAGTGACTGAGAACACACACAAAATCCATATAGTTTATCCCTTCATCTGTCAATGGGCACTTACTGATTCCATGTCTTATCTATTGTCAACAGTGCTGCTATGAACGTTGAGGTGCATATATTATTTGAATTAGAATTGTCTCCAGATATATGCCTAGGAGTAGGATTGCAGTATCACATGCCCATGCAAATCAGACTTTTTTATTTTTTTAATTGTGGCAAAGTGTTAGTTGCCCGGTCATGTCTGACTCTTGGCCACTGCATGGACTGTATCCTCAGTCCATGGAATCCTCTAAGCAAGAACTGATTCCCTTCTCCAAGGGATCTTCCCAACCCAAGGACTGACGCCAGGTCTCCTGCACCGCAGGCAGGTTCTCTACCATCTGAGCCAGCATGGTGAAAGTCACAGAGCATAAAGCATGCTACTTTATCCGTCGTTGCCTGTGCAGTTCAGGGCACTAAATGCGTCCGCGTTGCTGTGCAGTCTCACCATCATCCATTTCTGGAATGTTTCACCCTCCTAAACTGAAGCTCTGTCCCCAGTAAAGACTAACTTCCCACCCCGCTGGCAGCTACCAACGTACTTTCTGACTGTGAATTTGACTGCTCTAGGTCCCTAGCATTAGTGAAATCAAGCAGTATTTGTCTTCATCTGGTGTATATTGGAGCACATTTCTAAGGTTGGCTGGTGTCTGTCCTGCAAACGGCCTGCACGTGTCTTCTCTTGTTCCCTGTGATCTTCAGCTGGTTCCCTAGCGATCTACTTGATACACGTGTGAGTCCCAGACACCCCGTTCACCCCACCCCATTTTCCCTCTTCGGTGCCCATGCATTTGTTCGCTATGTCTGTTCTCTAAGCAAACAGGTCCATCTGTATCATTTTTTCTAGATTGCATCAAGGTTTTAATAGCAGCTAGTGACGCTCCGCCTGTAAAGCTAGGCAACTGGCCTCATTATTTCTGAAAACACCTGTCAGCTGCATCAGTGACAATCCTGTGGTGATTCAGTTCCTTGAAATTGCCTTTCCTGAATGCAGACAGGAGGCCTGTGAATTGAAACATGGCTTTTGCAGCCTCAGTCCTGCGTCTGGTTCACGGTGTAAGGGTGCAGTTGGGAGCCATCAGGGTGACATAAGGGTGCAATTGGGAGTTTGCATTAACGCCTCTGGATTCCCCAGCTTCCACTCCGTGTGCTAGTTGTCTCAAAGAACCAACAGAACTGGGCTCCAATCAAGCCTGGTTTTAGGTCAATGGGCCTGAAAAGACTGCTTTAAATGAAGAGGTTTAATAGACGTAGCATTAGTACACAAATGCAACTTCATGAAGTTATCTTCTCCTCATGACACAACAAATGAATTGCTGCTTTAAAACCCTGAGTGGTAAAAACCGGAGTGGTGAAGACCACATTCGTTTTTACACATCTGTCTAAGTTATATGCACTTAACCATGGAATGAAAAAATTAAAGTTATAAGAGCAGGTACCAAGTTATTGCCAACTATACACAGAGGAAAAGGACAGTGATAGTGAAGTCCCAGCAGAGAGTCGTTGGGGGAAAGCAGAACCATCAAGAGAGTGAACAAAAAGTGAAACAAAAGCTTTCTTTCAAAGCTGGAACGCTCTCATGGGGGTAACGGTAAGGTGTGTGGTTGTATTTTTTCTGAGTGCCCACTGCTGTGCAGAGTAACCAGCTGGGTGCTGGAGGAGGTCAGGGGGCAGCTGACTGTTAAGGATACAGGGCTGTGTTTTCACAATTGTGTGGCTGTGCCATACAATTTTTTCAAAGTCCTGATGGACCTTAGCGTTTGAATCGACTCTCATTTCCCCGTTTTGAGATTAGACTAGCCCAAAGAGGAACTGGTGGCTTTAGGAGAACTGTTGAACTTTTTGTTTCAGCAACAGCTTTCTCTCCCATCAGTTCAGTCTGCCCCAAGCCTGCTGGCCGCAGCTTAGGACTGGTGGGTCAGGCCAGGGCTGTCTGAGCCATGAACAGCTTCAGGAGTACCTTTCTAATCTGGGCGGTGGCAACATGGGCTAAAACGGACACATCTTGGGGAGCGACTGATGAGGCTGGGTTTCAAAATTGCAAGAATGCCTTAAAAGTGCCCGTTCTGCCTGTCTTGCCCGGAGGCGGCTGGGATAACCTGCGGAATGTGGACATGGGACGGGTGATGGAGTTGGCTTACAGACACTGCAGGACCACGGAAGACGGGCAGTACATCATCCCGGACGAGATCTTCACCATTCCCCAGAGGCAGAGCAACCTGGAGATGAACTCCAAAATCCTGGAGTCCTGGGTGAACTACCAGAGCAGCACCTCCAACTCCATCAACATGGAGCTCTCTCTTTTTTCCAAAGTCAACGGCAAGTTCTCCCTTGAGTTCCAGAGGATAAAGACCCTTCAGGTGAAGGACCAAGCTGTAACTACCCAGGTTCAGGTAAGAAACCTGGTCTACACAGTCAAAATCAACCCAGATGCAGAGCTAAGCTGGGGGTTTAAGAAGGCGCTCATGGACATCTCAGAGCAACTGGAGAACAACCAGACCCGGATGGCCACCTACTTGGCAGAACTCCTGGTCCTCAACTACGGTACCCATGTCATCAGCAGCGTGGATGCAGGGGCCGCGCTCATTCAGGAGGACCACATCAGGTCGTCCTTCCTGCAGGACAGCCAGAGCAGCCGCACCGCCGTGACCACATCCGCTGGAATCACCTTCCTGAACATCGTGAACTTCAAATTCGAGGAGAACTACACCTCGCAGAATGCCTTCACCAGGAGCTACCTCTCCAACCGAACCAACTCCAGAGTTCAGAGCATCGGAGGACTTCCATTTTACCCAGGCATCACCCTCCAGGCCTGGCAGCAGGGCGTCACCGGCCACCTGGTGGCGATGGACCGAGCTGGCCTGCCTCTGCATTTCTTCATCAACCCCGAACGGCTGCCTGACCTGCCGGGGCCCTTGGTGAGAAAGCTGTCCAAGACGGTGGAGGCGGCCGTGCGCAGGTATTATGCGGTCAACACCTACCCTGGCTGCACGGATCTCAGCTCGCCCAACTTCAACTTCCAAGCCAACACTGACGATGGCTCTTGCGAAGGGAAGATGACCAATTTCTCCTTCGGAGGAGTTTACCAGGAATGCACCCAGTTCTTGGGGAATGAGGTTGTCCAACTCTGCCAGAACCTGGAGCAGAAGAATCCGCTGACTGGCAGCATGTCCTGCCCCTCTGGTTACTCCCCAGTCCAGCTGCTCGCCCAGACCCATGAGGAGGGGTACAACCACCTGGAGTGCTCACGCAAGTGTACCCTCTACATCTTCTGCAAGACCGTGTGTGAAGACGTGTTTCGAGTAGCCAGGGCTGAATTCAGGGCTTTTTGGTGTGCAGCCAGTGGCCAAGTATCTGAAAACTCGGGGCTCCTTTTTGGCGGGCTCTTCAGTGGTAAGAGCATAAATCCTCTGACCAATGCCCAGTCGTGCCCAGCCGGCTATTTTCAACTGAGACTTTTTGAAAACCTTAAGGTATGTGCCTCTCAGGACTATGAGTTGGGATATAGATTTTCTGTCCCCTTTGGTGGGTTCTTTAGCTGTGTGGTGGGGAACCCCTTGGTGGATTCTGCTGCATCCAAAGATCTGGGGGCACCTTCTCTAAAAAAGTGTCCGGGAGGCTTCAGCCAACACCTAGCCCTCATCAGCGATGGGTGCCAAGTGTCTTACTGTGTCAAAGCTGGGCTTTTTACGGGAGGGTCTCTGCCTGCTGTCAGGCTCCCTCCTTACACCCGGCCACCCCTCATGAGTCAGGCAGCCACCAACACTGTCCTGGTGACTAACCCTGAGACGGCCAGCTCCTGGATTAAAGACCCCCAGACCCACCAGTGGAGGCTGGGGGAGCCCCTGGAACTTCGCAGGGCCATGAGAGTTATCCACGGAGACAGCGAGGGTCTGTCTGGAGGAGCAGCCGCGGGGCTCACCCTGGGGGTGACCGTCGCCCTGGCAGGGGTCATCTCCTTGGCCATCTATGGTGCCCGGAAGTCCAGGAAAAGGGGATACCAGGCCCTCCAGGATGAGAAGCAGAGTTTGGCTGCAGGCGCTGCCGTGAATGGAGATGCCCTTGACCAAGAGCAGGCACAGAGCCCTGCTTAGACTCTCCCAGGACACTGCTTCCCTCCTCCCCGGTCACGCCTTCAAGCATGGCTTTCATCTCTTTCTCTCTCCACTCTGCCCTTCTAAGTACTGCTGGGTCAAGTGCGACAGAAGGCCTTGTGGGACTGGGGCTTTCTAGGTCTCTGGGCCAGGAAGTAAACAGAGCCACATGGACAACGTTGGGAGAGGGGTTGGAGGGCAGTTGTGACTTTTTAAATAAAAGTCATCCTAAAACTTGAGGGGGTCGTCTCTTCTCAGTGTGTGCCATTTTCTTCACCTGAAAGCTTATGTATAAGAAGGACAAGGGAGAATGTTCATATTTGGATTTGAAGATGTATTTAATGTGAGGTCAGCCATGGTTTCCAATTCATGAGCTCTAAAGATGTCTTTAAATGTTACCCTCCCAACTATTTTGTGTTTTTTGAAAGCTGCCTGGATTTCACACTCCCAGAAAAGCCCCTGGAAGACACAGGAGGTCCTGCCTGGCTATCGCATCCCATTTTTGAGGTACTGATGACTGTGTCATCTCCTCTGGACCATCTCAGCATCCTCTGAACCAGGAGATGGTGTCTAGACCAAGCCCACTCTTTTCAAGCTCCCCACAATTAAGACTTACTGCGACCAGGCCACTCTTGGACTTCAGACTAGTGTCGTAAAGCCTTCAGAGAATACTTTAACATTTAAACTTCTCTTAGGAGGTCAAGGGAGAAGGGGTGGTTTGGAGACCAGCAGTGAGTGAAGAAAGGGTGAAAGCTAGAAAAGATTCTGGTGCTCTTGGGGAACTGGAATTCTTACCCACAACCAGCTGCCTGGCTTCATCCTCTCAGCTTATGCTAAGTGGGGCAAAGAAAAGAGCTGCAGGTTTGGCTAGATCGAGCATGACTCTCTCATGTTCTGTTACCCAGGTACCCTCCCTCCCTCATCCACAGATGACCATCCCCCCGTTCTATTCTGCCATCACGTGCACACAACCCACATCAATGCACACGTACACACACCCCACATTCCAAAATTTTTCTGGGGGTAGAAGACAAGAAAGATGCAAGAAATCAAAGTGAACCTACACCTAATTATCATTTCATCCCCCAAATCTGAACAAGATAGAAAAAACCCAATTGTGTACCCTGGTCTTTTCTTTTCTCCAGCGGAAAGGAGGTTCACGTGATCAAATAAGTGTTCTTAAATGAAATGAAAAACGACACCCAGCATCATTTGTGGCGCGTTTATTTCAGTCCCACACTGGCTCCCCTGGGACACCTCACGGGATGCATGATTGTCACCTGACATTTGATGCTTTGCCTAATTTTAAGAATGGTCTCACCTAATTGTAATTATTAGGGTGACTCCATTAATAATCTGCACCGTATTTTTAAAGCTATATATTTCTTCACCAGATCGAATGTCATGGGTGAGTTATCCTCTCTGAAGGATAATTTGTCCTGTCCTCATTTAACACCTGCAGTCACAAGTTTGGCTTCTACCAGGTCCTTCTGGGAGCTTGAACTGTCCCAGATCGTGAGAAGACAGGAGGGAGAGCATACAGTCACTGCCACTACGATACAGAGGCATGACTCACAGAACTGGAGCTGAGCTCTCAGCCAGACAGAGATTTCTACAACCTCTGTACTAAACCCCTGCTTCTTAAGCATTAATATGCCTTCCCTTACCTCTGGGGGTTTTGTGGGTATGTTTCAGCCAAGCTGACCACTTTCCTGCTGATACTGACTTGCCTGTGAGTTCTTGAAGATTACTGAGTGGGATAAACAAAGTATACCTTTAACCTCTGAGACTTTTAATGTACTAACAGCCCACTGAAATGTAAAGTTCTTCACCAACTTATACTTCTAACAACGTTGCACATAAATATGTATTAAAATGTGTACTTGAGGAATGTGTTTTCTATTCATCCACAGGAAATCAGAATGAGACAGCCTGAGGTTTGCATTCATCAAGTCCCTTTACAAAATCCAAACCCTGATGGGGTTGCATAGGTTCTGCTCTCTGAGTCCTGCTTTCTTGACTGGCTAGCTCAGGTTGGAGTCTGTGGAAACACTGACCCAGACTTCCAGGAAAACCACACTCCACAGGCTGTCAGAAACAAGGACACATTGGGGTGACAAAAGCCCCTTTGCAATTGCATTTTATCTTTGTGTTCTCATTCGAATCGGGATTTGAAAAACTGGAGGAGGAAATGGCCACCCACACCAGTATTCTTGCCCGTGAAATCTCATGAACAGAGGAGCCTGGTGGGCGACAGTCTCTGGGGTCGAAGAGTTGGACACCACTTAGCAATTGAGCACATCTGAAAAACACAGCCTGTAAGCTATTGAAACATACCCGATATTGTGGCCAAGTGAAGGGAACTTTAAGAAGCAAACACTCATGGTTTTTAAGACGGTCTTTCCCCTACTGTTTCACTGGTTTCCCCTGCCAGGTCCTCTGCTTCTTTGGAGGAACAAGAAGTCAAAGTAGGTTACTTGGTCAAATGTGTGGGTAAAGAAGATCTAAAGAAGAGTAGAAAAAGGGACTCTCCCGTTCAGTGGAAGGGCTTGCGGTTGCTCACGGACTGGGGGAGGTTCCCCAAGTCCTCACCGGTAGGTAGGCGATGGACGGAAAACAGGCTGAGGACAGTTTGCGGTTGTTTGCCGTTTATTGTTCCGCACGTAAACCTCATGAGCACCAGGTGGCGATGTCCACTCACAGAGCAACACCAAGAACTTCAGAACACACGTTACAGTGATTTACAACAGGACAGTCACCCGCTCTCCCCCAGAACCACCCCCCCGCCCCGCCGCCCCCCATCAATGCCAGGGACCACAGACCAGGAAAAGAGGACAGGGCCCTCCCTTGTACCACACAGGACCTCCCCCTCAACCATCCCATGCCCACAACACCAGGACGCGCATGGGACCAGGCGTGAAACCACAGAGAAGTCCAGGCTTCCCAAAAGGGGGATGAAAACAAAGGCAACTACTTACACACACACACACACACACACACGATCCACCTTTCACACACACACACACACACACGATCCCCCTAACACACACACACACACACACACACACACACACACACACACGATCCACCTTTCACACACACACACACACACACACACACGATCCCCCTTACACACACACACACACACACACACACACACACACACACACACACACACACACGATCCACCTTTCAAGGGATGAGCACTAACAGGGTTTGTCTCCAGTCCCACGTGTCCTCCCCGGAGACTCAGGAGGGGAGAAATGAGGCTGCTGGTGTTGACGATGAGAGGGCGGGCGTGGGATTCCCTGCATGGGGCAGGGAACACAGCAGGGCTTCCGGCGGGAGGACTTCCTGCGTCCGAGTGATGGATGCACAGGACCTCTGCCGGCGGGGGTTCTCGCCCAACCCAGGGCTGTACCTTTTCAGGTTGGCATGAGAGAGAGGGCAGAGGCATGCCCCTGCCACCCCCTTTGCCTGGCACAGTGTTAGAAGGGACATGAACAGTTCCTTCTGCCCAGAAAGTCCCACTAGAAGAGCAGCAGATGAGGTAGCCCCTACGGGCATCTTGGGAAGAGACACAGGCCGTCAGTACTCTCAGCATCCTGAGGGGTAGGCTGGAAGGTGTGAAGACGACTCTCAGAGAGGTGCCGCCTGCCTGCCTTTCCCTGCAGCCTCTTCTCTCTGCCCTGGGCCCGGCTCCTTCTCCACCCGCACCTTCTTCTGCCCGACCCAGGGAAATCAGTCTCTCCGCACGGCCCTCTGCCAGTTACCACCCTCCCTTCTTTCACCACCTCTCGCCACACCGCTCTGTCTACCCGCCGGCTCCGGGTCTGTTTTCTCGTTCCTGTGGGTGAGGAGCCCGGAGGAGCCTGGACCAAGGATGCTGAAGGAGGGTGGGGGTGTAGCCGGGCTTATGATGAGGCCTGTCTCTGGCACAGGGTGGCCCGGCAACGGGCATGGGCTGACGTCAAACGCTAAGGGAGGGCGAGAGCCCTTCTCCCGCTGAGTTCGGATGTTTCCTTGCCGGCTGCGGCAGGAAACTGCCCCGTGGTGCGGTGGGCTGGGGGCCAGTCTCCTGGTCTGCTGGTGAGGTGAAGGACTAATGGGTGAGACTGGACGGCCTCCTGCCAGAGCGCCCTTCGCTGGAGCTAACTAATATTCCCAAAGCAACTTGGCAACTAACACTTTCACGCCTTCTGCCACGTGGAAGAGGAGGACGAGCTCAGCACCAGTGCCTCCCCTCCTCAGAATGTCTGCAGGCCTGAGAGCAGGACACTCAGAGCCGACCCTTGGAAAAGCTTGGCTGCCGCTTCTTACTTCAGTACCGCGTCTGAAGGCTTTTCCATTTTTCCAGCATCGAAAACCTTCCAAATACTATGAAATATATGTGCATATATATATATATATATATATATATATATATATATATATGTCAGACCCCCAGACACGAGGTATATAAATTCAAATTAGGATCCAGAGCAACTTCCCCCAAACACGGAGTTCAGAGAATCCACTTTCAAAGGGGGCAGAATTGGGGTTCCCTTCTTCATCCCCGTCTCTCCTCCCTGACCCCCAACTGTCTCCTTCATGGGAGCCGAAGGGAATGTGGGGGACAGGCAGGGTCTTGGGCCACAACCCTGACACAGGTTGGACTGGACCCCAAGGTGGTCCCAACCCTGCTGGGAAAGGGCTAGAGGCTCCCTCATGTGCTGGGCCAGCCTGTCATTGCAGAGGAAGATGAGGGTCCCCGCACACCTCCAGGCCCATTAGACAACGTGCATGGAGACCCGCTGAGGTCCTCGTGGACCAGCTCAGATCCCACCTTGCGAGAGATATACAAAGGGGCCCGTCCACCCCCCGCCCTACACCCCGCCCCCCTCCGCCCTTCCCCCCCCCCCCCCCCAAGCACAGCCCTGTCTCGGTCTGGGTTCATGTTGATTAGGGGACGGGTGTCAGACAGTGAGGCACACCAACGAACCGCTGCCTGGCTGTTTCAGTCCCATCAGAACTGGGGTCTGACAGTTTGCAGAACCAGAGTGTGAGATCACGATGGGACCCTCTGCCAACCTGGCCAAGCGGCAGAGCCTGGTCCCGCGCGGTGCACTCGTGCATGCACGCGCACACAAACACACACACACACACACACACACACACACACACGTCCACGGATGGGATGGAGCCCAGCCTGGGCTCCACTCACAGTGACTGGATGAATCACACGGAATCTTTGAGCTGGTCTGGGATGAGTTGGAAGAGTTGGGCTCCTCTCCCTGAGGACTAATTCAGATGCTAAGTGGGACGCAGGCTCTGGCCTGATCAGAGAGGGGCGGGAGACATCGCGCCCCAGAGAGGAATCCCAGAGTTCCTCCGTCTGCATAAGAGAATCAGATGCCTCTTTGGACAGGGCAGAGGGGTGAGCGGGAGGCGGGAGCAGCCAGGACCGCGATGGGAGCTGAGATGCTCCCGGAAGCCCTCGCTGCCCTCGCCCCCTCTTGGTGAGAAGCACTTCCTCCCTGTACATCGAGGCATTGGTTGCCGATGCCGCAGCGGTTCACTCCTCTGCCTCTCAGGCTTGCACAGTGAGAGCGCCGCACCTCCGGGGGATGAGAGAAAAGTAGAAACCCCGCTTTCCAAGCAGAGTGGAAGCAGCGAGAAGCCAGCCACGGCGGGCGCCCCTGGCTTCACAAGGCCAGGGTAAGAGGTGCCCGTCCCCCACGCGTGCTGACAGTGCCCCCTGCTGGGGGCTGGGGGTGGTGTGAGGGGAGGAGTCCCTGCCTGCCCAGCACCGGCGCTCCACGGGAACAGGCGAGGGCGGCCCTCTCCCCGTCCCGAGGCCCCTGCGTGTTGGATGAGGTTTGTGAATGACATCCCCTTATTCACTCTGGCTCCCCGCTGTGGCCGGAAGGATGGGAGATGGAGACGGCACAAGGGGCTCGGGAGGGCACGGCACCAACTTCCACCCTGACTCTCCCTCCTTCCTGCCCTGTGGTTCCCACACCCCTGCCACCCCAAAGCCCCATCCACCCCCCTCCCCCAGCTCAGTCCTTCTCCTGGGCAGCGCTGTCCTCGGAAATGCCCTGGGCGGCCAGCTCGGCCAGCACGTTATCCAGGTAGTTGGCATCTGGGTAGCCGTGGCCAGTGAGGTTAGAGCCGAACTCTGTCTTGTGATGGACTTCATTCCAGATGACGGTGTCTGACTCGCCCGTGGTGCTGGACGTCCCGATGGCGAAGATAAGGCGGCGGTCCCAGGCCACGAGAAGCAGCTTCAGGACCTGAGAGAAAACAGGGGAGATCAGTGCCAGACAGGCTGTGCTGGTCAAAGGCCATCCGCAGGGAGAACGCCTCCCCTGCCCTGGGGTCCCAGCCCTGCCCGCACGACAGTGCTCCAAGAGGCACAGGGAATGGGCAGGAGCTGGGAAGTGGGCTCAAGGACCTGGCAGGTTCAGTCTTGACTCTGTCACGGACAAACTGTGTGGCTTTGGGCAAGTTACATGACCTCTCTGAGCTTCCAGTGGTACCACTTACCCCCAAAGGTTGTGAGCGTCTTAGGGGGCCTCACATGCAGAGTGCTTTCACAGCAGTGCCTGGTATATCCACTCAACTAATGTTAGGGCCCAGCATCTCGCATGCTAAGTCGCTTCAGTTGCGTCCAGCTCTTTGTGATCCCATGGACCATAGGCCACCAGACTCCTCTGTCCATGGGATTCTCCAGGCAAGAATACTGGAGTGGGCTGCCATTTCATGCTCCATGGGAGCTTCCCGACCAGGGATCGGACTCACATCTCTTACATCTCCTGCGCTAGGTAGGTTCTTTACTGCGAGCACCACCTGGGAAACCAGCATCATAGCTGCATTTTAAAAGCTGGGATCTAGGAATCTGAGGCTCTTAGGGGCAATCTGAGACCTTCTGAGCCATGCCCACCGCCACCAGCGCCAGAGTGTGGCCTTAGCTGACTCGCAGCTGACGCTGTGCAGTGCTTCTCCAGGGCCATGGTAGGCATGTCTGACCTCTTCCAGGCCATTTCACAGTTAGTTTTTCATCCGGTCCTCATATCCACCTTTGGCTGTGAGGCTCAGATGGGAAATCTAGCCCCAGGTCTGGCAGGTGCTATCATTACCTCTGAGTTATGGGTGAGGCTCAGAGAGGTGTGAGGACGTGCAGAATGTTCCAATTCAGCTACACTGAAAAACAGTCTTGGCTGAGGAGGACAAATGCCTGACACCCTGACCAGTGTGAAGAAGGCACCTGATAAAAATGCATTGGGTTCAAAACTGAACGGCTGTAAACAGGGTGTGAACTGGAGGTGAGGAAACTTCATGGTGATCCGACTGGCAGGGGCTTCCTAGTGGCTCCGAGGTAAAGAATCCGCCTGCCAGTGCAGGTGATGTGGGTTTGATTCCTGAGCTGGGAAGATCCCACAGGCCTCAGAGCTCATGAGCCACGACAATTAGGAGCTGCGACTGCTGAGACCTTGTGCCCCAACGACTGCAGCGACGGAAGCTCTTGCACCCCAGCGCCCATGCCCTGCAACAAGAGAAGGCACTGCAGCGAGAGGAAAGTCTGTGTGGTGAAGAGCCGGCTTGAAGACCCAGCACAGAAAGAAAGAAAGAAAGAAAGAAAGGGCTGGAAGATGCTGAAGCTAACAGCCACCGCTTCCCGGCCGCTTACTGGCTGAGTGCCAGGCTCTGGTCCACCTAATGGTCCTAAGCCAGGCTCTGGGTCACCTGATGGTCCTAACAGCTGGCTACGACAGGATGCTCATTGTCCCTTCTCCACGGAAGAAGAGAGCAGATGTGTCTGGGTCATGCAGCTCGAAAGTGCCAGAGCGGGCCCGGACTCAGGACTGCCTGCCTTTACACTCTGGTCTCGGGCATGACTCTGCTGACCCGCAGGTGGGCATCAGGATAGATTTCACGGAGGGGATGTTTGTGAGCTGAGTCGCAGAGAGTGGGGAGGATTTGAGGTGTACGCATAGAGAAGAATGTACAGGCGCAGGAAAGACATATGGTCCAAGGCATAGGTCACTGCACACCGGGCATTTCACAAAATGCTTATTGTTATTGCTGGTTAGTTGTTAACCTGCATCCGGCTCTTTGGTGACCCCATGGACTGCAGCCCAGCCTGGCTCCTCTGTCCATGGAATTTCCCAAGCAAGAACACTGGAGTAGATTGCCATTTCCTTTTCCAGGGAATCGTCCCAATCCAGGGATCAAACCCACATCTCCTGCCTTGGCCGGTGGGTTCTTTACCATGAAGCCACCAAGGGAGCCTTTCACGAATGCCGTATGTGCTAGTGGCTCAGCTGTGTGCTACTCGGCGACTCCTTGACTGTAGCCGCCAGGCTTCTCTGCCCATGGGATCCTCCAGGCAAGGATACTGGAGTGGGTTGCCGTTCCTCCTCCAGGGGACCTTCCCGACCCAGGGATTGAACCCAGGTCTCCCGCACTGCAGGCAGATTCTTCACAAATGTGAAGAAACTCTTCACAAAAAAGAATTCTTCATTTAACTCTGACAACATCCTGCCCACAGAGCTAGAAATAATCCCACTCTTTCAGAGATTAGCAGACTGACACTTAAATCAACCTCATGTCCATTTCCCACATGCGCTAAACGGCAGGACTAGGATCCGAAGCCAGGCTGGTCTGGCTTCAAAGCTTACACTCTATCAACTCGCTCTGCAAAGGAACCCAGGGTGAGGGTCTGAGAACAGCAAGCATGGGGGGTTAAAGGCGAGGAGCTGGTGGGAAGAGAAGATTCAGACCCAAACTGTGGGAGGTCCTGTCTACTGAACTGAGAAAGCTGTCCTTGTAAGGAAAGCCATCCTAGCAGTTTTGCGTTGTTTTCTCTCACTTTATTTCTGTTAAACGAAGGAGACTGACATGAGAAACTGTTTTAGAATCACTGTTCTGGTGACAGTAACTAGTTTGGAGGATTAGGAAAAGATTCAAGTGGTTCAGAGGGCAGTGCAGGGATAAGTGTGTGTCTCAGGGCTATGTTCATGCACCCGACGTGGTTCCAGGGATACAGAGCACAGCAAGTCCCCGAGATATGAGTGAGTTCTGTTCCGATAGCGCATCCATAAGTCCAATGCATTTGTAAGTGCAACCCAACTAACACAACAGCTGTACAGTACTATACCATAATGTCAGCTTATAATACTTTCACACAAATATTACATAAAAAACAAACAAAAAATAAGGAAAACATTTTTAATCTTATAGTACAGTACCTCAGGTGTGAGAGTTGGACTATAAAGAAAGCTGAGTGCCAAGGAATTGATGCTTTTTAACTGTGGTGTTGGGGAAGACTCTTGAGAGTCCCTTGGACTGCAAAGAGATCTAACCAGTCCATCCTAAAGGAAATCAGGGCTGAGTGTTCATTGGAAGGACTGATGTTGAAGCTGAAACTCCAATACTCCAGCTACCTGATGTGAAGAACTGACTCATTGGAAAAGACTCTGATGCTTCGAAAGATTGAAGGTAGGAGAAGGGGACGACAGAGGATGAGATGGTTGGATGGCATCATCGACTCAATGGACATGAGTTTGAGTAAACTCCGGGCATTGGTGACGGACAGGGAGGCTTGGCATGCTGTGGTCCATGGGGTGGCAAAGAGTCGGACCCAACTGAGCAACTGAACGGAACTGAACAGCACCCTGAAAAGCATAGTATGACAGCTGGCACACAGAGGCCGGCATCGAGTGGACAGGCAAGAAGAGTCCCTGATTAGAGGTGGGAGAGGACGTGGGAGGTGGTGGAGCTGAGGGACCATCAGCAACAGGAGATGGGGGGCGAGCTGCAGCGTCACTCACGCCTGATGCTGGTGGAACCCACACTCGCATCTTGGAAAGTTCATAACTTGAAGGTTCCCATGTAGGGGACTTAGTGTATGTCATTGACACAAAGAAGGAGGTCTGGTGGAGAAACAGCTCTTGGCAAGGGGATTCACGTTTTAACCACAGGACTTGATGGTGGCTGCAGGTCTCGGGTGTAGAGACTTGCTGGCTCTGGGCAAACGGGTACCAGGACTGCCCCTGACGACTAATCTGGGGACACTGCACTGGGTACCTCCTCAGGATGACGTGGTTGACTTTCTTGTTGTCCCAGACTCTCCGCTTCTCCAGTTGTGAGTGACTGTAGGCCCGCTTTTTGCCAAGGAGCCTCCTGGTAAGCAGGACACCAGCTCCTGGTCTGGCTTGCTCGTGACTTGCGGAAGCCTATGAAAGGGGCGGGGCTTCCCTGGTGGTGCAGATGGTAAAGAATCTGCTTCCCAATGCAGAAGATGTGGGTTCAATCCCTGGGTTGGGAAGATCCCCTGGAGGAGGAAATGGCAACCCACTCCAGTATTCTTGCCTGGGAAATTCCATGGACAGAGGAGGCTGGCAGGCTATAGTCCACAGGGTCACATCTTAGAGTCGGACACAACTTAGCATCTGCACAGCAGGAGCAGAAGTGACAAGCTTCAGGGGGAAGCTCTGATGGGATTGCAGAATCCACTCGGATTCTCTCTTGGTCCTCTGCCCATTCCACGGGGAAGGAATGGACCTGGGAAGAAAATCTCTTTCCCCCTGAATTTTAGAACCAGATCCTTGAAAGCTGACCCACAGCAGCCACTGAGCCATAGTCAGTAACACACAAACTGTATGAGAAATAAACGCTAGCTGGAGGAAACCACCGAGATTTAGAGGCTGTTTGTTACGTGCCATGACCTAGAGAGCTAACCAAGACGCACCTCTTGGCCAATAAATCAATAGTTCTTTTCGCTTTTGAGATCAGGAAAGGTTTTTAAAAACCTAGCGATTTTTCTGGGCTTATCCACAGAAAAAATGAACATGAAGTTGTAATTCTAACTTTCAAGTTCATAGAACCACTGAAGCCTCCCCCGGAATCACTAGGAATCCAGAAACCCAGAGACTTTTCCCTCTGCTCTTTTGGGGAAAGTCAAAGTATTCACTGACTGAGTCCCTGGTGGCTCAATGGTAAAGAATCTGCCTGCCAATGCCAGCAACTTGGGTTCGATCCGTGGGTCAAGAAGATCCCCCGGAGAAGGAAATGGCAACCCACTCCAGTATTCTTGCCTGGGAAATCCCACGGACAGAGGAGGCTGGTGGGCTATAGTCCATGGGGTCACAAAAAGTCAGCCATGACTTAGCAACTAAATAACAACAAAAATCTTCATTACAGAAAACATTAAAATGCCACAGATTAAGATCCCTGCCCAGAGCGGTGCTTCCCAAGCACTCAGGTGCTGTCAGGCCCCCTGAGATCCAGTTAAATGAAGTAGTTCTAAGGCCCTGTATTTACATCGAGCTCCCAGGTGTTGCTACTGCTGCTCTTCCCAGGACCTGCCAGTAAGCAGCAAAGCTCTAGAGGAGGAACCTAAAATAGATGAATTATTGCCCGTAAAATCCAGGGGAGAAAAGAGCTAAAAGTCCAGCCCCCATCGTCCTACAAAAGCGAAACTGTAATCACATCTCTTCACTCCTCTAGCTAACTCCACTACGACTTGGGCCCTTTTTTTTTTTGGACCCAGACCATTTGTAAAGTCTTTATTGAACCTGTTACAATATTGCTTCTGTTTTCACTTTGTGATTTGACTGCAAGGCGTCAGGGATCTTAGTTCCCCGACCAGGAGCCACACCTGCACCCTTGCGTGAGAAGGCAGAGTTTTGACGCTGGACCATCAGGGAAGTCTCTCTATGGCACTTGATTTCACAGGCATGTAGAGCTGAGAGACCGGGCCCTGCTCAGCACCACTGCGAGCAGGGCTGGGGCCGGGGCGCCGACGCCTGCCCTCACCTTTCTCCCCTTCTCGCTGTCCGGGAGGTAGCAATGTCGAGGGAAGCCACGGGCGCTGAAGCTTTTCCCAGGATTTGGGTGTTCCGGCCCCTGAAAGCAGCAAAAAGAGAGCAGACAGCATTGTTTAAAGTTCTTCAGATAAGGGTTGTGATTGATCCAAAAACTGATGGACCCAAATATTATCCATATAATAATAGCCATCGAGTCTAGACAGAGAACAGACCCAAGGAGCGATGGGGTGGTGGTTTAACGCATACTGGGGTCCTTGGGCCCGGGTCAGGACTCAGAGCGGGGGCCTCCCAGCTGTGTGAGCCAGAGCTGCCATCTCCGAGGCTGTCGGTGTCCCGGCCCTCAAGGAGGGAAGACGTGCAATGCTCGCCTCGTAGGACGCGAGGTTAGGGGAGCCTGGCACACTCTCAGAGCCCAGGAGCTGTTTATATCATCTTGGTCAGCATCTCCTCTGGCTCTTTTGTTTCACAAAAGAGGAGAACTGCAGCCCCAGAGGTTAAATGACTTCCGGAACATTAACGGTTTTGCCAGAACCTCAGCCCAGGTTTCCTGGCTTGCACTCTGGATTGTTTAACCGCTGAACCGCTCAGAATGACCCAAGTGCTTCCGAGCTCTGAGCCAAGAGCCGAGAGATCAGAATGATGTGAATGGCTCTCGGGGATTTTCTCCTTGGTCCTCATGGGTGTCAGTCTGTTTCCTTATTGAACAATAAGTCTTGGCATCTGCATGACTAAAAATCTCCTAAGATCTCAACTGTTACCACCCAGCATCCCTGTGAAGCAAGCCGTCACAGGCCACCAGGTGGGAAAGAAACTGAAGCGGAGTTTAGCCAAAAGCCAGTGCTCCTAATCAGGGTTAGAACAATCTACAGGCCCGTCTGAGAAGCTCATGAAAAATGAAGGATTTCCTCCCAGTGTCAATACACATATTTCTCCCCTACACACACGTGCTTGTGTATCATTTCTGAGCAGCCCGGCCCCTCCTCAGAGGGTATGAAACCCTGTTTTAAAATCCCTTCTCGACGAAGCCAATAGAATATGGAAGATTCCACACCGCTCCGGGCACAAGCTGTCACACAGGAGACCAGCAACCATCTCCCGGCTGAACAAACGAATGAGTGAGCAAATGGGTGGTAACCAAACTTCGAGAAAACAGATTTCCCATTTTCCCTTACGATACACGACAGCTCCAAAACAATTCAAAAATTATGTGATTAAAGCAAAAATGAATCCCATGGTTCAGACTGTCTGTGATTCTGCAAACTGAGCAGCAGGAGTCCAGTGAGGCCTCAGGGAAGGAGAAATTACAGGGATCGGAGAGAGACAGCAGTGTCTTCTGGGAGACACGGGACTGGAAGTTTGTGAATTTGATGTTCATGTGAAAACACACTGACAAGATTCCCGCAGCCAAGGCTGTTTCTAAGCCAGGCTGGATGACTGGTGGCCGATTCTGACTGCGGCTCTGCTCCCCTCTCCCGCCCAGGACTTGTCTGTCGTGTGGCCAGTGCAGAATCCTGCCTCGCACCAGCTACGCTCAGCAGTCACAACTTGCCCTGGGCCTCCTCACAGCTTCTCCCCCAGAGAATCATCTCCTGCAGGCAAGGCAGAGCTTACAGGTCCTCACTTTGCACAACAGCCCAAGCCCACTGGCCCTTGGAGTCTCCAGGGATGGACGTGGCGTGGAGGATATAGCCACTGACTCTCGGGGGAGGCCTGTGGACCGGCTGCCAGGACAGCGCCCTTCGACACAAGCCTGGGCTTTCCTGGGGGAGCCGTGGCGCCTACAGGGGCGGCAGGTGGGTGCCTCTGGACCCTTGTGCGGGCTCTCCACCCTCTGGTCCTGAAGCCTGGAAAAACACCGCATCCTCCCAAGTGGTTTCCCCACCCCAAACCTTGCCCCCTGCGGTCTGTCCTGCTTCTCACCAAGGCCACGGGCTATTTCTTGGGATTTCCATATTGCCATTCATTTCCCCATCAGCCCCCTCGGCAGCCCTAGAGTCACCCCTGAAGTCTCCTTTGTCCTCACATCCAGCTGCGTTGCCCTGGTCCAGAGTCCTCCTGGGGTCACTGCCGGAAGCAGCGGTCCCCTAACTGGGTGGTGACGTCATCTCGACTCTTTGGCCAGACTGGCTTTGCTAAAGCATCATCCCAACCATGTGACCTCCCACGATCCTAGCCACCCGCCCAACGACCTTCAAGGACCAGCCGTGCCCCCGGCCTGTCAAGCAGAGTCCGAGGTCCCCAGCCCAGCGGTCAGGGCCTCCCCAGACCAGGTCGCTGTCTCCACCCCCTGCCTGCTCCCTCCTCCTCCCCATCACTCGGGCAACTCGACCCAAAGCAGACTTCTTTACGGGCCTCCTACAGCCCTCCGGTCTCTCCTCCAAATCTCCGCTGTGCCCGCCAGCCAAAACATGTTCTCCTTTACGGTCGCCAGGGGGAAGGGGTGGAGGGAAGGGCTAGTTAGGGAGTCCGGGATGGACATGCACACACAGCACGTGCAGCTCTGTGCAATGTTCTGTGGCGGCCTGGACGGGAGGGGAGAAAGGATACATGTACACGCACGGCTGAGCCCCTGCGCTGCTCACCTGCAACATCACAGCACTGTTAATCGGCTGTATCCCGGTGTGGGCTTCCCTCGTGGCTCATCTGGTAGAGAGTCCACCTGCAACCCAGGGAGACCTGGGTTCGATCCCTGGGTTGGGAAGATCCCCTGGAGAAGGGAAAGGCTACCTACTCCAGCATTCTGGCCTGGAGAACTCCATGGATAGTCCATGGGGTCGCAAAGAGTTGGACAGGACAGAGTAACTTTCACTTTCACTTTCTATATCCCAGTATAAACTAAAAAGTCAAAGAAATAACAAAACACTAAAAACTTTCTCTTCCATTTCTTCAGCTTTGCTCTACTACCGAAGGCTCTGCCCTAGAAAGGCTCCTCTGACTCTCCCAGACAGACAGGCAGGCATAGGCCCCCTTCCTTGCCCTGACAAGTAGGATACTCAAAAATGATGGGGCCCAGGTACTGAGCACCTTGGTCCTGTGCCCGGGACCCTCATATGCACACACAAACATTATCACCCATCTTTACAAAACCCCTGCATATTGGCTTCATGGTTGTGCAGATAAAGAAACACGGCTCAGGAGAGTCCAGGGGTCAAGGTCCAAAATCCCTTGCAAAGGAGGAAGTCACCCGAGGATCAGAACCCAGGCCCATCAGAGGCTGAAGGCCTTCTCTTGCCCCTGTGCGTTTTCCACCCTGCTTCCCACGGCTTGTGCCAGTGGTGCACGTCAGTTTTCACTCTAGAGCTTACTGACATGCACTTATTTCTTCTTGACTAGTTGCTAATTCCTGCAAAGGAGAGCCGTGGTTTTCACCCAGCTCTTCTGCAGGCTGTTGCGTTTCCCCGTTTTGTTTCTTCCCAGTGCCACTAGAATGGGGACTTCGCAGGCGTAAAGACTGTGTCTCTGTCACCCACCCTTCTCCCTCTAGCCCCTGGTGTGGCCTAGAGTTGACGCTCAGGTATTTGTAAATGAAAGATAAAAGGGAGGAAGGCAAGGAGGAAGGAGGAGGGGAGGGAAAACTAACAAATATTGGGTAAATAAAGGGATCCAGGGAGCCCCCTCGAACGTTTAGAAAAAGCTTCCGTGTCGGAAGGAAGGGCCATTTGTATCTGTTCTTCAGCCGCTCAGTCATGTCCTACTCTTTACGACCCCGTGGACTGTGGCCCGCCAAGCTCCTCTGTCCATGGGATTCTTGAACACTGGAGTGGGTTGCCATTTCCTTCTCCAGGGGATCTTCCTGGACCAGGAATCAAACCCACATCTCCTGCATTAGCAGGCGGAATCTTTAAGCCACCTGGAAAACCCCACGTTTGTATTTACTGCCTGGGAAATTGTTCAGTTTCTTCCTATGGGCTCTCTTAAGAAGAATCACAAGAAGAAAGACACGCCCACAAAAGTCAAAGACTATCAATTTACACACGCAAATACCGCCTGACCAAAAAGATTCCACTTCTAGAAAATTACTCTATGGAGATACTCACAGGCGTGAGAGGTTATTCATTATGGCATTATTTGTTAAAGCAAAAGGTTGGGAACAATCCATACGCCCATCACAAGGAGACTGCTGAATACAAATTATGGCCCTTTATACAAGGGATGATTATGCAAAGCTAAGCAAGAATGCGGAAGTTCTCTTTCTATGGCCATGGGAAGATCTACAGACTGTATTGTGCATTGAAAATACAGCTTGCAGAACAATGTGGCTGATACGTCACCCTTTGCGTGAAGCTGGGAGGAGTGGAAGAAGTCTTTGTTGCAAATGCACAAAGGACCCTGGAAGGTGCGCAAGAAAGTCAGGATAGGGGTGGCGAGGGGGAGGGGGAGGCTGCGTGGAGGGGCCCCAGAGTGGGAAGGAGACTGTCCACAGCGCAACATCGTCTTAGCAGCGCAGGCTGCTCTCACAGAATGACAGCAAAAACAACAGAAATTCATTTTTCACAGTTCCTGGGGCTGGGGAGTTTAAGACCAAGGTGTGGGCAGACTCAGTGTCTGATGAGACTCTACCATGCAAATTGCTTGCTTTCACAGGTTCACAGCTGGAGATGAAGAGGCCCTAAGAGGAATTATACCTTCAGCCTCATCTCGCGCTGGTTTAGATGATATTTAAAAAGACTTGGGACCTAGATTTTAAAGTGCGTGCTGGAGCCCTTCCCTAGCAGTCCTGGGGCTGCTCTGCACTACCAAAGCAGGGGACCTGAGTTCGATCCCTGGTCAGGGAACCAGATCCCACATCAGGGAGCTAGATCCCACATGCCACAAGAAAGACCCAGAGCAGCCAAATAAACAAATAAACACTTTAAAAAAAATGAATGAAAGTGGGTGCTGGACTGTGTGAAGAATTTGAGGACTACTGGGATGTGAGAGTTGGACTGTGAAGAAGGCTGAGCGCCGAACAATTGATGCTTTTGAACTGTGGTGTTGGAGAAGACTCTTGAGAGTCCCTTGGACTGCAAGGAGATCCAACCAGTCCATTCTAAAGGAGATCAGTCCTGGGTGTTCTTTGGAAGGACTGATGCTAAAGATGAAACTCCAGTAGTTTGGCCACCTCATGCGAAGAGTTGACTCATTGGAAAAGACTCTGATGCTGGGAGGGATTGGGGGCAGGAGGAGAAGGGGACGACAGAGGATGAGACGGCTGGATGGCATACTGACTCGATGGACGTGAGTCTGAGTGAACTCCGGGAGTTGGTGATGGACAGGGAGGCCTGGCGTGCTGCGATTTATGGGGTCGCAAAGAGTCAGACACGACTGAGCAACTGAACTGAACTGAACTGGGACAGAATGAATGTATTTTGTGGGTAGGAAGGACCCACAAATTTTCAGAGGCCAGGGGCAAAAAGCTATAATTGAAAGTCTGGGTTCCCACCAAAATTAATATGCTGAAATATCACCCCCAATGTGATGGTATTAGGAGGTGGGAGTGTTCACGGTGGGTGATTAGGTGAAGCCATTATGAAGGGGGTCGTGTGTGTGTGTGTGTGTGTGTGTGTGTGTGTGTGTGAGTTGCTCAGTTGTGTCCGATTCTTTGCGACTCATGGACTGTAGCCCACCAGACTCCTCTGTCCATGGGATTCTCCAGGCAAGAAGACTGGACTGGGATGCTGTTTCCTTCGCTGATGAACAGGGTTAGCACCCTTATAAAGCAGACACTAGACAGCCCCTCACACTGCTGTCACGTTAGGACACAGTGAGAGGATGGTCTACAAACCAGGAAGAGGGTTTCACCAGACCCTGAGTCTGCCAGCACTTTGATCTTGAACGTCTCAGCCTCCACAAGTATGACAAGTAAATTTCTGTTGTTTAAAACGGAGAGATTGGGACTGACATACATGCACCACTATATATAAAACAGGAAACTAATAAAGGACTGCTGTATAGCATAGGGAACCCCACTCAGCACTCGGTAATGACCTCTATGGGAGAAGAATTTAAAAAAGAGTGGATATGTGTCTATATGTATAACTGCAACCATGAAATTAAAAGACGCTTACTCCTTGGAAGGAAAGTTATGGCCAACCTAGACAGCATATTAAAAAGCAGAGACATCATTTTTGTCAACAAAGGTCCATCTAGTCAAAGCTACGGTTTTTCCAGTAGTCATGTATGGATGTGACAGTTGGACCATAAAGAAGGCTGAGTGCCAAAGAATTGATGCTTTTGAACTGTGCTGTTGGAGAAGACTCTTGAGAGTCCCTTGGACACCAAGGAGATCCAACCAGTTCATCCTAAAGGAGATCAGTCCTGGCTGTTTATTGGAAGGACTGATGTTGAAGCTGAGACTCCAATACTTTGGCCACCTCATGCGAAGAGTTGACTTATTTGAAAAAACCCTGATGCTGGGAAAGATTGAGGGCAGGAGGAGAAGGGGATGACAGAGGATGAGATGGTTGGATGGCATCACCAACTCAATGGACATGAGTTTGAGTAAACTCCGGGGGTTGGTGATGGGCAGGGAGGCCTGGCGTGCTCTGGTTCATTGGGTCACAAAGAGTCGGACACGACTGAGCGACTGAACAATAGCCGCAACTGAATCCCTTTGCTGTACAACAGAACGTGGGAAACCAACTGTACTCCAATAATTTTTTTTAAAAGTGTGTGTTTTTGTTCTCTTTAAAAATTTTATATCGGTGCGTGCGTGCTGAGTCACCTCAGTCACGTCTGACTCTTTGTGACCCCCGGGACTGCAGCCCACCAGGCTCCTCTGTCCATGGGATTCTCCAGGCAAGGATACTGGAGTGGGGTGCCGTGCCCTCCTCCAGGGCATCTTCCCAACCCAGGGATCAAGCCAGGGTCTCCTGTGGCTCCTACACTACAGGCAGATTCTCCACTGCCGAGCCCCAGGGAATAGCTGATCAACCATGTTGTGTGAACTTCAGGTGCACAGAAAGATGGGTTAGACATGAACACATTCTGTGGTTTCCCTTGGTTACAGCAGCCTGAGTGACTAAAGACAAACACTGACCTGCGAACATTTAAATATGAAGTCATGAAAGCCAGTGGCCAAGGGCGGGCTGACCTGGATGCCGGGGGGGATGCTGTAGATGATCCGGATGGTTCTGCAGTCCGGGTGGCCAGGCAGGGAGTGAGGGATGACATGGTACTCCATCTTCCCTGGAGGCTGGGTGCCCGTCTTCACCCCGTAAATGGTCTTACAGGTCGGACACTGCAAACTCCCATCCTGAAGAGACAAGGCCCGAACTTCCAGTGTGGGAAACAGATTTGGTCAGGACCACCCCACCCAACCCCAAAAGCTACCAGAGATAAAGGGCTGGTGTGTTAGTCACCCTGTCGTGTCCGACTCTTTGCGACCCCAGGGACAGTAGCCTGCCAGGTTCCTCTGTCCATGGGATTCTCCAGGCAAGAAGACAAATGGGTTGCCATGCCCTTCTCCAGGGGATCTTCCTGATCCAGGGATGGAACCTGGGTTTCCTGCATTGCAGGCAGATTCTGCACTGTCTGAGTCACCAGGGAAGCCCCAAGAAGTTGGGGTCAGGGGCAAAATGCACCCACACCAGTACTAAATCTTAGCTGCTCCCCTGCCTGCTATCAGGGCCACTGAAAGGTGAAGTTTTCTCCAAAGCAACAGGAGGAACACTCCATACCAGCCCCGGGCTCCATGCTCAGGGACATATAAGAAAGACCTCATCCTTAAGAGGGAGAAGGAAATGGCAACCCACTCCAGTGTTCTTGCCTGGAGAATCCCAGGGACGGGGGAGCCTGGTGGGCTGCCGTCTATGGGGTCGCACAGAGTCGGACACGACTGAAGCGACTTAGCAGCAGCAGCAGCATCCTTAAGAAGGGGACCAGGATTTACCCTGCTTATCAGGGCTCTGGGGGGCTCCCCGGGTGACTGAGCGACTAGCACCTCCACTTTGAGGGTTCTGTTGGGGCAATGGCAGGGGACTCTGGATTCAGCGAGGTGAGGAGTCCTGGTTTCACAGCAGGACCTCGTGAAGTGCTGTCTGGGGGGAGAGCCTGGACAGTAAACCCTATTCCCAGGCTTGAAAACAGACAGGGGGTGCAGAGGAGCCCGTGAGTGGGCAGGGAGTGACGTGTGTACAAAGTGCCGTCACGCAGCTGGGACCAGAGCTCTCCAGGACATCCGGGTCTCCTCGGGGAAGACTGGGACCCGCTGCAGGGCTATTTAAGGACGCTTCCACCCCAACTCCACTCATTGAAAGAAACAGCTTGCATTCAGCTTGTGTTCGTGTGATCAAAGGGTGGGAAGCCAAGGTCAGGGTTCCACTCTCTGCTCCGGTCTCAACTTGCTTCATGACCTTGGATGAATCACCCCGTTTCTCTCTGGGCCCTTTTCACTGCTTTTAAAGAAAATAAAAAAGGCATACTTCAAAGTGTAAGTGCAAAAGAGGATAAAAGATCGTGTCCGCACCCTTTTCGAAGCACCATGGAAATAAACGCAAAGGTATGAGATTATTCTTATACGCAGTTATCAAAAGGAGAACAAAGGTGCTAAGAAACCCCTTTAAATCCAAAATAACCTCTTCAGAGGCCGAGTCCCAGTGAAACTTTTTATTGTAGGGTCAGGAAATTGAGCAGGGAATCACGGGATCCAGACACACAGCGTCCATCAATAACTGAGCTCTCTGAGACACAGAAAGATCCCAACATCGGCACTTTGGGAATTTCAACCATAGGGCCACATTAGGATGAAGGGAAAAAAATAGTCACAGTACAAAGGAGGTGTCAATTTGAATAAAAAGGGTTGAAAGTGTTAGTCACTCAGTCACGTTGGACTCCTTGTGACCCTACAGAAAGCAGCCTGCTGGGCTCCTTTGTCCATTGAGGGTTCTCCAGGCAAGGATACTGGAGTGTAGCCTTTCCCTCCTCCAGGGAATCTTCCCAACCCAGGGATCGAACCCGGGTTTCCTGCATTGCAGGCAGATTCCTTACCGTCTGAGCCACCGGGGAGCCCCTTTCCCTTTTTCTTCACACTTTCAGCATGTTAGGAAGTAGGGATTGTTCTATCTCCATTTTCCAGATAGGAAATGAAATCTCAGAGAGATTGAAAATCTTGCTGCCCGCACTCATTGGCCCCTCAGCCAAGGTTTGCGCTTGGGTAGGCCGCCTTTGCTATTTTCCCCCAGCAGGATAAGGACAGGGCGGCCCCTGAAGGCCAGACATACTTTTGGATGAATAAATGGCAGGAGGATATCACAAAAATCCCAGACCCTGCTGCAGTCCCAGCTGGGCCTGGAGAAATGAGAATTCGGAATCCCATAGACAGGGTCAAGGTGACCCAGGCCTGGGACAGAACATGAGAAACGCCAAGGGCTTTAGGCGCTGGTGGCTCAGATGGTAAAGTGTCTGTCTACAATTCGGGAGACCTGGGTTCAATCCCTGGTTTGGGAAGATCTCCTGGAGAAGGAAATGGCAACCCACTCCAGTAGTCTTGCCTGGAAAATCCCATGGATGGAGGAGCCTGGTAGGCTACAGTCCATGGGGTCGCAAAGAGTTGGATACGACTAAGCGACTTCGCTTTCATTTTAGGCGTGGTCCGGAGAGACTCATCATCTGAGGACACACCCAGGTTCCTGGAAACCAGCTCTAACAGGGGACTGCTGCTCCACTATCAATGGTGGGTAAGACAGGATCACACAGCCCTCCCCTCCAACAGCGGACCTTAAGGGCCTTCCAGCCATCCTTTGACAAAACCTTTAGTGCTTTTGAAAGGACAATGAAAGGTGCCAGAGACCATGAATGTAACTGAAAAGCACCAGGCCTGGGAGGAGGAAGGGTGCCTGGGGAGTCCTGTGCCAGCACGAACGGACACTCACCACGGGCTCATCATTGCAGAAAACTCCCTTCCAAACCTCAGGGACAGACGTCTACACCTCAGACCACCACGCAGTGTAGACACTGGGAGGAGTTGGGTTGGTTGTTGTTGTTGTTTAGCCATTCAGTCCTGTCCAACTCTTTTGCGACCCCGTGGACTGTAGCCCACCAGGCTCCTCTGTCCATGGGATTATCTCAGCAAGAATACTAGAGTGGGCTGCCATTATCCTTCTCCAGGGGATCTTCCTGACCCAGGGATAAAGCTTGAGTCTCCTGTATTGGCAGGCAGATTCCTTCCTGCTGAGCCACCAGGGAAGCTCTGGGAAGCTAGGCAGCATAGCCCAGAAGGAAGGTGCAGACAGATTTTGCCAGCATAGTAATTTTGGGGAAAAGTGATCAGGCTGAGAACAACCAAGCTCATCACTCCTGCTCCTCCTGGGTACCCCTGTTTGCAAGCTCAGTCACTTCAGTCATGTCTGACTCTTTGCGACCCTAAGGCCCTTAGCCCGGCAGACTCCCCTGTCCATGGGACTCTCCAGGCAAGAATACTAGAGTGGTTGCCATGCCCTCCTCCAGGGGATCTTCCCCACCCAGGGATTAAACCCGTGTCTCCTGCATTGCAGGTGGATTCTTCACCGTTGAGCCACCAGGGAAGCCTGGGGGTGCCTCTAAGACCCCCCGAAGCCCCTGGGTGCCACTCCAATAAGGCCTCCAGGCTTGGGTGCTGCCTGGGAGGCGGTGGCATGCCCTGAGCTGGCACCCACCTTGTTGCCGTTGTTGTACATGGCCACCAAGCAATAGACGTGGTAGACGTGGCCGCACCGGGACAGCTTGCCCACCAGGTCCGGCTTGACCGTGGGCTGGGGGCCCTTGTAGCCGGACGGGGCCGTGAGACGCTCCATGCAGATGGTGCAATCCTGGGGGCGGAAAAGGGGGCAGAGGAGAGACAGTCAGCCCCACTCGGCCTGAGCACAGCGCCTCCACGGGCTGCTACTGCTGCTCCTCCAGAAAGGGGGCAGAGGAGAGAGACCGTCAGCCCCACTCGGCCTGAGGCCCCACTCGGCCTGGGGCCCACAGCGCCTCCACGGGATTCCAGCGTGATCTCAGCGGCCAAGCGGGCTGCTACTACTGCTCCTCCAGAAAGCCCACAGACTGCGGAACATGTGCTTCTGAGAATCTAGACAGAATTCTGCTTCCTTGGCACAGCAGAGTAACTCTTGAACTAATACCTGATGGTGATACATGTTAATTTAGGCTGCCAAAAAGAATGATAGCCCCTCCTTGGGGGCTGTGACTGTCCTTCCGTGGGATCCCTCAGTGGTCTGTGGAGGAAACCAACACTTGCTGATTTGACCCACTGACCATTTGCTTATTTAAGTGGGACGTTTCTAAAGGAACTGTATTTGAAGTGCTCTGGAGAGGCTGCAGCGTGTCTCAACATCTGGGGCTGGATGACTCTTTGCTGAGGACTTCCCTGCTGGTCCGGTGGATCACAATCCACCTGCTGATGAAGGGGACACGGGTTTGACCCCTGGTCCGGAATGATCCCATACGCCGCAGGGCAGCTAAGCCCGCACACGGCAACTTCTGAAGCCCTGAGTTCCAGAGCCTGTGGTCTAGAACAAAGGAGGAGGCAGCAGAGAACGAGACGCCAGATGGGCTGCATCGCCAACTCAGTGGACACGACTCCGAGCAAACTCCGGGAGAGAGTGGAGGACAGGGGAGCCTGGCAGGCTGCCGTCCACGTGGCCGCAGAGAGTCAGGCCTGACTCAGCAACTGAACAAGAACAGTTCTTCGCTGCAGGCGCTGTCCCAGGCCTTCCTGAGGAAGGTGGTGGTTTAGCAGCACCTTTGGCCTTGGCCTGCTGGATGCCACCAGCGTCTCCTCCTCTCTCCAGTTCTGTAAAATCACCTCTGGTTGAGAATCTCTGATCACCATCAAGCCCATTTTTAAGTCGGTTCCCATAGCTTATCACACCACTTTGCTTAAATTCACAGTAAGGCAGTTGAGCATCAGTCAGCGGTTTGCTGAACAGGCAGGTGTGAGAAGTGAAGCCACAGCTGTGGTCTAGGACATCCAGTCTGACCAGCTCTGCGTCGGTCGCGACCCAGAAAGCAGCGCCGGCCGCCTCCTGCAGAAAACTGGCCGGGGAGATGACTGAGGGGCAGGGAGGGTGAACCCCGCCCCACCGGCCCTGGACTCACCTCGTCTGGCGGATGCCGCACTTTCTGCAGATACTTCTTCAGCACTTCTTCTGGGGTTTTCCCTGTGGGGACAGGATGATCAGGGCGCCACCAAGACAAGCTGGACATGCCAGAGAGGGGGGCGATGTTAGGCAGGCTCAGAGCTTTCAGAAAAGACGAGGAACCATCGCGCAGTTGGGCTTAAGGATGGAAAGGGGACACGGGGGGGACGCGGGGGCCAGTTAGTCTGAGTCGGGGGGTGTTAACGTTCGCCTCATCTCCTGCCATCACCTCCCTGACACCGGCCTGCCTGATCACAGCAAGCCCACTTTTTCACTGGCACGGGCCGAGCGGGCTTCCCTTCCCCAACGTCAAAGAGCCTGGACCTGCCCAAAGGCTGCACTGAGCTAACAGTAACGAAAGCTCTCTGTAAACAGTTTCACATTTTGAAACATTGGGCCGGGGTATGGCATTCCTTTCACAATGTGCAAAGGACTGTCTTGATCTGTAGCGTGTCGTCGAAGCGCCATCGTTTTTATGGGAAACCGGGACTTGACGACCGCGGCTTTCTGACGGCCATCCTCCTGTCGACGCTGCGGTCGCTGCCCAGCAGTAGGGAGAGGATGATGTGTCCTGGCCGGGGGCAGTGACTCTGGGATTTGTGGGGAGGGGGAGCCAGGCCCCTAAGAAGCAGCCTGGACTAAAAGCAGCAGTTGGCATGAGACAGCCTTGCCCAGGGGCAGGAAGGAATAAAGGGTTGGAGCCTCCTTGGCAACTCCCTGAACTTCTCTGAGCTTCTGTTTCTCACCTAGACAGCAGGCAAGAACAATAGCACCTGCTCAGAGGCGCGCTTGGACAATTAAATGCAACGTACAATTAAATGGACCTACAGCCCTGCGGGCACTTTGCCCGCTAAGAGTCGGGTAAGTGCTATTAATAATAACAGGAAGAATGGGAAAGCGCAAAATCCCATCGTTTCCTATGAGACCGCCAGGAAGACGAGCGAGTTCATTTAAGCAGAGAAATGTCGGCAGGCTGGAGAAGTAGGACAAGGGTCTCACGAAGTGGGTCCTCCAACGCCCAAAAGCTGGGGCGCAGGCCCTCTCTTCCCCTGCCCTGCTCCTCTAACAAGAATTAAGCTTTTGTCGACCGAGAGCCTCTTGCTTGCTGAGCTAAGCTGTAACATGCATATGATCCTACTGAAACGTCACCAGTTTGAAAGGGAAGGGCTTAGGGCTGACGGTTAGAAACTGATACTAGAGACCAGAGGTTTCCCAGATGGTCAGTGGTTAAGAATTTGCCTGCCAAAGCAGGAGATGCAGGCTCAATGCCTGGGTCGGGAAGATCCCCTGGAGGAGGAAATGGCAACCCACTCCAGGATTCCTGCCTGGGAAATTCCCTGGACAGAGGAGCCTGGCGGGCTACAGTCCACGGGGCCACAAAGAGTTGGACATGACTTAGCCACTAAACACACACACACACACACACACACACACACACACACACACCCCAGAGCTAGAGAGAGCAGCCACAGAGGTCAGGCTGGGTCCTTGGGGCCCAGGTAGGCACAGGTATTGACCTCGTAGCTGCGGGACTGTGAGGAGGGGTATGAGCTCTAGCAGCCAGAGCTTCTGGAGCATCCCGAGGGACACGAAAAGTGGCGACCTCCACTGCCTTCCAGGACACACCTGCTGGGTACCGGCTGTGTCTGTTGTAAAGGGGAGAAAACTGAGGCAGGCTGGGGTCTCGTGACTTGCAGGGGACAAAGTTGGGATCTGAATCCAGGCTGTTCAGGCTCCCATGCCGGAGTGCTCCATCTCTCTACTGTGTATTCTTTGTGTCACACGCTGTATCTTTATGTGCCCGTACTGTTGCCCTGAATTTCTCTGTTTCTCAAAGGGTCTCCATCAGATCCAAACCTATCCACTTTAGTGTAATCCTCAGGGTGGGGCTTAGTTAGCCCATTTAGCAGATGCAGAAACCGAGGCACAGAAGGCACGGGCGTGACCCTCAGTGGTGGAGACAGAGCTGGGCTGGGAGCCAAGTCTATGACCCAGCCCCACCCTCCCAGGACTCCTTTTGACAAGGAGGCTGATACCTTTCTTGGCTTGCTTCTTGGTGGTCTTGCGGCTTGTGTTGGAAACCCCGGGGATGGATTTTATTTCACTCTTGCTGACGGGGGGTGGGTGAAGGACCAGCTTTGGTGGCCGGGTGAGACACACGGGCAGCCCTGCCGCGCTCATGAGGATCCCAGTGATTCCTGGAAGACAAGGGCGCCAGGGAGGAGGGCGGAGGGTCAGCCCCAGCCCGCTCCACACGCCCCTCCCAGTGACCCGCTGCACCCTCTCCCTCCCCAGTAACCCGCTTGCCCCTTCTGCACGCTGATCCTCTTAGCCTCCCTTCCCCTCTTCTCAGCAGCGAGCTCTGCATTTTGCAATCACTTTGCCCACACTGTTCCTTCCCTTCCCGTCCACCCTCTGAGGTCCTCGTTTGTGTCAGTCACCACCAGGATTCTCTCTCTTTTTACAAACGTCCATGACACCTGTTGCTTTTGCTCTCCTTGTCTTTAACTTCTTTTTGTTTGTTGTTAAGCTTTTCATTTCGTATCGGGGTTCAGCGGATGAGCAATGTGGCGACAGTCTCGGGAGAGCTACGTTTCCAGGCACCCACCCCACCACAAACTGCCCTCCCGCCCGGGCTGACACGACACTGAGCTGAGTCCGCTGAGCTCTGCGGCAGGTCCTTGCTACCTGTCCATTTATCATAGACCAGCACAGACCGTACAGTCCACGGGGTCGCAAAGCATCGGACACGACTGAGCGACTTTCACTACACTTAGTGCTTACGCGTCCATCCCAAAGGGCCTCCTAGTCTCTCCCTTTTCTCCCTTCAGCCGGGGCTTCCTTACCTGCCAGCGCGGGGTTGACGGGGCTGGACCCACTCAGGTTCTTCACGGGGACAGTGGGCACCCTGCAGAAGCACAGAGCAGACACGTCATGCTTCCGACAAGCGGGAAAAAGGGCCACAGTGCTGGGTGCCCCAGAACGTCGCCCACAGAGGGGCTCCCCTGTTACAGGAGCCACTTGCTCCTACTAAAGCCGCAGTCAGTGCGCAGCCAGAACGGAGCCCTGCGAACCCCAGCAGAGCATGGTACAGCTCCACTCAGAACCTCACAGCTCAGAATGGCCCAGGGCTCCCTCAGATTCCCAGCGAGGCCTGTCCCACTCTGTAGAGTCACCGAACAGCCCGCCTGAGCAGCCCCCGCCAGCTCCCTGGTCTGCCCCGAGTCACTCATTGCCTCTCGTGATGTCGCCGTTCTGCTGCAGGCCGGGCACACCCCAGCCTCAGGGCCTTTGCACTTGCGGTTCCCTCTGCCTGAAGCCTTTTTCCACCTGACCACCGCTTGGCTCCCTGCTACAGATCCTTCAGTCTGGGCTCCGACATCCCCTACTCGGCGATGTCCCTGAGGCCATCCCACTTAACACGGCTACCCACACCTCCACCCCACCCTGAGATGCCAAGTTCTCTTCCTTGGTCCTTTTTGCTTTTTGCCCACACTGGTCGACCTGCAGGATCTTAGTTCCCCGACCAGGGATGGAGCCTGGGACCCCGGCAGTGAAGTCCTAACCACTGGGCCACCAGGGATGTCCCACTTAAGGTCTTTGAAAATAAATTGTTACTTATCTCCCCTCTCGAAATCTACGCTCTATCAGGACAAACACTGCTGTCTGTCTCATTCAGAGCCTGACACTTAGAGGCATTTCATGAATATTAGTGGAAGCAATGAAATACAAAAAAAGAAGCGAGTTCAAACCCACAGGGTATAGTCACCTTAGAAGCTTCTGGAAGAGAGAGCCCCTTGCCTGAATCAGAAGCGCCAGCTGCAGGGCGCGAGCATCTGCACTTTGAGGAGCTTCTGCTGAGAGGTGGGCAGAGGGCGCCCAGCCCCAGCCCAGCAGGTGGAAACCACTGCTCTAACAGCTGCCACCTCTTTACCCAGAGAAACACAGACGGCAAGCAGCATCTCCTTCCTTGTCCTTCTCCCCAGCAACTCGAGCCAGGCTGGAGACAAGACAGCCCCACTGCCTGGGAAAGTCAGGGTGTCCCACGGGGCTGAGGACAAGAATACAGGGCGCGTGAGGCTCGGTCTTGGGCCATCCCCGGCCACCCAGGCCTCTGCAGCTGGGCTTGGAGAGGGGGACGAGGGCTGGAGATCCTGATGGCCCGGGTCACAGACCGCCAGAGAAGCCAGCAGTTCTGCTTTGGGGGAGGGGCGAGAGGGGGTGCTGGGAAAGCAGGGGGGCGGGGAAAGAGCATTTTGCTGGCTTACTGTTCACTCATGCGCTTCGTTGTCCATCCCTATAGAGCCCACCTTGGTGCTGGACACTGCCGGATGCTGGGGACACAGCAGTGGCCCACACAGCCTTTCATCCAGTGCAGAAATCACTAACGAGTCCAGCCCGCCTGATCCCAGACACCATTCTGAATGCTCAGAATAGACACATCCACTCAACCCTTGCAACGACCTATCCGAGAGATGTGATTGTCATCAACTCCGTTTTCACAGGCAGGGGCGCTGGGGTGCAGAGAGGGTAAGCCAGCTTCAGGGAGGCCACACAGCGAAGGGTTTGAAGCCCGCTTATCTGGCTCTGGAGCCCACGGTCTCAGCCATTCACGACGTATGCTCCTGGGTCTGTGCGGTTCTTATCACTCCCCCGTGCTGCAGACGGAAAGCGTGAAGCTGCGAGCCTGGGGAATAAGCACCCCGCCGAGAGGTGAGGCCAGAACGGCCCCTGCAGGCTGGGCGCTGGTGCATCTGAACCCCATGTGCCGGGAGGATGGGCGTGCCCTCCACCATGCGGAGTCCTCTGGGGCCTCTGTCTCCTCCGGGGGACGGTGACCGTGCACCAGGCTTGTGAGACGATGTGAGAATAACAGAGGCGGGAGCGTCTGTGTCTCCACAGTGGAGTGGCCTCCACCGAAGGCCACTTGTCCTCAGAAACTGGCCTCAAGATGAATCAAATGCTGATTGGGGGGTGCTGGCGGAGGAAGCTGAATTCAACATGAAAGAAAGTCATAAAGGGGACTTTCCTGGTGGTCCAGTGGCTAAGACCCCGAGCTCCCAGTGAAGGAGGCCTGGGTTCGATCCCTGGTCCGGGAACTAGACCCCACGTGCTACAGATGAATATTCCACATGCTGCAGCGAGAAGATGCTGAGGGCTGCAACCACCAGTGCAGCCAAATAACCAAACATTAAAGGAAAAAAAAGTGAAGAAGAAAGTCACCAAGAAAAAGAGGAACCAACTTGATTCCGGACTCTGTAACCTGCCCACACGGCCAGGTGTGGTACAGCAGGTGGGAGTCAGAAGAGCCAGGTTCAAGACCCAGCCCCATCAGGATCACGCACACATGCTGTCACCTCAGGCGTGTCAGGCTCTCTGTGACCCCATGCACTGCAGCCCTCCAGGCTCCTCTATCCACAGGACTCTCCATGCAAGAATCCTGGAGTGGGTTGCCATGCCCTCCCCCAGGGGATCCTCCCTACACAGGGGTGAAACCCACGACAGTTACGTCTCCTACACTGGCAGGCAGGTTCTTCACCACCAGCGCCACCTGGGAAGCCCACCAGTAACAATGTCCGTCAACCTTATTGAGCCTCCATTTCCTTATCTGTAAAACTGCGAAAGTCTTAGGTAGGAAGCTGCATATTAAAAAGCACAGACATTACTTGGCCAACAAAGGTCCATCTAGTCAAGGCTATGGTTTTTCCAGTGGTCATGTATGGATGTGAGAGTTGGACTATAAAGAAAGCTGAGAGCCAAAGAATTGATGCTTCTGAAGTGTGGTGTTGGAGAAGACTGTTGAGAGTCCCTTGGACTGCAAGGAGATCCAACCAGTCCATCCTAAAGGAGATCAGTCCTGGGTGTTCAGTGGAAGGACTGATGCTGACGCTGAAACTTCAATACTCTGGCTACCTGATGCAAAGAGCTGATTCATTGGAAAAGACCCTGATGCTGGGAGGGATTGGGGGCAGGAAGAGAAGGGGATGACGGAGGATGAGATGGTTGGATGGCATCACCAACTCAATGGACATGGTTTGGGTGAACTCCAGGAGTTGGTGATGGACAGGGAGGCCTGGCGTGCTGTGATTCGTGGGGTCACAAAGAGTCGGACATGACTGAGCCTTTCACGACTGAAAGGCTGCCAAGAGAGACTTCCTGATGATTCTCCACCCCAGAATCTGACGACCCCACCTTGGGGGCAGTCTCCCTGCTGGGCTCCGCACCGGGTCTGGTTCCCCTCCAGCCTCTCCAGGAGGTGCGGGAGTGCCTGTTCCCTGGATGCCCACTGGGGACGGCAGGCATGGCCCAGCCCTGCACCTACCTACCCCTTTCACCACCTCTGAGGCCCCCACTCAGGCTGATAAGCAGCTGCAATCTGCAGGACAAAAGCCACCTTTGTTCCCACAAACTGGACCAGCAGGTTTACCTGGTCTGGTGAAGGAGGAAATAGTCCAACCTCCCCAGAGGGCATGCCCAGGGTGGCCTGAGAACTGGGGGCTGGGAGGAGGGTCTGGAGAGACAGGGAGGGTGTGCCCTCGAATGCTGGCAGACGGGTGGGCGTCCCCACCACTGCTGGATGGCAGGAGAGGTGGAAGGGCTTGTTGGCGGTACTGGACGCTGGGAGCAGGGCTGGGGAGGGGGTACGTGATTGTGAAATGCAGAAGCGTCCAGGGGAAGGGCCTGCCAGGGGGTCGGGAGGCCTGGCTTCTAGGCCAACCCCGCGGGGCCTTTCTGAGAACCCCACAGTCACTCTGCCAGCCTCAGCCACGTCTGCGCTACCGAGGCAGTACACAGGGCGCCCCAAATCTCAGTCCCCGGGAGGAATGCGGATCTGGGTCACATCTTCTGTAAACAGCCCAGCCCTATGCGAATCTGGGTGATGGTTTACATTCTTGCCTGCCAAGGGTAAGAGCAAGCGGGATCCAGAGAGAGCCTTTTCCTGCCTGATGGTGGGTTACTCACTCAGTCGCAGTGGACTCTGTGACCCCAGGGGCTGCAGTCCACCAGGCCCCGCATTCTCCAGGCAAGAATTCTGGAGTAGGTTGCCATTTCCTCCTCTAGGGGATCTTCCGGACCCAGGGATCGAACGCAGGTCACCTGCATGGCAGGCAGACCCTTTACCAGCCGAGCCACCAGGGAAGCCTTTTCCCCTCCTCGCTTAATATCCCAGTTTTCTCAGATTCTTGAGGGGGTCAAGGGTAAGCATCAGGCTGAGTGCTGGGCAGACTGTGGAGCTGGAAACACCTGATCACCCTCCAGCAGCGTTCCTGGTGGAGGTGAAAACCCAGGAGAGCAGCCTCCAGGGTCCACACCAGTCACACCCCATTGGGGCCCCCGGGTTATAGGCGCTTGAGCCCTTTGTCTAGAAATCAGCAGGCCAGACAAAGGGCTGCGAGCATCCATCCACCTCCTCCAGGGAGCGTGGCTCAGCCAAAGCTGCAGGACCCGACCCCCTGTCGGCCAGTCGGTCCGGCCTGCGGCCTGCGTGCTGCGGGTGCACGTTTTAATTTCAGTCTCGAGAATACAAAGCGGAGAGAGGAGTGGCAGGGTGGCGGGGAAGGAGGGGTTGGTGAGGGGAGAGCCCTCTGCAGACGCCGCGGGGAGAGGCAATGCTTCTTCGGGGGTTCTGAGCCAGCCCAGGGGTGCTCAGCAGAACCGCGTTCTTGTCTCTCCAGCGACCGAGGTCTCGCTGGAGATGGAGCCGCCTGCATCTGGAAAAGAGGGGCGACTCCCGCCCTCGGGGGCACAGCTCCCCCCTCTTTAGAAACCACCGCTTGTGTCTCTGAATAATTCACAGGGTCTTTTGTTCCCCCCAGACCCTTCTCTCCAGGGCACCTCTCCCACCCTGCCGGTCTTCCTCTTTTCCGGGGGGAAGTTGCTGGGAGAGGTCACGGGCAGAGAGGGGAGGGGCCGGGGCCGCTGGAAGACAGCAGGTCGATGGCAGAGGCAGACAAAGGGAATCGACATGCTCATTAAGTGGCCGCGGGGGTGAGGGGGTGGGGAGAGGCTGAGAGGCGAGGGCTGGGAGACGGAGAGCGCTGCGGAGGGGCCAACGCTGTTGGGGAGACGGCGGAGAAAACCAGCCACTTTCTATAGCCCTTTCCAAACTGAACTGCCTGGAACTCTGCCTTCCTGGGTCGCTCAGATTCCATCAGCCCTGCAGACGCTAAAGCAGAGATAGAAGCTGAGATGTAAGGCGATCTGGGCTTCCTTATCCTCTCATGGCAAGGAGGTCACTCGGCTTTTGCCTAGGGCACCAGAAATGAAGCGGTGGAGTCAGCTTAGATCTGACTTCAGCAACCACAGGCAGCAACTGTCTGCCTCGCTCAGACAGTTCATAGTAATAATAATAGCAGCCTGTGACCAAATTCTTATCACGTGCCCAGCATTATGGTGAAAAACCTGAAAGCCTCCTATAATCCCCATGGCCAATACTATAAGCAAGGAGCCATTCCTACCCCAATTTACAGATGGATAAACTAAAGACGGATGGTGCACAGCGTGCCCCGAGTTGCACAGCCAGAAACCTGGGTCCCAGCGCAGGTGCTGAAGCTTCTAGAGGGTGAGCTTCTCTTACCTCCACAGGAGCGTCCCTCTCCCACGGTGGCATGCACCAGGAACTCCTGCAAGGGGCCCCAGGAGGCTGCCTTACGCCAGCGTGGAGACAGGACCAGCAGCATCGCGCCGGGTCCCGTCCCTCTGCCAGACATTCCTGCAGGCCCAGAGGAGGTCATAGGAAAAGCCATGGCACCTGACCGGCATCTGACCATTTATAACTTGCCTTTGAATACAGTGAGGAGCTGGGCTTTAGCCAAAAGAGCACTGATCGGATGAGGGGACGAAGACCTGGGCCCCAGCCCCGACTCTGAAACACGTGGAGTGTGCAGCGCTCCCTGTGTCTGACACTTGGAGTGGGTCCCTGCTGGCGAGTGCATCTGGGCAGCTGTTAAGGAGTGCCCTCTCCTCACTGAGGGTTACACGTTGACTCGGGGTGGGGGGCAGGGCAAGCCTGCTACCCCAGTCCACACAGGCAGGAACGTGGAAGTGCAGAGAGTCTAGAGCTCGCCCAGAGGCAGAGGCAGGGGTATGCTGGGCCACCTCCCAGTCCTCAGCATCCCCTCGTCTTCTCTCTGCCCAGGGCCGAGCCCCCCGGTGCAGAGATCCTCCTCCTGGCAGCCCAATCTTCGCAAGCTGGTGTCCACCCTAACTCTAAGCCTTCCTGAATATCTGCGGCTAGGGCCGTCCGCCGAGTCAGGCTCCTATAGAGAAAGGCAAGACTGGCAGGCACGAGAGGCCAAATCTCACATGAAATCCGTGGCCAGCAGCCAAAGGCGGTGGGTACCACGTGGACCTGGGTCTCTCTGACTTTATGATCAGGAAGACTAAGAAGGTTGATGGAACACAGGAATAACAGAGCGGACAACAAGTGGTCACAGGAATGACTGACACCGAGCCCGGAAGTGTCTGGCATATGTAAGAGGGAGTGTGTGAAAGTGAAGTCGCTCAGTCGTGCCCGACTGTTCGAGACCCCATGAACTGCAGCCCACCAGGCTCCTCTGTCCATGGGCTTCTCCAGGCAAGAATACCGGAGTGGGTTGCCACACCCTCCTCCAGAGGGTCTTCCCAACCCAGGGATCAAACCTGAGGCTCCTGCAGGGCAGGCGGATTCTTCACCATCTGAGCCACCAGGGAAACCCCACGGTAAGCACTTACTAAACGTGGGCTGTTATTCCAGTCTGGAGTCCCTGGAGGCGAGGGAGTAACTCTCACGGGACACTTGCGTGTGCGGTGTGCGACTGCCAGGGAGGCAGCGTGGCACGGTCGGAAGGAGTCTGGGACTCAAACTTCAGGTTATCATCTCTGCTGATAACCAGATACGTACCGTGGAGCGAGTGATCCTCCCGGGTCTTCCAAGGTAAAATGGGACCAAAACCACGTGCTTTGCAGACTTGCAAGGATTAAGAAAAGCGATGAGGCCTGCAAACTAGGAGGTGAGGGAGCCCACCAATGGTGAGTGCTCCTCCTTGGCAGGCACAGTCCTCACTGCAATCCTGACACCACGGCCGGGTTTACAGATGAGCAAGTCAGGACTCTACAGTGTTAGGGAACGGCTCCTAGCACAGGGCTGCTGCTGCTGCCGCTGCTAGGTCGCTTCAGTCGTGTCCGACTCTGTGACCCCACGGACGGCAGCCCACCCGGCTCCCCTCTCCCTGGGATTCTCCAGGCAGGAATGCTGGAGTGGGTTGCCATTTCCTTCTCCAAACCATGCAGGCATGCTAAGTCATTTCCGTCGTGTCCCACTCTGTGCGACCCCATAGACGGCAGCCCAGCAGGCTCCTCCGTCCAAGGGATCCTCTAGGCAAGAGCACGACTGGGTTGCTATTTCTTGCTCCTAGTAAGAGGCAACGTCTCCTTCAGAATTCAGACCTGCCGGGACCCCAAAGACCAAAAGGCTCCCCTCCGCACCACACCACCACACCACTGCGGGCCTTCCCCCTGCCACCAGAGGGTCTGGAGAAGCCGAGGAGGAGCTTAAGCCAGAGCAGCCCCTGGGTCCTCTCTGACTCAGGCGATCCTCAGGTCTGAGGCCCGGGGCTCCGGAAGCGCTCAAGGGTGTCTCCGCAGAAGCACTTACCCAGAGGCGATCAGCACCCGGGACTGGGCGAGGGCCAGTCGCTGCAGGCTGGTCCGATTCAAGGTCGCCAGGGCCACACGGCCGGCCTTGCCGTTGGCCCCCGGGGGGCTGGCGGGGCAGCCCGCGGGGCCCGCCCCTGCCGCCGCGCTGGAGGCTTGTCTCCGGATCGCCTGCGACGACGGGGCCGGCTTCCCGGGGCCCTGGCCGGCGCCCGCGCTGTCCGGCGGCGTGGCCCCGGGGCCCTGGGGCGGCGGCCCCTTGACGGCCGCGGGCGGGGCGGCGCTCCTGCGGGCGGCTGGGGCCGGCGGCGCCGCGGCCTTGACGCTCCTCACCAGGACGCACTGCGGGCAGGAGCAGGGCGGCGCGCGCGGCCCCGCGGCGGCGGCGGCCCCGGGGGCGGCCGGCCAGGACGCGGCGCGGCCCGCGGCGCCCGTGACCAGCGGGTAGACCAGGTCCAGGCGGCGGCGCACGCGGCGCTGGCGCTGCGTCTGCCGGTTGATCTGGCCCATGGTGCCGAAGTCAATGACGTAGCCGAAGCCGATGGGGCTCAGGTCGATCCAGGGCCGCTGCTTCTCGAAGGCGTGCTGGATGCTGATGCCCACGTCCATGTCGTAGGGCGTCCAGGAGCCCCGGTCGTTCTCCCACTCCCACACCACGCCCTGCCCGGGCGCAGAGGCGGCGTCGTAGTAGCTGCGCCGGACGGGCCGGAGGGTCCCTGCCGGAGAGGGACGGAGGAGGCGGTCAGCGGCACCCAGGGCTGGAACCCACGGGTGCTGCCTTAGGAGGCTCGCGGTTAGCGAGTCTACCGTGGGGCCGGGCCTTTGGCTGCCTCGGCTTTGAAGGAGGCCCCTTCCTGCCGTTTCAAAGTCTGCCGTGAGGGAGGGTTCAGGGCTGCGGGCTGGGGTGGGGGGCAGGGTGGGAAGCTGATGAGCTGCAAGGAAGGATGTGGATGACGCTGCAGGGTACCCCAAAGAGCACTGGCTGGTTTGGAGTCCGAAGACCCTAAGTTAGATTGCAGCCACATTCGTTTGCTTAATATAACAGCCCACAACCTCCTTTTCTCCCCAGGAGAAATAACGATAACAGCTCCTTTGCAAAGTTTTTGCCGTAATTAAATGTTGCTCTCTCACTCAGCATGCATGTATTTGTGCCAAGTCCTGGGTTTCTCAAGCGCCCTGTCCTTTGCACTAAAGCATATCACCTTTGACACATAGTAGGTGCTCTTAAATAATCTCTCTTCTTCCGTGACTCTCTAAAGGCCTAAGCCCCCAAGGGCTAAGAGGAAAAGAACACAGGTCAGGGAACCCTAGAGAACGCAGGAAGGCTCTGTCCCCACCCAGGAAGCCCGCCCACGTGGTGATGGAGCTGGCATTCTGGAGTTTTATGGGTGCGGAAAAAAATAAAGATCAGGGTGGGAGAGCTCTCTCATATTTCCCAGCATTAAATCTTGTATCAACAACAGTAATAGCGATCCTAAGAACAACTTTCTATTTATCTAACATCTTTTATTCAAGAAGCTCAACCTTCCTAAAGATAGGGTTGTGGCTGTTTAGTTGCTGTTTAGTCAAAAGTTGTGTCTGACTCTTTGCAACCTCATGGACTGTAGCCCACCAGGCTCCTTTGTCCATGGGATTTTCCAGGCAAGAATACTGGAATGGGTTGCCATTTCCTTCTCCAGGAGATCTTCCCAACCCAAGGACTGAAACCGCGTCTCTTACATCTCCCGCACTGGCAGGCGGATTCTTTACGCGCTGACCCACCAGGAAAGCCAAAGGTGGCATGAAAGTGAAAGTGCTGCTTGCTCAGTCCTGTCTGACACTTTGCGACCGCATGGACTGTAGCCCACTAGGCTCCTCTGCACATGGAATTCTCCTGGCAAGAATACTGGAGTGGGTTGCCGTTGGCTTCTCCAGGGGATCTTCCCACCCCAGGGATTGAACCCGGGTTCCTGCATTGCAGGAGGATTTTTACCATCTGAGCCACACGGGTGGTCTCATTTGTAGTGCCCAATGAGACAAAGTGTAGAAATACACATCAAGAATTGGAATCCAGATGTGTGTGAGCAAAGATCATGTTCTTCAACCTCAGATAACTCTGCCTGCTTCCTGAATAATAAAAAGAGGTCCTGTAATTCTAAAACAAAAGATAGGATAGTCTCCATCTGGATTGTCTCAGGGTGGGTGGGTAGGGGGTGGCAAGGGCAGGGGAGAGATCCAGGTTATTGCAGGGGATCGGTTAGGGCAGAGATGAATCTTCAGGACTGGTGGGGAAAACTAAGCCTGTAACTTGCCTCTTTCTCCTCTACCTCCCGGAACCCTGAATGCAGACCCATGCCCAACCCAGGCTCATTTCATGGGCATTAAGTGAAGGCGGAGGACGCCTGGCTTGGGGCAGGAGGGGGAGACTGGGAGAGCTCCTAGGATGCTGGAATCTCTGCATCTGTCAGCTTAGGCTCCGTCAGAGCGGTGGGAAAAGGCTCCCCTCCGCTGGCCCCTGACCCATCCCCTCCTCCAAGCCAGAAGGAGATACCAAGACCGGGGACAGAATGCCATTCAAAGGGGGAAGAAAAGGAACAATGACTGTTGAGGCCTTTGCCAGGCCGTCACCCGCCCTCCCGCCCCGCCTCCAAGCCCCTTAATGACCCAGAGCATCAATATGCAGAGGCTGGAGGGAGAGACAGAACAAGCCCCTTATTCAGGCCCGGGAGCTCTGCTGGGGGACGCGGGGGGCGCGGGGGAGGAGGGAGAAGGGGCACCCAGGAGGCCCCCGTCCTTCCCCCGGTTCCCCCCTGAGGAGCCAGCTCGCTGGGGGACAAAGTCGCGGCCTTCGGATCCAACGGCGGAGCTTCCGGCCGCACCAGCCGCTTGGTCCAGCCTCGTTTCCCCACCTGTTTGCTCCCTCGCCAGTGCCTCCCCCACGCCTCCTAGTCACCAGGGCTGGCCTCTGGGGACGCCCTTCTTCGCCGTTTTCATCTGCTGAAATGTTCCTTACCGTTAGGCTCCTGTGCCATTTGTCACCCACTTCTGGACGTGCCCTCCCGGTCCGGGCACCACCCTCAGGGAGCCTGGGGAAGCACGGCGCCTTCCGTCTGCTGGGTACCAGCCTTTTTCACACACCGCCTCGCGCGGAGGCGGAGATGCTGCCGCAGAGCTCCCTGCCCTCCAGCGCCTAATGCAGCGCGGACGCCAGAGACGCGCAGCGGTGCGTGGAAGACGCACCTCTGGGGACGCTGGCATCTGATCACAAATGTTGCTGAGTGTGTATCAGCGGCTGTGAGGAAGGCCGATTCAGGTGCTCCTCAAGCGCCTGGAGTCTAAAACCAGGCAAGGAAGTTACGAGACACAGGCTGCCCGGAGAAGGCTGCCAGCAGGGCAGTGTTAACAGGAAACCACACGCCCTGGGAGCTCCAGTCCCGGGCACGACTTCCTCGAGGTCAAGACCGAGAGCCGCTCCAGCCGCCCCTCTGTGGCCTCCACACACCCTGGTACTCTCTGCTCACACTTCCGCCTCACCGGCCTCTGGCACCCTCTTAGGTGCCCATCCTTCAGATCTCAGTTCATTTTCTCAAGGAAACCTCTCTGGGCCATCCAACTGGCTCAAATTCCCGCTCCTCTCATTATTATTAACACCGATCTGGAGGTGTAGTCACACATTTCTTTGTGTGACTCATCTGATGAACATCACTCTAATCCATGGGACTCCCGGTCTCACAGAGTGGGTATCCAGGAGTTTGCTCACAGCTGCGGCCCCCATGCCGGGCATGTCCTAGGAGCTCTGTACTTATCCATGGAACACATGAGGTAATAAGCACTTGGAGAACATTTCAAGAGGTGGAGAGCATGACAAAGAGCCTAGGGCCCGGGGGAGAGGGGGAATCTCAGGAGGTGACAAGGCCAAAGCAGGGCAGCTCAGGAGAAGCAAGCTGCTGCAGTCGGGGAGGGGGTGTGGGTCCCAGGGAATGCCTGAATAAAAGGCTCGCCTGTCTGGCAGGTCTAGGGGAAAATATGGGCAGAGAGCAAGCTAAACCTGGAAGGGCATGTGAGAGGCAAGGCACAGATGGTCGGAAACGCTGGGCCCGGAGGGCTTTTATTTACAGGTCTCGAGGAACCACTGAGGCTCGTGACACAGAGAAGTGATGGCCCCGGTGTGTCCACGCTAACTCGCTTCAGTCGAGTCTGACTCTTTGCCACCCCACGGACCGTAGCCCACCAGGCTCCTCTGTCTGTGAGGTTCTCCAGGCAAGAATATTGGAGTGGGTTGCCATACCCTCCTCCAGGGGATCTTCCAGACCCAGGGATCGAACCTGCATCTCCTGTGTCTCCTGCATGGGTACGGGGGTTCTTTACCGCTGAGCCCCTGGGGAAGCACAGAGACACCAGAGCTGCTCTGTTTATTGAGTACTGGGGTGGGGGGCAGGGGGGGGGTGCGTGGGAAGTGGTGAAGGGATGGAGGTGGGAGAGGGTGCTGGGAGCAGAAATGAAAAGCAGGTGGCAGACCACAGATCCTACAGAGGGGCGCCGGGCAGGGCGTGAGCCTGAGTAGCTGAATGCTTTCTAAGTCATCCAGGGTCATCGGCTTCTGAGTCTCCTGGGGAAACAGATGAGTCACCGATGGTCAGCCTGGCCGGGGGCCGGGCCCAGAAACCTACACGTGAGCCCCTGCCGTGTTCATCGTGACTGCTCAACTTTCAAATCCCACATGTCCGTATAGATGAGACATCCAAACACAAAGCTGAAACGGGTCAAAGACTCGTTTCGATTATGGGCAGGCCATAAGATGGTGATGCCATTCACCAAGCAGAGAGGTGTCACAAGGAAGAGCTGGCTTTTGGAGGGAAAGATGCTGCGTTCAGTTCAGCCTTGGAGGGCAAGTTAAAACCAGGAGGTGGACCTCGGCACCAAAGGTGGGGGACAGGAGGGATGGTGGGGGTGCGTTCTCTGAAGATTTTCAGAGACTGCTCCATCAGGAACCGGTGGGTCCTGGACCTGTCTATAGAGCCTGAACAAGATGGTCGGAGAAAATCCACGGGGTCCCAAGGTGCAGTGACTGAAAGACAGGGATAAAGGATTACACAGACTAAGCAGGAAGAAAGAGAGAGAAATGAAAGGTTTCCCTGGCAACTCAGATGCTGACACCCCAAAACACCACCCAAGTTGTTGGCTCCTGGGAAATGAGAGACAACGCCTTCCAGGAATGACCCTAGGATCCCAGGGCATTTCATCCACATCTCTGTGGTTCTGTGCTCAGGATGTCCCAGGCTTCTTTGACCAGCAGCCTTCATCCGCACTCGAACGTTCCACGAAAGCGAAGACTTGGACGGTTTGCTGTTGCAATATCCCCTGGGCCTGGGACGGGGCCTGCGTGAAGCAAGCGGTCCGCAAGTGTTCCCCAGAGGAGGCAGGGCACGCGCACTTGACTGGGAACCTCAGCTCTGTTGTGCACTTGCTGTAAAACTCTGGGCAACTTCAACTTTTCCAAATTGCTTCCTTTACTATGAAACCAGAACAGCGGGTCCTTCATAAGAGGACCATGGAGGATGGAACCAGGTACTGCACACCAGGTGCCTGCTGCCGGCCCCACACCGCAGCACCCTGTGGTCATGACGCTCGCCCCCAGCACTCCTGTGCTCACACACGGCGGGGAATATCGCGGGAGAGTGGGCTTAAAAATCAGCTCCCTTGACTCATGCTCCATCTGACCTTTCTCACTGTGTTAAAGACATAAAAGAGACGGATGTCCCCTGGAAAACTGAGCTGGAAGGAATCCTCCCTCACACCCTGGTACTTCTCTCAGCATCTTCAGTGGCGCAGGCTCCAGATTCATCCGCCCACTGACCTGCATGATGGGAGGCAGGGAGCCAGAAGGAACCTTAAGGCTGCCCTTCATTCTACAGGTGAGAATGACGCTTAAGCAGTCAAGGGACTCAGTGGTAATGATCGGGTCCGCTGAAACATACAGGGGAACATGGGACAGTGATGTTGGAAGATACAGGCGGTGAAGGTCAGCCTGGTCAAGGCGAATGGTCAGGGGCAGAGAGGACCCAGCCAAGGCTTTGGGAAGCAGGCAAGACTCCTTCGCCTCCACCTCCCTGTCTCTTTCCTCCTTCTCCCTTCACCTCGAGGAAAAATGACACTGAATGCAAGTAAGCTAAGAGTCTGGGAGCAGAGGGGCCCAGCGCAAACAGAGGCGGGCGAGGTGTCTGCGACCCCCCAGCCATCTCCCTGGAGACAGACTGGATGAGGCTGGAGCTGGGGGACTGGAGACGCTGAGGACTTACTTGGCAGCAAGGCAGGCAACTTCTGAAAAAAACAAAGCTCCCGTGTCAGGAAACCTCCCCACAGAGCGCAGGCAACAACAACAGAAAAAAAAAAAAGAAAGAAAGAAAGAGAGGAATCGCCTCTGGGCAAGGGGCTTCCAGCTCCCCTTTGTTTATGGAGATGTTTCTGGTTCCCAGCTTCAAACTGTGGCTTGGGGATGGTGGGTGCTTTAATTAGACATCGCTAGGGCTTGGCCGAGGTTGCCCGGGAGCCAGTGGGTTCCAGTCCCTACCTTGTCACAGCTTCATGCATGAGCTATATGGAGAAGAACGGTGTGTCTGTTGGCGGAGAAGACAGAGGCGGGGGGCTGCAGACACCCCGAGATGCTGTTCTGCTTTGGCCAGCTCCCTGACAGACCCAGCACTCCCGGGAATCCAGCCCAGGGCCTTCTGCACCGGGTCTGGCACGGAGGATGGTCTGCTGCAGAGGATGGGTTGGCCAGCCGACCCTTAGCATGAGTGGGTGAAAGCAAAACAGTCTCTAAAAGGAAGAGAACAACCGGACAAGTCCCCCGAGGCAGTTAGACCAAGGCTCCAGGGCCAGCTCAGGCCTAACCTGTGGGGCGCCCCAGCCCCCAGGTCCCTGCCCACCCCCAGGCAGTGGTCAGCTGGTTCTCAGGAAGAGTGGTTAGACCTGGGGAGGAGGGTGTGTCCTTCCACTGGGTCTCCTCCAGACTTCACTTCTGTACCAAGGACCCGTACCAGGCCCACTACAGACATCCCTGAACACTGAGTAAGCTTTCCTCCTTTCCAAACGTGGGACCAGGCCTGGGACCTCTATGTTGCTAAGGTGTCCCTCCACCTGCAGCTGAGATTTAATCTGAAATAGGACAGCTCATAGGCCTCCTTGGTGGCTCAGCGGTAAGGAACCAGCCGGCCCATCCAGGAGACACAAGTTTGATCCCTGGGTCGGGAAGATCCCCTGGAGGAGGCCAAGGCAACCCACTCCAATATTCTCGCGTGGAAAATCCCGTGGACAGAGGAGCCTGGTGGACTACAGTCCATGGGTTGCCAAAGAGTCAGACACGACTTAGTGGCTCAACAATGACAGCTGAACAGCTAACACCTGTCCATGAATTCTGAGCAGGACTGAAGTTCCCTGTTGCTAGGTGTCTTGACTGTCAGCCTCACTCTGGACCCACTGACAGGGATAGACCTTTCCAACCGCTACCCTAAGTCCACAGTTAACTTCTCCCCATCTCCCCAGGCCGCACGATCCTCTGCCCCAGTCTCCCCACTTCCCTCTGCCCCAGTCTCCCCACTGTCCTCTGCCCCAGTCTCCCCACTTCCCTCTTTAGCCCCTCCTCCCCCAGTCTCTCTCAGCTCCACCTTCCCCCCTCTCTCACCAAGGCTGAAGCCCCCCCAGAGGCTAACACTTCTGGAATCATTTCCCCAGAGGGCTTCCCTCAATAGGCGAATGTCTGCAAAATCCTTGGCAGGGAGCTTGTTGGGAGTCGTGGCTACAGATGAAGACGGGGGGTGGAAAGACACCCCTTTCCCATGACCATCCTAATTAGCGCTCAGGCCGTGGGGGCTTTCCAAGGCGGGCGGACATGCCCTGCTCAGGCAGCTGCTGTCCGGCCCTCTGGGACTCTCCCGGCCCCTCTCCGGCCCCTCCGCCCCCACACCTGCCTTTCGGGGGGCTCCTCAGTCAGGGAGACCTGGGGAGCTGAAGTCCATGGGGTGGCAAAGAGTGGGACATGACTGAGCGGCTGAACTGAACCAAGCTCTCACCCCCATGGGGAAAGCCCAGCCAGAATTCCAGAAACTCCCCCCAGAAACACCGCCTCCCTGAAGAGGCTCTTCAGGGATAGATGCGTCCCAGACCAGCTGAGCCCGGCCGGGGGCCTCGCAGAGAGGCAGGTGTCCCCAGCTTCTCCACCCTCACGCCAAGGACCGGGCACCCTGATCGCCATCCTCACTGGGGCTGGGAAGCCGGGCTGGTAGTGGCCACAGCCGCAACTTACTTCTCACCAGTAGATGGGAGCTCAATGTGTCCCCCGTCGGGGCCTTTGTGCGAGGAAGCTGGGGACAGTTTCCTTGCAGGAATGCGCAGCCCCGGCCGCCTCCGCCCCCAGGGACAAACACGCTCGGCTTTCCCGCTGGCATTCCGGAGCGGCGGCCCTCCCCGTCCCCTGTCCATCTGCGCGGGCCTGTTGCTTCCACCCTCGGAGCGCCCGAACAGAGGCGCTCACCGCCCAGCGGCCGCCAGGGCGTGTCCGGCCCGGACAGCCCCCCAAGTCCATCGGTCTCTCCGGGGAGGCCTGTCCCTTCGCAGGCTCGACTACAGCGCCGGCCTCCCGCGAATCTCCACCCTCCCGCGCGCCCGGTGCCCACCCCCAGGACGCGGCTGGGGAGACCGCATGCCCCCAGGAATGGCCGAGGCGGCGAGGTGGGCAACCGAGGGAGCGGGTGGCAGGCCCCAGGGTGCCCGAGGCAACGAAGGCTCAGCCCACGTGATGCTGGCGAAGGCGGGCAGGTAGTCTTGCCCACTGGCCGGGATGCTGGCACGGCCCCTCGGTTCCTACAAGAGCGGACTTGGGGTACCGAGCGTTTAAAGAGAGGGGGACGTGAAGGGCTTTCTTAGGGGCGAGGGTAAAAGTCGGCCGGCCTAACCAGATCTGCACGGACGTTTATTGCAGCAGGTATGAGAGGATCGCGGGGCGGGGGCGCCCTCTGCTCGGTAGCCTGTGGGGGACCCGGAGGTCCGGAGGGGACCCCGGCGGGGGAGGGTGCGCGCGGGGCGGGGACGGCCGGCTCACCCGTGTCCTGGCGAAACTGGTTCATGGAGTGCAGGTCGATGATGTAGGGCGCGAGCCGGCGGTCCACCTGGCCCAGCACCACGCTGCCGCCGGCGCGCGGGCCGGCGCGCACCGCCGCCTCGATGTGGTGGCTCACGGCGGGGCTGTAGGGCCGCCAGCGCCCGTGCTCGTTCAGCCATTCCCAGACCACCACGGCCGAGGCCAGGAGCATGGCGCGCCCGGCCGCCCGCGGGCCCCGGCCGCGCACCCCGCGCCCCCGGCCGCCTCAGCCCCGGGCCGCGGGCCGCGCCGCCGCCGCGCGTCCGCTGGGGCCCCGAGATCCCGGCCGCCGGGCTCCGATCGCGCGCCCCGCGGGGTCGCGGGGCCTCACGCACACGGGCGCGCGGCCGGGGCTCCAGCCCTTGCACCGGGCGCCGGCGGGATCGGGCGGGCGGCGGCGCTCGGGGCGGCTGGCCGGGCCCTCCTCCCCGCCCCGCGGCCCCCGCCGCCCCCCCGCCCGCCCGCCGCGCGGGCCGAGAGCTCCCCCTCCCTGCGGCTTCGCGCCGCCGCCTCGGGAAGGAGCCGCCCCTCCCGAGCCCCGCGCCCGGGCAAACCGCGCCTGCGAGGGGCTCCGCGGTCCCGAGACGCGAAGGAGCGACACCCCCGCCCCCCACCAGGACTCGGCCCCGGGACCGCCGCTGTCAGCATCCTCGACTTGGCAGGCTCCCTCCTCAAAAGGGAATTTTTTCTTTCTTTCTTTTTTTTTTAAAGTGCAGTGTGATCTCTGTCCGCACCGCGAGCTCCGGGACCCGCAGCGCCTGGCACACTCACGGTCTGCACGCTATCGCCGCGGGGGCCGTATTCCCGCATCTTCGCCGGCATCCTGCGCTGTCCGTCAAGGACGCGGGGCCACGCCCCCGGGCCCAGCCGCGGCCCGGAGCCCCCCGCCCCCTGCTGGCCGTTCCTGCCTGGAGGACCCCGGGGACAGACGAGCCTGCGGCCTACGGTCCATAGGGCCACACAGTCGGGTACGACTGAGCGACTCAGCACTTACGAGCCTCTCTGCTGAGACCCCCTGCAAAGGCGTGCAGAGATTGGAGAGATGACGGATTAACCCTGTCGGTGTAGAGGGCAAATGTGGGTTTTCTGGCCTGCTTAGACTACCTTGGGCTTCCCTGGTGGCTCAGATGGTAAAAAATCCACCTGCAGTGTGGGAGCCCTGGGTTCATACTCTGGGTTGGAAAGATCCCCTGGTGGAGGGAAAGGCTACCCACTCCAGTTTTCTGGCCTGGAGAGTTCCATAGACTGTATAGTCCAGGGGGTCTCACAGAGTTAGACACGACTGAGTGATTTTCACTTTCACTTTAGACTACCTTACTGAAATAAAGGAGGCATGTGTTAAATGGATTTATTTTGCAGAATTTCTGTGACGCAAATAATGAGACGCGAGGGCTTCCCTGGTGGCTCAGATGGGAAAGAATCTGCCTGCAAAGCAGGACAACCGGGTTCAGTCCCTGGGTGGGGAAGATCCGCTGCAGGGGGGAATGGCAACCCACTCCAGTCTTCTTGCCTGGAGAATTCCGTGGATAGAGGAGCCCGGCGGGCCTCAGCCCATGGGGTTGCAGAGAATGGGACCCTTCTCAGGACAGACAAAAGTTAGACTTGGTTGTTGTGGTCATCAACAGTCAACGTGGAAAATAGTCTAAAATGGATATGTTCTGACTAAAAGATTAGATTGACATCAGGATTACCTATTAATCTTTCCAGAAAGCACAAAACTTGCTTTGCTAAAGCTGCAACCACATGAAACAGTGCATTCATATGATCAAGATCCAGGATAGGATCTGGAGAAACAAAAGTAGTTTCTGTAATTAAAACGGGGATTAAGAAACTTTCTGAAACAATCGTTTTCTGCCAAAACACCATATGATCTCCTTTGTTTTGGAAGATCTGTGTTCCCTCCACTCCTTGCTCTCCGTTGAATTGTATCTGCCCTTTCTTCCATCACTAGTACTTTCCAAATCTCTTCACCCCTCTTCCCTTACCTCCCTCTTCACTGAGTCCTAAACATGAAGTCAGCGAGAAATACCAAGCACGCTCTTTGTCGGGCTTCTGAAAGCACCAGACGTGACGCTGCCTCTGAGCTTTGTCCCTGCTGGCCCCCTTGCCCAGAAATCTCCCCAAGGCCACCCCCAGAGTCTCCAGTAAACTTCTTCCCCAGGATCAGTCTCCCAATCCAACTCAATCAACGTCTCTCATTAAAACAAATAATTTTAGAGTTTGAAGGACAAAAGGAAAAGGAGCTAAGGATACCACAATCCACCAAGAGTCACTATTCCCATTTTATAAATGACACAGTTTTGGGAATTTGAGCAGTTTGCCCCAGTTACATGTTTAACAGAGGGGAAACTGAGATTCAAAAATTCAGTGGACAAAAAGCCAAATCAAACCAAGAACAACAACAACAACAAAGACAAAATAAAACCCCATATTGTTCTGTGACACGTTATATGATGAGGAGATGGTGTGATGAGAGGCAAGACATATAGCAACATGAAACTGCCTCAGTGTGCAAGAAAGGGAGTGAGGCAGACAGGATAGAATGTTCTGGAAAGAAAAAGTAGAACTGAATGAAAATGAATATACACTTGTATCGAGCTATTTTTACTTTCAGTCATGAGACCAAGAGTATGAAGACCCTGGGAACTTTCCTATGGTCTGGGCAGGCAAAGATCCAGAAATTCACTAGAAAATATCAGTAACAATTTAAGGGGAGTTGGAAGTATCAGAGAAAAAAAAACAACACAGCACCTGACCAACTAAATGAGGAATTCCCAGGTAGAAAAAGCCGAAGCCTGGTACGAGAGGTACGTTCTGTGGGTGCTTAAATGGAGCCTGTATTCTGCCGTTGAGTGGAGTGTTCTACAAGTTTTCATTAAGTGCTGTTGGTTGGTGACTTTATTGAGCTCTTCTTCTCTGAGGCTGATTGTCCGTATAGTTGTTCTATACAGCTTTGAAAAAGGCGAACCGGAGTGCCTAACTGGAATTGCGACCTTGCCTGTTTTCCCTTCTTGTTCTCGCGGGTCTCGCGTCACACACACTGCCCCTTTGTCGCTTCTGCTTTTGCACACTCACGATTGCTTTCTTTTTTGATGGGCTGACCTTTTCAGCGTTACGTAGTAGTAGTTAGTGGTAATTTTCTTTGATCTGAAGTCAACTTTGTCTAGTATTAAGATAGGCACTAATGTTTTCCTTTTATCGGTGTCTTCATTATGCATATATTTTCCCCATTCTTTCTCTTCAGTCTGCCTCTAAAGCTATATCTGAACTGAGTTTTTAAAGACAGTTTGTAACTAGGCTATGTTTTAATCTACTCTGGCAATCTCTGCCCTTTAACTGATACACTTAAACCATTTACATTCACTGTAGCTATTAATATGTTAGAGGTTAAAGAAAGAGAGAGATAGAAGGGAAAAGAATGAATAGGCAAGCCACGAACTGAGATGAAAGGTTTGTGTGTCGGGCAGATGTGGGGAAAGCAAACATCCTCGCCTTGTGTCTGATCTTGGCAGGAAAGCATCCGGTTTCTCACCATGAAGTATGATATTGGCTATAGGACTTTTGTAGATGCTCTTTATCAACTTGAGAAAATTGCCCTCTATGTCTAGTTGGCTGACAGTTTTTACAAATGGGTGTTGGGTTTTGTCAAATGGTTTTTACTGCATCTGCTGTTACGATCATATGGCTTTCCCTCGTTAGTCAGCTCATGGGATGAATCACATGAACAAGGCTTTCGATGCTGAACCAGCTGTGCATGCCTAGACTAAACCGCATTCATTTGCTGGTTTTTGTCTGTATTCCTTCACTGTAATAAAACATGGCGTGAGCATAATGGTTTTTTGAGCTCTACTAATCTTTTAGCAAATTATTGAACTGAAAGGTGGTCTTTGGAAACTTTTGAACTTATACATTATAACAGTCTTGCCCAACGGGAAGCTAAGAAGCTAAAAATGGTCAATCAGAGATGCCTCACATTTACCATTTACCAAATAACATATTCATCAGTTCAGCTTGCAACCCCATCACCATCTCCCAGAGTTCACTCAAACTCATGTCCATTGAGTCGATGATGCCATCCAACCATCTCATCCTCTGTCGTCCCCTTCTCCTCCTGCCCTCAATCTTTCCCAGCATCAGGGTCTTTTCCAGTGAGGCAGCTCTTCGCATCAGGTGGCCAAACATCCGTCCTTCCAATGAACACCCAAGACTGATCTCCTTTAAGATGGACTGGTTGGATCTCCTTGTAGTCCAAGGGACTCTCAAGAGTCTTCCCCAATGCCACAGTTTAAAAGCTTCAGTTCTTTGGTGCTCAGCCTTCTTTACGATCCAACTCTCACCTCCCTACATGACTACTGGAAAAACCAAAGCTTTGATCGGAGGGACCTTGGTTGGCAAGGTAACGTCTCTGCTTTTTCACAGGTTCCAGGAGTGCAGCCACGGATGTCTCTGCAGGAATGCCCCCCACGGTGCCCATGCCACTCACTTGTGATGTTTTCTCTCGCTCACACTCAGCTCTGGGTACACCACTTCCGAATTACAAGAGGGAGTTTTTGGCCACACCTGAATTATGACTTGGCAAACCTGACAGAACTCACCACACAACGGGCCGTTCTGAACGAATCGTCACAAGACGTCTCACGGTCAGGTGCTCCATTTAAGCCAGGGTCCACTAGAACACCAGAAGGTGTTATTCTGAAAACTTACACCTTCCACTGAAAATGGCGTGGCCTTGCTGCAGAGCCACAGGGGTCTGCATTGTGACTCTCCCACATGTGCTGTGAACTCCACATGGAATCTTCTTCTATATCTGATCCTTCTAATACCACAGGGTCAGCTCGGCTGGATGATCCGAGTAGCAGCGCTGTTTTCACCACAGACTGCATCTTCTGCAAAACCTGTCCCTAATCTAAGTTCCACTCAAAGCTGGAAGCTTATTTTGTCACCGTATAAATGGGCAGAAGCAGTATACCCAGCTGCAAAATATGCTACCCCCAGGAACCAGAGGCACTGTGGCCTCCTCCTGTACAGTGGGATATAACATTGCTTAAAGAGGAGACATCCTGGTGTGCCCCTGATTTAGCAGGTTCTTCATAGAATTACCTCCCAGCATCTGAAATGCATGTGAGCCAGGGCCTCTTAAGTGGTGACTACTTCAGCTCCTCTGGCTCGATTAGCATGATACCATTGATCAGTTCAGTTCAGTTCAGTTCAGCCGCTCAGTCATGTCCGACTCTTTGTGACCCCACGGATCGCAGCACACCAGGCCTCCCTGTCCATCACCAACTCCCGGAGTTCACTCAAACTCATGCCCATTGAGTCGGTGATGCCATCCAGCCATCTCATGCTCTGTCGTCCCCTTCTCCTCCTGCCCCTAATCCCTCCCAGCGTCAGGGTCTTTACTAATCATCATCGATAGAGCTGACTAATATGATGGTCTGTGGGAATTACACATCACCCACACTCTCTCACTAACAAAAGGAAAATGTGTTAATACAGTTTCTTGGGGCAAAACTAAATAATATATGCTGTTGTCTCTTTGTGCGAGTTCAAAAGTTTCTGATCCCCTTTTCTAATAGTGAAAGGGGGGGGGGAAACACCACACTCATCCAATCAGTGACCACAACCATATACCTGAGACCACGCTCATTTCTTTTGCAAAGATGCTGCATCTGGCATAGAAGCTACAGCTGGACCTGCCACTTGGCTGACTTGTAGGAAAGAGACTTTCATTCTTCAGGACTTGCTAGGTTTCTGCAGGGGACAGATTGACAAGTCAAAGGCCTGTGTGACAGAGGCCGCTCTTTTTGTGCTCTTCAGGGCCTTAAAGCTTGCACTAGTTTCCCGGCTCCCCTCCCACTCCAGTGGGGGTAGGTAAGTCAGCAAAAAGTTTCCTCAAAGACTTACGGTGCTGATGAGATAAACACTGGGGCTCAGAGTTTGACACGGGAAGGACATTAATAAGCATCCCAGGCTCTTGGCTGGACCCCCAGAAGGTTAAACTCTAGAGTGGAGTGGATCAGAGGTAGGCAAAGCCTTAATATTCTGTGACTCCATTTCAGGTCAGTTTCATCTCTCACAAGATGAAGATGATTTGATTTCACACTATCAGAAGACAGAGTGACCTTTCCCTGGAGGGCAAAAACAAAACAAAACAGAAAAACATCCTGATGGGGGATGAAGTGGGGGAGAAGTTTTCTCCCAGAAAGGCAAGTGCCACTTTTTCACGTTAAATCCAAAGTGATGCCTGTGCGGGGGGCTGACGGAGCTCCTGAATACACCGTTTGCGTTTGACTGCTAGTGTCTTTGGATCCTTCCGCTGACAGTCCGTGACTCAGAGTTGGACAGCTCCGCAAAGGAGACAGCAGATGGAACTTCCCCTGGCCAGTTTCAACACCTGGCTGCAAGAGGACCAAGGCCTCGGTTTGGAAGGTGTGCGTTTTGCGGCTCCGTCCAGCAGGTGGCGATGTGGTACCGGGAAACTGCGCATGCAGGCCAGCTTCCAGTGTTTTTAAGCTAAACTGGGAACTCCCGTTCTCCTTTAGGGATTCTGGATTAATTTTTGCTGGAATATCCAGACAGGACAGGGAAATGGTTTGGAGACAGTCTACATGTCTCACGTGAAGTAGTTACTGAGAAATCTGTCTGGTGTTTATGAGATGGGAGTTCAGGTGTGCAAGGCACCCATTCCACAGCAGTTCACAGGCGGCGCTAGCGGTAAATAATCCGACTGCCAACGCAAGAGAGGCAAGAGATGCAGGTTCGATCCCTGGGTCGGGAAGATCCCAGAGGAGGAAACGGCAGCCTACTCCAGTATCCTTACCTGGAGAATCCCATGGACAGAGAGCTTGGAGGGCTGCAGTCCATGGGGTCGCAAAGAGTCGGACACGACTGAACGCACACACGTACAGACACAACAGACAAAAGTATACTGAGTCCATCCGAAGAGCCTCCTCCAGGAGCTCACAGTTCCTTCCCCACCTCACATCTTACCGGAGCCCCACTGAGCGGATTAGGTGTCTTTCCTCCTACAGAATCACAGTGCAAACCAGGGGGCACAATTAAAGCTGCCCAGGGATGTTCGGGGCGGCAGGGGAAAGCTGGTGGGGGCCAAAGCACTGGCGCCTCAGCGTCAGTCCCTCCAGTGGACGTTCAGGGCTGATCTCCTTTCGGAATGACTGGTTGATCTCCTTGCAGACCAAGGCGCTCTCAAGAATCTTCTCCAACACCACGGTTCAGAAACATCAATTCTCTGGCACTCAGCCTTCTTTATGGTCGAACTCTCACATCCACACGCAACTACTGGAAAAACCATAGCTTTGACTATGGGGACCTTTGTCAGCAAAGTGATGGCTCTGCTTTTTCATACACTGTCTAGGTGGGTCATTGGAGAAGGAAATGGCAACCCACTCCAGTGTTCTTACCTGGAGAATCCCAGGGACGGAGGAGCCTGTTGGGCTGCTGTCTATGGGGTTGCACAGAGTCAGACACGACTGAAGTGACTTAGCAGCAGCAGGTTGGTCATGGCTTTCAATTCAAGGAGCAAACGTCTTTTAGTGTCACGGCTGCAGTCACTGTCTGCAGTGATTTTGGAGCCCAGGAAAGTAAAAGCTGCCACTACTTCCACCGTCCCCCTTCTGTTTGTCGTGAGCTGATGGGAAAGTCTGGCTTGGGCGGAAAAGAGAGGACAGTGGACGCAAGAGAGAGAGAAGCTAAGTGTCGGTCTCTTCCTCCGTTAGCCCCTTTCTGCAGGATTATTGGAGAAGGCAATGGCACCCCACTCCAGTACTCTTGCCTGGAGAATCCCAGGGACGGGGGAGGCTGGTGGGCTGCCATCTATGGGGTCGCACAGAGTCGGACACGACTGAAGTGGCTCAGCAGCAGCAGCAGCAGCAGGGTTATCGCCCACGTGCCACTGTTGGTTCCTCTCTCGTGCACCTCTCAGCGTCTCGTGAAAACCAGGTTCAGGGACTTCCTTCTGACTCCACACATGTGCCTTCATGCCACCCCTCAGTCCTTGGTGCTTCTGACTGCCTGCACCTGGGCCAGAATCTTTTCCCCTCTCAGGGCAAGAAAGGGACTTGGGTGCCTGGAAGTTTAACTCCTCCCCTCCCTGAAATCCCCAGTACATTCACACAAGGGGGTATGGGCTTTGGTCCCCTGGGGGGGACAAAGAAGTCTCAGCTCCATCTCTAAGTCTCCCCAAAGGCATCTGAGGTTGATGGAGACAGGCAGGGAGAGACCAGGAGTGACAGCATGCATTTATTTCTGTCTCTGTGTGGCTGGCGGGTAGTTTGGGTTCAAGCAAAAGACCTCCTGATTTAGTTCACTCAAAGGCAGACAGCAAACTGTAAGGTTTAAAGGAAGGCACTGTCGATTTCAGCTCTGCGGACTCCTGCACTCAGAAGTCAGAGCCACGTGGCTTTTCTGCCGGCCACGAGGCTTGCTGCCCCACTGTTGTGAAGACCTTGCTTCCTGCTCCTGTCTCGATGCTTAGTCACTCAGCCATGCCAGTCAGGCCTGGCTCTCTGTGACTCCCTAGGCTGCAGTCCGCTGGGCGCCTCTGTCCTGGGGATTTCCCAGGCGATACAGCAGTGGGCTGTCATTTTCTCCCCCAGGGGGTCTTCCTGACTCGGGGAACAAGCCCTCGTCTCCTGTGCCTCCTGCATCACAGGCAGAGTCTTTCCTGCTGAGCCTCGTCGGAAACGTTCCTGCCTGGAGGAGAGAGAACAGCCTGAGTAACAACTAGGAACCATGGGGATGACTTGTTTGAATCCTTCCTCTTGCCATCCAGGCTGTTAACAAGAGGGCCTGCGGCAGGAAGGAGAAAGGAACACTTAATACCTGCTCCTCTTTCCCTGTCTCGATCCACTTTGGAGAAAAAGTAACTCTCACATGGCGGTTTTCAGAACACCTGAGAGGCATTCCAAGGTTTAAGAATGCGCCAATTCCTTCTGCACCGTATACCAGCCTTTCTCTGCCGGGATGAGTTTTCACTGCCTTTCTGACAACCTCAGAGTGCTGAGGGCCTCCCATAGGCTCTCCCATCACTACAGGCAGCCTGTGTTTCCTTCCCTTGTTTTGCTTGCTGTTTACATCCAGGATAACATAAATTGTCTCTTCTGGGGTCCTTCAGCCTGGGTGTTGTCTATATTCTCTGAACTTGTCTTGGAGCCCATCTCCATTTGAGAAGTATTGGGATTATCCTGCTGGTTTTCACTGACCTAAACAGAAAAGTTAAATACTTTAAAATTATGAACGCAGCAACAGTCTTTTCTATTCCTCTTTGCTGCATACCATTCACAAAGTTTTTCATGGAAATGAAGAGTGAATATAGAAAAGGCCAGTGAATATAATTAAATCAGAATTTGAGTTGGGATCCACATGTAAGCCGAGTTTCCTATCTTATCGGTTAGATAAGTTCTTAACACCACTACACTGCTGCAGTGTTTTCGGAGAAATATGAGGAAAGAAGCAACGTTTTCCCCAAGTGCATCAAAAACAGAGAGACTTAAATCTGCCAGCTCTCTTAGAGTGTTCATTACTGCGGGTCTTGGTTATAATTTTCAACTTCAAAATTTTTACTTTTTTTCGAGCATGGTGATGGTTTGTACCAAAAAATTCTCAGTCTTCTTGTCGGAAAATTCAAGGAGCACTGTAGACTCAGAAAAAAAGATGATTCAGCTCAGTTCAGTTCAGTCGCTCAGTCTTGTCCAACTCTTTGCGACCCCATGAATCTCAGCACGCCAGGCCTCCCTGTCCATCACCAACTCCCGGAGTTCACTCAGACTCACATCCATCGAGTCAGTGATGCCATCCAGCCATCTCATCCTCTGTCAGCCCCTTCTCCTCCTGCCCCCAAGCCCTCCCAGCATCAGAGTCTTTTCCAACGAGTCAACTCTTCGCATGAGGTGGCCAAAGTACTGGAGCTTCAGCTTCACCATCAGTCCTTCCAAAGAAATCCCAGGGCTTATCTCCTTCAGAATGGACTGGTTGGATCTCCTTGCAGTCCAAGGGACTCTCAAGAGTCTTCTCCAACACCACAGTTCAAAAGCATCAACTCTTTGGCTCTCAGCCTTCTTCACAGTCCAACTCTCACATCCATACATGACCACAGGAAAGACCATAGCCTTGACTAGACGGACGTTAGTCAGCAAAGTAATATCTCTGCTTTTGAATATATTATCTAGCTTGGTCATAACTTTTCTTCCAAGGAGTAAGCGTCTTTTAATTTCATGGCTGCAGTCACCATCTGCAATGATTTTGGAGCCCCCCAAAATAAAGTCTGACACTGTTTCTACTGTTTCCCCATCTACTTCCCATGAAGTGATGGGACCAGATGCCATGATCTTCGTTTTCTGAATGTTGAGCTTTAAGCCAACTTTTTTGCTCTCCTCTTTCACTTTTATCAAGAGGCTTTTGAGTTCCTCTTCACTTTCTGCCATAAAGGTGGTGTCATCTGCATATCTGAGGTTATTGATATTTCTCCCAGCAATCTTGATTCCAGCTTGTGTTTCTTCCAGTCCAGTGTTTCTCACGATGTACTCTGCATAGAAGTTAAATAAGCAGGGTGACAATATACAGCCTTGATGTACTCCTTTTCCTATTTGGAACCAGTCTGTTGTTCCATGTCCAGTTCTAACTATTGCTTCCTGACCTGCATACAGATTTCTCAAGAGGCAGGTCAGGTGGTCTGGTATTACCATCTCTTTCAGAATTTTCCATAGTTGATTGTGATCCACACAGTCAAAGGCTTTGGCTTAGTCAATCAAGCAGAAATAGATGGTTTTCTGGAACTCTCTTGTTTTTTCCATGATCCAGCAGATGTTGGCAATATGATCTCTGGTTCCTCTGCCCTTTCTAAAACCAGCTTGAACATCAGGGAGTTCACAGTTCACGTATTGCTGAAGTCTGGCTTGGAGAATTTTGAGCATTACTTTACTAGCATGTGAGATGAGTGCAACTGTGTGGTAGTTTGAGCATTCTTTGGCATTGCCTTTCTTTGGAATTGGAATGAAAACTGACCTTTTCCAGTCCTGTGGCCACTGCTGAGTTTTCCAAACTTGCTGGCATATTGAGTGCAGCACTTTCACAGCATCATCTTTCAGGATTTGAAACAGCTCAACTGGAATTCCATCACCTCCACTAGCTTTGTTCATAGTGATGCTTTCTAAGGCCCACTTGACTTCACATTCCAAGATGTCTGGCTCTAGATGAATGATCACATTATCATGATTATCTGGGCCGTGATCTTTTTTGTACAGTTCTTCTGTGTATTCTTGCCACCTCTTCTTAACATCTTCTGCTTCTGTTAGGTCCAAACCATTTCTGTCCTTTATCGAGCACGTCTTTGCATGAAATGTTCCCTTGTTATCTCTAATTTTCTTGAAGAGATCTCTGGTCTTTCCCATTCTGTTGTTTTCCTCTATTTCTTTGCATTGATCACTTAAGAAGGCTTTCTTGTCTCTTCTTGCTATTCTTTGGAACTCTGCATTCAGATGCTTATATCTTTCCTTTTCCCCTTTGCCTTTTTCACTTCTCTTCTTTTCACAGCTATTTGTAAGACCTCCCCAGACAGCCATTTTGCTTTTTTGCATTTGTTTTCCATGGGGATGGTCTTGATCCCAGTCTCCTTTACAGTGTCATGAACCTTATTCCATAGTTCATCAGGCACTCTGTATATCAGATCTAGACCCTTAAATCTGTTACTCACTTCCACTGTATAATCATAAGGGATTTGATTTAGGTCATACCTGAATGGTCTAGCAGTTTTCCCTACTTTCTTCAATTTAAGTCTGAATTTGGCAATAAGGAGTTCATGATCTGTGCCACAGTCAGCTCCTGGTCTTGCTTTTGTTGACTGTATAGAGCTTCTCCGTCTTTGGCTGCAAAGAATATAATCAATCTGATTTTGGTGTTGACCATCTGGTGATGTCCATGTGCAAAGTCTTCTCTTGTGTTGTTGACAGAATGTGGTCCACTGGAGAAGGGAATGGCAAGCCACTTCAGTATTCTTGCCTTGAGAACCCCATGAACAGTAGGAAAAGGCAAAATGATAGGATACCAAAAGAGGAACTCCCCAGGTCATTAGGTGCCCAATATGCTACTGGAGATCAGTGGAGAAACAACTCCAGAAAGAATGAAGGGATGGAGCCCAAGCAAAAACAATACCCAGCTGTGGATGTGACTGGTGATAGAAGCAAGGTCCGATGCTGTAAAGAGCAATATTGCATAGGAACCTGGAATGTCAGGTCCATGAATCAAGGCAAATTGGAAGTGGTCAAACAAGAGATGGCAAGAGTGAACGTCGACATTCTAGGAATCAGTGAACTAAAATGGACTGGAACGGGTGAATTTAACTTAGAAAACCATTACATCTACTACTGCAGGCAGGAATCCCTCAGAAGAAATGGAGTAGCCATCATGGTCAACAAAAAGAGTCCAAAATGCAGTACTTGGATGCAATCTCAGAAACGACAGAATGATCTCTGTTCGTCTCCAAGGCAAACCATTCAATATCATAGTTATCCAAGTCTATGCCCCAACCAGTAATGCTGAAGAAGGTGAAGTTGAACGGTTTTATGAAGAGCTACAAGATCTTTTAGAACTAACACCCAAAAAAGATGTCCTTTTCATTATAGGGGACTGGAATGCAAAAGTAGGAAGTCAAGAAACACCTGGAGTAACAGGCAAATTTGGCCTTGGAATGTGGAATGAAGCAGGGCAAAGACTAATCGAGTTTTGCTAAGAAAATGCGCTGGTCATAGCAAAAGAGATGATGATCTGACATAATAACAGAGTCCAGTTAGTAGGGAGAGCCATGACTTAACTTCTGTAAACTTAAGGCCAAGTCTTCATTCCACTTCTGCCTTAGGCAACAACTCACTTTTCCTCACTTCTCATGAACAAATTGAGGAAAGTAAAATTCTCTCTTCTTGCCAACAAGGTTATGGTAAGAACAAACATCTGAAAAATTGCTTTACAAACTGTGAAGCACTGTGCAAATACAGAGTATGCTTGTTACTGAACAGATCAGCCATGTTAGTCCAGCTAAAACAAGAAGAAGAAAATGGATGAGGCAGATTTTAAGTTATTTACTGTTTCCTACGTACCATGAAGTCATTTATCGGCAAGAAGGTCTATGAAGCCCAGTTTCAAGGATGGCTAAGTCTATGCTGGCATATTCCACCAATAGCGTTTATAAACGTACCTTAGAAACGTACTGTCAGTATAGCTCTTAATCTTTCCAACTGAGTCCTTCTGTGATGGGCTGCTCAGAGCTCATGATGGCTTGAAGATGAACACGCAATTCAGCTGAAATATGTTTCAGAAAGCATCAAGTTACAGCAGTATCTTCATGGCTATCATTAATTGTATAGAGACTAAGATTAACAGGGACCCCCTGACGCACCTGTCCCTTCAGCTCCACCCTCACTTTCCTTACAAAGATCATGGCATCCGGTCCCATCACTTCATGGGAAATAGATGGAGAAACAGTGGAAACAGTGTCAGACTATTTTTTTGGGCTCCAAAATCACTGCAGATGGTGACTGCAACCATGAAATTAAAAGACGCTTACTCCTTGGAAGAAAAGTTATGACCAACCTAGATAGCATATTAAAAAGCAGAGACATTACTTTGCCAACAAAGGTCCATCTAGCCAAGGCTATGGTTTTTCCAGTGGTCATGTATGGATGTGAGAGCTGGACTGTGAAGAAGGCTGAGCGCCGAAGAATTGATGCTTTTGAAGTGTGGTGTTGGAGAAGACTCTTGAGATTCTCTTGGACTGCAAGGAGATCCAACCAGTCCATTCTGAAGGAGATCAGCCCTGGGGTGCTTTGGAAGGACTGATGGTGAAGCTGAAGCTCCAGTACTTTGGCCACCTCATGTGAAGAGTTGACTCGTTGGAAAAGACTCTGATGCTGGAAGGGATTGGGGGCAGGAGGAGAAGAGGATGACCGAGGATGAGATGGCTGGATGGGATCACTGACTCAATGGATGTGAGTCTGAGTGAACCCCGGGAGTTGGTGATGGACAGCGAGGCCTGGAGTGCTGTGATTCATGGGGTCGCAAAGAGTTGGACACGACTGAGCGACTGAACTGAACAATAAAACCTTTTTATAGAGCAGCACACCAAAGACTTCATAAAAATTATCTCCAATTGCCAGTGCGATTATACCACATAGGTATACCTTCATTTTGCAGGCGCAGAAAGTATAACTTAGATGACTTGCCCAAGGCCAGACCTATAAAGCAGAGATGGAATTCAGATGCCAGGATAAACACCTTACAGATGGATTTTCTCTTGGAGAATTGAAAAGTGTGTTCTAGATACACCTATGTTAAAATTCAGCCTCTATTTAAGACGGAGACAACAAGGAGATGATATCGTTATAGGAGGACAGATAGGAAGAGAACTCTGTTGTGCCATGAAGACAAAACAAACTTAAAGTGAGAGTCTGCCTGAGAAGATAGTGCGAAACTTTAGCTGCAGCTTGGCTCAGACGGTAAAGTGTCTGTCTACAATGCGGGAGACCCGGGTTCAATCCCTGGGAAGAGCCCCTGGAGAAGGAAATGGCAAGCCACTCCAGTACTATTGCCTGGAAAATCCCATGGACAGAGGAGCCTGGTAGGGTACAGTCCATGGGGTCGCAAAGAGGCAGACACGACTGAGCGACTTCACTTTCACTTTCACTCTCTTTAGTTTTTAAAGAGGTGCTTCCCCATGTGTCACAAACCTGGCACAGGGCAAGCCCTCAGCAAAGAAACATTCACAAAGGCATGGTCAGTGAGTGAATGAGGTGGTCTGGGAGCTCTGCCCTGTTTTAGAACTGCTTTTCATAGACTACGTCATGTAATTTTTACAGCCCTCTGAGATACACTAATCCTATGTCACTGATAAAGACTTTGAAAACCCAGACAGGTCAAACTATTTACTGGAGATCACAAAGCCCCAGAAAGTATATTTCTCATAACATTTGATTATGAACATATTCAAACAGAGAAACAAAACAATGCTGCTGCTGCTGCTGAGTCGCTTCAGTCGCGTCCGACTCTGTGCGACCCCAGAGACAGCAGCCCACCAGGCTCCTCTGTCCCTGGGATTCTCCAGGCAAGAACACTGGAGAGGGGTGCTATTTCCTTCTCCAATCCGTGAAAGTGAAGTCGCTCAGTTGTGTCCAACTCTTAGCGACCCCATGGACTGCGCCTACCAGGCTCCTCCATCCATGGGATTTTCCAGGCAAGAGCACTGGAGTGGGCGCCATCGCCTTCTCCAAACGGTACACTGAGCCTCTGTATGCTCTCCACATAGGGTGATGTGCCCTTTTTGTTTGCTTGTTTACATCACTCTTGTGTTTCACTACATTAATTTACAGTTAGAAACATCATGACGTGTTCATCCTAATCGCCACTTTCCCTCTTTAAAAATTTTGGACTTTTTCTTATATCATCACAAAACTCATTTACTCAGACCAAGATGCAATTGAAGGATACAGAAGCTGTCTTTAATTTTTGAGTCTGCTCTGTTCTAGGAAACAACAACATTGATTTATTGAAGAAAACAGAGACTTGGAGAGTGCTCACTTCCTGGTTGGCTTCTTCAGCTTAGCGCTTAGTTCAGCTTCTAGCTCCTGCATTTCTGGTCAAGAAGTTACCTACAGACCGTGCTGATTCTACTCACTGTTTCACAGCAGAGCCTGGGCGCTGGCTTCATCGTTTCCTGGGCCTGTGCTTGCCAACAAACTCCCTTCAGCCTCTCTGAGCCTCAGTTCACTGTTGGCAAGGTGAGCGATGGTTCTCAGACTGCCTTTCTGCCCCGGCTTCCCCTCCGTCCTCTGTGCCCCCTTCCCCCTCCTCTCCCTCCCTCCCTCCCTCCCCCCTCCTCTCCCTCCCTCCCTCCCTCCCCCTCTCCCTCCCTCCCTCCCCCTCTCCCTCCCTCCCCCTCTCCCTCCCTCCCCCCTCCTCTCCCTCCCTCCCTCCCTCTCCCTCCCTCCCCCTCTCCCTCCCTCCCTCCCCCTCTCCCTCCCTCCCCCTCTCCCTCCCTCCCCCCTCCTCTCCCTCCCTCCCTCCCTCTCCCTCCCTCCCCCTCTCCCTCCCTCCCCCTCTCCCTCCCTCCCCCCTCCTCTCCCTCCCTCCCCCTCTCCCTCCCCCCTCCTCTCCCTCCCTCCCCCCTCCCCCCTGCTTCCCTTTTCTCCTCCCCTCCCCCAGGCCCCTCCGCACTCTTCTCTGGCCGGGACCCCCCAGAGCCTGGCCGTGGCCTTATCCAGGGGCAGGACTCAGAGAGTGCAGACCCCGGACTTCCTCCAGGCCCGCAGGCCAGCTCCCACCCGCAAACTGCGTGATGGACGCAGCCACTGAGATAACAGCCCGTACCTTCTGGGCTCCCCACACGACCCGTCTGCCCCAGCTCGGCCCAGCCCCTTCCTACCGGCCCCGGGCCGGGGCCCTGCCTGGCCGCCCAGGGCTCGGCCCGCTCGCTGAGCCCCTCGCCCAGGGCTAGGGTGCCGCGCCCAGGTGTCTGCTCCCTTGGGAAGCGCAGTCCCCTCAGCTCCGCAGGCTTTGCTCAGAAGGGCAGTCCTGGAGGGAGGTGGGCTAAGATTTCGGAACTGCTGACTTTCGAACCGTTGCTCAGCGGTCCCTTTGGAGATTTCCTCCCGGCTTCTTTCAGCCTAGGCCTCCCGCCCACCGCTCCCCACCCCGGCCCCTGCCTCTCCGGGTTCCTCTATTCTTTTGACAGCTGGGAAAGCTGAAACAGGATGGTTGGAGACACTTCACAAGCAGAGCATTTGAGGCTCAGCTCCGCCCGCTGGGGCCCACGGCAGACGCGGCGGGTGGGTGGGGGCATCGGGGCCGGGGCCACCCGGGCACTTTCCTGGAGTGTCCTTCCCAGCACCCGGGATCGGACCCACGACGAGGACAATTAGGAAGAAACCGCGGATGCAGGGGGCGTGGACGACCTCGTCACAAATCGATTCTCCAAATGTGCCTCTGAAAGTGCAGACGTTTACCGGGAGTGTGCATCTCAAAGCCGGCCGTCACACATCTCTGTCCGAAAGGGCTTGCAAAGATCGGCACGCTGGACGGAGAGCAAGCTTGCAGTATTCCACCCTGTGATTGAGAAGGGATCGAAGTCGCAAAGCTGACAACTTGGATGCAGTTTGACAGAGGAGTCTCCGCTGTATATAAGATGACAGGGTTGAAGAGTGTTATTGGTGACCACAATCTGTGTGATGTTTTGGGCGAACTGGACTTAACAGTGCATTCAATACACTTAAAGCAGTTTGTTACCGCTTCCTCTTCTGTGAGTCCTCTGGGGTTTGGATAGAGTAACTTTTAAAAGGGCAACAGCAACAATGAAACCAACTTGGGCAAAAGTTTCCACCTCTTACTGTCCTCTGAAATCATTATAGGTTTCTGGATCTCTGAGAGTAGAGAGTGCAACAATCACCAGAGAATTAGTATCCAGCCGATTCTTTTATTTTTTTATTGTGGATTCTGAAGGAGCAAATATTTAGGGACAAGTAAAACGTAATAAAGAATGTAGCTGTTTTAGTTTCTAAGTAGTGTGGACTGGTTTGTGACCCCCCACGGACTGTAGCCCGCCAGCCTCCTCCATCCACGGATTTCTTCGCAGGCAAGAACACTGGAGTGGATTGCCAGTTCCTCCTCCAGGGCATCTTCCCAAACCTGCATCTCTCCTCAACTGCAGGTAGATTCTTTAATGCTAAGCCACCCATAAAGAATACTACGGTTGAAATTGCTGAACGAGCTGAGCTATCCTGATGACTTCTAAACACTGAACAGCATCCTGATTTTGATCTGACTTATTAATACTTGATAGGATTTGAGATATTGAGATATTGTCTGGAAATTAAGAAATTTGAGATATTGCATGGAAATTGAGAAATGGATCTCAGAATACTATGAACATGAGTGAAGTCATCCTTTTTGAAACAAGCACTGATTTTGCTGAAGCCACTACTTGTAAAGTAAGAAGACCTCTGATGGTAATAAATACAGCCAGTTAGTCTACTGAGAACGTGTGCAAATGTGAGTCATTTCCTGTGGGTTTTCACTTCCTTCTTCCTCTTCTTCTTTTTATTTTTATTTTTGCCTTTTGCCCATTTCACAGAGAAGAAATCAGGTAAATTTCCTAGAGGCCAGGGAACTAGTTGGAAGGGAAAAGAGTTTCAAGGCTTTAACTGTTAGAGCCTCACAGCCTTCTGGAGCTCTGCGGAGAGGTGAGGTACCCTTCAGGTCCTCCATTTGCGATTTAAAAGATTGTCCCAGACCAGAGATTCCCCAACTTTTAGAAATGCAAATTCACAGAGCCCACACACTATGATATGGTTTAACAAGTCTGGAGTGAGGCCTGATAATCTGCATCTTTTCCATATCACCGTGGTGAGGGATTTCCCTGGGGGTCCAGAGGTTAACAGTCCAAGGTCCCAATGCAAGGGGCCCAGATTTCAGAGGCCACAACTAAGCACTGAGTGCCACGACTGAAGATCTGGTGTGCTACAATGAAGATCAAAGATCCCGTGCACTGAAACTAAGACCCAGCATGGCCAAATAAATAAATAAATATGAAAAAATATATTACCCTAGTACAAAACTCTGGATTAGATCATCTTTATTCATTTTACTTTCCTATGGAAGTAGAGTTGATTTATAATATTATATTAGTTTCAGGTATATAACATAGTAGTTTGTGCTTCTTGAACTATCCCTGTCTTGCCCCTTCCCCCTTCCTTCTCAACACTAGTAACCTCTAGTTTGATCTCTGTACCTGTAATCTGTTTCTGTTTTCTTATACTCACTGTTTTATGTTTTAGATTCCACATATAAATGATATCATATGGTTTGTCTTTCTCTGTCTGACTTCACTAAGCATAATACCCTCTAGATCCATGCACGTGGTTGCAAATGGCAGAATTTCCATCTTTTTTATGGCTGAGTAATATTTCAATATATGTGCCACATCTTTACCCATTTGTCTGTCGACATAGATTGCTTCCATATCTTGGCTATTGTAAATAACACTGTCATGAACACTGGAGGACACATATTGTACCTTTTCAAGTCAGCGTCTTCATTTTGTTTGGATATATGACCAGCTGGATCACATGGCAGTCCTATTTTTAGTTTTTGAGGAAACTCCGTACTGTTTCCCATAGTGGTTCCACTGATTTAGATTCCCATCAACAGCGTACAGTTCAGTTCAGTCTCTCAGTCGTGTCTGACTCTTTGCGACCCCATGGGCTGCAGCACGCCAGGCTTCCTTGTCCATCACCAACTCCTGGAGCTTGCTCAAATGCATGTCCATCGAGTTGGTTCCCCTTTCTCCACATCCTCACCAATATCTGTTATTTGCAGACTTAAAAATCATGCATTTATTTATTTATGGCTGTGTGAGAGCTTTCTCCAGTGGCAGCAAGTGGAGGCTGCTCTTTCTCGAGGCACTCAGGCTTCTCACTGTGGTGTCTTCTCTTGTTGCAGAGCGCGAGCTCTAGGTGCATGGGCCTGGGTAGTTGCAGCACCTGGACTCAGTAATTTCTGTTCCCCATGGGCTCAGCAGTTGTGGTACATGGGCTTTCATGTGCTCACAGCTGTCCCCTGCATTGGCAGGCAGATTCCTGCCCACTGTATCACCAGGGAAGTCCCTGTTATTTGTAGACTTTTGATGATAACCATTCTGACAGGTACCAGGTGATATCTCATTGTGGTTTTGACTTGCACTTTACTGAGTATTACTGATGTTGAACAGCTTTCCATGTGCCTATCAGCCATCTGTATATCTTCTTTTGAAAAATATCTATTCAGTTCTTCTGTCATTTTTAAGTCAGTTTGGTTTTTTATTTTTTAATACTGAGTTATATGAGCTATTTATATATTCTGGATATTAACCCCTTATCAGTCATATCATTTAAAACTATTTTCCCCCATTCAAGTAGGGCTTTTTTTTTTTTTTGTCCATGCTTTTGCTGTGGAAAAGCTTTAAGTTTAATTGAGTCCGATTTGTCTCTTTTTGCTTTTGTTTCCTTTGTCTTAGGGGACAAAGTGAAAAAAAAAAAATACTGCACCAGTTTGTGTGGGTTCCATCATCCTTAAAGCCAGCTGCTAACGAGCAAACATTGCCCTGCTCTCTATGTCAGGTACTGTTCTATGTTCTCAGTTCAGTCAGGTCGGTCGCTCAATTGTGTCCGACTCTTTGCGACCCCATGAACCGCAGCATGCCAGGCCTCCCTGTCCATCACCAGCTCCCAGAGTTCACCCAAACTTAGGTCTATCCAGGTCTATCAGTCGGTGATGCCATTCATCCATCTCATCCTCTGTCGTCCCCTTCTCCTCCTGCCCCCAATACCTCCCAGCATCAGTCTTTTCCAATGAGTCAACTCTTAACAATGTTTAAATCCTCACAGCACCTTTGCAAAGTGGGGACAACTTTTAGCACCCCCAGTTTGCAGAGGAAGAACCTGGCCCCAAGGCTTTCACCTCTAGAACTTTGTTCCTTCCTGTTGTTAGCTCAGTCTCCGGGACACCACCCCACCTCAGCCCTTTCCCATCCAGTCTGTTCCACTTCGGGCAGTCTGGGATTGGTTTGGCTTCTTGGGGCTGACTCAGCCTCCTTTCAGTTTACTCATGACCTGCCTCACCTTCACCAGGTAGTTCAATTCAGTTCAGTCCAGTCACTCAGTCATGTCCGACTCTTTGCGACCCCATAGACTGCAGCACTCCAGGCCTGTCTGTCCATCACCAACTTCCGGGGCTTGCTCAAACATATATCCATTGAGTTGGTAGGTGGAGGAGGTCTTAAATACCCGTTTCACCATCACTAGTGATACCGTGGATTACTATAAAAATGGAAAGGGATTCTTGGACCAGAATTAAGGAATTTACCTGCATTAACTCAGTGGTGCTGGTCACTCAGTCGTGTCGGACTCTCTTGTGACCCCGTGGTCTGTAGCCTGCAAGTCTCCTCTGTCCATGGAACTTTCCAGCAAGAATACTGGAGTGGTTGCCATTTCCTTCTCCAGGGGATCTTCCTGACCCAGGCAGGTTCCTTCTTTACTGTCTGAGCCACCAGGGAAGCCCAAATATAATTTAGATGCTATGTAAATAGTTGAAGATGAGTGGCAAATTCAAGTTTTGCTTTTTGGAATTTCACAGAATTTTTTTTTCAAATATTTTCCATCCTTTGGTTGAATCTATGGATACGCAGATACATAGGACCGACTATGTTTTCTTCTTTCCAAATACCTGCAAAGTATTTCTGGCCCTGAAAAGAGTAGGCTGAGTCCTTAGATACATTTTAAGTTATATTACATATATAATATATTACATATTCAGAAGTTTCTTTTCCTCCTTAAACTTTGTTTTAATGCGTCCCCAAATTCTGTAACAGAGTTTTGGCCAAGCTGTCTCCATTAAAAAGCACTGATTCAAAACTTCCACACACAAAGCACATGGGCCACAAAACACCAACGTTTCCTTCCTAGCCTTTTTATAGTAGCAACAACAGCAAAAGCAGGCCGGTGTCAAAGCCAGTTGTAGACATTTTCTATGCCCTGAGGGCTTCCCTGATAGCTCAGTTGGTAAAGAATCTGCCTGCAATGCAGGAGACCTTGGTTTGATTCCTGGGTTGGGAAGATCCCCTGGAGAAGATATAGACTACCCACCCCAGTATTCTTGGGCTTCTCTTGTGGCTCAGCTGGTAAAGAATCTGCCTGCAATGCGGGAGACATGGGTTCAATCCCTGGGTGGGAAGATCCCCTGGAGAAGGGAACGGCTACCCACTCCAGTATTCTGGCCTGGAGAATCCCATGGACTGTATAGTCCGTGGGGTCACAAAGAGTCGGACAGGCTGAGCGACATTCCCTTTCATTTCTATGCCCCGAAGCCTGGCAGTTGATGTATTTTCCCACCCTCTCCTCCCTTGCAGGCAATACTGCAAACAGCTGAACCACATGATTGCAGTGATAGACTCAATAGCCAGCTTTCATGGTGAGTGGATGTCTTTTTGCTGTTTTTCAGTCTCTCAGTCATTTCTGACTCTTTGCAACCCCATGGACTGCAGCACGCCAGGCTTCCCTGTCCTTCACTGTCTCCTGGAGTTTCCTCAAACCCATGTCCATTGAGGTGGTCTTATAGTTCTACTTAATTGTCCAGCTGACCAAGCAAACAAAAAGCCAATATGCTCAATGAGGCTGGACGGACATGTATTTCACCAGCAAGATGTGGGCCATTTTCTGATCTTCCTTCTTTTCTGCCCTTTGCAAGGTTGGATGAAGTCCACAAGGACTGTGCAGCAAAGACAGGAAGGAGAGTGCTGGAGGACCTCCCCCCCCCCCCCATAGGGGCCTCATCTTTAGCTGGTTTATATGGGGCTTTACCGGGGACTCAGTGGTAGAGAATCTGCCTGCTAATGCAGGAGACTTGGGTTCACTCCCTGAGTCTGGAAGATCCCCCTGGAGAAGGAAATGGAAATCCACTCCAGTATTCTTGCCTGGGAAGTCCCATAAACAGAAGAGCCTGGCGGGCTACAGTACATGGGGTCAGACATGACTGAGCGACTGAACAGCAACAAGATGGTTCCAGCACAATTATCTGTTGGCTTAGGATTCCCATGAGCGTGCTTTATGGGCTAGCTGTTCCGCATCTCTCATTGACCTATGTCTAAGAACTATCCTAGGGTCTATGTCTCTGATTTCTGTATAACCCAGTGATAGGCTATACCTACAGTTTTCGTGGAGAATGTTACTAGAACCACTTAGAACCACTGTTTGTCTGGCCCACTCAATTGGACCCATCTTTGGTTCAGAGGAAGGGGTAGTGGTCACAAGGCAGACATGCGCAAGCAGTGGCACGGGACATTGAGAGAGGCGGTCCTCACCTGTGAACCAGTTAAAAAAAATAAGTCTGAGGATCTGATTCAGCTAATTTGGAGCTTCCCTGAATAATGTTCAGTGTAGATTTAGTTGCAATGTCAGGATCATGTGATTTGCAATCTTTGAGTGTGGTTGCAGCAGGAGGAGCCGTGGGCTTCCAGGATTTGCCAAGAGGGTCCACTGTTCTAAAAATGTCTTCAAGTATCCTTCTGGTTAAAGTTATAGCGTGCTTTTTGTTGTGAAGTTGTTCTTTTCAGTTTCAGTAAATACTAAAGCAGGAAATGTCAGTCCACGTGGCCTGGCAGAGAAAGAATGAGTCAGATGTTCAGAGAACCTAATTCTCTGTTATTCAAGTAGTTGTTAGGAAAGAATGCTTGCCTGTTGAATAAGTACTTTGGGCTCTTGAATTATTAATAATTATAACCCAGTAAATAATTATCATGTGTATCTCATGTTATTATTATTTATTTTGGGCTGCCCCCGTCTCTGTTGCTGCATGCGGGCCTTCTCTGGTTGTGACCAGTGGGGGCTACTTTCTAGTTGCAGGGTGTGGGCCTCTCACTGTGGTGGCCTGGGCACATGGGCTTGTTGTCCTGCAGAACGTGGGATCTTCCCAGATCAGGGATTGAACTTGTGTCCCTTGCATTGGTAGGAGGCTTCTCAACCACTGGCCCACCAGGGAAGCCTTCACATATTGGTATTAGATTAGATTAGATTAGATTAGATTAGATTAGAATATCATTATTCTTAGATTATCATTATTAGTGAAGAATATCATCACATTTTTTCTCATCAAGTCTGCCTCTCTGCCAATTTTCTTGATAGACTTCCCATAAAAGTTCTTTCAAGTCTAAGATTTCATTTTTTGGTAGCAAATCTTGTAGGGGGGAAAAAAACGAGACTCAGGATAATATAACCTTCCTCCAAAGAGACGTTGCCATTCATTCTGGGAGATGGCTGGGTGGGAGTCACTAACCTAACCTAGGCTGTGCTATGCTGTGCTTAGCTGCTTCAGTCATGTCCGGCTCTTTGCAACCCCATGGACTGTATGTAGCCCCCCAGCATCCTCTGTCCACTGGGATTCTCCAGGCGAGAATACTGGTGTGGGTTTCCACGCTGTCTTCCAGGGGATCTTCCCAATCCAGGAATCGAACCCAGGTCTCCCGTATTGCAGGTGGATCCTTTATTGTCTGAGTCACCAGGGATCGTCCAGGTTAGATCACCCTTAGTTGGGGTTGAGAATGTTTTCCGACTTGAGTCGCTGTGAAGGTTGGGATATTTGGGGGACATTCTTACACTGACAGGCAGTGTTTTGTTCCCACATATAAAATTTTGCAGTGTTTACTAGACCCCTCCACCACTTGATAGGCCTTAAATTCTAACTTTTGCCTCAGCTTCATGATTTGTTTCAAATGTCTGGTTAGCTAGACAGATGCTCAACCATCTCCTCTGAAAATGGCAGGTGCCTCTAAGGTAAAAGCAACATGAACAACAGAGCTCACCCTTTGAATCTACTATCTCACTTGAATATTGGTCCTGTACTTCCTCATAATGCTTTGATATCTTCACACAAGTGTTTCCTATGTTTTGTCTATATTTTCAGGTTATTCAGTGTGCCTGCATGTGTATGCAGGGTGGGAAGATTGGTTTGAATACCCATTCCACCAGTACCAGAATTCTGAGACTAATCTTTCATGTTGTTAAATTCCAATAGCGGTTAAATTCAAAACCTCTCCTATCTTATACGTGAAATTTAGAACCTTCATTTACAAAGGATTAGCTTCCTAGAACTGGAGTTACAGTATTTGGGAGGCTTCTAAGACTTGGAAAATATCAATCACTAATGTTGAGAGAAGACTCTACACGTGGACATCACCAGATGGTCAATACCGAAATCAGATTGATTATATTCTTTGCAGCCAAAGATGGAGAAGCTCTATACAGTCAGCAAAAATAAGACCGGGAGCTGACTGTGACTCAGATCATGAATGCCTAATTGCCAAATTCAGACTTAAATTGAGGAAAGTAGGGAAAACCACTAGACCATTCAGGTATGACCGAAATCATCCCTTATGATTATACAGTGGAAGTGAGAAACAGATTCAAGGGATTAGATCTGAAAGACAGGTGCCTGAAGAACTATGGACAGAGGTTCGTGACATTATACAGGAGGCAGGGATCAAGACCATCCCCAAGAAAAAGAACGGCAAAATGGTTGTCTGAGGAGGTCTTACAAATAGCTGTGAAAAGAAGAGATGTGAAAGGCAAAGGAGAAAAGGAAAGATATACCTATTTGAATGCAGAGTTCCAGAGAATAGAAAGGAGTGATAAGAAAGCCTTCCTCAGTGATCAGTGCAAAGAAACAGAGGAAAACAATAGAATGGAAAAGACTAGAGATCTCTTCAAAAAAATTCAAGATACTAAGGGATATTTTCATGCAATGATGGGCATAATTAAGGACAGAAATGGTATGGACCTAACAGAAGGAGACAATATTAAGAGGTGGCAAGAATACACAGAAGCACTATACACAAAAGATCTTCATGACTCAGATAATCACGATGTGATCACTCATCCATAGCCAGACATTCTGGAATGTGAAGTCAAGTGGGCCTTAGGAAGCATCACTATGAACAAAGCTAGTGGAGGTGATGGAATTCCAGTTGAGCTCTTTCAAATCCTAAAAGATGATTCTGTGAAAGTGCTGCACTCAATAGGCCAGCAAATTTGGAAAACTCAGCAGTGGCCACAGGTTGGAAAAGGTCAGTTTTCATTCTAATCCCAAAGAAAGGCAACGCCAAAGAATGTTCAGACTACCACACAATTGCCTTCATCTCACACACTAGCAGAGTAATGCTCAAAATTCTCCATGCAAGGCTTCAACAGTACATGAACCAAGAACTTCCAGATGTTCAAGCGAGGTTTAGAAAAGGCAGAGGAACCAAAGAACAAATTGCCAACATCCATTGGATCATGGAAAAAGTAAGAGAGTTCCAGAAAACCATCTACTTCTGTTTTGACTATGCCAAAGCCTTTGACTGTGTGGATCACAAGAAACTGTGCAAAATTTTTAAGAGATGGGAATACCAGACCACCTGACCTGTGTCCTGTGAAGTGTGTATGCAGGTCACAAAGCAACAGTTAGAATTGGATATGGAACAACAGACTGGTTCAAAATTGGGAAAGGAGTACCTCAAGGCTGTATATTGTCAGCATGGTTATTTAATGCATATGCCAAGTACATCATGAGAAACGTTGGGTGGGATGAAGCGCAAGCTAGAATCAAGATTGCTGGGACAAATATCAATAACCTCAGATATGCAGATGACACCACTCTTATGGCAGAAAGTGAAGAAGAACTAAAGAGCCTCTTGATGAAAGTGAAAGAGGAGAGTGAAAAAGTTGGCTTAAAGCTCAACATTCAGAAAACGAAGATCATGGCATCTGGTCCCATCACTTCATGGGAAATAGATGGGGAAGCAATAGAAACAGTGACAGACTTTATTTTTTGGGGCTCCAAAATCGCTGCAGTAGGCAACTGCGGCCATAAAATTAAAAGATGCTTGCTCCTTAGAAGAAAAGTCATGACCAACCTAGTTGGCACATTAAAAAGCAGAGACATTACTTTGCAAACAAAAGTCCATCTAGTCAAAGCTGTGGTTTTTCCAGTAGTCATGTTTGGATGTGAGAGTTGGACCATAAAGGAAGCTGAGCACCGAAGAATTAATTAATGTGTTTGAACTGTGGTGTTGGAGAAGACTCTTGACAGTCCCTTGGGCTGCAAAGAGATCCAACCAGTCCATCCTAAAGGAAATCAGTCCTGAATATTCATTGGAAGGACTGATGCTGAAGCTGAAACTCCAATACTTTGGGCACCTGATGTGAAGAAGTGACTCAATGGAAAAGACCCTGATGTTGAGAAAGACTGAAGGCAGGAGGGGAAGGGGATGGCAGAGGACGAGATGGTTGGATGACACCACTGACTCAATGGACCTGAGTTTGGATAAACTCCGGGAGTTGGTGATGGACAGGGAGGCCTGGCGTGCTGCAGTCCATGGGGTCGCAAAGAGTCAGACACGACTGAGCGACTGAACTGAACGGAATCTTGAATGACATTCTCTCTGCTGCTCCCCTGTCTGGTAGGAGAAAGCTAACAAATTTCTCTCATGCCCTATGCTTCACTGCAGTGGTCCTGTTAGTGTGTTAGGGTTCCCCAGTAAAGCAGAACCAACAGGATATGTACATTTACTTATTACAGGTAATTGGCTTAAGAGATTATGTACGAATGCATGTATGCATTTATTATGTTATTGGCTCACATGTTTGTGGAGGCTGGAAAGCCCCAACATCTGCAGGTGAACCTGCAAACCAGAGGCCTGAGATATCCCATGGTGTGTTCCAGTCAGCGTCTGAAGTTCTGAGAACAAGGCAGGCTTGAGACCCAGGAAGAAACGACGTTTCAAGTCCAAAGGCAGGAAAAATCCAGTGTCCCAGTTCAAAGACAGTCATACAGGAAGAATTATCTCCTAAATCAGGTGAGGGTCAGTCTTTTTGTTGTATTCAGACCTTCAACTGATTGGATGAGGCCCACCCATATTAAGAAGGGCTATCTGCTTTAATCTTAATCTTATGCAAAATCACCCTCTCAGAAAAACCTAGAATAACGTTTGACTAAATATCCAGTCACCTTGTGGCCCAGTCAAGTTGACATACAACATTAATTGCCACACCAGATTTAAAGTTACTATGATCTGAAGGTAATTTGCAGAATATGTGAGAAAAAAGTTTTATGCAGGAAGAATTTTTAGAATTAAACTCCATCATCAAAAAAACAGGGGATATTTGTGGGAGAGCATTTTTAAGTTAATTCAAAAAGATGGGAAATGATGTTGGCTTAGTACTTTGAAATGGTATACTTTCCAGAGATTCTGTATTCAACACTAGGTTACAGGAAGCCAGAAGGATTTATACTTAATTTCATGATGCTAATGAAAATGAAGATCAGATACTGACCCATAGTAAATATAACAGGAAGACCAAATATCCCTTGACACCATGTAGGAAGTAGCAAAAAGTCCAAACTGAATGTAATCAACCCTCTAGATCTAACTACCAGTTTACAGGAAATACAGGGAGTTCAGCCACACATTCAGTGACATGATAGAGATGAAACAGCGGAGTCCAGAATGTAGAATATTCTACGGGACACATATGACCTAGTTTCTCCAATAAATAAATGTCTGAAAAAGAGAGATAGGAAGTGGGAATTTACACATTAAAAGCAACTCAAGAGACTTACATGACCAAATACAATGTGGAAACTGGATTCTGATTCAAACGATCCAGATGCAAAACAAACAAAAATTAACAAATTAAGAAGTCAGGGGGAGGTACAGGCTGACTGAAATGATCACTATAATTTCATAAGCGTGCTGATAGCAGCACATCTATATTAAAGCTGCTGCCTAGCATTTTAATTGGGTAGTAGTCACTTGAGCATACGCACTTGTCAGAATTCACAGACCTGAGCAGAAGATGTACTTTACTGTACGTAAACCCTAACTTAACAAAACTATGCATTGCAAAGAGAAGGAAATGGCCACAGGAGAAAACAGACAGGAAACAACACCCTGAAAAACAAAATTTGGGGTTTTGTGTTCCAACTCCAATGAGCAGAACCAAGAGTTGTAACATGAACTAGTCGTAACTCAAACTCCCTACTGGAGCAGGGCATCCTGGCAATTTCTACAAGAATTTGATCATTGTTATGGGGTTGTAACTGCCAGATTTTCCATTATCCTTTTTTGAATAAAAATTTAAGTTCCTGGATTCTGGCCATACTCCACTCTGGGACATCAGGTGTGTGAGTAGCATGAGGAGGAATGGGCTGATATGTCTCTGGGCTGTGAGGAGTGGCTTTCAGGTGTGATGAAGAGAAACACATGTTACCCAGCAATGCTGGACTATCCTGGAGAGTGAGTAGGTGTGCTTCATGTGTGGAAGGAAGTGTATATAAGGTACTAGGGGGGCTGAATGGGTAGAACTGTGATTAAGGTTGCTCAGTTCAGTTCAGTCACTCAGTCGTGTCAGACTCCTTGCGACCCCATGGACTGCAGCACACCAGGCTTCCCTGTGCATCACCAACTCCCAGAGTTTACTCAAACTCATGTCCATTGAGTCAGTTATGCCATCCAACCATCTCATCCTCTGTCGTCCCCTTCTCCTCCCACCTTTGATCTCTGCCAGCGTCAGGGTCTTTTCAAACGAGTCAGTTCTTCGCATCATGTGGCCAAAGTATTGGAATTTCAGCTTCAGCATCAGTCCTTCCAATGACTATTCAGGACTGATATCCTTTAGGATAGACTGTATGGATCTCCTTGCAGTCCAAGGGACTGTCAAGAGTCTTCTCCAACACCACAGTTCAAAAACATCAATTCTTCAGTCCTCAGCTTCCTTTATAGTCCAACTCTGGACTACTGGAAAAACCATAGCTTTTACTAGACAGACCTTTGCTGGCAAAGTAATGTCTCTACTTTTTAATATGCTATCTAGGTTAGTCATGACTTTTCTTCCAAGGAGCAAGCGTCTTAATTTCATGGCTGCAGTCATCACCTTCAGTGATTCTGGAGCCCCCCAAAATAAATAAGACTGCTAGTTTACCCAATATCCATTTTCCTTTTCTTCCACAGTATTAGAATTTAGGCTAGGCATCTGGTCAAGAACAAATACAACATTTCACAGTCTGATTATATTTTTAAAAAATTTTTATACAATTTTAAAGATTATACTCCATTTACAGTTATAAAATATTGGCTCTATTTCCTGTGTTGTACAATACATCCTGTAGTCTACCTCACATCCAGTAAGTACTGTACCACCGAACTGAAGTATTGTAAGTGATGCTTGAGATTGCTGAAAAGAGAAAAGCCAATTAGAGGAAAAAAAACAATGCTCATTTGAGCTCTAATATGTGTTTTGTACATCCACATGATTCTCTTAAAGTTTTTTTCTAATTGAGAAATAATATACATTATACTTTAAAGAAACAGCCCCAAATGTTGAGTTGGCCAAAAAAATTGTTTTTTTTTTTTTCATTTTCACCGAGAACTTTATTGAATAATGTATTTACTGCCTTTTGCCATTTTTCAGGCAAATTTATAATTCCATCTTCCCAATACTTTTCATCTTTTTGATCAAAGAACTGTTCCAGATGCCTTTTATAGTCTTCCCGGGAACTGAATTTCTTCCATTAAGAGAACTCTGTAAAGACCAAAACAAATGGACATCTGAAGTTGCAATGTCTGATGAGGATGGTGGATAAATCAGAACTTCTCAGCTAAGCTGCAACGATTTTTGCCTGGTTATCAAAGAAACATGCAGTCTGTGTCATCCTGATGTAAGAGGATGCATTGTCTGTTGACTAATTCTGGATACTTCATGCAAGTGCTGCCTGCAGGTGGCCTAATTCAGAGCAGTACTTATTGGAATTAATCATCTGGTCTTCCAGAGGGAGCTCATAATAGAGGACACCCTTCCAGTCCCACCATATACACACATTACTTCTTTGGACAGAGACTGGCCTTTGGTGGGGTTGGTGGCAGTTCATTTCACTTGCTCCATGATCCCTTCCATTCCATATTATTGTACAGTATCCACTTTTCACCACCCATTACAATTTGTTTTAATGGAAAGTATTTGTTAGGTGTCAGTAGAAAATTCCATATGGAAATGAAGTCAAGAAGGTTTTTCTTGCTTAACTTATGTGGAACCCAAACTTCAAAGTGATGAACATAACCAAGCTGGTGCAAATGATTTTCAATGCTTGACTTGGATATTTTGAGTATGCCAGCTATCTCCTGCATGATATAACACGGATTGCTCTCAGTTAATGTCTAGATTGGATCACTATTAACATCAATTTGTCTATCAGAACATGGAGCATTGTCCAGTGAGAAATCTCCAGCACACAAATTAGCAAGCCACTTTTGACACATATGATCAGTCACAGCACCTTCTCCATACACTGCACAAATCTTTTTTTAAAAATTTCAATAATTTTAACCTTACTTGAAATAATAAAGCATAATATGCCAACAATGTGTTCTTTCATCTTCAATATTAAAATGGCTACACAAAAATTCATTAATTTTGATGTTTTTTTAAAAATGCCTGCTGATACAACAGCTGTCACAATAATAATACAATCTAATGAAATTGTTTCAAATGTCATTTAAGACAACTAAGCACTACTAGAGCCATCATACAGAAAAAAAACCAAACCAACTTTCGGCCATCCCAATACTTTAAATCACTGGCATGTGCTTTTGAAAGCAGCATCCTTTTCCTAATATTGCATGGATTCAACCTGATTTTCTTGAAGTGACAGTTCTTGTTTGTTATCTTTCTCTTCATTGTGGCTCTCATTTTTCTCTTCTTGTAATGATTTGTACAAGTTCTCATCTTTCCGTTTAATATCACAAAGAATAGATTCCATAGAATAGCCAAATTCAAGGGCATAAGGCTTATTTACACGGTTATAAACATACCCAAAGGAGTGCATAGCAACCAACCTGCCAGATGCATTAAACACTGGGGAGCCAGAAGACCCACTAAAAAAACAAGTATCATAACTAAGTGTGTTAGTGTTCCAAACGTCTGACAGGAAACTTCTCTGGGTAAACATAGGGAAAGCATTATAAATGTCTGAACAGGATCCTGGTACTACCCCATCTGAATAATGTTCTTTGCACCTCTCTAACCGTTGCTCTAGAGGAATCACAGAACAACCATCTATTTTCTTGATCTGGCCTTCTGGGTGACCAATTAAATAAAGTAAACCACTAGATGGTTGAGGCGAAATCAGTTTTGACAGGCCTGGAGGAAATCCATTTCCATTTTCACTTAGTTTTAAAATGGCATAATCTAGAGTTTCATCAGACATCAGAAACCATGGCTCAAAGGAAAGCCAATCAACAGAGTTAGGGCAGAACTCTTTATAAGCAAAAGTGACCTTGGCACATGTGCTTATTATAGCTGGCCATGACTTTGGATCTGCACCTTCTCCCACGATGAAGTGTAAAACATGTCTACAGGTGAAAATAAAATCATTGTTGAAAACAAAGCAAGTAGCATTGCCTGTGTTTCCATTATTGTCCCATTTTATGAATCCAACGGACTTACTAAGATGAACAAGATGTTCACAGATTGCAACTGAAACAGAATTTTCAGTCACTTTTCCAAAGTAATTTTTATACACTCTGAATTGTTTAAACGTTGACAGTTTCATTCTCTTCTGTTCTTCCTGAAAATACTTTTGTATCCGAAGTGCCTCTTTATTAAAATTTGGATACTGAGGCATCATAACTTTGTTCAATATTTGTAAATTCTTTACCCAGAGATTAGTTGTCTCCCTTTGGATTTCCTGAATAGCATACTGCCTACCTAGAGAGAGCCTTCGCCTACCTAGAGAGAGCCTTCGCCTAACTTGTATGGGTTTTCTCCTAAGTCTTTTGTAGAGATTACTATTGTAATAACGTTTAATTTTGGAAATGGACCGGCATGTCTTATGTTTAATATCAAGCCCTAGACTCTGACATGGGAGAATTTTTTCTCTGTTGTGTTCTGCATCTTCAGTTTCTCCATCTTTCTTTGGTTCATCGACTTTGCTCTTAGACTGTGTTAAAGCCTGCGGACTGATACCTTCAGTGGCATTTTCATCTTCTGGTTTAATTTTTTTATGGGTACGTTTCTTGACAGACAGTTTTTTAGGAATGTCCAATTCTAAGACTTTTCCAGATACTTCATCCACCATGGACTGTTTTCCATAAATTTTATTGTGACCTTCTGTTACTCTCCATTCACGTGTGTCTAGATCTGAGCGAAATCGGCCATCATTGCAAAGGGCTTCTTTGATAGTCTCACCCTTCAAGGCATAGACGAGAACTGTAGTTCCTGGTTCATGAAGTTCCTTAACCTTAAGAATCTTCTTTATGGTCTTCCCAATAGCAACAATGTGAAAAAGAATGCATTCAGCATCTGGATTTTTACAGAGGCGTAATACCTGATCATCTTCCTGGTTACTCCTTTTTTGACCAAATGTTATTTTCAAATGGGAACCACTAGGTAGGCATCTGAGAGGCATTCCTAAATTTATATGCGCTTGTATTGTTTTTTCTTCATAAACAATGATGTTCTTATATACACGTTTCTTCATCCTTTCACTGAAATGGTCATGAGCACTCAGAACTGAATAGATATTCTCATTGGGCCCACCAAATGCTGTAAACACACTACGGTCTGACTTTCTGAGGCGTTCATTCAAACTAAAGGTGAAATGACATTTTTCACTGGTGCTCACGTGTGGGTTCTGTCGTTCAGAGGATGTTTCATGCTCGCTGACTTCACTTTTAACTTTAATGGTGCTGTTACATTCTCGTATGTCAGACAGAGACTGATCAACAGGTGTGCCCGAACATGCCTCCTCTATGACAGTATCCTTAGAAAAGGAAAGAATAAAAATTTAGTGAGGATCACCTTTAATAATAATGTTCCATGCCTTCTGAATTATAAAATCAAAATATACCATGCTGTATACGAGTTCATGTCTCACTAAGCAGTCTGTCAGTGCTCTTGCGTATCATTAAACTACCTTTGAAAACACAGTTTGAGGGGCTATATGATAGTTCACTGTACAATAGTTTTCAATCCATTCTTCTGTTGCTGGCTCTTTAGATTATTTCTAATTTTTTTACTATTCTAAATATGACACACTTTTCTATACACAAAACATTTTGTCCAAAGTCTTAAAATATTTTCCTATGCTAGATTACCAGCAGTGGAAATAGATTATAAATGTACTTCACCACGTACACTGCCAAACTGCTTTCTCGGAAGGTCACATCAATTCACCCTCCCTGTTCTTTCCTATTGCCCAAGGAAATCAGTATTATGGCAAATTCTTCAAAAGGATTTGAGTACTACTATTTTAAAAGTTTGGTAACTGGGAGATCTAGCTTGACTATTTTTTACATTTATATTTATTTACTTACTAACAAAACCGGTTTAACACATCACTTGGACATCTGAGGTACCACCTTTTAAAAAATTCCTGTAAAATATTTACTGTCCAGTTTATTCTGTACATGGTATCAACAGCACTAAGGAAAGATACTAACATGATTAATAAATCACAGGATTGGACAGATATACAAATCCATATTCAAAACATATTATACCTATACGATCAGTTGGCAATAGCCTAGGAAAAAGCATTCTGATACTCTGCTGGCAACAGATTATTTAGGGACATATGGATATAGTGGCTCAGATGGCAAAGGAACTGCCTGCAATGCAGGAGACAAGGGTTCAATCCCTGGGTTGGGAAGATCCCCTGGAAAAGGAAATGGCAACTCACTGCAGTATTTCTGCCTGGAGAATTCCATGGACAGAGGAGCCTGGTGGGCTACAGTTCATGGGGTTGCAGAGTTGGCTAGGACTGAGCAACTAACACATACATATAAGTAGCATAATCTTTAGCTTTGTCTGTTTTTTATTTTTGCACAAATGCATCTTTTGAATATGTCTTCTTTTTTCAGTTTTATTTATTTATTTTACTTTACAATACTGTATTGGTTTTGCCATACATTGACTTGAATCTGCCATGGGTGTACATGTGTTCCCCATCCTGAACCCCCCTCCCACCTCCCTCCCCATCCCATCCCTCTGGGTCATCCCAGTGCACCAGCCCCGAGCACCCTGTATCATGCATCAAACCTAGACTGGTGGTTCATGTCACATATGATACTTTACATGTTTCAATGCCATTTTCCCATATCATCCCACCCTCACCCTCTCCCACAGAGTCCAAAAGACTGTTCAATACACGTGTCTCTTTTGCTGTCTCACATACATGAATATGTCTTCTGTGATTTGTTTCACTATTTTTTTGACGTTCTTTCCAGTCGATGGAGCTTTAAATTCACTTTCACAGTTAAACAGAATCCACTGAAGAAATTAACTGGCTGTGTGCATTTCAGTTATTTCTAGGTTTTTTTTTTTTTTTCCCCTACTAACTACAGTACTACGGTTATGCTATGAATATCTATTAATATGTCTCCTGGGGCACACATGCAAGAGTGTCTCTTGGGAACAGACTTAGGAGCTGAATTGCTCAATTTCTAGAATATGCATACTCACCTTTATTAAATACTGTCAAATTATTTACTAAATGGTTGTACCACTTTACACCTCTGCCAGTGGGAAACAGGAGTTCTCATTACCTCCACATCCTTATCAAAACATGGTATTGCTCAACTTTTAAAGTTTGCCAATCTTGTGAATGTGAAATGGCACCTTTCAAAAAAAATTTCACTGGGGTATAGTTGATTTGCAATGTTGTGTTAATTTCAGGGGTACAGCAAAGCTAACCATGTATACATACATATATATCCACTCTTTTTGTTAAGATTCTTTTCCCATGTAGACCATTAGAGAGCAATGAGGAGAATTCCCCATGTATACAGCAGGCTATTATTAGTTATCTACCTTATATATGTGCTTAGTCTCTTAGTCATGTCCGACTCTTCGCAACACCATGGACTGTAGCCCACCAGGCTCCTCTGTCCATGGGGATTCTCCAGGCAAGAATACTGGAGTGTGTTGCCATGCTCTCTGCCAGGGGATCTTCCCCAGGCAGGGACTGAAGCCAGGTCTCCTGCAGTGCAGGCAGATTCTTTACTGTCTGAGCCACCAGGGAAGCCCAACTTTATATACAGTAGCGCACATATGTCACTCCAAATCTCCCAATTTATCCCTCCCCTGAAATGGCATCTTATGGTAGTCTAATAAGTTTAATAATTTCTGCCTGTTCATGTCTTTTACCCGTCTTTCTATTGGATTATTTTTCTTTTTATTATTGAAAGTACTTTTTATATCCTAGACACATATTATTTATTCATCATATGTATTAAAAATGTATTCCCTGAGTTTGTGGACTTCCCAGGTGGCTCAGATGGTAAAGAATCTGCCTGCAAAGCAGGAGACCCAGGTTGAATTCTTGGATTGGGAAGATCCCCTGGGGAAGGAAATGGCAACCCACTCCAGTATTCTTGCCTGGGAAATCTCATGGACAGAAGTGTCTGGCAAGCTACAGCTCATCGGGTCACAAAGAGTAGGACACGACTCACTTTCATTCACTTTCTGAGTTTCTGGATTGCTTTTTGTATCAGTTTAGTTCAGTTCAGTTGCTCAGTCATGTCCGACTCTTTGCAACCCCATGAACTGCAGCATGCCAGGCCTCCCTGTCCATCACCAACTCCAAGAGTTCACTCAAACTCACATCCATCCAGTCGGTAATGCCATCCAGTCATCTCATCCTCTGTCATCCCCTTCTCCTCCTGCCCCCAATCCCTCCCAGCATCAGAGTCCTTCCCAATGAGTCAACTCTTCTCATGAGGTGGCCAAAGTACTGGAGTCTCAGCTTTAGCATCAGTCCTTCCAAAGAACACCCAGGACCGATCTCCTTTAGAATGGACTGGTTGGATCTCCTTGCAGTCCAAGGGACTCTCAAGAGTCTTCTCCAACACCACACTTCAAAAGCATCAATTCTTCGGCACTCAGCTTTCTTCACAGCCCAACTCTCACATCCATACATGACCACAGGAAAAACCATAGCCTTGACTAGACGGACCTTAGGCGGCAAAGTAATGTCTCTGATTTTGAATAGGCTATCTAGGTTGGTCATAACCTTCCTTCCAAGGAGTAAGCGTCTTTTAATTTCATGGCTGCAATCACCATCTGCAGTGATTTTGGAGCCCAGAAAAATAAAGTCTGACACTGTTTCTACTGTTTTCCCATCTATTTCCCATGAAGTGATGGGACCAAATGCCATGATCTTGTTTTTCTGAATGTTGAGCTTTAAGCGAACTTTTTCACTCTCCTCTTTCACTTTTATCAAGAGGCTTTTTAGTTCCTCTTCACTTTCTGCCATAAGGGTGGTATCATCTGCATATCTGAGGTTATTGATATTTCTCCTGGCAATCCTGATTCCAGCTTGTGCTTTTTCCAGTCCAGCGTTTCTCATGATGTACTCTGCATAGAAGTTAAATAAGCAGGGTGACAATATACAGTCTTGATGTACTCCTTTTCCTATTTGGAACCAGTCTGTTCCATGTCCAGTTCTAACTATTGCTTCCTGACCTGCAGATAGGTTTCTTAAGAGGCAGGTCAGGTGGTCTGGTATACCCATCTCTTTCAGAATTCTCCACAGTTTATTGTGATCCACACAGTCAAAGGCTTTGGCATAGTCAATAAATCAGAAATAGATGTTTTTCTGGAACTCTCTTCCTTTTTCCATGATCCAGAGGATATTGGCAATTTGATCTCTGGTTCCTCTACCCTTTCTAAAACCAGCTTGAACATCTGGAAGTTCACGGTTCATGTATTGCTGAAGCCTGGCTTGGAGAATTTTTAGCATGTGAGATAAATGCAATTGTGTGGTACTTTGAGCATTCTTTGGCATTGCCTTTCTTTGGAATTGGAATGAAAACTGACCTTTTCCAGTCCTCTGGCCACTGCTGAGTTTTCCAAACTTGCTGGCATATTGAGTGCAGCACTTTCACAGCATCATCCTTCAGGATTTGAAATAGCCCAACTGGAATTCCATCACGTCCACTAGCTTTGTTCGTAGTGATGCTTTCTAAGGCCCACTTGACTTCATATTCCAGGATGTCTGGCTCTAGGTGAGTGATCACACCATCGTGATTATCTGGGTTGTGAAGATCTTTTTTGTACAGTTCTTCTGTGTATTCTTGCCACCTCTTCTTAATATCTTCTGCTTCTGTTAGGTCATCATTTCTGTGTTTATTGAGCCCATCTTTGCATGAAATGTTCCCTTGGTATCTCTAATTTTCTTGAAGAGATCTCTATTCTTTCCCATTCTGTTCTTTTCCTCTATTTCTTTGCATTGATCACTGAGGAAGGCTTTCTTATCTCTCCTTGCTATTCTTTGGAACTCTGCATTCAGATGCTTTTATCTTTCCTTTCCTCCTTTGCTTTTCACTTCTCTTTCCACAGCTATTTGTAAGGCCTTCCCAGACAACCATTTTGCTTTTCATATAAGGATAACTAATTGTCCCAGCACTACTAATTAAATCGCTAATCTTTTCTTCACTGATCTGTACCATCAGTTTTGCCACGTGAGAGTAAAGGTTAGACAATGACCCCCTAAAAAAGTACCTTAGAATGTTACATCATTTGGAAATAGGGTTGCTGTAGATATAATTCATTAAAATTATAATTCATTAAAAGAGTGCAGTGGACCCCCAGGCCATTGTGAATGATATCCTTATAAAAAGGCATTTGAATAGAGATAGACACACCCAGAGGGAAGATGAAATAAACAGACAGACGTTAAAGATGGCCGTCAAGGAGAGAGGCCTCATGTAGATCCTTCCTGCACAGAGCTCACAAGGCACTAACCCTACTGACCACCTGACCTTGGCCTCTGAACCTCCTGAACTGACACAGTACACATTTGTGTTTCAGTCATTCAGTCTGTGGTATTTGTTATGGAAGGCCCAGCAAAGTCATGCAAAGACCTGCTCACACACTTTATGGGTTTGTGTCTGCTCTGTTCCAGTGCTGTATTTTTCCACATCTGCACCAAATATTGTCTTACTTCCAATCTTATAATAAGCATTCATATCTAATAAGACAGTTTCCCTCACTTTATCTTCAGAAATGTCTTAGATATTAGCCCTCTGCTCTTTTAATAAATCTTGGTGATCATGTTAAACACCAGAAAAATAAACTGTTGGACTTTTAATTGGGCTTGTAGTCAATGAATCTAGGAAGGACTGACATCCCAAAACTCATCCCAGTGAGTTTTCCTACTCACGAATACCTGCTATATTGACCACGAGGTTTCCTTTCATGTCTTCCCACAAAACTGTACCATTTTATAAATAAAGGACTTGCAAACCATTTCTTACATTTATTCCTGGGTACCTGACATTTTTCTAGGCATCATAAAACAATTTTTTGATATTATATAGAAAGTGTAATCAGAAATAAGAAAGATTATTGCTGATCAAGATAAATGCATATTATTTTGTAAATATCAATCTTAAAATCTAGTCAACTGTTATATAATAATCATTTCTAACATTTGGTCTATAGATCTTTTTGGTTTTCAAAATAGGTAATCATATCATCTGTGGATGTTTCAAGAATATGCCTTGTTCCTTCCTTTTCAATTTTTAAAGTGAAAGTGAAGTTGCTCAGTCGTGTCGAGACTCTTTGCGATTCCATGGACTGTAGCTTACCAGGCTCCTCCTTCCGTGGGATTTCTCAGGAAAGAATACTGGAGTGGGTTGCCATTTCTTTCTCCAGGAGATCTTTCTGATCCAAGGATTGAACCCAGATCTCCTACATTTTGGCAGACACTTTACCGACCAAGCCACCACAGAAGGTTTTCAACTCTTAATTGTAATTTTAATTCTAGAAGTGTATGGGCTCAGTAAGTCATGCAGAATGTAGGATCTTAGTTTCCCATCCAGGATCAAATCTGCATCCCCTGCAATGGAAGGTGGTTTCTTAATCACAGGACCACCAGCTGTGTGCTAAGTTGCTTCAGATATGTCTAACTCTTTGTGACCCCATGGATTGTAGCCCACCAGACTCCTCTGTCCATGGAGTTCTCCAGGCCAGAATACTGGAGTGGGTAGCCATTCCCTTCTCCAGGGGATCATCCTGACCCAGAGACTGAACCCAGGTCTCCCACACTGCAGGCAGATTCTTTACTGTTTAGCCACCAGGGAAGTCCTTTAATTGTATTTTTACTATTTTTCCTATTTTATTGTACTGTACTGGCTAAAATCACCAGCATAGTGTGATGTAATGATGATTTTATAACCAGCTAATAGTGAGTATTTCTTCATTCTCCCTGATTGTAAACAAAATGCTTCTAATGATTATTTAACACAATATTTCCTGTAGAATTTTTGAAGATGCCCTTAATTAACATTCTGGTATGTCCTTATTTATATTTTTAAGAATAAGAAAGCAGTCAAGATAGATTAATCCTATTATGGCCTATTCTTCTTCTTATTATTAAAACCTCTGGAAAGAATACAAAAGGCAATGCCCTGAAATCCCAGTCTGGCCAAGATAAAGAAAAATATACCTAACTTAAATTATTCCTTGAAACAACTGGATAAATGGATAAAATTATGAAATGTTTTTCAAGGCATGAGACATTAGGCAAGAAAGGCCAGTGATCCTTGAGAAACAGAAAAAAAAAAAAGAAAGAAAAGAAGCAAACCATATAATTGCTCCAGATTATTTCCTGAAGACAGATTCTGGTTGCCAGGGGTGGGTTGGGGTGGGGGTGGTGAAGGAAATGGGTCAAGCTGGTCAAGAGTACAAACTTCTAATTATAAGATGGAGCTCTAATGTACAGCATGGTAACTACAGTTAACAATATTGTATTGTATATTTGAAAGTTGCTAACCAAGAGAGTATATCTTAAAAAGTTCTCATCACAAGGACAAAATTTAACTTTGTTAGGTGATGAATGTGGTAATCATTTCATAATATACCATAATATACACATATATTCAATCATTATGTCATCTATCTTATATTCAATGAATTTTTAACAAAGATGTAAAAGCAACCCTTTTAAGAAATTGTGCTGGAGCAAATAGATAACATATGTAAAAATTAATCAATTAATTAATTAACAAATACTAATGTGTGGATTTGGAGAAGGAAATGGCAACCCACTCCAGTATTCTTGCCTGGAAAATCTCATGGACAGAGAAGCCTGGCAGGATACAGTCCATGGAGTTGTCAAAAATCAGACACGACTTAGCAACTAAACCACTACTGTGTGGATTTATTCTTATATTGTTCAGCCTAAACACTGTATTGTATCACTACTGTAATAGGACATGTGGTATTACTATTGCTCAATCTATACATTGCACCATAAAAATAATAAACTCAAAGTAGATCATAGACTTAAACCTAAAATTATAAGACTTCTAAATGAAAAACCAGAAGAAAATTTTTGTGATGTTAGATTTGGAAAAGTATTCTTTGATATAAAAAAAAAGCACAATTTAAAAAAATGGATAAAATGAACATTATCAAGCTGAAAAGTTTTCCCCCCTAAAGACAGGATTAAGAGAATGAGAAGAGAGATATAATGAAAAGACAAGCCACAGACTGAAATAAATTACCTGCAAATCTTTGACAAATCAAGCATTTCTAACATATGTAAAGTACTCTTGAAACTCACCAATAAGAAATGAAAGAAGCCAATATAAACATGGTCAAAATATTTTAACAGAAACTTGACCAGAGAAGATATATGCAAGGTAGTGGGTGGGTGGGGGACAAGGGCGAGCAAAAGGGAATTATTTAAGGTGAAGGGACTGTTCTGTATCTTGATTCTCATCACGGTTACATGACTGGGGCATTTGTCATAAGCCATAGGACTGTATGGGCTTTCTTGGTGGCTCAAATGGTAAAGAATCTGCCTGCAATGCAGGAGACCTGGGTTCAATCCCTGGGTAGGGAAAATCCCCTGGAGATAGGAATGGCTACCAACTCCAGTATTCTTGCCTGGAGAATCCCCATGGACAGACGAGCCTGGTGGACTACAGGTCCACAGGGTCACAAAGAGTCAGACACGACTGAAGCGACTTTGCAAGCACGCATGCATAGGACTGTACACTAAAATATTCAACTTAAAATTTAAGCTAAATCCTTCTTCGTAAATAATACAAGGATAAGAATCATAAATACTTCTTTACTTACAGAATAAAATCCAAATACCTAAACATGAAGTTCAAGAAAGTGAAAGATACAAAAACTGTTTTCCAAAAAGCTACTTTACCTCTGTCCAATTTTTTTACATTGGTCATAAAGGTATATAGAAATAATTCATGCCAGTGCAGGGGCAAATATTGATTCCTCATTGTGCTTCTTTAGCCAAAAGGTTTTGGGCAGGAAGGCTGAGCTACCAAAGTGAAAAGTGAAGTCATTCAGTCATGTCCAGCTCTTTTCGACCCCATGGACTGTAGCCTACCAGGCTCCTCCCATCCATGGAATTTTCCAGGCAAAAGTACTGGAGTGGGTTGCCATTTCCTTAAGCTTGAGACAATTAGAGGGCAAAGAGAAGCTGCCCTGAGGGAACATGATAGACTCAACATCTGGATGCTAAGAATGAACTCTGAAATTACTGTAGCTATATTGTCACTAAGCAGAAAGCCAGCCAGAGGAGTGCATGAAAAGCAGAGTACAGAGACTGAAAACACAAATAAGTCCTTGGAAACACTGTGTTGTTTTTCAGTCACTCAATCCTGTCCGACTCTGTGACCCCATGGACTGCAGCACGCCAGGCTTCCTGTCCATCACCAACTCCCAGAGCTTGCTCAAACTTATGTTCATCAAGTCGGTGATGCCATCTCATTCTCTGTCGTCCCCTTCTCCTGCCTTCAATCAATTGTGAATTACTGAATTAAAGCTCAGTTGACCTCTGGACTTTTCAGATGTGTGAAACAATAAATCCATTTATTTTTCCTTCAAGGGGCCCAAAATGTCTCATTTTGAAACAAGGCTATACAAGCTAAAAAAATATTAGCAAACAATGCTGATAACAATGATAGATTTTACCACATAGAATCTTCCAGTGGAAGGGTATTTCAGAATAGTATTTCTCACATTTTAACCTGCAGAAAAATCATCTGGGTATCTTGTTAAAATGCAGATCATGTAGATCTAAGAAGCTATTCAGTTCAGTCACTCAGTCATGTCTGACGCTTTGCAACCCCATGAACTGCAACACGCCAGGAGGCCTCCCTGTTCATCACCAACTCCCAGAGTTCACCCAAACTCATGTCCATCCAGTCGGTGATGCCATCTAGCCATCTCATCCTCTGTCATCCCCTTCTTCTCCTGCCGCCAATCCCTCCCAGCATCAGAGTCTTTTCCAATGAGTCAACTTTTCTCATGAGGTGGCCAAAATATTGGAGTTTCAGCTTTAGCATCAGTCCTACCAAAGAACACCCAGGACTGATTTCTTTTAGAATGGACTGATTGGATCTCCTTGCAGTCTAAGGGACTCTCAAGAGTCTTCTCCAACACCACAGTTCAAAAGCATCAGTTCTTTGGTGCTTAGCTTTCTTCACAGTCCAACTATCACATCCATACATGACCACTGGAAAAACCATAGCTTTGACTAAATGGACCTTTGTTAGCAAAGTAATGTCTCTGCTTTTGGTCATAACTTTCCTTCCAAGGAGTAAGCATCTTTTAATTTCATGGCTGTAATCACCATCTGCAGTGATTTTGGAGCCCAGAAAAATAAAGTCTGACACTGTTTCTACTGTTTCCCCATTTATTTCCCGTGAAGCGATGGGACCAGATGTCATGATCTTCATTTTCTGAATGTTGAGCTTGAAGCCAACTTTTTCACTCTCTTTTTTCACTTTCATCAAGAAGCATTTTAGTTCCTCTTCGCTTTCTGCCTTAAGGGTGGTGTCATCTGCATATCTGAGGTGATTCATATTTCTCCCGGCAATCTTAATTCCAGCTTGTGCTTCTTCCAGCCCAGCATTTCTCATGTTTTCTGCATATAAGTTAAATAAGCAGGCTGACAATATACAATCTTGACATACTCCTTTTCCTATTTGGAACCAGTCTGTTGTTCCATGTCCAGTTCTAACTGTTGCTTCCTGACCTGCAGATAGGTTTCTCAAGAAGCAGGTCAGGTGGTCTGGTATTCCCATCTCTCTCAGAATTCTCCACAGTTTCTTGTGATCCACACAGTCAAAGGCTTTGGCATAGTCAATAAAGCAGAAATAGATATTTTTCTGGAACTCTCTTGCTTTTTCCATGATCCAGAGAATGTTGGCAATTTGATCTCTGGTTCCTCTGCCCTTTCTAAAACCAGCTTGAACATCTGGAAGTTCACAGTTCATGTACTGCTGAAGCCTGGCTTGGAGAATTTTGAGCATTACTTTACTAGTGTGTGAGATGAGTGCAATTGTGCGGTAGTTTGAGCATTCTTTGGCATTGACTTTGTTTGGGATTGGAATGAAAACTGACCTTTTCCAGTCCTCTGGCCACTGCTGAGTTTTCCAAATTTGCTGGCATATTGAGTGCAGCACTTTCACCACCTCATCTTTCAGGATTTGAAATAGCTCAACTGGAATTCCAGCACCTCCACTAGCTTTGTTCGTAAGGCCCACTTGAATTCACATTCCAGGATGTCTGGCTCTAGATGAGTGACCACACCATCGTGATTATCTGGGTTGTGAAGATCTTTTTTGTACAGTTCTTCCGTGTATTCTTGCCATCTCTTCTTAATATCTTCTGCTTCTGTTAGGTCCATACCATTTCTGTCCTTTATCGAGCCCATGTTTGCATGAAATGTTCCCTTTGTATCTCTAATTTTCTTGAAGAGATCTCTAGTCTTTCCCATTCTGTTCTTTTCCTCTATTTCTTTGCATTGATCACTGAGGAAGGCTTTCTTATCTCTCCTTGCTATCTTTGGAACTCTGCATTCAGATGCTTATATCTTTTCTTTTCTCCTTTGCTTTTCACTTCTTTTCTTTTCACAGCTATTTGTAAGGCCTCCCCAGACAGCCATTTTGCTTTTTTGCATTTGTTTTCCATGGGGATGGTCTTGATCCCTGTCTCATATACAATGTCACAAACCTTAATCCATAGTTCATCAGGCACTCTATCTATCAGATCTAGGCCCTTAAATCTATTTCTCACTTCCATTGTATAGTCATAAGGAATTTGATTTAGGTCATACTTGAATCGTCTAGTGGTTTTCCCTGCTTTCTTCAATTTTAAGTCTGAATTTGGCAATAAGGAGTTCATGATCTGAGCCACAGTCAGGTCCCAGTCTTGTTTTTGCTGACTGTATAGAGCTGCTCCATCTTTGATTGCAAAGAATTTAATCAATCTGATTTCGATGTTGACTATCTGGTGATGTCCATACGTAGAGTCTTCTCTTGTGTTGTTGGAAGTGGGTGTTTGCTATGACCAGTGTGTTCTCTTGGCAAAACTTTATTAGCCTTTGCCCTGCTTCATTCTGTATTCCAAGGCCAAATTTGCCTGTTACTCCAGGTTTTTCTTGACTTCCTACTTTTGCATTCCAGTCCCCTATAATGAAAAGGAAATGTTTTTTGGGTGTTAGTTCTAAAAGGTCTTTTAGGTCTTCATAGAATTGTTCAACTTCAGCTTCTTCAGTGTTACTGGTTGGGGCATAGTCTTGGATTATTATGATATTGAATGGTTTTCCTTGGAAACGAAAAGAGATCATTTTTGAGCTTGCATCCAAGTACTGCATTTCAGACTCTTTTGTTCTTCTGAGGGATTCCTGACCACAGTAGTAGATATAATGGTCATCTGAGTTAAATTCCAGCCTATTTTATTTTGCTGATTCCTAGAATGTCGACGTTCACTCTCGCCATCTCCTGTTTGACTACTTCCAATTTGCCTTGATTCTTGGACCTAACATTCCAGGTTCCTATGCAATATTGCTCTTTACAGCATCGGACCTTGCTTCTGTCACCAGTCACATCCACAACTGGGTACTGTTTTTGCTTTGGCTCCAGCCCTTCATTCTTTCTGGAGTTATTTCTCCACTGATCTCCAGTAGCATATTCGGCACCTACCGACCTGGGGAGTTCCTCTCTCAGTATCCTATCATTTTGCCTTTTCATACTGTTCATGGGGTTCTCAAGGCAAGAATACTGAAGTGGTTTGCCATTCCCTTCTCCAGTGGACCACATTCTGTCAGACCTCTCCACCATGACCCGCCCGTCTTGGGTGGCCCCACACAGCATGGCTTAGTTTCCTTGAGTTAAACAAGGCTGTGGTCTGTGTGATTAGATTGACTAGTTTTCTGTGATTATGGTTTGTGTGTCTGCCCTCTGATGCCTCTCGCAGCACTTACTGTTTTACCTGGGTTTCTCTTACCTTGGATGTGGGCAAGAAGCTATTAGGTGGTATCAATACTGCTGGTATACAGACCACACTTTGAGAAAGACAGAGTTCCTTAACCTAGAGTAGCAGTTTGCAACTTTCTGCAATGATGGAAATATTCTGTATCTGCTTTGTTCAATATGGCAGCCATGAGCCACATATGGCTTCTGAGCACTTGAAATGTGGTTAGTGCATAAAGAAAATCAATTTTAAACTTCATTTACCTTTAATCCAATGAATCATTTTTGTTATTTCAAAGTTAGATGATTTTCCCGACAAAATGTTTTTACTGATATAGTCTACTGTGACCTTGTACTAAATTGTATTCCCAGTATTACTTGCCTACTATGTTCTTGAATTCTCCTTATATACCATCAAATCTAGCTATACTATTCCTCAAACAGTTTCGCTTGTGTATATGACTTTACCCAGACTATTCCCTTATACTTGATCCACCTACCTTGTGAAATTGTGGCCATTCTTTAAGATATTTCTCATATGACATAACTTTAATTTCTTGAGTCTCAATTAAACCCTCTTTTCTCTGCACTCTAAAAGCACTTGTTTATATTTTGATTTAGTATTACTATTTTGCATAGTTTGAGTAAAACCATGTGTTGGTCCAAAATTGGGTTCTGAAGTCTGATTGCCTGGGTTCGAATCCTTGCTCTGAAGTCCATTACTTTTGCAATTTTAAGAAAAATGAGGGTCAGTTTCTCTATTTAGGGATGATAATATCTATTGCAAAGAGTTTTATTAAATGTTAAAGAAGATAATCCATAGGAAGTGACAAGCCTAATTCCAAGTACTCAGTAATTTCTCAGTACACATTAACTACCTTATTATTTTTGCCCATCTATATTTCCAATGATACTGAGTGTCGATACTATCACCTTGCTGTTTAACAAGGTATTCTTTGCTTTGTTAATTCATATACTATCATTTTGTTTTTACACAAACACTTATATGTATGATCTCCCTAAATATATTTTAAACAATACATGAGAAGGGGTTATAATTGCCATTCTTTATACACTTATCCCCTTCAAGGATCCTAAGATAGTTCTATAGTTAGAGTGCCATCCCAGCAAAGTTGTTTACAAGTACACACACCTTTGATGCTTCAGGTCTGGTACCTTGGTCATTTCCTGTAGCACTGAATGATGTATTCTCTTCAGTCTTTATGAAATTCATGATGAGTCCCAGGAGAATATGACTTTCTTCCACTACTGGCCAAGACAGAGAAACAGGATTGAATTTACCAACCCCTTAATGACTAAAACAATAAAACACAAGATATATGAAATAATAAGTTTTGAACACTGGTAATCAGGCAGGGCACAACAGTGATCTCTGACCCCTAAGAGAGAGAGAGAGAGAGAAATCAGAGGCAGGACCTAGAGACATCTAGCTTGCTGCCTGGGGAGCATCTCCAGGCTGTATCTCAGGGAAGGGAGACACAAGCAAAGCCTGGCACTTTCCCCAAGTTGAGAAGACAAGCTAAGAGTTCTGGTGGGCCCAGAAGGCTGGAGTTTGCAGGGCTAGAGTACTAGAGAGCTACAGCTACACAGAGTGTCAGAGATCTGTAGTGGACACCCCTGAAATTTCAGCTGACTAGTGGTCTGTTTCTCACACTCAGCTGAGAACAGTTTCTGTTTCCCTCACTCAGCTGAGAATAGTTTCTGTTTCTCATGCTCAGCTGACAATAATTTGTGTTCCCAAAAGCAAACTGGAAAACTTCATAATTCATAACATGTTGACAAAGGTATCGCCTCTAAAGTGGGACAAAATTAGCTGTATACCAAAGACTGCTCTGGTCCCACCTGACAAAATTTAAAAGCAAGCTTTGGAAGCGTAAAACTTTTCCACTAACACAACTAGAACAAAGCTCAAGAATGTTGATAGGAATAGAAACATTTCTAGCACCCATATGTGTGAAATTGACAAGTTTGATATCCAGTACAATTCTGAGGCATAAAAAGAAGCAGAAAAATAAGATCCACAATGAGGAGAGAAATCAATGAACAGAAACATATCCAAAAGTGACTCAGATGATAGAACTAGTAGACAAGAACATTAAAATGGTTATTATCTTTAATTTCTGGCCAAACAAAGTGACAAGGACCTGACTTGCCCTGCAGTCTGAAAACAAAAGAAGACAATAAGCTAAACAGATGGAACAGGAATTTGCAAGGAACTAGACATCATGCAGCAGACATCATGCAATTCGGGGCAGTGACAAATGAAGGGCATCCTGTGATGACTCCAGCTGACTGCCTTGAGAGATTCCAGGCCAGGGTGTCACGAGGGGCAGCCAGGCAGGGCCCCACGAGGGGCAGCCAGGCAGGGCCCCACGAGGGGCAGCCAGGCAGGGCCCGTCGGCATTGCTGACTTGAGGAGACAGCTGAAAGACCAAGGTGGCAGGAGTTCAAACGACACAGAAAAGAGAGAGCTGCACAGAGGGAAGTCCGGATATATGAACACTGGGAGGCATTCAGCTGAGAACTGATCACAACAGCAACGGAAGAACTACCCGGGGCCAGGAAAGAACCTCCACAATCCACCAAACTTTCGCGAGGTGATACTCCTTTTAGAAATCTGTTTCCTCATTTGTAAATTAAGGAGCTCGGCTCAAACTTGTATTGACTGATCCTGAGAATTCTCCTCTCTGAATTTTTTTTAAAGAAGAAGATACCTGAATCTCATCCTCACTACGCTTGGGATGCAGTTATGGGAATATCCCCTGTTAAATCAACTTTAACCACCACCACCCCACTTCCACGCCCAAGTTAACTGGAACAGCTCCCTAGACTATCTGGAAGTGTCTTTCCAGGTGTAAAACTCTTGACCTTTGAACCTGGGGAGGGGGTTACCACAACAGAAAACTGCTTATGCCCCCTTCCTCCAAAATTTTCTTGGATCTGGGCTGAGATCCTTCTAACTGGCGCCCATGACAAACCTGCGTCTCGCCGCCCCAAGAACTCCACGTCCTCCTCAAGATCAGAGGAGCCACTCACAGAAGCGGAGAATCTGTCCCAGCGGTGAGGGTGATGGCGTGACAGGAATCCGCGATCCCTGCTGCGAGGACGGCGCTCGGCGGCAATTGTTCCCGCGCGAAAGCGGAACGCAGTTATCCCCAACCGTCTGACCAATGGGAGGCCAGGTTGCAGAGGTCGTCTGCCCTCATTGGACAGAAGCTCACCCCCTGCAGAAGCCGATTGGCCGAGCCACTGAGAGCGGCGGCCGGAGAGGGTGGCGGGGCGGTTCGCGGGTAGGCAGACGCGCGCCCCGCGCGTCAGGAGGCCACCGCCTCCGGCTGGTCCATTCGCGCGAGAGCCCGCACTCTTGCCACAGTCCGCGTCCTTGTTCCGGGTCGGGTTTCGAGCCGTCCTGTCCTTTCATCCAGCCCGCCCATCCGCTTCCGCTGCTGTCAGGAGCGGGCGGAGTCGGCGGACACACCTGTCCCCTCAGGGCCGGTTACACGGCGGCTGCGCGGAGCGCGGGGCAAAGCGCTCGGCCTCCGGAGCCGCTGGGCTCCACAGCTCGGCCCGGCGGCGCAGGGAGCTCGGCTGTCTCGCCTCTTCGGCCACTGTCAGGCGGGCGGCGGCTGTGGACTGGGCTCTGGAGAGGCTCCCCACCCAGCCCGTGGGGACGTCGGCGCGGTGAGCTTCGTCAGCTTCCAGCGTAGAAATGGTCCAAGGCAGGCAGCCGACTTTCTGTCCCTAAGGAAGGAGCCAGCTTAGCTTAGAACTCGTTGCACACGGATCCTCCAGCCAGGAGGAGGAGACCAGCTCTCCTGGTTCCCAGGCCCTGCGTGGGTATATGCAGAATTTTCCATTCTCAAGGGAGGGCTCCAGAGTTAGGCATTTCCAAACTGACGACCGAAGAAGGGGCTTGAGAAAACATCGTGCAGTTTAAGGAACAATAGGAGGGGATGCCTTCAGTATCAGGTGCTATTTTGGAAAAGCTGGTCAAAGAAGGGGAGAACACAACTGATACGTGAAGATGGTGACAACTCGTTTGAAATAGATGTTTATGTGAAAGTCGATGATGTTGGAATAGTACTGAAAGCTTTTCCTAACTTGGCTTAATGTAAAATATATACAGAGAAACTATAATCACTGCTTAAATTCCAGGTACTCAGTGGAATTTGGAGAGAGTAAACTTTAGAAGTGTTACTGTAAAAAGCTAGGAGAAAAGAGGAAAACTATGAGAGTTTCATCAAATCGCTGTTATTCCTTAAATCATCTTAGAGCATACAGGTGACTGATATTAACAGTAACATAGGTAGATGGAGAATGAATTATTGCACAAGGGACTTACAGATTCTCGTATCTTTGTAGACCCTGGAGATGTTAAAAACTTGTAAGAAGGAAGAAGCAGTAGAGAATGGTACTATTGAAGTTGCCTGACATTTCTAGGGACAGAAAATTTGTCCTGGAAAGGAACATACCTAAGGAGCACATGTATTTGTCATTGCCACTAAGCACCTTGTGGACTGGATTTTATTATAAATTGAAGATTTATTCTAACAGTTTGAAACAAGGGTGTAATATAACCTGACTTAAAAAGAAAAAAAACAAAAAACACGGGCAGCTGTGTGGACCAGAAACTCTAGGGGGCAAGAGTGGATGCAGATGAAGAAAGCAATTAGGAGGAGGCTCTTCCAACTTTCCACCAATGTGGGAGGCACAGCCTGCACTGGTAGTGGTGGAGGTGTGAATACTGATTGGATTCTACATGGTTTTTTTTTTTTTTTTGGCTGCACTTCAAGGGGTGGGGGAATCTTAGTTACCTGACCAGGGATTGGACCCATGCCCTCTTCAGTGGAAACCTAGAGTCCACTGAATAAATGGAGGAAGTCCTTGTGTTTATTTTGAAGGGCAAGCCCATGAGCTTTGTGTATGGATGGGAGGTTCAAGAAACAAGAGAAAAAGAGGGTTCAGTGATGATTTCTGGGCTTTTGACTTGAGTAAATGGAGTAAGGATAAAGTCTCCCTTAACTGGTGTGAGAAATCCAGGGAAGGAGCTGCTGCTGCCATGTGTGTCTGTGAATTCTAATTTTGACACGTTGACTTAGAGATACTAATCCACTCCAAATGAATGTCGAGTGAAATGAAAGAATTCACATTCAATACGTGATAGTGAATACCCAGGGAGGGTCAGGAAGGGGCATAGAACTGACCATGGCAAGGGATAACAGACTAAAGTGAAAGAAGGACAGAGACATAAAGAAAGACAGAGAAACTTCAACTTCATGATGATAATGACTTTGGCCATTAACTAAGAACATTTGAGATGCAGTGAAAAGGCAAAGGATAAGAGGCTTATGGAAGCTTCCTGATGGGAGAGACAGGGGGAAAGTGGGTCTTCTGATGGCGGGGCCATGCTCAGTAAATCTATTTTTTTAAATTAATTAATTTATTTTAATTGTAGGCTAATTACTTTACAATATTGTAGTGGTTTTGCCATACAATGACATGACTCAGCCATGGGTGTACATGTGTTCCTCATCCTGAACCCCCCCTCCCACCCCCTCCCCATCCCATCCCTCCCCTCAGGGTCATCCCAGTGCACCAGCCCTGAGCGCCCTGTCTCATGCGTCAAATCTGGACTGGAGATGTGTTTCATATGTAATAATCAGTAAATCTTTAATTCAATTTTCTACTGATGGACGAGGCTGTGTTCCCTCCCTGTTGTTTGACCTGAGACCAAACAACTGCTGATCCACGCCTCTGCTGGGGACTCCTGGACACTCACTAGCAAGTCTGGGTCAGTCTCTTGTGGGGTCACTGCTCCTTTCTCCTGGGTCCTGGTGCACATAAGGTTTTGTTTGTGACCTTCAAAAAGAACCAGGGCAAATGCTAACAGAATTTTGCCAAGAGAAAGCACTGGTCATAGCAAACAACAAAACAAGAGAAGACTCTACACATGGACATCACCAGATGGTCAATACCAAAATCAAATTGATTATAATCTTTGCAGCCAAAGATGGAGAAGCTCTATACAGTCAGCAAAAACAAGACTGGGAGCTGACTGTGGCTCAGATCATGATGCCTTATTGCCAAATTCAGACTGAAATTGAAGAAAGTAGGGAAAACCACTAGACCAGGTATGACCTAAATCAGATACCTTTTGATTATACAGTGGAAGTGAGAAATAGGTTCAAGGGATTAGATCTGAAAGACAGGTGCCTGAAGAACTATGGATGGAGGTTCATGACATTGTACAAGAGGCAGGGATCAAGACCATCCCCAAGAAAAAGAAATGCAAAAAGGCAAAATGGTTGTCTGAGGAGGTCTTACAAATAGCTGTGAAAAGAAGAGAGGCGAAAAGCAAAGGAAAAAAAGAAAGATGTACCCATTTGAATGCAAAGTTCCAAAGAATAGAAAGGAGAGATAAGAAACACTTCCTCAGTGATCAATGCAAAGAAATAGAGAAAAACAATAGAATAGGAAAGACTAGAGATCTCTTCAGAAAAATTAGATATACCAAGGGAACATTTCATGCAAAGATGGGCACAATAAAGGACAGAAATGGTATGGACCTAAAAGAAGCAGACAATATTAAGAAGAGGTGGCAAGAATACACAGAAGAACTGTACACAAAAGATCTTCATGACCCAGATAACCATGGTGGTGTGATCACCTACCTAGAGCCAGACATCCTGGGATGCAAACTCAAGTGAGTCTTAGGAAGCATCACTACAAACAAAGCTAGTGGGGTGATGGAATTCCAGTTGAGCTCTTTCAAATCCTAAAAGATGATTCTGTGAAAGTGCTACACTCAATATGCCAGAAAATTTGGAAAACTCAGCAGTAGCCAGAGGACTGGAAAAGGTCAGTTTTCATTCCAGTCCCAAAGATAGGCAATGCCAAAGAATGTTCAAACTACCACACAGTTTAACTCATCTCACACACTAGTAAAGTAATGCTCAAAATTCTCCAAGCCAGGTTTCAACAGTACATGAGCCATGAACTTCCAGATGTTCAAGCTGGTTTTAGAAAAGGCAGAGGAACCAGAGGTCAAATTGCCAAAATCCCACTGGATCATCAAAAAAACAAGAGAGTTCCAGAAAAACGTCTACTTCTGCTTTGTTGAGTCCACCAAAGCGTTTGACTGTGTGTCACAACAAACTATGGAAAATTTTTCAAGTGATGGGAATAGCAGACCACCTTATCTGGCTCCTGAGAAATCTGTATGCAGGTCACAAAGCAACAGTTAGAAATGGACATGGAAAAACAGACTGGTTCAAAATTGGGAAAGGAGTAAGTCAAGGCTGTATATTGTCACCCTGCTTGTTTAACTTATATGCAGAGTACATCATGCGAAATGCTGGGCTGAATGAAGCACAAGCTGGAATCAAGATTGCAAGGAGAAATATCAATAACCTCAGATATACAGATGACCCCACCCTTATGGCAAAGAGTGAAAGTGAAGTTGCTCAGTCATGTCCTACTCTTTGCAACCCCATGGACTGTAGCCCACCAGGCTCCTCCATCCATGGGATTCTCTAGGCAAGAGGACTGGAGTGGGTTGCCATTTCCTTCTCCAGGGGATCTTCCTGACCCAGGGATTGAACCCAGGTCTCCCGCATTGGGAGAGAGACACTTTACTGTCTGAGCCATCAGGGAAGTGAAGAAGAACTAAAGAGCCTCTTGATGAAAGTAAAGGAGGAGAGTGAAAAAGTTGACTTAAAACTCAACATTCAGAAAACTAAGATCATGGCATCCGGTCCCATCACTTCATGGCAGATAGATGGGGAAACAGTGGCTGACTTTATTTTTTTGCGCTCCAAAATCACTGCAGATGGTGACTGCCGCTGTAGGAAGCAAGTACAAGAGAGAAAAAGCAGGCCCCAGAAAAGGCATGTGAAAGCATTATCAATCTTGCTGACCAGACACCTCAAGACATAGGACTCTTGGATTAAGCCCAGAGGCAACAGAAAAACATCTTGAAAGCAGGATGTGTGCCTGGAGGTGGAAAGCCATCATCAGACTGTTCCATGACCTGGCATCTCTGAGTCAAATGTTTTTCGCATCTGGAGATTTGTTATTGAGACAGCAACTTAAATCATTAGTACAAGTAAATCTTTCTTAGTTCATCTTTATGTTACATTTCTAGCCTATCTTAACAGCCTTGTGGCTCCATATGCTTCTGAGAACACGTTCTCCCTTGCACAGACTCCCCTGCCTGAAAACATGTAATAAAGCTGACTTGATCAGTTTGGGCACCTTCACCTAGGAGCGGTGTTGGTCTCCTGATCCTTGCTTTCAGTTCTTGTGTCTTTCTCATTCTTTCTCTGTAGTGCACTTCCGGGAAACCCTGGCTTGTTCAGCCAGCCTCGACATGCAACCATGAAATTAAAAGACACTTGCTCCTTGGAAGAAAAGCTATGACCAACCAGCATATTACAAAGCATAGACATTACTTTGCAAACAAAGGTCTGTCTAGTCAAGGCTATGTTTTTTTCCAGTGGTCATGTATGGATGTGAGAATTGAACTATAAAGAAAGCTGAGTGCCAAAGAATTGATGCTTTTGAACTGTGGTGTTGGAGAAGACTCTTGAGAGTCCCTTGGACTGAAAGGAGATCCAGTCCATTCTGAAGGAGATCAGCCCTGGGATTTCTTTGGAAGGAATGATGCTGAAGCTGAAACTCCAGTACTTTGACCACCTGATGTGAAGAATGCACTAATTGGAAAAGAACCTGATGCTGGGAAAGATTGAGAGCAGGAGGAGAAGGGGACGACAAAGGATGAGATGGTTGGATGGCATTGCTGACTTGATGGACATGCATTTGAGAAAGCTCTGGGAGTTGGTGAAGGACAGGGAAGCCTGGCAGGCTGCAGTCCATGGGGTTGCAAAGAGTTGGACATGACAGTGTGAATGAACTGAAATGGCAAAGGGAAAAATAATTGAAAGGAAGACAGCTTGGCAGAAGATAAAGAAAAAGCCTGCCTTGTTTCCCCAGGTCCCCCTGTTTCTTAGGTGACAGTTGTATTTTTACCTCCCAATGGACTTTTGCCCATTTGTAATGGCATCCCAATGGCATCCCAACATGGTTCCTGCCAATCCCAAAGCATCTTGGTTTCTTGAGCTATCTGCTGATGCTTTATTCTCTGTTTACTGGTCACTGGAATATCAACTGAACCACATGTTTGGAGTTGTTGGCCTGATGCCATTTAGGAGGCAGTCTTCCATTTCAACCTTACACTGACGCTCATCGAAAAACTAACAGAGCTGGCTGAATCAGGACCTCTAGGTTCGTGGCAGAGCCCCAGCATTGCTTTTCCTCTTGAAGCTGTACCCTGAGAGCTCGATGCAAACCCACCACAAGCTGGCAGCAGTGATGGTCAGGGAGTGCTCAAGGAATCTGCTGAGCCACCGAGGCTTCACTTTCAGCTTCTGCGGATAGGATGTTGTTGAAACCGTCTGACATCCCTGAAGACAGAGTGTTTGCCTTTGATAGGACCACACGCTGCATAGCCCCTTGGACTAAACTCCTTGTTGGCCAAATGCAGTAAGTCATCTGCATTTCATTATAAATGGAGCAAGAATACATCTGGCCAAGTCTTCCCTTGTAGCTCAGTTGGTTAAGAATCTGCCTACAACGCAGGAGATCCGGGTTTGATTCCTGGGTTGGGAAGATCCCCTAGAGAAGGAAATGGCAATCCACTCCAGTATTCTTGCCTGGAGAATCCCATGGACTGTAGTCTTCCAGGCTCCTCTGTCCATGGGGTCTCAAGAATCAGAGACAACTTAGAGACTCCAACTCTTAATAAACCACCAAGTCACAGGTGGTTGGGTTATTTAATTGTTGTTAGACCCATAATGGGGCCTCCCTCGTAGCTCAGTTGGTAAAGAATCTGCCTGCAGTACATGAGACCTGGTTTGATTCCTGGGTCGGGAACATCCCCTGGAGAAGGAAATGGCAACCCACTCCAGTATTCTTGCCTGGAAAATCTCATGGACAGAGGAGCCTGGCAAAGTACAGTCCATGGGGTCGTAAGAATCGGAGACAACTTAGCGACTAAACCACCACCACCAAACCCATAATGAGATAAAGACTGCTCACGCCTTGAAAGATGTCTCTACTTCATGCATGATGTTCAGTCGCTTCAGTCATGTCCAGCTTTTTGCGACCCTGTGGACTGTAGCCTGCCAAGCTCCCCTGTCAATGGGTTCCCAGGCAAGAATACTGGCGTGGGTTGCCCTTTCCTTCTCCAAGGGATCTCCCTGACCCAGGGGTCAAGCCTGGGTCTCTTGTGTCTCCTGCACTGGTAGGCACAGCTCTTTACCACTAGCGCCACCTGGGAAGCTCCACCCACATTCAATAGTCCTAACAGCATGGGCTGATTTCTGTATTTAGAGTTAAAAACAACATGTTCTAGGAGCCAAGAAAACACCTTTCCTCTACCTGAGGAGAATATGCGAGAGAAAGAGAGAAAGGGAGAAGTTAAGAAGAAGAGAGAGAGAGACATTGATTTAAATTCAAACCCGATGGATGAGGGATAAGCAGGAGTTTTATCGGGGACACCCTGATGCTGGGAGGGATTGAGGGCAGGAGGAGAAAGGGACAACAGGGGATGAGATGGCTGGATGGCATCACTGACTCAATGGACATGAGTCTGAGTGAACTCCGGGAGTTGGTGATGGACAGGGAGGCCTGGCTTGCTGCGGTTCATGGGGTCGCAGAGAGTCGGACACGACTGAGCGAGTGAACTGAACTGAACTGAACTGAAGAGGGAAAACTGTCATTAGATGCACAAAGGCAACACAGTGTGAAGGGCTGGGGAGCTGGCCTCTGGGGAGAACCGGGGTTGAAGGCCTGGACGTTCTGTTCCAGAGCTGCTCCTGGAATATGCAGAGCCCAGTGGGATGGTCTGCTCCTCTTCGCCCATAAGTTTACAGTGGGCCCACCACAGTTCAACTTAGAAGCTGTCCCCTCCCTTTTATTCTTAAAAAAAATTTTTTTTTTACTTTTAATTTTTTAATTGAAGCATAATTAATTCACAATCATGTGAATGTGGTGGTTTAGTCGCTAAGTCGTGTGCGACTCTTGAGAGTCCATGGACTGTGGCCCACTGGGCTTCTCTGTCCATGGGATTCTTCAGGCAAGAATACTGGGATGGGTTGCCATGTCCTTCTCCAGGGGATCTTCCCGCATTATGTGACTATGTTGTGCTAGTTCCAAATGTACAGCAAAATGATTCAGTTATACACACACACACATATATATATAATTTTTCAGATTCTTTTCCATCATAGGTTATTATGTTATCGAATCTAGTTCCCTGTGCTATACAGCAGGTCCTTGTGGTTTACCTATTTTATGTATAGCAGTAGTGTGTATATGTTAGTCCCAAACTTGTGGTTTATCCCCCACCACCCCCTTTGGTAGGGGTGTCCTGATGGCTCAGCAGGTAAAGAATCCACCAGCCACGCACGAGACACCGGAGCCGAGGCTCCATCCCTGGATCGGAAGACCCCCTGGAAGAGGAAAGAGTCGCACATGACTCAGCACTCATGCATCCCCTTTGGTAATTGTAAGTTTGTTTTCTACGTCTGTGAATCTATTTCAATTTATTTTTTTTACTTTAACATTCAAAATTTATTTTTGACTGGAGGATAATTTCTTTACAATGCTGCTTTCTGCCCTATATCAACATGAATCAGTCAGAGGTATACATATGTCCCCTCCCTCTTGAACCTCCCTCCTACCCTGTCCCCTTCTTAAAAGAGGAGGTGGGTAGGGGCTCTAAATTTCTAGCAGCACCATAGGGTCAGCCCTGAAGGCCTGGCAGCTAAACTGTCTACAGAGACCCCTGGTCCATCCTGTCCTAGGAAGACAACGCACTTGCGGGGTGGCAAAGCCCTCCCTTGCAGGACACCAGACACTCCGAGGAGGTTGCCAGCAAGCAGGGAGTTTTTCCTCACCAGAAAAAGAACTATGGAGGTGGACATTGCTTGGAGCCATTGCCTGGAGCCAAGAGGCAGTGTGAGCTGGATGGTTTTACTCATGCATCCTCGCAGGAACACTGTGACTTGGAAACCATCCTCTGAGCTCCTGTCTCTGTTCTGGGGATGGCTCAGAACTGGGCTGGACCAGACTCAGGCCAACTAAAAGGCCTGGATATCTCCCCGAAGCCCCTCACTTGCTGACTTGAGTTTCCAAGGAGGCTTATTTTATCGAGGGAATTGCAGGGTCCCGGGCACCTGCAGGAATTGCAGGCTCTGGGGCCAGACATGGATGAACACTTCTGTCCAATCCATATTCCCAGAGGGGACTTTTCTGGGTCATATTTGATCTTCACAGTCACCCCTTGAGCTCGGTTTGACTTTTGCCCCCAATTCACTTATTAGGAAACAAGATACTTTGAGGCCACTGGACTAGTTGGGGCAGAGGCGGAGGGGTGTCGGGGCGGAGTTCAACCTTAGAGCTTTACAGATTCTTAGGACCCTGAACGGAGACCTTAGGCAAGCGTTTTGGGGTGCTGGGTGGGGGTGGGATGGGGGCGGGTGCCTTGATTCCCTATATGTGAATTAAAATGATCTATTCATTTGTGATTCTCCAACCATTTGCTTTCAAACTCAATCACATGAGTAGCTTTTAATAAACCAGATTCTGGGACTCAGTCTCAGCGTAAATTCACCAGGTGAGGCTCGGTAATCTGCATCTTTTAATCAGTAGAGGCATCAACAGATCTGCCTGAGAAGCTCAGATCAGCACTTTGTGGGGATCCTGTAGTGATCTTGTCGAAACACATTTCTGAGCTCCTGTGAGCTCCTGAGGTCATAAGGCTGGAGTGTGGCCGGGTGGGGTGACCTGCATTTCTCAAAAGGTGATGCCAATGCTGCTGGCGACCATCCGTTTTCACGGAACAAAAACTGAGGAATTCACAAACATTAATTTCATCCTCATAACACCCCAGGGAGCAACTTCAGTCATCCCCATTTCAAAAGAAAAATGTGGCCAGCGACATCAAGCAACTGGCCTGCAGGCACACAGCTACCAGCAGAGCCAGGCTGATTCCCTAAGCACGCAGGCAGCTGGCACGTGACCTTAACGCTGCCCCGCGCCCCCCACTTTGCTTCTCCGCTGTGGTTCTAATCAGCTTCCACTGCCCCGGCCCACCCCAGCACCTCCCGGACTGCCTCCCTCCCGTCTCGCTTCCTGCTGCCCCAAGCTGTCCCTCCGGGACCCTCCCGCACGGGGCCTGTGACCGAGGTCTGCGCTGGCAGCCCCTTCCCGGCCCCTCCCCGGCACTCGCGCAAGCCAAGTGAGTATTCGCTGCGGACAAAGCTGCTTCCCGGCGTAGACCGCCTGCAGACGACGCGGGAGGATCCGCCCGGGGAAGGGACGGGGCAAGGAGGCGGGGCAAGCGGAGCTGAGCGCGGACTGACAGTCACGACGGTCAATGGCAGCTCGGGGTGGCTGGCCAGGCTTCCGCGCTCTGCCCCGCGACTTGGGTCAGTTCAGTCGCTCAGTCCTGTCCGACCCTTTGTGACCCCAAGGACTGCAGCACGCCAGGCCTCCCTGTCCATCATCAACGCCCGGAGTTTCCTCAAACTCATGTCCATCCAGTCGGTGATGCCATCCAACCATCTCGTCCTCTGACGTCCCTTTCTCCTGCCTTCAATCTTTCCCAGCATCAGGGTCTTTTCCAAAGGGCCAGCTCTTCGCATCAGGTGGCCAAAGCATTGGAGTTTCAGCTTCAGCATCAGTCCTTCCAATGAATATTCAACACTGATTTCCTTTATGATGGACTGGTTGGATCTCTTTGAAGTTTAAGGGACTCTCAAGAGTCTTCAACACCACAGTCCAAAAGCACCGATTCTTCGGTGCTCAGCTTTCTTTATAGTCCAGCTCTCACATCCATACATGACCAGTGGAAAAACCATAGCCTTGACCAGACGAACCTTTGTTGGCAGAATAATGTCTCTGTTTTTCAATAAGCTGTTAAGGTTGGTCATAGCTTTTCTTCCAAGGAGCAAGCGTCTTTCAATTACACAGCTGCAGTCACCATCTGCAGTGATTTTGGAGCCCCCCAAAATAAAGTCTCTCACTGTTTCCATTGTTTCCTCATCTATTTGCCATGAAGTGATGGGACCGGATGCCATGATCTTAGTTTTCTGAACGTTGAGCTTTAAGCCGCTTTTCCACTGTCCTCTTTCACTTTCATCAGGAGGCTCTTTAACGCCTCTTCACTTTCTGCCCTAAGGGTGGTGTCATCTGCGTGTCTGAGGCTGTTGATATTTCTCCCTACAGTCTCCCACGCCTTTAGGGTGCTGCAGTTGTGGCAGGGAACGGAGAGGTGGAGGTGACAGATGCTGCGTCACATCCTCCCCAAGAGTACCACTGTTAGTCCAAGGTTGCACTAGCTCATGTTGGCTCAGCTTTCCCCCCCACCCCCACCCTCAACTTACCTTCCGCTCAGTTAACCCTGGCTCAGCTCACCTGTCTCTGTCAAACTTGTGTTTTCATCACTCGGGGTCCTTGTCTATTTGGTAAAAGCAACATGGGAGAAAAGCCTGCAAGCCACCTCTCATGTCTTAGCTGCTGTTTCCCCACACTGACAGTGTGGAGCGGGCTGCTTGGCCGTGAGGTTGAAGAGAGGAGAGTGAGATGAAAGATAGGAACTGTCCACTCAGTGCCGGACTCTGCGTTTTGGCCTTTTCTACAGGATTGTCTCAGTTAATCACCTTTCACTTTCACCCATTTCCTGTTTCACAGATTAGGGAACAAAGTGAATGAATTCCCCGAGGGCAATCCTTGAATGACTTCAATTCCTGTCAGACGCCAACGCCGAAAGTCTTTTAAGGTGCCAAGGCTGCCTTTGCAGCATTTCAATGCATGCAGTTCCAGTAATTCATCTCTTCTCATACTGTTTCATCCTTCCAACCATTTGTTCATCTGTTCATTTATTAGGGACCCATCCTCAAGGCTTCCCTGATGGCTCAGTTGGAAAAGAATCTGCCTGCAACACAGGAGACCCCGGTTCAATTCCTGAGCCCAGAAGATCCGCTGGAGAAGCACTCCAATATTGTTTGGCTTCCCTTGTGGCTCAGCTGGTAAAGAATCCGCCTGCAATGTGGGAGAGCTGAGTTCGATCCCTGGGTTGGAAAAAATGCCCTGGAGATTGGAAAGGCAACCCACTCCAGTATTCTGGCCTGGAGAATTCCATAGATTGTATAGTCCTTGGGATTGCAAAGAGTCGGACATGACTGAGCGAATTTCACTTAGTCTTCAAGGTTTAGGCCTAGTTGCTATTAAAAAAAAAAAAAAAAGGAACTCTGCTTTACACAGAGATTACAAAGAAAAACTATACATGAAATGTTGATGTCTAGTATATTCCAGATAAAATGGTGGAGTCTGAAGACAAAGACATAGATAAAATCTATCCTTTGCGTTTTTTTTTTTATTTTTTTTTTTTTATTAAATTTTAAAATCTTTAATTCTTACATGTGTTCCCAAACATGAAACCCCCTCCCACCTCCCTCCCCATAACATCTCTGTGGGTGATCCCCATGCACCAGCCCCAATCATGCTGTATCCTGCGTCAGACATAGACTGGCGATTCAATTCTGACATGATAGTATACATGATAGAATGCCATTCTCCCAAATCATCCCGCCCTCTCCCTCTCTCTCTGAGTCCAAAAGTCCGTTATACACAGCTGTGTCTTTTTTCCTGTCTTGCATACAGGGTCGTCATTGCCATCTTTCTAAATTCCATATATATGTGTTAGTATACTGTATTGGTGTTTTTCTTTCTGGCTTACTTCACTCTGTATAATCGGCTCCAGTTTCATCCATCTCATCAGAACTGATTCAAATGAATTCTTTTTAACGGCTGAGTAATACTCCATCGTGTATATGTACCAAAGCTTCCTTATCCATTCATCTGCTGATGGACATCTAGGTTGTTTCCATGTCCTGGCTATTATAAACAGTGCTGCGATGAACATTGGGGTACATGTGTCTCTTTCAACTCTGGTTTCCTCGGTGTGTATACCCAGCAGTGGGATTGCTGGGTCATAAGGTAGTTCTATTTGCAATTTTTTAAGGAATCTCCACACTGTTCTCCATAGTGGCTGTACTAGTTTGCATTCCCACCAACAGTGTAGGAGGGTTCCCTTTTCTCCACACCCTCTCCAGCATTTGTTGCTTGCAGATTTTTGGATCGCAGCCATTCTGACTGGTGTGAAGTGGTACCTCATTGTGGTTTTGATTTGCATTTCTCTGATAATGAGTGATGTTGAGCATCTTTTCATGTGTTTGTTAGCCATCCGTATGTCTTCTTTGGAGAAATGTCTATTTAGTTCTTTGGCCCATTTTTTGATTGGGTCGTTTATTTTTCTGGAATTGAGCTGCATAAGTTGCTTGTATATTTTTGAGATTAGTTGTTTTTCAGTTGCTTCATTTGCTATTATTTTCTCCCATTCAGAAGGCTGTCTTTTCACCTTGCTTATAGTTTCCTTTGTTGTGCAGAAGCTTTTAATTTTAATTAGATCCCATTTGTTTATTTTTGCTTTTATTTCCAGAATTCTGGGAGGTGGATCATAGAGGATCCTGCTGTGATTTATGTCTGAGAGTGTTTTGCCTATATTCTCCTCTAGGAGTTTTATAGTTTCTGGTCTTACATTTAGATCTTTAATCCATTTTGAGTTTATTTTTGTGTGCGGTGTTAGAAAGTGATCTAGTTTCATTCTTTTACAAGTGGTTGACCAGTTTTCCCAGCACCACTTGTTAAAGAGATTGTCTTTACTCCATTGTATATTCTTGCCTCCTTTGTCAAAGATAAGGTGTCCATATGTGTGTGGATTTATCTCTGGGCTTTCTATTTTGTTCCATTGATCTATATGTCTGTCTTTGTGCCAGTACCATACTGTTTTGATGACTGTGGCTTTGTAGTAGAGCCTGAAGTCAGGCAAGTTGATTCCTCCAGTTCCATTCTTCTTTCTCAAGATTGCTTTGGCTATTCGAGGTTTTTTGTATTTCCATACAAATCTTGAAATTATTTGTTCTAGTTCTGTGAAAAATATGGCTGGTAGCTTGATAGGGATTGCGTTGAATTTGTAAATTGCTTTGGGTAGTATACTCATTTTCACTATATTGATTCTTCCAATCCATGAACATGGTATATTTCTCCATCTATTAGTGTCCTCTTTGATTTCTTTCATCAGTGTTTTATAGTTTTCTATATATAGGTCTTTAGTTTCTTTGGGTAGATATATTCCTAAGTATTTTATTCTTTTTGTTGCAATGGTGAATGGAATTGTTTCCTTAATTTCTTTTTCTACTTTCTCATTATTAGTGTATAGGAATGCAAGGGATTTCTGTGTGTTGATTTTATATCCTGCAACTTTACTATATTCATTGATGAGCTCTAGTAATTTTCTGGTGGAGTCTTTAGGGTTTTCCATGTAGAGGATCATGTCATCTGCAAACAGTGAGAGTTTTACTTCTTCTTTTCCAATTTGGATTCCTTTTATTTCTTTTTCTGCTCTGATTGCTGTGGCCAAAACTTCCAGAACTATGTTGAATAGTAGCGGTGAAAGTGGACACCCTTGTCTTGTTCCTGACTTTAGGGGAAATGCTTTCAATTTTTCACCATTAAGGATAATGTTTGCTGTGGGTTTGTCATATATAGCTTTTATTATGTTGAGGTATGTTCCTTCTATTCCTGCTTTCTGGAGAGTTTTTATCATAAATGGATGTTGAATTTTGTCAAAGGCCTTCTCTGCATCTATTGAGATAATCATATGGTTTTTATTTTTCAATTTGTTAATGTGGTGAATTACATTGATTGATTTGCGGATATTGAAGAATCCTTGCATCCCTGGGATAAAGCCCACTTGGTCATGGTGTATGATCTTTTTAATATGTTGTTGGATTCTGATTGCTAGAATTTTGTTGAGGATTTTTGCATCTATGTTCATCAGTGATATTGGCCTGTAGTTTTCTTTTTTTGTGACATCTTTGTCAGGTTTTGGTATTAGGGTGATGGTGGCCTCATAGAATGAGTTTGGAAGTTTACCTTCCTCTGCAATTTTCTGGAAGAGTTTGAGTAGGATAGGTGTTAGCTCTTCTCGAAATTTTTGGTAGAATTCAGCTGTGAAGCCGTCTGGACCTGGGCTTTTGTTTGCTGGAAGATTTCTGATTACAGTTTCAATTTCCGTGCTGGTGATGGGTCTGTTAAGATTTTCTATTTCTTCCTGGTTCAGTTTTGGAAAATTGTACTTTTCTAAGAATTTGTCCATTTCTTCCACATTGTCCATTTTATTGGCATACAACTGCTGATAGTAGTCTCTTATGATCTTTTGTATTTCTGTGTCGTCTGTTGTGATCTCTCCATTTTCATTTCTAATTTTATTGATTTGATTTTTCTCTCTTTGCTTCTTGATGAGTCTGGCTAGTGGTTTGTCAATTTTATTTATCCTTTCAAAGAACCAGCTTTTGGCCTTGTTGATTTTTGCTATGGTCTCTTTTGTTTCTTTAGCATTTATTTCTGCCCTAATTTTTAAGATTTCTTTCCTTCTACTAACTCTGGAGTTCTCCAATTCTTCCTTTTCTAGTTGCTTTAGTTGTAGAGTTAGGTTATTTATTTGACTTTTTTCTTGTTTCTTGAGGTATGCCTGTATTGCTATGAACTTTCCTCTTAGCACTGCTTTTATAGTGTCCCACAGGTTTTGGGTTGTTGTGTTTTCATTTTCATTAGTTTCTATGCATATTTTGATTTCTTTTTTGATTTCTTCTGTGATTTGTTGGTTATTCAGAAGTGTGTTGTTCAACCTCCATATGTTGGAATTTTTAGTAGTTTTTCTCCTGTAATTGAGATCTAATCTTAATGCATTATGGTCAGAAAAGATGCTTGGAATGATTTCGATTTTTTTGAATTTATCAAGTTTAGATTTATGGCCCAGGATGTGATCTATCCTGGAGAATGTTCCATGAGCACTTGAAAAAAAGGTGAAATTCATTGTTTGGGGGTGAAATGTCCTATAGATATCAATTAGGTCTAATTGATCTAATGTATCATTTAAAGTTTGCGTTTCTTTGTTAATTTTCTGTTTAGTTGATCTGTCCATAGGTGTGAGTGGGGTATTAAAGTCTCCCACTATTGTTGTGTTATTATTGATTTCCCCTTTCATACTTGTTAGCATTTGTCTTACATATTGCGGTGCTCCTATATTGGGTGCATATATATTTATAATTGTTATATCTTCTTCTTGGATTGATCCTTTGATCATTATGTAGTGGCCTTCTTTGTCTCTTTTCACAGCCTTTGTTTTAAAGTCTATTTTATCAGATATGAGTATTGCCACTCCTGCTTTCTTTTGGTCTCTATTTGCGTGGTATATCTTATTCCAGCCCTTCACTTTCAGTCTATATGTGTCCCTTGTTTTGAGGTGGGTCTCTTGTAAGCAACATATAGAGGGGTCTTGTTTTTGTATCCATTCGGCCAGTCTTTGCCTTTTGGTTGGGGCGTTCAACCCATTTACGTTTAAGGTAATTATTGATAAGTATGATCCCGTTACCATTTACTTTATTGTTTTGGGTTCGGGTTTATACACCCTTTTCAGTTTCCTGTCTAGAGAATATCCTTTAGAATTTGTTGGAGAGCTGGTTTGGTGGTGCTGAATTCTCTCAGCTTTTGCTTGTCTGTAAAGCTTTTGATTTCTCCTTCGTATTTGAATGAGATCCTTGCTGGGTACAGTAATCTGGGCTGTAGGTTATTGTCTTTCATCACTTTAAGTATGTCTTGCCATTCCCTCCTGGCCTGAAGAGTTTCTATTGAAAGATCAGCTGTTATCCTTATGGGAATCCCCTTGTGTGTTATTTGTTGTTTTTCCCTTGCTGCTTTTAATATTTGTTCTTTGTGTTTGACCTTTGTTAATTTAATTAATATGTGTCTTGGGGTGTTTCGCCTTGGGTTTATCCTATTTGGAACTCTCTGTGTTTCTTGGACTTGGGTGATTATTTCCTTCCCCATTTTAGGGAAGTTTTCAACTATTATCTCCTCAAGGATTTTCTCATGATCTTTCTTTCTGTCTTCTTCTTCTGGGACTCCTATAATTCGAATGTTGGAGCGTTTCATATTGTCCTGGAGGTCTCTGAGATTGTCCTCGTTTCTTTTAATTCGTATTTCTTGTTTCCTCTCTGATTCATTTATTTCTACCATTCTATCTTCTATTTCACTAATCCTATCTTCTGCCTCCGTTATTCTACTGTTTGTTGCCTCCAGAGTGTTTCTGATCTCATTTATTGCATTATTCATTATATTTTGACTCTTTTTTATTTCTTCTAGGTCCTTGTTAAACCTTTCTTGCATCTTCTCAATCCTTGTCTCTAGGCTATTTATCTGTGATTCCATTTTGATTTCAAGATTTTGGATCATTTTCACTATCAATATTCGGAATTCCTTCTCAGGTAGATTCCCTACTTCTTCCTCTTTCGTTTGGTTTGGTGGGCAACTCTCCTGTTCCTTTACCTGCTGAGTATTCCTCTGTCTCTTCATCTTGGTTATATTGCTGCGTTTGGGGTGGTCTTTTTATATTCTGGTGATTTGTGGAGTTCTCTTTATTATGGAGCTTCCTCACTGTGGGTGGGGTTCTATCAGTGGCTTGTCAAGGTTTCCTGGTTAGGGAGGCTTATCTTGGAGTTCCAGTGGGTGGAGCTGGGTTTCTTCTCTCTGGAGTGCAGTGGAGTGACCAGTGATGGGTTATGAGACATCAAAGGTTTTGGAATAATTTTGAGCTGCCTGTGTATTCAAGCTCAGGGGAGTGTTCCTGTGTTGCTGGAGAATTTGAGTGATATGTCTTGTTTTGGAACTTGTTGGCCCTTGGGTGGAGCTTGGTTTCAGTGTAAGTATGAAGGCATTTGATGAGCTCCTATTGCTTAATGTTCCCTGAATTCAAGAGTTCTCTAATGTTTTCAGGTTTTGTATTTAAGCCTCCTGCTTCTGGTCTTCAGTTTTTACAGTAGCCTCTAGACTTCTCCATCTATACAGCACCGATGATAAAACATCTAGGATAAAGATGAAAAGTTTCTCCACATTGAGGGACACTCAGAGAGGTTCACTGAGTTACAAGGAGAAGAGAAGATGGAGGGGGTAGTTAGAGGTAACTGGAATGAGATGCGGTGAGATCAAAAGAGGAGAGAGCAAGCTAGGCAGTAGTCACTTCCTTATGTGTGCTCTATAGTCTGGCCCGCTCAGGTATTTACGGAGTTATACAGGGAAGAGGAGAGGGAGGAAGTAGACAGAGGTGACCAGGAGGATAAGAGAGAGGAATGAGAAGGAGAGAGACAAATCCTGCCAGTAACCAGTTCCTTAGGTGTTCTCCACTGTCTGGAACACACAGAGATTCACAGAGTTGGATAGAGAAGAGATGGGGGAGAAGAGAGGCAGAGGCCACCTGGTGGAGAAAAAGGAGAGTCTATAGGAGAAGAGAGTGGTCAAGCCAGTAATCTCGCTCTCAGGTAAACTTGGGTCGTGAAGTTTGGGTTTTTAAATGAACATAATTGACAACAAAAACCTAAGAGCAAAGGTTAAAAATCTAGAGTAGAGGTTGGATTTTCAAAAATACAATATTAAAGAAAAGAAGCAGAAGGAAAAAGCAGGAAAGAAAGAAAGAAAAAAAACCAAGAATTATTAAAAAAAAAACAAGCAAACAAAAAAAAACAAAACAAACAAACAAACAAAAACCCCACCAACAACCATCCAAAGGCTATATATGGTGTTTGCCTTAAAAAAAAAAAAAAAAGTCTTTTTTTTTTTTTAAAAATAGTAATAATAGGTTATAGTAATAAAAATTAGAGGAGAAATAGAAGATTTAACAATTAAAAAAAAAGGTTAGGAAAAAAAAAGAGAAAAAAAAAAGAAAGAAAAAAAAAAAAAAGAATGATTTTTAAAATAGTAAAAATATATCTGGCTCTTCTCTGATGTTTTGGGCCGTGTGGGATCACTTCCAAGGTGGTTCCCTCTGTTTAACTTCTTCCGTTTGCTGGTTTTTCAGGCTCACTAGTTCAGTCGCGCTGTGGGGAGGGGGAATGCCGCAAACTAATAGCGCTGTCGTGTGCTCTCAGTGTCACAGCCCCGCTTGACCTGTCCCTTCTCGCGGCGCACAAACCGCTCCGGCTCTACGATGCACAGCCGGGAACCGTCTGGGGCTGGCCCTAGGCTGCGTGCACTTCCCGGTCCAAGCCGCTCATGTTTGGCGCTCAGGCAGCCCTCAGAGGCACAGATTCGGCTGGGACTGCGCTTTGTGCCCTTCCCAGGTCCGAGTAGCTCAGGAGTTTGGCGAGCGTGATCGCCGCGGCTTGTCACCTTTTCTGTCGCTGCTGCTCAACTTTCTGGGTGGACCGCTGGCGTCCCCCGTGAGGCAGATTGTGACTGTCCAGCACCCCCAGAAGTCTTAGCAAAGAAGCCCGCTTGCAGTTAGGTAAGTAAAGTCTCTCCGGGTCTGCAATTGCCCCTTTCCAGTCCTTACGGCTCTGGCTGCCTGTCCCCGGCGGGGGATGGTCTGCAGCCGGCTTTTTCCGTTCCGTCCTTTGTTCTGTGCTCGGTCCTGGCGGCGTCTTATGTTCGAGCTTTTCGTGCTGTAGCTATCCCACAGTCTGGTTTGCTAGCGCAAGTTAGATCGTTCTGGTTGCGCGTGGGGCGTTCCTGCCCGATTCTTACAAAGCACTGCAGCCCGCGCCTCCCGCGCGTCCCTGCCCTGCCCCCACTTCCCAATGGCGGATGCAGGCGTCTGTGCTGCTTTTCCGCTGGGGGAGTTACTGTTGGGCTTGTAATCTCTTGGTTTTAATTATTTCTTTATTTTTCCTTCCTGTTATGTTGCCCTCTGGGTTTCCAAGACTCGCCACAGACTCGGCAGGGAGAGTGTTTCCTGGTGTTTGGAAACCTCTCTTCTTAAAATTCCCTTCCCGGGACGGGCTTCCCTTCCCGGGACAGAGTTCCCTCCCCACCTCCTTTGTCTTCTTTTTCGTCGTTTATATTTTTCCCTACCTGTTTTTGAAGACAATGGTCTGCTTTTCTGGTTGCCTGCTGTCCTCTGCCAGCCTACAGAGGTTGTTTTGTGGAGTTTGCTCAGCGTTGAAATGTTCTTTTGAGGAATTAGTGAGGGAGAGAGTGGTCTTCCCGTCCTATTCCTCCGCCATCTTTATGAAGTCTCCTATCCTTTGCGTTTTGGGTGGCTTTGAGGAGTGTAGTAATCGCTATAATTTTAATTTCCCACCTCTATGATTTTTAACAAACTGAGCATCCACCCCATATGTATTATTTATATATATATGTATATATATCTTCTATAATTAATATGCTAAATGTTAGTTCAGTTTCTTTCTTTTCTGTTTTTTTTTTTTTTTAATAAAAACATAAATGGAAGTTGACTTTTTTTTTTTTTACTCCAGTGGACATGTTGGGTACTTCCTGGAGAGCTTCCGTCATCTGGAATCCACCCCCACCCCCGCCCCCGCCCAGTACATGCATGCCTGACTCTCTCCTGTCTTTCTTTGGAGCTGTGTCAAATGCGAGGTTTTCAGAGACATCCTCCCTGACCACCCCTATAAAATATTCTTCTCTCCCCCTCTGTCATCGTCTGTCCTCTTATGCCAATTTTTCATATACTGCACTTCACTGTATAGTAAGATTTTTTTTTATTAGTTTAGTTATTGTTTCCTTGCATCAGAATGTAAGCTCTAAGAAGAGCAGGGAGGAGTCTTGAACACTGGGGACTTTGAGAAGAAAGCAACAGAGCCAGAGGGTTGGGGGTCCAGTGCCCCCTAAAGCCCCCTCGCACAGGGGTGGATGTGAAGGGAATATGGGTGACAGTTACTGCATGCCCCTGCTGAGTCCTGCATTCTTGCAATCCTCAGGGCCAGGATCACCCGGGCTTTTTCTCTCCCCACATTGTCTATACTCTCCCCTTCTCTCTGATTTTTAGAGGAATTGCACCTTAAGTGAAGGCTTGACATACAAAGAAAGACTCAGCTGTTTGTTTCTCTCAGCTTCTTATCACTTAAGACACGCGAAGGCATTTGTGATTGCACAAATTGTTCTGAGTTCGGAGCCAAAAGACCTAATGTTCGTTACTGGATTTGCCTCTGAAGAAAAGAGTAAGTGGGATGGTTGAATACCTTGTTCCCCTACTGTCCAACATCCCTCCCAAACACAGGAGCCAAGGACACCTACGAGTTGATCTTGCATGGAGCTTCTTACCCAGACTGTGTCCTGAACTAAGAAATGATGAATCCGGCCTGGTTGCCAGCTTCTGTGTTATATGAACAGAATGTACTGAGAAACTACACAGAGCATAGAGACTATTTATTATGGTTTATGATCAGTGAGCCTCAGGTGCACCAAAGTTTGAAAATCAGTCACACACTCGTGAAGACCTAGGGCAAACAGCAAGCTATAAAGTGGGCTGTGTAGGTGTGCATGAGCTTCCCTGTACTGACATGGTGCACACTCATGCCAGCCTCGCCTCCAGCCATCTCTTTGCAGTCTTACGCCATTTCATCAACTTGAAGCTGGGTTAAGCCCTAGCTTAACCTTTGACTGCTAATCCCTATTTTAGTCACTCTCTCTCCCTTGCAACCCCTTTACTCGTCATCCACTTCTTAATAGCAAGATGACCTAAACAGGTTACCTTCTTTCTTTGAGCCTCAATTTCCTCCTCATAAAAAGGGGAAAAAAAAAAAAATTGGTCCGTCTAAAACATGAGGTCACAGGCTGTCAGTCCCCCACGGGTCAAAGAAAGATATTGTGGATTTGGAAGACTTCAGAAATTATATCACTAGTTGTATCATATATCACTCATATGTAGAAAGTAGTAGAGTGAGAATTCTAACCAAATATTAAATAAATAGGAACAGAAACCTCAGATTGCAGCAGAAAAAGAGAAGAGCAAATAGTGGCAAACATAACAAATTGTAGCGCATTTTATCTATGTATGTTGCTGTTGTTTAGTAGCTCAGTCATGCCCAGCTCTTTTGTGATTCCATGGATTGTAGCCCACTAGGCTCCTTTGTCCATGGGATTTTCCAGGCAAGAATACTGAAGTGGGGAAAAAGGAGTCTTTTTCCCAGGGGAACTTCCCTACGCAGGGATCGAACCCATGTCTCCAGCATTAGCAGGTGGATTCTTTACCAGTGAGCCTCCAGGGAGGCCCTTTATCCATGTTGCTGTTCAGTCACAAGTCATGGCTGACTCTTTGCAGCCCCATGGACTGCAGCACTGCAGGATTTCCTGGCCTTCACCATCTCCCGGAGCTCAAACTCATGTCTTTTCAGTTGGTGACACCATCCAACCATCGCGTCCTCTGTCGTACCCTCTCCTCACGCCTTTAATCTTTCCCAGCATCAAGGTCTTTTCCAATGAGTTGGCTCTTTGCATTCAGTGGCCAAAGTACTGGAGCTTCAGCTTCAGTTTCAGTCCTTCCAATGAATGGTGTTCAGCTTTCTTTATGGTCCAACTCTCACATCCATACATGACTACTGGAAAAACCATAGCTTTGACTAGATGGCTCTTTGTTGGCAAAGTAATACCTCTGTTTTTTTTAAATATGTTGTCTAGGTTGGTAATAGCTTTTCTTCCAAGGAGCAAGTGTCTTTTAATTTCACGGCTGCAGTCACCATCTGCAGTGATTTTGGAGACAAAGAAAATACAGTCTGTCACTTTTTGCACTGTTTCCCCATCTATTTGCCATGAAGTGATGGGACCAGATGCCATGATCATTTTCTGAATGTTTAGTTTTGAGCCAGCTTTAACTATCCTGTTTCACTTTCATCAAGAGGCTCTTTAGTTCCTCTTCACTTTCTGCCATAAGGGTGGTGTCATCTGCATATCTGAGGTTATTGATATTTCTCCCAGAAATCTTGATTCAGGCTTGTGCTTCATCCAGCCCAGCATTTCTCATGATGTACTGAGCATATAAGTTAAATAATCAGGGTGACAATATACAGCCTTGGTGTACTCCTTTCCCGATTTGGAACCAGTCCGTTGTTCCATGTCCCGTTCCAACGGTTGCTTCTTGAGCTGCATACAGATTCTCAGGAGGCAGGCAAGGTGGCCTGTATTCCCATCTCTTTCAGAATTTTCCACAGTTTGTTGTGATCCACATAGTCAAAGGCTTTGGCATAGTCAATAAAGCAGAAGTAGATGTCTCTCTGGAATTCTTTTGCTTTTTCTATGATTCAGCGGATGCTGGCAATTTGATCTCTGGTTCCTCTGCCTTTTCTAAATCCAGCTTGAACATCTGGAAGTTCTCAGTTCATGTACTGTTGAAGACTTGCTATATATATAGAAATTACCTATATAGTTAAATTTAAATGAACAGTGATAGAGTCTCTGGGAGTGGGTAATAAAACTTTTAATGAAGGAGTCTTTAAATGGAAGTGACTGACTGCAAGGGAAATTTCATGATATCTGGAGCTGAAACAGCCAGAGTATGGCTTAAGGGGACCACAGATAGAACTGTAGAGGCATTTTGTCTTACCATCACATTCTTCTGGGTAAAAGGAGGGACAAGAATAGGAGAATTAATATTTTGGGGAGATGTTATCTTATTGGGATGCAAGTGGGAGCAGAGTGAGAATACTGGTACTTTGTTTATATATAATAGTAGAGAAATTTGTGTTCAACTGTGAGCACTACTGATTGAATAAACACTAATAAGAGAATGTGAGTAGGAAAATTCATAAGATTCCTTACTGGAGGTAGTATTTGTTACTTTCCTTTATATTGATAATAAACCATGAGAAAGACAAAACAATAAAATAATCCCATTTAAAATCACATCAAAAAGAATAAAATACCTAAGAATAAACTTAATTAAGGAAAAGAAAGACTTATATTCTGAAAACTTTAAAACATTGATGAGGGAAATTGAAGATGATATGAATACATGGAAAGTTATTTTGTGTTCTTGGATGGAAGAATTAATATTGTTAAAATGGCCACACTACTCAAAGCAATCTACAAATTTAAAATTTAATCCCTATGAAAATACCCATAACATTTTCCACAAAACTGGAATAAACAATCCTAAAATTTATGTGGAACTACAAAAGAGCCTGAATTGCAAAACAATCTTGAGAAAAAAGAACAAAATTGGAAATATCAAGTACTCTGACTTCAGACTATACTACAGAGCTACAGTAGTCAAAACAGCATGGTACTGGTACAAAAATAGACACATATTAATGAAATAGAGAGCTCAGAAAAAAACCTACACACTTAAGATCAATTAATCTAAGACAAAGGCCAGAATACTGGAATGGGTAGCCTTTCCCTTCTCCAGGGGATCTTCCCAACCCAGGGATTGAACCCAGGTCTCCCTTATTGCCGGCAGATTCTTTACCAGCTGAGCCACAGCAGAAGCCCAAGAATACTAGAGGGGGTAGCCCATCCCTTCTCCAGACACAGAGTACAATTATCAAAAGAGAAAAAGTGTATACAGGGGAAATAAATTCATTTTCAAGAAACTACCTTTTCTGGGATAATTAATGACTATATAAGCATGATAACTGCTTTTCAACATATTACATGGCCACTGAGATATGTAAGCCAAAGATGAAGAAGCTCTATACAGTCAACAAAAACAAGACCGGGAGCTGACTGTGGCTCAGATCATGAACTCCTTATTGCCAAATTCAGACTTAAATTGAAGAAGTAGGGAAAACTGCTAGACCATTCATGTATGACCTAAATCAAATCCCTTTTGATTATACAGTGGAAGTGAGAAATAGATTCAAGGGTCTAGATCTGACAGATAGAGTGCCTGATGAACTATGGACAGAGGTTCGTGACATTGTACAGGAGACAGGGATCAAGACCATCCCCATGGAAAACAAATGCAAAAAAGCAAAAGGGCTGTCTGGGGAGGCCTTACAAATAGCTGTGAAAAGAAGAAAGGCGAAAAGCAAAGGAGAAAAGGAAAGATATAAGCATCTGAATGCAGAGTTCCAAAGAATAGCAAGAAGAGATAAGAAAGCCTTCTTCAGAGATCAATGCAAAGAAATAGAGGAAAAGAACAGAATGGGAAAGAATAGAGATCTCGTCAAGAAAATTAGAGATACCAAGGGAACATTTCATGCAAAGATGGGCTCGATAAAGGACAGAAATGGTATGGACCTAACAGAAGCAGAAGAGATTAAGAAGAGGTGGCAAGAATACACGGAAGAACTGTACAAAAAAGATCTTCATGACCCAGATAATCACAATGGTGTGATCATTCATCTAGAGCCAGACATCCTGGAATGTGAAGTCAAGTGGGCCTTAGAAAGCATCACTACGAGCCAAGCTAGTGGAGGTGATGGAATTCCAGTTGAGCTGTTTCAAATCCTGAAAGATGATGCTGTGGAAGTGCTGCACTCAATATGCCAGCAAGTTTGGAAAACTCAGCAGTGGCCACAGGACTGGAAAAGGTCAGTTTTCATTCCAATCCCAAAGAAAGGCAATGCCAAAGAATGCTCAAACTACCACACAATTGCACTCATCTCACATGCTAGTAAAGTAATGCTCAAAATTCTCCAAGCCAGGCTTCAGCAATACATGAACCGTGAACTTCCAGATGTTCAAGCTGGTTTTAGAAAAGGCAGAGGAACCAGAGATCAAATTGCCAACATCAGCTGGATCATGGAAAAAGCAAGAGAGTTCCAGAAAAACATCTATTTCTGCTTTATTGACTATGCCAAAGCCTTTGACTGTGTGGATCACAACAAACTGTGGAAAATTCTGAGAGATGGGAATACCAGACCACCTGACCTGCCTCTTGAGAAACCTATCTGCAGGTGAGGAAGCAACAGTTAGAACTGGACATGGAACAACAGACTGGTTCCAAATTGGAAAAGGAGTGTGTCAAGGCTATATATTGTCACCCTGCTTATTTAACTTATATACAGAGTACATCATGAGAAACACTGGACTGGAAGAAGCACAAGCTGGACTCAAGATTGCCGGGAGAAATATCAATCACCTCATATATGCAGATGACACCACCCTTATGGCAGAAAGTGAAGAGGAACTAAAAAGCCTCTTGATGAAAGTGAAAGAGGAGAGCGAAAAAGTTGACTTAAAGCTCAACATTCAGAAAACGAAGATCAATGGCATCTGGTCCCATCACTTCATGGGAAATAGATGGAGAAATAGTGGAAACAGTGTCAGACTTTATTTTTGGGGGCTCCAAAATCATTGCAGATGGTGACTGCAGCCATGAAATTAAAAGACGGTTCCTCCTTGGAAGAAAAGTTATGACCAACCTAGATAGTATATTCAAAAGCAGAGACATTACTTTGCCGACTAAGGTCCGCCTAGTCAAGGCTATGGTTTTTCCAGTGGTCATGTATGGATGTGAGAGTTGGACTGTGAAGAAGGCTGAGTGCCGAATTGATGCTTTTGAACTATGGTGTTGGAGAAGACTCTTGAGGTCCCTTGGACTGCAAGGAGATCCAACCAGTCCATTCTGAAGGAGACCAACCCTGGGTGTTCTTTGGTAGGAATGATGCTAAAGCTGAAACTCCAGTACTTTGGCCACCTCATGCAAAGAGCTAACTCATTGGAAAAGACTCTGATGCTGGGAGGGATTGGGGATAGGAGGAGAAGGGGACGACCCAGGATGAGATGGTTGGATGGCATCACTGACTTGATGGACATGAGTCTGAGTGAACTCCGGGAGTTGGTGATTGACAGGGAGTCCTGGCGTGCTGCGATTCATGGGGTTACAAAGAGTCGGACACGACTGAGTGATTGAACTGAACTGAACTGAGATATGTAAGAAGAGTGGCTGATCTGGCAGGAAATGAAGTCTTACCTTAGATATATTTGTCACGAATAGTTTTTAGACATTCAGTGACTATGCCAAAAAGGGATTTGCAAAACCTCTATAACGCATGATTTGGGGACACACAAAGCTAAATATTTAGACTAAATTTAGATGAGATCAGGAGATAAAGAGGCTAGCAGAGGTGTGTGTGTTCAGGTAGGGACAGGTGAGTGGCTGTTAGGATGCTGGCGAGGTGTTACGATCTCCAGGGCCTGGAGTAGCCTGCGGGAAGACAAACTGTTTGCAACAGTTGGTGCTGGTACTCCTTTGGTGTTCCAGTGGTTAGGAATCTGCCTGCCAATGCAGGGAACATGGGTTTGATCCCTGGTCTGGAAGATCCCACATGCCCTGGAGCAACTAAGCCCGTGTGCCACAACTACTGAGCCCACGCTCCAGAACTCTCACGCTGCAACTGCTGAGCCTGCGTGTCACAACTGCTGAAGTCCATGCTCCCTCGAGCCTGTGGTCCACAACAGGAGAAGCCCCCACATCACAGTGGAGAGTAGTCCCCACTCACCACAACTGGAGGAAACCCACACACAGCAACAAAGACCCAGCTCCACCAAAGCAAATAGATACACTTTTTTAAAGATTAAAAGGTTAATGCTTTTACCTGTTTTAAGTATTTTTATTATTAATGCTGGGCATCATTCTTAAATTTTTACACACATCCCACATCGGCCACTCATCCCATGGAGACAAGATAAGCCTCGGTTGCCAAGAACTTATGTCGGACTGCCCTATTTTTACTCTGTGAAAATAGGTGCTTCTTCAGGAGAGGGAGGAAGGTGGGAAGGTCCCTGGTAACCTATCTCCACTCCCCTTTCAAAAGACTCTAAAAGGGCGTATCAGAGATAGTCCACTGTCTTCTCCCCATATTCCCAAGCTGAAGCCCTCCCTGAAGGTAAAATGAAAGATTGTTCACTAGTTCTTGGGAAGACTCAGATGTAAAGCCCAAGACTCAGGTACTATTTCAGGTACTATTTCGTATCCACAGTAAAGTAGGATTGGCCCAGGTTCATCTGACTGTAAGGGCAGTGGAATAAGGTAAATACAAAGGAGCTGGTATGATGTGGAGGGTGGGACCAGCCTGGGGGGAGGAGTGCAGAGAACGAAGGCCAGGTGGAGAGGGGGTCGAGGTGGTGAACTGAACACCAATAATTGCATAAGATAATGGGAAAAATAAAAGGAGACAAAGACCCTAATCTGTCCCCAAAACACCACCATTGAGTCTGAAATTTTGATCAGAAACCCCAGACTGGAGCAGACTGTTGTGGAGACAGGAGCTGTGAAAGCAAAAACAAGTTCACGTTTGGCATGACAGAAGTAAGTGGTTGGGTGGGAGATGGCCTAGGATGTCTAGTAAGCCCCTGCCTTTCCTCCATCCTCACATCCCGATTTCTCCTAAGCAGCATTTATCTGTAGGTGAAAGGAACGGCTGTCAGCACTGGAGCAGAGATACAGATCTTGCTCAATAGACAGCTGACAATCACAAGCAGGGACCAGAACTAAGACTTAGAAACAAGTGCCCAGTGTTCTACGTGTGGATATGGATCCTCGGAGGTCAGCTATGATGGACAAACACACGAACAGTTCTCAAACACATAAGTAGAAAACCAGAAGTCACGAAAAACTCGAGTTATAATGGTGTGGTGTAAATCCAACTTAAACAAAATTTACTCCATCTATTGCTTTCTGCAGAAAGAGTCCTGAATTCTCCCCCTTTGATTGTGGACTTACCAATCACTCTTTGCACATCTGTATATTCCATAGCTGTCTTGTGTTGTTAGGAAGATTTCATAACTCATCTTGTGGGGAGGACTCTGTGCTCATCAAATGTTCAAGTTCTTTTTTCTCCTTCAGATACTGATGTTATTAGCTTGCTTTCAGTTTAACATTTGTCGAGTGCATCTGTTTTCCATCCTTTTAACCCTCACATGTTGCTTGTTGCAGATGCGTGGATTGAATGTTTTTCTGCCTTCCCCTCCCTCATTTATGGGTTGAAGCCCTAACCTCCAGGGTGATGATTTTTGGATGTTTAGTTGAGGTCATGAGGGTGGAGTCCCCATGATGGGATTGGTGTCCTTCTCAGCAGAAAAAGAGAGATCAGAGCCCTCTCGCCGTCTTCCTCTTTCTCTTCCGTGTGAGGACATAGTGAGATGGCGTTCAGCAGCAAGCCAAGAGAAAAGGCTCAGCATGAATCTACCTTGCTGGTACCTTGACCTTGGGCTTTTCAGACTCAAGAACAGTGAGAAATAAATTTCTGTTGTTTAGGCTGCCCAGCCTATGGGATTCTGCAACCTGAGCAGACTAATATGTGCTTCTTGGACTTTGGTTTTCACTCAATATATAAGAGACCTGCATTTTTAGTAGGAAAATTAATTCATCTATTTTAACTGTGATTATTGATAATTATGGGGCTTCCCCAGTGGCTCAAACAGTAAAGAATCTCCCTGCAATGCAGGAGAGCCAGGTTCGATTCCTGGGTCATGAAGATCCCCTGGAGAAGGAAATGGCTACCCACTCCAGTATTCTTGCCTGGAGAATTCCATGGTCAGAGGAGCCTGGTGGGCTACAGCCCAAGGGCCACAAAGAGTTGGACCCAGCTGAGCAACTAACACACACTAAAATACATGCATTGATAATTATATGCTTAGTTTTGCCATATTAAAAAAAAACAAACTCCATTTCCCACTTTTTTGTTGTTGTTTATTTCAGGCACATGATCGGTTTTCAAATCACTGTCTTAATTGGAGCCTTTGAGCCTAAATCTTTGAATAAATATTATTCTCTGGATTTAAGACCTGCCTGAGGCATCATTTTGAAACAGACAGATCTATTTGCTTTCTCTTCTTTCACCTCTCATGTTTTCTGAATATTGATTGCCAGAATATAGTTGTTTTCATATAGCACTAACTTCCTGGTTCATTTATTTATTTTTTTATCTGAGACATCTATACCCTTCGAAATCCAAAATGATCTCTTTCTTTTCTTTCTCAGTGTGTGCTTTCATTCAGTCAGTATAACATTCAGCCAGGTCTTAGGAGTTTAATAATCTGAGTGGACTGATTTATACTATGCTATGAGTGACAAACCTACCATAGCCTTCTAGGTGGTTTGAAATTTTTACAAAAAGCTTGTTAACTGATATAATTCTTTAATTGCTGGAACCTCATCCTTTAAGCTCATACCAAATGTGAACGGTAAATTCTGTAGAGGTTTACTACTTTTTATAGAGAGATGTGCTAAGTCATTTTAGACGTGTCTGACTCCTTGAGACCCTAAGGACCATATCCCACCAGGCTCCTCTGTCCATGGGATTCTCCAGACAAGAATACTGGAGTGGGTTGCCGTGCCCTCCTCCAGGGGATCTTCCCTACTCACATGTCTCTCCTCTCCTGCATTGGCAGGCTGGCTTTTTACCACTAGTGCCACCTGGGAAGCCTTTCATAGAGAGATGGGAATTGGCTAGTCACTCAAAGGCAATTCAGTTAAGATTTCTTTTTTAAGCAGTAGTTGCAATGTCCACAATGACCCACGTTGCAATGTCAGGAAAAAAGCCAAAAGAGGCCATTGCTATGTCTCTGCTGTTCCTGAAGTGTCTGCTATTTTTTGTAGATCAGGGATTCTGAGTGGATAATACAAGTTTTTAGTTAGAAATGGCTCGTGTGCCTGGAACGAGTTCTCGCCTTCATCTAGGATTTCCCATCACTTTTTTTTTTTTAATCTGGCGCATTCATACTCAATCTTCAGCCCTCACCGTAGTTATTACTTCTTCCCAGAATCCTCCTGATATCAGATCTTACTCCTGGCACAAGCACATTGGGCTGAACAACCAACCAGGAAGTGTGTTGGCCAGCACCATGCTTCGCAGATGACTAATGAAGTGTAGAAGAAGGAGTCACAGCAGCCATCCCCTCTGTGAAGAGGTCCAAAGTCCCCCAGGCTCCACTCTCTGGTTTCCATTTCCCACGTGGCCGTTCCAGACAGTTATTAATAACTGCACGAACAGGTCACGTGAGGCTCAGGAAGCCATCTGTTTGGGATTTCGCCACTTCTTCTTAAACTTTTTCTTTTATATTGAGGTATAGCCGATTAACAAACAATGTTGTGATAGTTTCAGATAAACATGGAAGGGACTCAGCCATACATGTACATGGATCCATTCTCCCCCAAGCTCCCCTCTCATCCAGCCTGCCACATATATTGAATAGAGTTCCCTGTGCCATACAGGAGGTCCTTGTTGGTTAACCATTATGAATATAGCAGTGTGTACATGTTCATCCCGAACTCCCTAACTATCTTTTATGACAACTTTGTATGTGGAATCTAAAAAGAAATGATACAAATGGACATAATTACAACACAGAGACAAAACAGACTCATAGACGTAGAGAATGAGCTTATGGCTGCAGAGGTTGGGGAAGGGGTACGGTGACGGGTGAAGAAATTTCACATTGCTCGCCTGGAGAATCCCCTGGAGGGAGGAGCCGCCTGGAGAATCCCCTGGAGGGAGGAGCCGCCTGGAGAATCCCCTGGAGGGAGGAGCCGCCTGGAGAATCCCCTGGAGGGAGGAGCCGCCTGGAGAATCCCCTGGAGGGAGGAGCCGCCTGGAGAATCCCCTGGAGGGAGGAGCCGCCTGGAGAATCCCCTGGAGGGAGGAGCCGCCTGGAGAATCCCCTGGAGGGAGGAGCCGCCTGGAGAATCCCCTGGAGGGAGGAGCCTGCTGGGCTGCAGTCCATGGGGTCGCTAAGAGTCAGACACGACTGAACAACTTCACTTTCACTTTTCACTTTCATGCACTGGGGAAGGGCATGGCAACCCACTCCAGTGTTCTTGCCTGGAGAATCCCAGGGACGGGGGAGCCTGGTGGGCTGCCGTCTATGGGGTCTCACAGAGTCGGACACAACTGAAGTGACTTAGCAGTCAAAATGATGACCCTGACTTCCAGTTCTCTGGTGTAGCTCTGCCTCATAAAGCCCTAAACAGCAGATGTGTTTACACTAAACAATCCATACAGACCAGGTATAGTCGACTGACGACGGAGAAAAGTCCCTTATTTGTCTTGCAGACAATGATTCCATCAGTTGAGGCCGATAAGGAGTTCCGATTCTCAGGAGTAAATGTGGCCTATGCTTCCCAGGCACACATGCACCTGCGTGTGCACAGTCCCTCGGTCGTGTCCAGCGCTCTGGGACCCTGAGGACTGTAGCCCGCCGGGCTCCTCCGTTCGTGAGATTGCCAGGCAAGAAGACTGGAGTGGGTTGCCATTTCCTCCACCAGGGGATCTTCCTGACACAGGGATCGAACCTGCATCTCCTGCTTCTATGTCCTGCATTGGCAGGTAGATTCTTTACCACCGAACCGCCTGGGAAGCCCTCCTATCACATACTTACCGGTACCTCCTCCCTTCCCAACAGCTCACAATACATTTTGAAAGACTCTGTCACTGTTTCCAAAAGTAGGGTCTGGCTGCTCACTGCTCATTAGCCAATAAAGAAGCCAAGTTGGGGGAAAGGAAAGCTTCCTGTATTTTGGATGCAGGCAACTGGGGGCAGGGTGGGGGAGGGGGTGGGCTCCTGTCTAAATGCTGATTCTGCCCCAGGGACAGTCGGCGGGCAGGAGCGTTTATAGATGGGGCGGCGGGGGGTGAGGGGGGCAGGGCGGGGGGGGGGGCTACATGAGACGCAGTGCAGCCAGCCCGACAGTCACCTTGAGGTTGCTCATCGGGGGTCTGCCCATCGCCACCTTGGTTGTTTTAAGTACAGTTAATCTTCAGTTCCAGGGCCAGTTTATTCCCATTTCTTTGAGGCCAATTCTCAGAACTGTGGCAGCTTATTTCACGGCCAAGTCCTGCTCATCATGTGGGTGACCCCTTCCACCTAGCGGGGGTTTTAGTATCTGCCGGACAGCTCCCATGATACAGCTCGGAATATCATCTCTAGCCCTTGAGAAGGAACTGAAGGTCCTTGACTTTGCTTCCTAACTAAACTCTTATTAGTTTGTTCTGCTTGCTCTTTTTTGCTACTGCGCTTTCTTGCTTCTCAGATTAAACTTCCTCTTTGGCTAAAGACTTTCCGCAGACAAAAGGCAGGCAGAGGGCTTGGTGGTACCAGCCGTAGAGTCCCTCTCTGTGTCATAACCACCACCACGCCTGCCCGGCTTTGCGCTCCTCAGGACGGTGGCTGTGTCTGTTAACATTACATCTCCACGTTAGCAGGGTTCATGGCATATCATGACTGCCTGATAAGCCTTTGTGGGGGAAAGAAAGCTGTTCTGTGGTGTCGACTTCAATATTAAGAAAGGACTTTCCCAAGATGGCCAAACAGCTTCATCGTCTGAACAAACGGAACAAATTTCTGTGGGTGGCAGGTCCACTGATACCATGCACAAGAGGCCACGAAAGAACCAGACAATGTCGTAGACCTTTGGGATTTTTCATTCTGTTTCAGCACAGAAGGGTAAAGCAGAATATTCTTTTGATGCACATATTCCATGTAACACGCCGCTGGCTGTCTCAGGACGCACTTGCTTCGGTTTGCATCCAGGGGCTTGGCCGTTTTGCAAGTGGGTCTGCGGGGCCTGGCAGACAGTTCACAGGCAGGTCTGTGTGCGGGGAGGGGCAGTGAAGCCTCCTCTTGCCCTGACCTGGTTTCCAGCCATCACTCGCCAGCCCAGAACAAGAAGCGCCCAGTCGGTCAGACTTCCAATTCAGATCCTCACTGCAGAAACAAGCAAGGCAAGGCGTGCCCGCCCCCGTACTACCCAGACACTGTCCAGGCGCTAGAGCTCTCCAGCACTCACTTTCCTGATTAGATTCCTACCTTTGCAGACTACTGACAACCTTCATTCATCCCAGTGAATGCATCTGTCTCCTCCCCACTCCCAGACTAGTTTATGAGAATTGAGGATGTGTAAGGATGAACAATATTAAAGAAAAGCCACAGGATCGGTGAGCACATGTTTTTGAACTTCTCAAATTCATCGTCTAGGTGACATATTTCATGCCAGCTTCCAGGTGAGGAACTGAGCTTCACAGTATCTTTATTGTGATAATCTGAAGCTGAACTTGCAACAATGCCTGTATTTACAAAATCCGAGAGACTTGGCAAAAAAGCAAAAACAACTGACTAACAAACAGGATCTTAAGGGATCTTGTGGCATGTTTTGAAAATTAAGAACACAAAAATTAAAAACTAATAATAGTCAGAAATGGAGAGGGAAAATAATTCCAGCTACTGTAATGACAAATAGCATAAAATATCCAAGGATAAGTTTAATGGAAAATCATTTGGCTAACCCAAGAAAAACATTAAAATTTTACCAAATGGTATGAAAAAGGAACAAGAAAATTGATGTATATACCATGTTTCTAGAAGAAAATGTTTAGTATCATGAAAATATTAATCTTTCCATAATTGATTTCAATTAAAAGTGAATCCAATTCCAATCATTATTGCAATTGGTAGCTGGTGTAATTGGTGGGGAGCTAGAAAAATTAGTGCAAGTCCTACAGCTCTTAAGTCCATAAAAGACAAAAACTAAAAAAAAAGAATAGTGGACAGAGATTTACTTTATGAGATATTAAAACTTACTGTAAAGGCACTGAAATAGCTTAAGAAAAGACTAGAAACAAATTCATAAATGGATTAAAAAATATACAAGTGTATTATACAGCAAAAGAAATATTTGTTTCAGTGAAATTATTTATTTAATAAATAGTATACACAATTAGCTAGCCGTATGGAAGAAAGATATAAAATAAATTCAATCAATGTTATTAAAAATACATTCCTAATGAAACAAAGGTTAAAATGTAAATAATAGGAAAATATTTGTATAGCCTTGGAGTAGTAAAAGTATTCCTAATTAAAAAAAAAAAAAAACTCAAGTCATAGTGAGAAAGATATTTGAGGATTGAAATTATAAGTTTCCACGTGCCAAAAGACTCCACTGTTAAGAAATAATTATAAATTGGGGGGAAAATTTGGAGCATACTTGCAAATGTTGGTACATTTAATATTCAAAATTCTTTTACAGAATTTTGAAAGAGTGAAAGTCACTCAGTCGTGTCTCACTGTTTGTGACCCCATGGACTATACAGTCTATGGAATTCTCCAGGCCAGAATACTAGAGTGGGTAGCCTTTCCCTTCTCCAAGGGATCTTCCCAACCCAGGGATCGAACCCAGGTCTCCCACACTGCAGACAGGTTCTTTATCAACTGAGCCACATAAGACTGACAAAATAGCCTAGTATTAAAAGGGTCAAAAGATAGAAGCAGAAAGCTCAGGAGTCAATCCCAAATGACTGATAAACATATGAAAATATGCCCAATTTCACTAGTCAGGAAAATGGAAATTAAATCTATAATAAGATGCCATTTGTCATCCATAAATTTGGTACAAATTTAAGAGGGATATCATCTAGTACTGGTGAGAATGTAGGGAAATATTTCTTCCATTTATTGCCGATGGAAATAAAGTTATAGTCATATTTTGGGAAAGAAATCTGGTGGTAGTTTCTGGAATTTAAAATGCACATGTACTTTGATTTGATAATACCACTTTTTTGAATTAATTCCATAGAGAAAAAAATCTTCCAGGATGTAAACAAATGCGTTAAAGGATGTTTACTGAAGCTCTGTTTACAGTGGCAAAGAACAGCAGAATGGTCAATTAAACTGTCCCGAGCATTCACTTGAATATCACCCAGTTACTCAAAGGAGGGGGTTAGCGCTGTATTGGCTGACCCTAAGGGATGTCCATGCTAAGTCAGAGCAAATGAAAATCATGAAACAAGGGGCACCCCTCTATGTATTGGTATAACAAGGACACTAGTCATCTCAACGGCAGGGGCAAGGAGAGGAGAGGAGGGAAGGAGCGAGATCATTAACTTTTTAAAGAAAACATTGGGTCATTCTACTTGTATAATCAGTATATACTATCTTTGTGATTAAAAATGGACAAAGAAAACCATTTACACCTTGTCTAGATAAATTTTCCTGCATCTCACCCCTGAAGGTTCTTATTCATTATATCTGGGGAAGACTTTAAGACCTGTGGTGTAAATTATCTTTCCACTGGACTTGGGTGCAGGATGAACCCTCTATTGTTCAATTGAAAGAACTGAAGCTCAGTAGAAAGACTGTGCCTTCCCAAGACCCGCTGGTGAGTGGTCAAGGTGATCATAAGGACTGGTCCAGTGTTGGTTCCGCTCTTCCTAGATACTGTTCCAAAGCTGTGAGGAAGTTAACAGACTTTTCGGTTCTTTAAACTAAAAAAAATTTTTTTTTCATTTTGTATTGGAAAAATGTATTTGTTACATCAAAGTAGAAAAATATAATAACTCCTCAATGTGCCCATGACTCAGCTTCAATGATTATCAAATACGACCAATCTTGTTTCCTCTGTATCATCACATTTTTACTAACGGACTGTTTCATCTTTAAATACTTCAGTTTGCAACAGAATGTTGACATTCTTTTGGATGACATTCCTAGTGTTTGTGGGACACCTAAATTTGGGTAGTGTCTGAGTAGTTTCTATACGTAAATTAGTTTCTATATGTAAATTCTATATGTAAAGTAGTTTCTATATGAATTTTTGTAACACCACAGAGTAATGTGGAATTTGGTCACACAAAGGAAGATGATCCAACTTCAGAATACATTTTGGGTCAAGACTTAGGGTAAAAGGTGATAACAGCAGTGTAGTTCCAGTGATTTCTATGTGTCCTATACTTCGAAAAAAAAATCAAAGACTATATAAAAGTTGATTTGGTTTTAAAAAATTGGTTGAAAGACTCTGATGAAAAGCCCACAAGTGCCTCAAAGTTAACATGGTCAACAGGGCCATGCCCTTGAAGGAGGACCACATCCGTGACAGGACTGATGAGCTGTGTCTTCAGAACATGCTGATGGGAATGAAGTCCCCAGCAGGCGGGTGGAATAGAACTCACAGGTGTCCTCATGATAACGATCAGTCTCTGTCCACTAACTGGGCGCCTGCTGCTGCTGCTGCTAAGTCGCTTCAGTTGTGTCTGACTCTGTGCGACCCCATAGACGGCAGCCCACCAGGCTCCCCATCCCTGGGATTCTCCAAGCAAGAACACTGGAGCGGGTTGCCATTTCCTTCTCCAGTGCATGAAAGTGAAAAGTCAAAGTAAAGTCGCTCAGTCATGTGCGACCCTCAGCGACCCCATGGACTGCAGCCCACCAGGCTTCTCCATCCATGGGATTTTCCAGGCAAGAGCACTGGAGTGGGCTGCCATTGCCTTCTCCTGTCCAAAGCTAACCAGTTATAAAGTGGCAGACTTGGAGTCTATGCCCATTCAGTCTGGCTCTCAGAGTTCCGCCCTTGGCCCCTGCCCTCCACTGCCTCTCCAAGTGACTGGCAAAGCCTACCAGCTGGGCCCAGGGGCCTCCTCCTGACAAGAAGCCGCAGTCTTAGGTATGACTCCCCCTCTGCCCTCTTTAAAACAGAATCATGGAGTATCGTTGCTTTCCAGTGTGGTGTTGGTTTCTACTGGACTGCCAGGGAACCCACTGCGTGCACACATGCACCCCCCTCACTGCATTTCCCTTCCGTGTAGGCCGCCCCTGAGCCTGAGTAAAGTTCCCTGTGCTGTATGGCAGGTGCTCGTTGGTCACCTGTTCTATGCTCAGTATCAGCAGTGCACGTGTGTCGATCCCAGTCTCCACGCCCGTCCCAGCTCCATTTTCTCCCCTCGGTGTCCATTCATTTGTTCTCTGCTTCTGTGTCTCTATTTCTGTTTCACAAAAAAGATCATGTACATAATTTTCTAGATTCTGCATATATGCATTCATATACAATATTTCCTTTTATCTTTCTGACTTAATTAGCTCTGTGTGACGGTTTCTAAGTCCATCTCTGTCTCTACGAATGACCCAATTTTGTTCCTTTTTATGGTTGAGTAACACTGCAATAGCCAGGACGTGGAAGCAACCTAAATGTCCGTCAACAGAGGAGTGGATAAAGACGATGTGATGCATATATACAGTGGAATATTGCTCCATCCTCTTTTGCAGCTCCAGCCCTCTGCCAAGAGTCAGGGACCAAAAAGACCAGAATTCAGAGGCTGCTCTTTTCTCGTCCTTGGTGCTCCACTCCACGCCACAGTCTGCCACTCCGCACCTTGAGTGACCCAGAGATGCTTCTAGAGAAGGATTTGTATAAGGTCAGCAGCTTCTGGGAGTCACAGAGCAGAAGGATTTTATGGGATGCTCCAGTCTTTGAACTCTTCAAAGAGAAATTCTGAAAAGATGAGAGGTAAAGGGAGTATGTTCGGGGACCAGAGAAATTAAAAAACACACTTTAAACATGTCCACTAAGTAATTTTCATGAGGCTGTTATGATCACCATCACTTTGAAGACATCAGAGCTCACCAAAGCTAAGTAACTTCCTCAAGTTTGTCCAGAAATGAAAGGCAGACTTAGATTTTCAAACCATGTATGCATGACTCCAAAATTCACGCTCTTTCTCCCTAATGGAATGGATATTAAACATTCTGTGAGATTTCCAAATGCTCACAACAGAAACCCTCAGCACCATGAAACACTTTTCCTGTGTCTTAGTTATCTGATGCCTGGCAAGTCTTCCTTTACTTGGAATAGAGACTATCACCCCTTCCAGGGCTGTTAAAAAATGAAAACTTCATGCTGGAATTGATAAACCTATTCTTGAAGGCCCATCTAGGCCTCCCTGGTGGCTCAAATGGTAAGGAATCTGCCTGCAATGCAGGAGACCTAGGTTTGATCCCTGGGTCAGGAAGATCCCCTGGAGAAGGGAATGGCTGTACGGTATAGTTCGGGCCGAGGCAGAAAGAGGAAAGATGACCTCAACAGAAGTAGGTTACCTTTATTCAGGCAAGGAGGGGCGACAGTCAGCCTAACGACCAGGCTGAGTGCGGACAGGGGTCAGGGAGGCTCCATATTTGTAGGGAGGCTTGTGGAAGCGATAAGGGAAGCGTTAATCAGGCAGGACGTTTGGGGTATTCTTTAGTTGAGATGGCATTTGTACTTGGGCTGGAGGTGATAAGTCTTCTGGGCAGGTGTAGGTGTTGGAAGGTTTCCGGACAGGGGGTGATAAGTCTTCTGGGCAGGAGTAAGGGGTGGAAGGTTTCTGGACAGGGGGTGATAAGTCCCAGATAGATGCAACTGGCCTGGAGCATCAGGGCAGGACCTAAAGTTCTGTTTTGTTTTCTCCAAAGTTAGACGATTCAGCAAGGGCCTTTGAGACTGTTGTTTTCTTTTCTAGGCCCCAAAGACTCCTTCAATGGCTACCCACTCCAGTATTCTTGCCTGGAGATTTTCATGGATTGGGGACCCTGGTGGGCTACAGTCCATGGGGTCACAAGAGTCGGACACGACTGAGCAACTAACACACACACACACACACACACACACACACAGGTCCACCTACAGTTCATTTCAGAAGTTGTCTTAGTTTCATTACAATATTTGAAAAATGAAGTTTTGAACACATGCCCAGGGACTTCCCTGGTGGCTCAGATGGTAAAAGCATCTCTCTACAATGTGGGAGACCTGGGTTCGATCCTTGGGTCGGGAAGATTCCCTGGAGAAGGAAATGGCAACCCACTCCAGTACTCTTGCCTGGAAAATCCCATGGATGGAGGAGCCTGGTGCAGGCTACTGTCCATGGGGTCGCAAAGAGTCGGGCAGGACTGAGCGGCTTCACTTTCCATGGACTTCACACCATTCACAGTTCCCTCAGGTGAGGCAGAGCTTTAGTAACTTGAGACGGCCACTGGCATAGCAGACAGCCGTCCAAAGCTCAAGCTGGGTTCAAACTGTAGCTTTGCCTCTTGCTTCTTTGTAACTTGTTTAATCAATCAGCATTCCAAAATGTTTTCTAATTAGTACATTGGAAGGTAGAATGCATTGTTTTCAGAGCTATAGTATTACATGGTATCATGCGTATAAAATACTTAGCATTAGACCTAGCACAAAATAATTAACAGATGCTGGGTTTTTGTGTTGATTACATTCTCAGCATGCCATTTTTCAGATTTAGCAATTATACCCAGTGATGTGAAATATGAGAGAAAAAATCTATGGATTGGACAGTGGAAGCAGTCATTAGCCAATTAGCTAACCTAGATGTTTGAATTTTTTGGCTTTTGGTGGGACAAATTGAGACAGTAGCATTGACATCTATACACTCTCGTGTGTAACAGAAATGGCTAGTTGGATGCAGCTATACAACACGGGGAGCTCAGCTCCATCCTCTGTGACCGCTGAGTGGGTGGCAAGGTGGGGAGTGACAGGGAGGCCCACGGGGAGGGACAGCTATGTGTATTTACTTATGGATGATTTGAGCTGTCCGTACAGCCAAAACCAACACAGCAGTGTAAAGTAATTGTCTTCCAGTTAAATATTTTAAAAAATGTTTTTAGAGCAAAGTTTAAAAATTAAAAACTATTTTTTATATCTAACATGTTTAATATAAAATTTTGTGTCTATTTTTGTAGATTAAAAAGATTTTTGGAGTATAGTTGATTTATAATGTTGTGTTAGTTTCAAGTGTACAGTAAAGTGATTTAGTTTTATATATATATATACATATATATATATATATATATATATATATATATATACATATAGGAATGATGCTAAAGCTGAAGCTCCAGTACTTTGGCCACCTCATGCAAAGAGTTGACTCATTGGAAAAGACTCTGATGCTGGGAGGGATTGGGGGCAGGAGGAGAAGGGAATGACAAAGGATGAGATGGCTGGATGGCATCACTGACTCGATGGAAGTGAGTTTGAGTGAACTCCGGGAGTTGGTGATGGACAGGGAGGCCTGGGGTTTCAAAGAGTCAGACATGACTGAGTGACGGAACTGAACTGAACTGAACTGAACTGAACTGAACACATATAGCTGGGGCTTCCCATGTGGCACTAGCAATAAAGAATCTGCCTGTCAATGCAGAAGACACAGGAGACATGGGTTCATCCCTGGGCGGGAAGATCCCCTGGAGGAAGGCATGGCAACCCACTCCAATGTTCTTGTCTGGAGAATCCCATGGACAGAGGAGCCTGACGGTCTATGGTTCATAGGGTCTCAAAGAGTCAGACACAACTGAGTGACTTAGCAAGCACACACACACGTACACATGCATACATATAGTAATTTTTTTTAAAGATTCTTTTCCCATATAGGCCATCACAGTGTACTGAGTAGAGAGTTCCCTGTACTATACAGCAGGTTCTTATTAATTATCTATTTTATGTATAGGAGTGTATATATATCAATCCCAATCTCCTAATTTATTCCTCCCCACCCTTAAAATTTTAAGGGCTTTTTTTTTTCTACTTGTGAATCTTCTTCTGCTCTATAAATAAGTTCATCTGTGCCCTTTTTTGGAATCCACATGTAAACAGTGTCGTATGATACGTGTCTTTCCGTGTCTGACTTATGTCACTTAGTATGATGATCTCTAGGTCCATCCACGTCACCACACATGGCACGATTTCATCCTTTTTTGTGGCTGAGTAATATTCCCTCATATATGTGCACCATATCATTTTTTTTCCACCTCCAAGTACTTTTCCTGGTCTCTGTGCCTCCCCTGTTTAGCTTAAATCACCCATTCCTATGTTTCCCACTATCACTTTTCTCCTTCAGACTTTCAGTCAAGGGCTTGAGAGTTTCAAAGGAAGCACAAGCTTGCTTTATCAGTCCCCAGACAGAGTGAGCATCCTGTTTGAACTGACACTTGTGAAGAATGAACGTCTATCCCCCACACCCATCACTGCCACATCCTTCACACTTGCCTCATGACCCCAGCACTGGCCACATGCCCCGGCCACGCCTCGGGTCCGGGTCCCCTCCTCGTGTCAGGACGTTGCCGTTCCCTCCTCTCTCTGGCCCCTGCTTCCAACTTCGACCCAAATAAAAAGTTTCCTCTATCCTCACAGTCAATTTTTTTTTTCCTAAATAAGAAAACTGCTTAAAAACGTGGGTAGACCTCCCTCCCAGCTCGTACTTTTTATTGTGATAACATATACACAACATCCAACTTGCCTTTGAAGCTATATAAACATACCTTTTATCATTATTGCTATTGTGGCTACACTGGGTCCTCACCGTGGCAGGCAAGCTCTCTCTAGCTGCAGTGCGCAGGCTCAGTTGCCCTTCCACATGTCGGTTCTTAGTACCCCAACCAGGGATCAAACCCACATCCCCTGGGTTGGCGGGTGAATTCTTAACCCCTGGACCACCAGGGAAGTCCTTTAAACCACTATTTTTAAAATAAATATGTGTATTTCCACGCGTGTGCTGCCGTATTTATGTCTTTTATTTTTGCGTGCACTGGGTCCTCGTTGCTGTAGGCAGGCTTTCTCTATGGTCAGGGCAAGGTCTTTTGCTAGTTGTGAATGCTCCAGGGCATGGGATCGAAACTGTGGCCCCTGCCTCAGCAAGTGGATTTTTAACCAGTGGGCCACCAGGGAAGTTCCATAAACTACTTTTAAGTGTACAATTTAGCAACATTAAGTACCTACACAATGTTGTGCGACCATTATTCAGTTGCAAAACTTTGTCATCGTCCCCAAGGGAAACTTTGTACCCCCAAAACAGTCCCCATCCCCCCACTCCCTCCCCCTGAGCATCACCCTGATGCTGCTTGCTGTCTGCCTCTATGAATTTGTCTGTTCTAGAAGCCTCACATAAGTGGCATCGTACAGTATTTGTTCTTTTGTGTCCATGAGCATAGGGAGTCTTTCCATTTATTCAGATCTTCACTCATGTTTTTTCAGCAGGGTTTTGTAGCTTTCGCTGTGCAACTCTTTCACTTCTTTGGCCGCATTTGTTCCTACCTTATTCATTTGGATGCCATCAGGAATGGGACCACGCTCCATGCCCATTCTTCATGTATCAGGACTGGATCTTGCACCTTAGCTTTATGTTTGAGGCCATCACAGTTAGACCTCAGTGGAGTCTCCAAGCTTCATTTCTCGCTGTGTCCTCTACCCATTCGTGTTCCAAGAGGGCTCTTCTTATCACACATCGGAGGGTTTCCTAGTGCAGGAGACCAACGTGCACGAAGAAGCAACTCTCTTCCCATCCTTCGAAACTGGTGAAATCCTGTTGGCCACACCAGATCCCAATCTCTGACTCTGGGAACTGAGGTCCCAAGAAGTGAATGTTTGCAGAAGTGACAAACTCCACTAAATATCCTCCTGACTGTACCTCGAGTTAGCAGAACTTATTAAAAGGGCAGTTGACGCCGTACTCTGAGATTCCAGGTGATACAACTTCCAATCTCAAAGCAAACAGGAAAAATTTAAACTAACAAGGGATTAAAGTTAAATATATAGTTAAGTTATACTTTTTGATTTAAGCATGTCCTAAAGTAGGGATTGGGGGCAGGAGGAAAAGGGGACGACCGAGGATGAGATGGCTGAATGGCATCACTGACTCGATGGACGTGAGTCTGAGTGAACTCTGGGACTTGGTGATGGACAGGGAGGCCTGGCGTGCTGCGATTCATGGGGTTGCAAAGAGTCGGACATGACTGAACGACTGAACTGAACTGAACTGAAAGTTATAATAGTTTGCAAAAAACCCCAGTCATCTTTAGATTAGTTGTCAGTGTTTAGCATTAGTGTTTCCAACACAGAGATAGGTGTAAACAATTTTCTTAAGAAGTTTATAGTCCTCTGAACAATAAGCATGAATTTGTAAAAGGCAGTTAATAGGCATGACTATCACGCAGGCAGTAGTCATTAAGAAGACTATATATAAAAGCAACTATAATGATTTTATTAGTAAAAAGCAGCATATATGATAGCTTGTACATGATATCTATGCAAGAAATATACACATGTGGACCAGGGCTTAAAGGGAACAAATGAACATGAAAATTATTTTGAGGTCCTGTCACATGGATGATTTACTTCTTATTTCAGAATTTCTTTAATACAATGGATATATTTTTAAATTTCCATACAAATTAGAAAAACATGTAAGATACCGTAACAATAAGGATTGTGTAAAAAGGTCCTATTTTCCTTTTCATTATTATAACTTTGTACAGCTAAATCTTTCTCCTAAAAAATTATCAAAATTCTAGACTAGATGCACTGTGTGCGTGTGATAAGTCATGTCCAACTCTTTGTGACTTCAAGGACGGTAGCCCGCCAGGCTTCTCTGTCCATGGTATTTCCCAGGCAAGAATACGGAGTGGGTCACCATTTCCTACTCCAGGAGCTCTTCACCACCCAGAGATCAAACCCACACCTCCTGAGTCTCCTGCATTGGCAGGCGGGCTCTTCACCACCGGCGCCACTTGGGAAGCCCTCTAGGCTAGAGAGTGGTTGGCAACTTGTTAGAGTGGGCCAGTTCCACTGCAAATGCAGCATAATGGGGAGAAGCTCAGACTCGGGAAGATGACCCGCTAGGCTCAGAATCCAGTCCCAACAGTTCCTCCCCAGCATGGGAACTCTCAAGTGTCAAGTGCCTCCTAGACGCTTTGGTTGCAGGTAACAGAAACTGGTTCTGGCTCATCGAAGCAGGCAAGAAAAATAGATTATCAAAATAGTGGGCAGCTGTCAGAACCCAAGGAAAACTTAATTCCCATACCTTGCTGAGGAGAGTAGCCAGGCAGGCCTTGCTTATCTGGGGACTTCTCTGGGACATTCTTACAAGGGTGAGTCAATTCCATTCTCTCCATCCATGCGCCTTAGCCCTCAAGACTCAGCTTCCAAAGATCTGTCTAGACTAGTGTGGGACTCACGCCCACCCCCACTGGACTAGGGAAGAGTAGGGAACTGTGGCTGAGAGGCCCACTAAAACTATAGGCAACGGAGATGACTAGCTAAGGGAAATGAGGTGTTAGCAGAAAAGTGGAAAAAAAACTGACAATGGCAACCAAAAAAAAAAAAAATTTGCTATAACCTCCCTTATAGGGTTGTTTTGAGCATTAAATGATATAATGTATATAAACAACTAACACAAAAATGATTTGTAAATGAAAATGAACAACAAATGTCATCACCATTAATTATTAGTAATAAAGATAATTATTACACCCTAGCAAGGACTTTTGATAGCTTTATGAATAATTACATCTTTTCTAGAAAGAATGTATCAAAAAATCTCAGCGTTACTCCTCTCCTTTAACCCAGAAATCTCACTTCCAGAAACTTATCCTAAATAAATTATAGCCACAAAAACTGACAATGAGATACAAAGATGTCCTGAAGCACTTATTGTTTAATAAGAGCAAAATTTTGGAAGCACCCTACATTTCCAAAGTAGAGAAATGGTTAAGTAAATTATGGCATGTTTACATTATATGATAGCTCATTATGTGGGCTTTAAAGGTAGGCTTCAGAATACTTCCTGTGTGTGTGTGCATGTGCTAAGTTGCTTCAGTCATGGCTGACTCTTTGCAACCCTGTGCACTGGAGCCCGCCACACTTCTCTGCCCATGGGTTTCTCCAGGCAAGAACACTGGAGTGGGTTGCCATGCCCTCTCCAGGCGATCTTCCTGCCCAGGGATCCAACCCAGGTGTCTTTGTCTTCAGCATTGGCAGGTGGGTTCTTTATTTACCACTAGCACCACCTAGGAAGCCCTAAAAATACTTCTTGCTGCTGCTGAGTCACTTCAGTCATGTCCGACTCTGTGCGACCCCATAGACGGCAGCCCACCAGGCTCCCCCGTCCCTGGGATTCTCCAGGCAAGAACACTGGAGTGGGTTGCCATTTCCTTCTCCAATGCATGAAAGTGAAAAGTGAAAGTGAAGTCGCTCAGTCGTGTCTGACTCTTAGCAACCCCATGGACTGCAGCCTACCAGGCTCCTCCATCCTTGGGATTTTCCAGGCGAGAGTACTGGAGTGGGGTGCCATTAATAAAACTTGCTACGATACAATGTTAAGAGAAGACGGTAGTAAATAGAATTACAGACTCAATATAAATGAGTCGCATATGATTATATATCCGTATAGATATAGAAAGATGTTAATAGCACTTCAGAAGGGTAGTAGAGTTAAGGCTAGTTTTAGTTTTATACTTTTTTGAGTTTCCACTTTTGACAATAATCTTGCATTACTTTTATAATTAGGAAAAAAAATACCTTGTTAAAAAAAATTTTGTTGACTGTGTATTCTGTGAGCAAGCCACTGGTTAAATATGAAAAGGATATTTCATAAAACATTCTATGGTAGTGTTTGTCCTTAAAAAAATCAGCCTATCCTTCAACAAGCAATTTTTTATATCTATAAGTCATGGAGTTTTTTTTCTTGTAATGAGCTTCCCCAAACTCTCCATGATTACTGTCCGAATCCATGGCTCTGGGCAAGGTTAACTGGGTTTGGGGCCATTGTCCTTCACTTTGGACTTGAAACTATCTCAACTCTAGAGAAAACCAAGTCTCTCAGCCTTTTTTCCCTCTTCCCCATGTAAATACAATAGAAAAGAATATACTCATGCGCCAGTTGTACACCCAGAAAATTGAGCAGCAGGGACAGGAGAGGCGATAAGTCACAGCAACTGTGCTCGCCAAACACCTGAGCTACTTGGACTTGTGAAGGGCACAAAACACAGGCCCAACTGAGTCTGCACCTCTGAGGACTACCTGTGTGCCTGAGCCTGAGTGGCTTAGACTGGGGAAGTGCATACAGCCCAGGGCCAGCCTCAGACGATTCCCGGTGGAGCGACCAGGAGCCTGAGCTGTGTGTGCCACGAGCGGGGGCAGGCCCAGCGTGGCTGAGACACTGTGAGCACACGCCCGTGCTATTTGTTTGCAGCATCCCTCCCTCCCCACAGCGCGACTGAACAAGTGAGCCTTAAAAAAGTGTCCACCACAGCCGGGAGCCGCCGTGGGAGATCCCCCCCATGACAAGGCCATGTGGAAGAGAACTGTTAAGCAAGGCTTCAGAACTCAAGGGGCTCCCTAGGCTTTGTCGAGCATCTACCCCAAAACCAGAATCTGTCTGTTTTACTGTTTCATGACTTTCCCCATCTCCTCTGACATTAACAGGGGGCTAACCCTGACCACCTTTCTCTGGAGAAAATCAACTTAGGGCTATAGCTAATAAGTCTCCTGGACATGAGAGTAATATTTCAAATCAAACCCCCTCTGTTAGCATTCTAGCTTGCTCGGCAGGTATATCCAGACTCTTACAGCTATGCATGTGATTATTTAGCCTCCCAACTGTGAGAGGCACGGAAAGCCTAAAACATAGAGTCTTTGAAAGAGTTAAAAGTTATTAGAGTAGTGCTAGTGCTGATGTAGGATTTCATTATTGGGCCAATGTTTGTTGCTAAGTTCCCATATCTCTTATCCACTGTGCACCTGGGAGTGCATTAGTTAACATAGTGAGAATGCTAGAAAAACAAGCGTAGCCTTGAAATTAACCACATCAGACTTTTGAGCTAATTGGTTCTTTCTTGTAACTCACTGCACCTTTGCTCTGTGAAAAACGTAACTCTGTTTGGCATTTTCTGAGGCTGACATAGATTAAAATATAAAGAAAAAACACTTTGAGGGAAAATAAGTTTTCTGGGTGAGCAGCCTTTATCAAAAGAGGGTCATAAAATGTTCACAGGCCTCCAAGGCGAGAAGATACTGTACACAACATCTTTTGTGGGAAAGGTATGCAGAAAAATCCTGGTTTCGATAAGGGCAAAACTGCTGGAGTGTTTGGGCTGACTCTGTGTGACCTTGCATCGTTCATTTCCCTCTGTGTATAAGGCAAGGTATAAAAGTACCTTTTAAAAAATAAAGCTTTTGGGCCTCGCAGAAGCTTGGTCACCCCATGTTTTTTCTTCTCTCTATCTTTCTCTCTCTCTCTCTCTCTCTCTCCCCTCTCCCTCTCTTTTTCAGGCTGATCCCTTGGAGCACGGGGGCTCCCTGCTTTCACTTATCTGCCCAGCTTTCTAAGACCTGAACAGGAAGACGTTCTGCGTCTTCACTCCCTCAGGAGACCGGGAGGGCACCTGTGGCCTCTGAGAACAGGGCAAACTTGTCTTGAAGTTTTATTGGTTCTCTATGTAAACCAAGTTTTATTGGTTCTCTATTTTCTTATCTTCAACTTTCTTTCCTTCTCTCTCCAAATCAGTTGCCGACGCCGTTTCTCCTTCGGGTTTCCCTGGATCCTGCGGGGGCTGGACGCCGGTGCACCACCGCCCCCCTTGCATCAGGGCAGAAATCAGACACTGAAGAGACCAGCAAACAGAAGAAGCTAAAACAGAGGGAACCGCCTTGGAAGTGACAGGTGCAATAGATTAAAACCCTGTCGTTAGTACCAATTATATAGGAAGGGGCCTATAGATCTTGAGAAATAGAAGCCGGACCAAGGAACTATCCAAAAATGAACTGACCCCACACTGCCCACAACAACACCAGAGAAAGTCCTAGATATATCTTTACTATTTGTACGATCATTCTTTTTTTTCTTCTTCTTCTTTTTTTTAAACTTTTTAAAATTTTTAAGTCCTCTATTACTCCTTTAATTTTCATTTTTATAACCTATTATTACTTTTCAAAAAAAGACCCTATTTTTAAAGCAAACTTCATATATATATATATATATATATTTAATGATTCTTGTGACTTTGTTTTTTTTTTTCTTCTTCTTCTTTTCTTTAATATTGTATTTTTGAAAATCCAACCTCTATGCTAGATTTTTAATCTTTGCTTTTTGGTATTTGTTATCAATTTTATACCTTCAAAAACCCAAACTTTAGTATCCATTTTTACTTGAAAGTGAGATTACTGGCTTGACTGCTCTCACTTCCTTTGGACTCTCCTTTTTCTCCACCAGGTCCCCTCTGTCTCCTCCCTCCCCCTTCTCTTCTCTACCCAACTCAGCGAATCTCTGTGTGTTCCTGACAGTGGAGAACACTTAGGGAACTGATTACTGGCTGGATCTATCTCTCTCTGCTTTTCATTCCCCTCTTTTATCCTCCTGGCCACCTGTGTCTCCTTCCTCCCTCTCCTCTTCTCTGTATAGCTCTGTGAACATCTCTGAGCGGTCCAGACAGTGGAGCGCACATAAGGAAGTGATTACTGGCTACCTTGCTCTCTACTCTTTTGATTCCACCTCATCTCATCCGAGTCACCTCTAACTCACCCCTCCCTCTTCTCTTCTCCATGTAACTCTGTGAACCTCTCCGGGTGTCCCTCAATGTGGAGAAACTTTTCATCTTTAACCTAGATGTTTTATCATCGGTGCTGTATAGATGGAGAAGTCTTGAGGCTACTGTAAAAATAAAACTGAAAACCAGAAGCAGGAGGCTTAAGTCCAAATCATGAGAACATCAGAGAACTCCTGAATTCAGGAAACATTAACGATAGGAGCTCATCAAACACCTCCATACTTACACTGAAACCAAGCACCACCCAAGGGCCAACAAGTTCCAGAACAAGACATACCACACAAATTCTCCAGCAACGCAGGAACACAGCCCTGAGCTTCAATATACAGGCAGCTCAAAACTACTCCAAAACCACTGACATCTCATAACTCATTACTGGACACTTCACTGCACTCCAGAGAGAAGAAATCCAGCTCCACTGACCAGAACACAGACACAAGCTTCCCTAACCAGGAAACCTTGACAAGCCACTGATACAACCCCACCCACAGTGAGGACACCCCATAATAAAGAGAGATCCACAAATTCCCAGAATATAGAAAGGCCACCCCAAATGCAGCAATATAACCAAGATGAAGAGACAGAGGAATACCCAGCAGGTAAAGGAACAGGAGAAATGCCCACCAAACCAAACAAAAGAGGAAGAGATAGGGAATCTACCTGAGAAAGAATTCCAAATATTGACAGTGAAAATGATCCAAAATCTTGAAATAAAAATGGAATCACAGATAAATAGCCTGGAGACAAGGACTGAGAAGATGTAAGAAAGGTTTAACAAGGACTTAGAAGAAATAAAAAAGAGTCAATATATAATGAATAATGCAATAAATGAGATCAGAAACACTCTGGAGGCAACAAATAGTAGAATAACGGAGGTAGAAGATAGGATTAGTAAAATAGAAGATAGAATGGTAGAAATAAATGAATCAGAGAGGAAACAAGAAAAACGAATTAAAAGAAATGAGGACAATCTCAGAGACCTCCAAGACAATATGAAACGCTCCAACATTCGAATTATAAGAGTTGCAGAAGAAGAAGACAAAAAGAAAGACCATGAGAAAATACTTGAGGAGATAAGAGTTGAAAACTTCCCTGAAATGGGGAAGGAAATAATCACCCAAGTCCAAGAAACCCAGAGAGTCCCAAACAGGATAAACCCAAGGTGAAACACCCCAAGACACATATTAATCAAATTAACAAAGATCAAACACAAAGAACAAATATTAAAAGCAGCAAGGGAAAAACAACAAATAATACACAAGGAAATTCTCATTAGGATAACAGCCGATCTTTCAATAGAAACTCTTCAGGCCAGGAGGGAATGGCAAGACATACTTAAAGTGATGAAAGAAAATAACCTACAGCTCAGATTACTGTACCCAGCAAGAATCTCATTCAAATATGAAGGAGAAATCAAAACCTTTACAGACAAGCAAAAGCTGAGAGAATTCAGCACCACCAAACCAGCTCTCCAACAAATGCTAAAAGATATTCTCTAGACAGGACACACAAAAAGGGCATAAAAACCCAAACCCAAAGCAATAAAGTAAATGGCAATGGGATCATTCTTATCAATAATTACCTTAAACGTAAATGGGTTGAATGCCCCAACCAAAAGACAAAGACTGGCTGAATGGATACAAAAACAAGACCCTTATATATGTTGTCTACAAGAGACCCACCTCAAAACAAGGGACACATTAAGAATGAAAGTGAAGGGCTGGAAAAAGATACTCCATGCAAATAGAGACCAAAAGAAAGCAGGAGTAAAAATACACATATCAGATAAAATAGACTTTAAAACAAAGGCTGTGTAAAGAGACAGAGAAGGCCACTACATAATGATCAAAGGATCAATCCAAGAAGAAGATATAACAACTATAAATATATATGCACCCAACACATGAGCACTCCAATATGTAAGACAAATGCTAACAAGTATGAAAGGGGAAATTAACAATAACACAATAATAATGGGAGACTTCAATACCCCACTCACACCTATGGACAGATCAACTAAACAGAAAATTAACAAGGAAACACAAACTTTAAATGATACAATAGGTCAGCTAGACCTAATTGATATCTACAGGACATTTCACCCCAAAACAATGAATTTCACCTTTTTCTCAAGTGCTCATGGAACATTCTCCAGGATAGATCACATCCTGGGCCATAAATCTAAACTAGATAAATTCAAAAAGAATGAAATCATTCCAAGCATCTTTTCTGACCATAATGCATTAAGATTAGATCTCAATTACAGCAGAAAAACTATTAAAAATTCCAACATATGGAGGTTGAACAACACACTTCTGAATAACCAACAAGTCAGAGAAGAAATCAAAATATGCATAGAAATGAATGAAAATGAAAACACAACAACCCAAAACCTGTGGGACACAATAAAAGCAGTGCTAAGGGGAAAGTTCATAGCAATACAGGCATACCTCAAGAAACAAGAAAAGAGTCAAATAAGTAACCTAACTCTACACCTAAAGCAACTAGAAAAGGAAGAATTGGAGAACCCCAGAGTTAGTAGAAGGAAAGAAATCTTAAAAATTAGGGCAAAAATAAATGCAAAAGAAACAAAAGAGACCATAGCAAAAATCCACAAAGCCAAAAGCTGGTTCTTTGAAAGGATAAATAAAATTGACACACCATCAGCCAGACTCATCAAGAAACAAAGGGAGAAAAATCAAAGCAATAAAATTAGAAATGAAAATGGAGAGATCACAACAGACAACACAGAAATACAAAGGATCGTAAGAGACTACTATCAGCAATTATATGCCAATAAAATGGACAACATGGAAGAAATGGACAAATTCTTTAAAAAGTGCAACTTTCCAAAACAGAACCAGGAAGAAATAGAAAATCTTAACAGACCCATCACAAGCATGGAAATTGAAACTGTAATCGGAAATCTTCCAGCAAACAAAAGCCCAGGTCCAGACGGCTTCACAGCTGAATTCTACCAAAAATTTCGAGAAGAGCTAACACCTATCCTCCTCAAACTCTTCCAGAAAATTGCAGAGGAAGGTAAACTTCCAAACTCATTCTATGAGGCCACCATCACTCTAATACCAAAACCTGACAAAGATGTCACAAAAAAAGAAAACTACAGGCCAATATCACTGATGAACATAGATGCAAAAATCCTCAACAAAATTCTAGCAATCAGAATCCAACAACACATTAATAAGATTATGCACCATGACCAAGTGGGCTTTATCCCAGGGATGCAAGGATTCTCCAATATCCGCAAATCAATCAATGTAATTTACCACATTAACAAATTGAGAAATAAAAGCCTTATGATTATCTCAATAGATGCAGAGAAGGCCTTTGACAAAATTCAACATCCATTTATGATAAAAACTCTCCAGAAAGCAGGAATAGAAGGAACATACCTCAACATAATAAAAGCTATGTATGATAAACCCACACCAAACATTATCCTCAATGGTGAAAAATGGAAAGCATTTCCCCTAAAGTCAGGAACAAGACAAGGGTGCCCACTTTCACCGCTACTATTCAACATAGTTCTGGAAGTTTTGGCCACAGCAATAAGAGCAGAAAAAGAAATAAAAGGAATCCAAATTGGAAAAGAAGTAAAACTCTCACTGTTTGCAGATGACATGAGCCTCTACATAGAAAACCCTAAAGACTCCACCAGAAAATTACTAGAGCTAATCAATGAATATAGTAAAGTTGCAGGATATAAAATCAACACACAGAAATCCCTTGCATTCCTATACACTAATAATGAGAAAGTAGAAAAAGAAATTAAGGAAACAATTCCATTCACCATTGCAATGAGAAGAATAAAATACTTAGGAATATATCTACCTAAAGAAACCAAAGACCTATATATCGAAAACTATAAAACACTGATGAAAGAAATCAAAGGGGACACTAATAGATGGAGAAATATACCATGTTCATGGATCAGAAGAATCAATGTAGTGAAAATGAGTTTACTACCCAAAGCAATCTACAGATTCAATGCAATCCCTATTAAGCTACCAGCTATATTTTTCACAGAGCTAGGACAAATAATTTCACAATTTGTATAGAAATACAAAAACCTCGAATAGCCAAAGCAATCTTGAGAAAGAAGAATGGAACTGGAGGAATCAACCTGCCTGACTTCAGGCTCTACTACAAAGCCACAGTTATCAAGACAGTATGGTACTGGCACAAAGACAGACATATAGATCAATGGAACAAAATAGAAAGCCCAGAGATAAATCCACACACCTATGGACAGCTTATCTTTGACAAAGGAGGCAAGAATATACAATGGAGTAAAGACAATCTCTTTAACAAGTGGTGCTGGGAAAACTGGTCAACCACTTGTAAAAGAATGAAACTAGATCACTTTCTAACACCATACACAAAAATAAACTCAAAATGGATTAAAGATCTAAGCGTAAGACCAGAAACTATAAAACTCCTAGAGGAGAATATAGGCAAAACACTCTCTGACATAAATCACAGCAGGATCCTCTATGATCCACCTCCCAGAATACTGGAAATAAAAGCAAAAATAAACAAGTGGGATCTAGTTAAAATTAAAAGCTTCTGCACAACAAAGGAAACTATAAGCAAGGTGCAAAGACAGCCTTCAGAATGGGAGAAAATAATAGCAAATGAAGCAACTGACAAACAACTAATCTCAAAAATATGCAAGCAACTTATGCAGCTCAATTCCAGTAAAATAAACGACCCAATCAAAAAATGGGCCAAAGAACTAAATAGACATTTCTCCTAAGAAGACATATGGATGGCTAACAAACACATGAAAAGATGCTCAATATCACTCATTATCAGAGAAATGCAAATCAAGACCACAATGAGGTACCATTTCACACCAGTCAGAATGGCAGTGATCCAAAAGTCTACAAGCAATAAATGCTGGAGAGGATGTGGAGAAAAGGGAACCCTCCTACACTGTTGGTGGGAATGCAAACTAGTACAACCACTATGGAGAACAGTGTGGAGATTCCTTAAAAAACTGGAAATAGAACTGCCTTATGACCCAGCAATCCCACTGCTGGGCATACACACTGAGAAAACCAGAATTGAAAGAGACACATGTACCCCGATGTTCATTGCAGCACTGTTTATAATAGCTAGGACATGGAAGCAACCTAGATGTCCATCAGCAGACAAATGGATAAGAAAGCTGTGGTACATATACACAATGGAGTATTACTCAGCCATTAAAAAGAATACATTTGAATCCATTCTAATGAGGTGGATGAAACTGGAGCCGATTATACAGAGTGAAGTAAGCCAGAAAGAAAAACACCAATACAGTATACTAACGCATATATATGGAATTTAGAAAGATGGTAATAATAACGCTGTATGTGGGATAGCAAAAGAGACACAGTTGTATAGAACAGATTTTGGACTCTGTGGGAGAGGAAAAGGGTGGGATGATTTGGGACAATGGCATTGAAACATGTATGATATCATGTAAGAAATGAAGCGCCAGTCTAGGTTCAATGTAGATACAGGATGCTTGGGGCTGGTGCACTGGGTTGACCCAGAGAGATGGTATGGGGAGGGAGGTGGGAGCGGGGTTCAGGATTGGGAACACACGTACACCTGTGGTGGATTCATGTTGATGTATGGCAAAACCAATACAGTATTGTAAAGTAAAATGAAAAAAAAAAGAATATACTCATAAGAGCTCTTCAGCTTACATCTAAACTTCACATTGGGGGGGCGGTCCTAAGATGGCGGAGGAATAGGACGTGAAGACCACTTTCTCCCTCACAAATTCCTCAAAAGAACATTTCAACGCTGAGCAAACTCCACAAAACAACTTCTGTAGGCTGGCAGAGGACATCAGGCAACCAGAAAAGCAGACCATTGTCTTCAAAAACAGGTAGGAAAAAATATAAAAGATGAAAAAGGAGACAAAGGAGGTGGGGAGGGAGCTCCATCCCGGGAAGGGAAGCCCATCCCGGGAAGGGAATTTTAAGAAGAGAGGTTTCCAAACACCAGGAAACACTCTCCCTGCCGAGTCTGTGGCGAGCCTTGGAAACACAGAGGGCAACATAACAGGAAGGGAAAAATGAAGAAATAATTAAAACCAACAGATTACAAGCCCCACAGTAACTCCCCCAGCGGAAAAGCAGCACAGACGCCTGCATCCACCACTGGGAAGTGGGGGCAGGGCAGGGACGCGCGGGAGGCACGGGCTGCAGTGCTTTGTAAGAATCGGGCAGGAACACCCCACGCGCAACCAGAACGAGCTAACTGGGGCTAGCTAACCAGACTGTGGGATAGCTACCATGCGAAAAGCTCGAACATAAGACACCGCCAGGACCGTGCACAGAACAAAGGATGGAGCGGAAAAAGCTGGCTGCAGACCATCCCCCACCGGGGACAGGCAGCCAGAGCCGTAAGGGCTGGAAAGGGGCAATTGCAGACCCAGAGAGACTTTACTTACCTAACTGCAAGCAGGCTTCTTTGCTAAGACTTCTGGGGGTGCTGGACAGTCACAGTCTGCCTCACGGGGGGTGCCAGCGGTCCACCCAGAAAACTGAGCAGCAGCGGCAGAAAAGGCGACAAGTCACAGCGATCGCGCTCACCAAACTCCTGAGCTACTCGGACCCGGGAAGGGCACAAAACGCAGTCCCAACTGAATTTGTGCCTCTGAGGGCTACCTGAGCGCCGAACCTGAGCGGCTTAGACCAGGGAAGTGCACGCAGCCTAGGGCCGGCCTCAGACGGTTCCCGGCTGAGCATCGTAGAACCAGAGCGGTTTGTACACCGCGAGAAGGGACAGGTACAGCAGGGCTGAGACACTGTGTGCACACGACAGCACTATTTGTTTGCAGCATCCCCCCTCCCCACAGCGCGACTGAACTAGTGAGCCTAAAAAAACCAGCATAAAGAAGAAGTTAAACAGAGGGACCCGCCTTGGAAGTGACCCCACAATGCCCACAACATCAGAGAAGGGCCAGATATATTTTTACTATTTTTAAAATCATTCCTTTTTTTTCCTTTTTTTTCTTTTTCTGACTTTTTTTTTAATAGTTAAGTCTTCTATTTCTCCTCTAATTTTTATTTCTATAACCTATTATTAATATTTAAAAAAAAGACTTTTTTTTTTTTTTAAGGCAAACAGCATATATAGTCTCTGGGTGGTTATTGTTGTTTTTTTTTTTTTTTTTAATAATTCTTATGGCTTTTTTTTTCTTTTTTCCTTTTTCCTTCTGCTTATTTTCTTTAATATTGTATTTTTGAAAATCCAACCTCTTCTCTAGATTTTTAATCTTTGCTCTTCGGTTTTTGTTGTCAATTTTGTACATTTAAAAACCCAAACTTCACTACCCAATTTTACCTGAGAGCGAAATTACAGGCTTGACCACTCTCTCCTCCTTTGGACCCTCCTTTTTCTCCACCAGGTGGCCTCTGTCTCTTTTCTCCCCCATCTCTTCTCTATCCAACTCTGTGAATCTCTGTGTGTTCCAGACGGTGGAGAACACCTAAGGAACTGGTTACTGGTAGGATTTGTCTCTCTCCTTCTCATTCCTCTCTCTTATCCTCCTGGCCACCTCTGTCTACTTCCTCCCTCTCCTCTTCCCTGTATAACTCTGTAAATACCTCTGAGCGGGCCAGACTATGGAGCGCACATAAGGAAGTGACTACTGGCTAGCTTTCTCTCTCCTCTTTTGATCTCACCACATCTCATTCCAGTCACCTCTAACTACCCCCTCCCTCTTCTCTTCTCCTTGTAACTCAGTGAACTTCTCTGGGTGTCCCTCAATGTGGAGAAACTTTTCATCTTTAACCTAGATGTTTTATCATTGGCGCTATATAGATGGAGAAGTGTAGAGGCTACTGTAAAAATAAAACTGAAAACCAGAAGCAGGAGGCTTAAGTCCAAAGCCTGAAAACATCAGAGAACTCCTGAATTCAGGGAACATTAAGCAACAGGAGCTCATCAAATGCCTCCATACCTACACTGAAACCAAGCTCCACCAAAGGACCAAGAAGTTCCAGAACAAGACATACCACACAAATTCTCCAGCAACACAGGAACACACTCCCGAACTTCAATATACAGGCAACTCAAAGTTACTCCAAAACCTTTGACGTCTCATAACCCATTATTGATCACTCCACTGCACTCCAGAGAGAAGAAATCCAGCTCCACCCACCAAAATTCCAACACAAGCCTCCCTAACCAGGAAACCTAGACAAGCCACTGATACAACCCCACCCACAGTGAGGAAGCTCCATAATAAAGAGAAATCCACAAATTACCAGAATATAAAAAGGCCACCCCAAACGCAGCAATATAATCAAGATGAAGAGACAGAGGAATACTCAGCAGGTAAAGGAACAGGAGGGTTGCCCACCAAACCAAACAAAACAGGAAGAGGTAGGGAATCTACCTGAGAAAGAATTCTGAATATTGATAGTGAAAATGATCCAAAATCTTGAAATAAAAATGGAATCACAGATAAATAGCCTGGAGACAAGGATTGAGAAGATGCAAGAAAGGTTTAACAAGGACCTAGAAGAAATAAAAAGGAGTCAATATATAATGAATAACACAATAAATGAGATCAGAAACACTCTGGAAGCAAAAAATAGCAGAATAACGGAGGCAGAAGATAGGATTAGTGAAATAGAAGATAGAATGGTAAAAATAAATGAATCAGAGAGGAAACAAGAAAAACGAATTAAAAGAAATGAGGACAATCTCAGAAACCTCCAGGACGATATGAAACGCTCCAACATTCGTATTATAAGAGTTGCAGAAGAAGAAGACAAAAAGAAAGACCATGAGAAAATCCTTGAGGAGATAATAGTTGAAAACTTCCCTAAAATGGGGAAGGAAATAATCACCCAAGTCCAAGAAACATGGAGAGTTCCAAATAGGATAAACCCAAGGCGAAACACCCCAAGACACATATTAATCAAATTAACAAAGATCAAACACAAAGAACAAATATTAAAAGCAGCAAGGGAAAAACAACAAATAACACACAAGGGGATTCCCATAAGGATAACAGCTGATCTTTCAATAGAAACTCTTCAGGCCAGGAGGGAATGGCAAGACATACTTAAAGTGATGAAAGAAAATAACCTACAGCCCAGATTACTGTACCCAGCAAAGATCTCATTCAAATATGAAGGAGAAATCAAAACCTTTACAGACAAGCAAAAGCTGAGAGAATTCAGCACCACCAAACCAGCTCTCCAACAAATTCTAAAGCATATTCTCTAGACAGGAAACACAAAAAGGGTGTATAAACCTGAACCCAAAACAATAAAGTAAATGGTAACAGGATCATTCTTATCAATAATTACCTTAAACGTAAATGGGTTGAATGCCCCAACCAAAAGACAAAGACTGGCCAAATGGATACAAAAAACAAGACCCCTCTATATGCTGCTTACAAGAGACCCACCTCAAAACAAGGGACACATACTGACTGAAAGTGAAGGGCTGGAAAAAGATATACCATGCAAATAGAGACCAAAAGAAAGCAGGAGTGGCAATACTCATCTCCGATAAAATAGACTTTAAAACAAAGGCTGTGAAAAGAGACAGAGAAGGCCACTACATAATGATCAAAGGATCAATCCAAGAAGAAGATATAACAATTATAAATATATATGCACCCAATATAGGAGCACCGCAATATGTAAGACAAATGCTAACAAGTATGAAAGGGGAAATCAACAATAACACAATAATAGTGGGAGACTTCAATACCCCACTCACACCTATGGACAGATCAACTAAACAGAAAATCAACAAAGAAACGCAAACTTTAAATGATACATTAGACCAGTTAGACCTAATTGATATCTACAGGACATTTCACCCCAAAACAATGAATTTCACCTTTTTCTCAAGTGCTCATGGAACATTCTCCAGGATAGATCACATCCTGGGCCATAAATTTAAACTAGATAAATTCAAAAAGAATGAAATCATTCCAAGCATCTTTTCTGACCATAATGCATTGATTAGATCTCAATTACAGGAGAAAAACTATTAAAAATTCCAACATATGGAGGTTGAACAACACACTTCTGAATAACCAACAAATCACAGAAGAAATCAAAAAAGAAATCAAAAGATGCATAGAAACTAATGAAAATGAAAACACAACAACCCAAAACCTGTGGGACACTATAAAAGCAGTGCTAAGAGGAAAGTTCATAGCAATACAGGCATACCTCAAGAAACAAGAAAAAAGTCAAATAAATAACCTAACTCTACACCTAAAGCAACTAGAAAAGGAAGAATTGGAGAACCCCAGAGTTAGTAGAAGGAAAGAAATCTTAAAAATTAGGGCAGAAATAAATGCAAAAGAAACAAAAGAGACCATAGCAAAAATCCACAAAGCCAAAAGCTGGTTCTTTGAAAGGATAAATAAAATTGACACACCATTAGCCAGACTCATCAAGAAGCAAAGAGAGAAAAATCAAAGCAATAAAATTAGAAATGAAAATGGAGAGATCACAACAGACAACACAGAAATACAAAGGATCATAAGAGACTACTATCAGCAGTTATATGCCAATAAAATGGACAACGTGGAAGAAATGGACAAATTCTTAGAAAAGTACATTTTTCCAAAACTGAACCAGGAAGAAATAGAAAATCTTAACAGACCCATCACAAGCATGGAAATTGAAACTGTAATCAGAAATCTTCCAGCAAACAAAAGCCCAGGTCCAGACGGCTTCACAGCTGAATTCTACCAAAAATTTCGAGAAGAGCTAACACCTATCCTCCTCAAACTCTTCCAGAAAATTGCAGAGGAAGATAAACTTCCAAACTCATTCTATGAGGCCACCATCACCCTAATACCAAAACCTGACAAAGATGTCACAAAAAAAGAAAACTACAGGCCAATATCACTGGTGAACATAGATGCAAAAATCCTCAACAAAATTCTAGCAATCAGAATCCAACAACACATTAAAAAGATTATGCACCATGACCAAGTGGGCTTTATCCCAGGGATGCAAGGATTCTCCAATATCCGCAAATCAATCAATGAAATTCACCACATTAACAAATTGAAAAATAAAAGCCATATGATTATCTCAATAGATGCAGAGAAGGCCTTTGACAAAATTCAACATCCATTTATGATAAAAACTCTCCAGAAAGCAGGAATAGAAGGAACATACCTCAACATAATAAAAGCTATATATGACAAACCCACACCAAACATTATCCTCAATGGTGAAAAATGGAAAGCATTTCCCCTAAAGTCAGGAACAAGACAAGGGTGCCCACTTTCACCGCTACTATTCAACATAGTTTTGGAAGTTTTGGCCACAGCAATAAGAGCAGAAAAAGAAATAAGAGGAATCCAAATTGGAAAAGAAGAAGTAAAACTCTCACTGTTTGCAGATGACATGAGCCTCTACATAGAAAACCCTAAAGACTCCACCAGAAAATTACTAGAGCTAATCAATGAATATAGTAAAGTTGCAGGATATAAAATCAACACACAGAAATCCCTTGCATTCCTATACACTAATAATGAGAAAGTAGAAAAAGAAATTAAGGAAACAATTCCATTCACCATTGCAACGAAAAGAATAAAATACTTAGGAATATATCTACCTAAAGAAACTGAAGACCTATACATAGAAAACTCTAAAACACTGGTGAAAGAAATCAAAGAGGACACTAATAGATGGAGAAATATACCATGTTCATGGATTGGAAGAATCAATATAGTGAAAATGAGTATACTACCCAAAGCAGTTTACAAATTCAGTGCAATCCCTATTAAGCTACCAGCTATATTTTTCACAGAACTAGAACAAATAATTTCAAGATTTGTATGGAAATACAAAAAAACCTCGAATAACCAAAGCAATCTTGAGAAAGAAGAATGGAACTGGAGGAATCAACTTGCCTGACTTCAGGCTCTACTACAAAGCCACAGTTATCAAGACAGTATGGTACTGGCACAAAGACAGACATATAGATCAATGGAACAAAATAGAAAGCCCAGAGATAAATCCACACACCTATGGACAGCTTATCTTTGACAAAGGAGGCAAGAATATACAATGGAGTAAAGACAATCTCTTTAACAAGTGGTGCTGGGAAAACTGGTCAACCACTTGTAAAAGAATGAAACTAGATCACTTTCTAACACCATACACAAAAATAAACTCAAAATGGATTAAAGATCTAAATGTAAGACCAGAAACTATAAAACTCCTAGAGGAGAACATAGGCAAAACACTCTCTGACATAAATCACAGCAGGATCCTCTATGATCCACCTCCCAGAATACTGGAAATAAAAGCAAAAATAAACAAGTGGGATCTAATTAAAATTAAAAGCTTCTGCACAACAAAGGAAAATACAAGCAAAGTGAAAAGGCAGCCTTCTGAATGGGAGAAAATAATAGCAAATGAAGCAACTGACAAACAACTAATCTCAAAAATATGCAAGCAACTTATGCAGCTCAATTCCAGTAAAATAAACGACCCAATCAAAAAATGGGCCAAAGAACTAAATAGACATTTCTCCTAAGAAGACATACGGATGGCTAACAAACACATGAAAAGATGCTCAATATCACTCATTATCAGAGAAATGCAAATCAAAACCACAATGAGGTACCACTTCACACTAGTCAGAATGTCTGCGATCCAAAAATCTGCAAGCAATAAATGCTGGAGAGGGTGTGGAGAAAAGGGAACCCTCCTACACTGTTGGTGGGAATGCAAACTAGTACAGCCACTTTGGAGAACAGTGTGGAGATTCCTTAAAAAACTGGAAATAGAACTGCCTTATGACCCAGCAATCCCACTGCTGGGCATACACACTGAGAAAACCAGAATTGAAAGAGACACATGTACCCCAGTGTTCATCGCAGCACTGTTTATAATAGCCAGGACATGGAAACAACCTAGATGTCCATCAGCAGATGAATGGATAAGAAAGCTGTGGTACATATACACAATGGAGTATTACTCAGTTGTTAAAAAGAATACATTTGAATCCATTCTAATGAGATGGATGAAACTGGAGCCGATTATACAGAGTGAAGTAAGTCAGAAAGAAAAACACCAATACAGTATACTAACACATATATATGGAATTTAGAAAGATGGCAATGATGACCCTGTATGCAAGACAGCAAAAAAGACACAGATGTGTATAATGGACTTTTGGACTCAGAGGGAGAGGGAGAGGGTGGGATGATTTGGGAGAATGGCATTCTATCATGTATACTATCATGTAAGAATCGAATCGCCAGTCTATGTTCAACGCAGGATACATCATGCTTGGGGCTGGTGCACGGTGATGACCCAGAGAGACGTTATGGGGAGGGAGGTGGGTGGGGGGGTTCATGTTTGGGAATGCATGTACACCCGTGGCGGATTCATGTCAATGTATGGCAAAACCAATACAGTATTGTAAAGTAAAATAAAGGAAAAAAAAATTATTACAAAAAAAAATAAACTTCATGTTGTTCAGAAGACATTTTTGACCAAAGTGCCAAAGAAGACAACAAACAAACAAACAAAAATAGTCATATTCACAGTGTTAGTCGCTCAGTCATGTCCAGCTCTTTGAGATCCTGTGGACTGGAACCCTCCAGGCTCCTCTGTCCATGGGAGTCTCCAGGCAAGAATACTGGAGTGGGTTGCCATTTCCTTCTGTAGGGGATCTTCCTGACCCAGGTATTGAACCTGGGTATTCATTGCTGGTGGATTCTTTACCATCTGAGCCACCAGGGAAGCCCATATGCCTTAAATACACCGAAACTAATCTCATGAAACCCTTCATACTGTTTCGTACTAGTCAGTTCAAGCATTCCAGACTCTCAGAACATTTGCCATCTCTCTATTCTAATCTCTGTAAGGCTCCACTCTCCCTCCCATCTTTCTCCAGCTCCAAAACACCTTCCACCGAGGCTGCTGTAATGTAAGGTCAACTGTCAGTAGCCTCTATGAAACCCGCACCTCTTCTGTGAACAGCCTGCGTCCCCTTTGCGCTCCCAGCTGTCCCCTGAGGGCATTGCTTCCCTTCCAGCGCCTTTAAATGGGAAGTGACTTTTCCTCCATGGCCCTCCAGCCATTGGTCAGGAGGTGGGGTAGTCATCCTTCTGTCCTCTGTTGTTGCTTTCTCACCATTCTCTCTAGTGATTCCCTAAAATTTTCTAGTTTTGAATCTCATGGAATCAGCTTGCATAACCCATGATCCTCTCTGTTGCTTTCATCTACCCATCCCAAGTGTGTTACCCCTCATTTCTCAGGGATTTTAGGTCCTGGTTTATGGACACTTGCCCTAGGACATTCACTGTTTTAATTCTTGGTGATTCCAACAAATGTGTGAAGGGTATATCTAACAGCTGGCCTCTCAGGTCCTTGAAACTATCTTTTTTCAATAATCTTTTTTCTCCATCTTCCTTCAACTACCTATTTGTGGTCACATGCAAAACCTTGTCATTACTGGTAAGGACACACTTCCACAATCATGACTTTGTATTTTCCATTCTTTAGCAGCTACTTCCTTTTCAGCTCATTTCTCGAAGATCCCAGACTCTAATATCATGGCAGCCCTGCCAGGCCCTCCAGACCCTCACCTTTGCCCTCTCCTACATCCACTTTCCGGAGAAGGCAATGGCACCCCACTCCAGTACTCTTGCCTGGAAAATCCCATGGATGGAGGAGCCTGGTGGGCTGCAGTCCACAGGGTCGCTGGGAGTCGGACACGACTGAGTGACTTCACTTTCACTTTTCACTTTCATGCATTGGAGAAGGAAATGGCAACCCACTCCACTGTTCTTGCCTGGAGAATCCCAGCGACAGGGGAGCCTGTGGGGCTGCCGTCTATGAGGTCACAGAGTCGGACACGACTGAAGCGACCTAGCAGCAGCAGCAGCAGCAGCAGCAGCAGCAACACCCACTTTGGGCTTCCCTCATAGCTCAGCTGGTAAAGAATCCGCCTGCACTGCAGGAGACCCTGGTTCAATCCCTGGGTCGGGAAGATCCCCTGGCGAAGGGACGCTGCTATCTGCTCCAGTGTTCTTGGGCTTCCCTTGTGGCTCAGCTGGTAAGGAATCTTTCTGCACTACAGGAGACCCGGGGTCAATCCCTGGGTTGGGAAGATCCCTTGGAGAAGGGAAAAGCTACCCGCTCCAGTATTCTGGCCTGGAGAATTCCAGGGAGTATAGTCCATGGGGTCGCAAAGAGTCGGACACGACAGAGCGCCTTTCACTTTCACATCTGCTCTCACATCCCATTGCTTCCTACTCATAAGCATAAGTTATGATCACTCCCCGTCATCTGCCGTCAACCATCTCACCCCTTTCCACACCATTTTCACACTCAATGGGCAAAACTGCAAGCCTGATGGAAGGCCACCCTCCTCCTATCCTGAGCCTAGACGTACAGCTGAATGTGGCTGGGAAGCCACACATTCACACTGAATAGTCTTATTTCAAATTCATGACCACACACCTTCAAGTGAGTTCTTACGACTGCCAGGCAATCATATTACCCTTCTTTCATTCACTCATTCATACATTCATGTAATACCTACTTAGATAGCTGTTTCATAACTCCTTTCTCCTCAGACCCACACCTCTTCCCCCTATTCCCTCTTGGGAAATGACCTTACTTCTGAGCCCACTAAAAAAATTTAAACTCTCAGAAGAGAACTACCATCGACTGCTTCTGCCACAAATCCCTACTTTTCATTCATGAAATGTCCATTCTCTGGATACCACTGATGAACAAGCCATTCAGTTGTCTGGAGCCAGTCCACTCCTTGGATGTTATATTTTACTCCATTTGTCTAACTAAGCATATTGCTTCAAGAAGTTTTACGTCTTTCTTCTGCGTCATTTTTTCTCCTCTACTGGATATTCCTATCAGCATAGTTACGTGATGTATTCTTCTGATTGTAAAAAATAAAACCTTCTCTTGATACCCATTCTTTCTTCCAGTTACTTCCCCAATTTTTTTTTTGTTCTCTTTGAAAAAAAATTCACTGAAAATATGGTCCACACACACTCTCCCCAATCCCTCTCCTGAACCTTATCTACTTGGGTTTTACTGCTATGGTTTCACTGAAAGTCTTTTGTCAGGATCATGCAATCTCTGTGTTATTAAATCCAATGATCCATTTTTGCATTTCATCTTAATCTCTTAACAACTCCTGACATGATGGACATCCTGGGATGACTTTTTTTCATTTGGCTTTCAGGACAACATACTATCTTGGTTTTCCTCCAACCTCACTGGATATTCCTATTTGTTTATTGTTTCACTTTATTTTATTATTACTTTTTAATTGAAGTATAATTGATTGACAATACTATGTTGGTTACATGCACAAGACTGTTTTTACTCAGTCGCCCAGTCAAGTCCGACTCTTTGCAACCACATGAACTGCAGCACACCAGGCCTCCCTGTCCACCACCAACTCCCAGAGCTTGCTCAAACTCATGTGCATTGAGTCGGTGATGCCATCCAGCCATCTCATCCTCTGTCATCCTGTTCTCCTCCTGCCCTCACTCTTTCCCAGCATCAGGGTCTTTTCCAATATGCACAAAATAGTGATTTGATATTTCTCTTGAGTTATAAAATGGTCACCACAACAAGTCTAGTTACCATCTGTCACCATACAGAATTTTTACATTTTGACTATATTCCCCATGCTGCACATTACTAGACTCACTTTTTTTTTTTCGCAACTGGCAGTTTGTACTTCTTAATCTCCCTCATCTACTTCACTCATTCTCCACCCGTCTCCCAACTCTGGCAAACCGCCAGAGTTCCCTGCATCTGTGATTCTGTTTCTGTGTTTTTATGTTTGTTCATTCATTTAGTTTTTTAGATTTCACAAATAAGTAAAATCATACAATATTTGTCTTTCTCTTTCTGACTTATTCCACTTAGCATAATACCTTGTAGGTTCATCCATGCTTTCGCAGATGGTGAGAATTCACTCTTTTCTTGTGGCTGGTTTATATATATATGTGTATATATATATATATATATATATATATATATATATATATATATATGCCACATTTTCTTTATCCATTCATCTATTGATAGACACTTAGGTTGCTTCCATATATTGTTGTTCAGTCGCTCAGTCGTGTCCAACTCTTTGCAACCCCATGGACTGTAGCTCGCCAGGTTTCACTGTCCTTCACCATCTCCCAGAGCTTACTCAAACTCATGACCGTTGAGTCGATGATGCCATCCAACCATCTCATCCATATCTTGGCTATATTGTAAATAATGCTACAATGAGCACAGGAGTGCATATATGTTTTTGGTTTAGTATTTTTATTTTCTTCAGAAAAATCCCGTAAGTGGCATTGCTGGATTGTATGATAGTTCCATTTTAAAATTTTTGAGGAAGTTTCCTACCATTTTCCAAAATGGCTATACCAATTTACATTTCTACTAACAATGTTTGAGGAGTCGCTTTTCCCCGCACGCTTGCCAACTCTTCTTATTTGTTGTCTCTTAGATGACAGCCATTCTGACAGGTATAGGATGATATCTCACCGTGGTTTTCATTTGCATTTCCTCAATGATTTGTGATTTTGAGCATTTTATCTGCTAGCCCTCTGTATTTTTTCTTTGGAAAAATATCTATTTCTTCTGCCCATTTTAAAATCAGATTGTTTGTCAAGCAACAGAAGTTCACCGTATAGCACAGAGACCTGTAATCATATCTTGTGATAACCTACAATGGAAAATAATCTGAAAATAATATAGGTGTGTATGTATTACTGAATCACCTTGCTAGGCACTCGAAACATTGTAAGTCAACTATACTTCAATAATATATGTGTAAAGAAAATTCAGTTTTTAAAATTTATTTATTTTTCATTGAAAGATAATTGTTTTACAGTATTGTGTTGGTTTCTACCAACCGCCCATCAGTGTGAAATCCATGGCTGATTCATACTGACATTTGTATTTTTCATGTTGAGTTGCATGAGTTCTTTATATATTCTGGACATTGACACTTAATCAGATATATCATCAGAAAATATTTTTTCCCACTCAGTCGGCTGCCTTTACATTTTATTGATAGTGTCCTTTACTGTGCAAAAGCTTTTTAGTTTGATATAGTCCTATTTATTTATTTTTGATTTTGTTTTTCTTGCCTGATTGTTGAGACCAGTGTCAAACAGTGTACCGACTATGTTTTCTACTAGGAATTTTTATGTTTTCACATCCTATGTTTAAGTCTTTGATCCATTTTGAGTTTTTCTAAATATGGATGAGAAAGTAGTCCACTTTGATTCTTTTGCTTGTAGCTGTCCAGTTTCCACAATGCTACTTACCGAAGGGGTGTATTTCGCTTTTGTATGTTCTTGCCTCTTTTGTCATAGATTAATTGACCATATGCTTCTCAGGTGGCTCAGCGGTAAAGAATCTGCCTGCCAATGCAGGAGACCCAAGTTCGATCCTTGGGTCAGGAATATCACCTGGAGGAGGGCATGACCATCCACTCTGGTATTCTTGCCTGGAGAATCCCATGGACAGAGAAGCCTGGTGGGCTACAGTCCAGGGGGTGGCAAAAGAGTTGGACATGACGTAGCAACAGCAACAACAAGAACAAAATCCCCGATGCAACGGGTTTTTTTGTGGCCAGACTATTTAGTGCATGCTATGTGGACTTATATTTTTGTCCTGAGCTCCACACATGTTGAGGTGGTCCTGTCCTTCAGCGGGAGGGAGACGTTTGCCCTCAGATTTCTTCTATAGGGCTGAGGTGTGCTCAGGACCTGTGTGTATATGTGGGGTCCAGTCATGTGTAGGCAGCTGCCTAATCTTGGGGGAGGGGCAATGTGTTGATCATGGAACAAGATCCAGAGGGGAGTCCTTGATGAGAAGTAAAAATCATATAGGCAACATTTTTACAAGACTGATACACTCTCCATATTATTTTGCAACCTGCTTCCTTCATTTAACAACATATTTGTGAACATATTCTCTTGACATGGGACAGGTTTGCTAACACCACTGACTGGGTACAACATAACTTATGTAACCACTTTCCAATGATTGGACATTTAAATGGTTTTCTGACTTTTCATTTTTCCTAATCTTTCTGTGATGAAGCTCCCCTGCTTTCACATCTTTGTAACAGCCAGTTATTTCCTTAGATTGCATGCTTGTGTGCATGCTCAGTCACCTCAGTTGCGTCTGATTCTTTGTGACCCCATGGACTGTAGCCCGCCAGGCTCCTCTGTCCATAGGATTCTCCAGGCTAAAATGAGTGGGTTGCCATGCCTTCCTCCAGGGGATCTTCCCAACCCAGGGATCAAAACTACGTCTCCCACATCTCTGGCACTGCAGGGGGATTTTTAAAACCACTGAACCACCTGGAGATTTCATCTCAAGAATTAAAACTGAGAATCACAAATGGCTAAAAGTTTCTTCTAGAAACATGTAAGAACCAGCTTTTTATCAAGCCACTCGTGTTTGTTAGCTACCGTCATATACAACATCTTATTTAGTACTCCCAAGAGCCCAAGTCACCCTTATTTTATAGATGGGGAAACTAAGGCTCTAAAGATGGCTTATTGTAGGTGAGGCAGGGGCTGACACACCATCTGTCCTTCCTGTCTGCCCGCAGTGCCAGTGCTACTTTGAATCTGCCTCCGGGCCTGGGCTTCTCCCACACGCCGCCTCGGGGTCTTGGCCAGGAGTGCAGCTTCCTGCTGGACTTGCCTTCTATTTGCAGGGCTGTTGAGCTCGCCAGGTTCTCTGACCCCCTGGCCAGAGTAGTCTTCTTGTAGCAGCCTTCACCATCAGCTCTGGAGTCTCTCTGGAGCTCAGCCCAGGCTCACAGGGTGCAGAGGGCTAGGGTCTACCCAGACCCTAGACAGCCGGCAGGGTGTCTTAGCGGAGAGGCTGTCATCTAAGAGTGGTCATTCTGAAGACACTTCAAGTCACCTTTTCTGATGCATCTAGCCTCAGATGGGAACAAAAGGGTTTATGTGTCACTGTCTCAGGGCTTTCTGGGACCAGTGTGGTTCTGATATCCATGTGTGTTAGTCACTCAGTGGTGTGTGACTCTTCGTGACCCAATGGACTGTAGCCCACCAGGCTCCTCTATCCATGGGACTCTCCAGGCAAGGATACTGGGAGTGGATTGCTATTCCCTTCTCCAGGGGATCTTCCCGACACAGAGGTTGAATTTGGGTCTCCTGTGTTGCGGGTGGGTTCTTTACTGACTGAGCCACCAAGGAAACCCACTCATCACATTATATTAGTTCTTTTCTCTTAGTCACAGGATAACTTCTTGAAATGATTATGGCAGCCTGGTCTCTAGAGGAAAGGCGGGCTGTCTGGAGGGTGGCAGTGAGCTGTCCTTTCACAGGCATGACGTCCATACTACTCAGCTTCGACAACTTCAGGCTGCGTTTCCAGTGACCTCTCTCCCTTCCAATCCGTGGCCCCTCCCGGCTGTCTAGCCTGAACTTCCCCCCTCGGGGGCTCTGCAGGTCCATCATGAATGGATAGTGGGATGGGGTGGGGGGCTCATGGGATTGGCCCCACTTTTACAAAGAGTCCCAAACTCAGTCTTAAGGTGTGACTTCCCAATGAGGTGATATACACAGGGACGCTGACAGAACTGAAACAAAATATTCACTATCATGATGCCCTGTCTAGAGTCCACTCTGAATTAACATTCCACAAGTCCTGTGCTGGTCCTGTGAGCCAAAACACTCACAAGCATTCCATGGTAGTAACCCTTGCTCTTTTTTGTTGCCAAAGGCATAAATATATGGAATGTACAGGTGGACAGCAAGGAGATCAAGCCAGTAAATCCTAGAGGAAATTATCCCTGAATATTCATTGGAAGGACTGATGCTGAAGCTCCAATACTTTTGGCCACCTGATGCAAAGAGCCAACTCATTGGAAAAGACTCTGATGCTGAGAAAGATCGAAGGCAGGAGGAGAAGGGGATGACAGAGGATGAGATGGTTGGATGGCATCACGAACTCAATGGACATGAGTCTGAGCAAGCTCTGGGAGATGATGATGGACAGGGAGGCCTGGCATGCTGCAGTCCATGGGGTTGCAAAGAGTCAGACATGACTGAGCGCCTGAACATCAAAACAACACATTTAAAGCTATATAATAAAGCTGCTATAATTTAAAAATTGTTTGTATCTGTCTTACTTTTAATATGCCTAATATCACATCTTTAATATGCCTAATATCATGATGAAAGGCAGTGAACTGGGCTTCTCTGAACCTCTGGGAGGCTCCGACTCTCTCGGAGCTTGGGGACTGCAAGGCAGGGTGGCTGTGGAAGGCTGGTGCAGACTCACCCCCCGCTTTCTCTCATAGTGTCTCAGGGGTCTCTGGGACTCTGCTTTCACACTGACGTCCTGGCCTTAACCCTTGGCAATGTGACACTGAGATGCGGCAGCTGTCTCAAGAAGGAGTGCACATCTGAGCGGCAGTCAGCACTCATCTATAAAAACCCCTAAGATCCGGAGGAGACTTGACTTTACAAGATCTCCTCGAGTACTTTGGAGGGACTTAAAGGTCAAAGGTGGACTTCCCTGGTGGCTCAGACGGTAAAGCGTCTGCCTACACTGCGGGAGACCCAGGTTCAATCCCGGAGTTTGGAAGATCTCCTGGAGAAGGAAATGGCAGCCCACTCCAGTACTCTTGCCTGGAGAATCCCATGGACAGAGGAGCCTGGTGGGCTACAGTCCACGGGGTCGCAAAGACTTGGACATGACACAGTGACTTCACATTCACTTTCTTTTAACTTTTCAAAGGTCAAAGGGTCACTCAACCCAGACATATATTAGAGTGGACTCCTTCGAGGTCACCTTAGGATGGTGATGGCATGTTTGCACACTGCTTTGGGCTGGCAGTAAATTCCTGGTTTCTTAGAGAATTCACCTGGAGCTCCTCTTGCTTTCAAACCTTAGGGCAGTTTTTTTACGGTCTTTCAAGGACCAGGGTCTTCTCTGATAGTGATGGTTTCGTCCCTAAGTTGTGTCGGACTCTTCGTGACCCCGTGGACAGTAGCCCGCTGGGATTTTCCAGGCGAGAACACTGGAGTGGGGTGCCATTTCCTTCTCCAGAGTCTTCCCTGCCAGCTTCTAAAAAGACAGTAGGACACTTGGGCTGGGAGACCTCTTGATAAATCTCTTCTCTATCAGCATTTCTAAAGAAGTTCCTCTTGCTGATTCAAGAGAAGAGCCAGATTCTCAATTCATAAGTTCGGGTCAGGCAGCAGACTCTCTACCTCTGAACTCTCGGCAAAAGTTGTTCAACCGGAGGAGCTTGAACTGCTGGTGACTTTAAATGTGATTGTACCTCTTTGAAAATACTTAGTGTGATATTCAAAAGAGAGCAAACCTCAGCTATCCACAGTGCGATCTTAACTACATAAAAAATTATGCATTTCCTGGCATGAAGTAGACAATTTTTTAATAGAGGATGAATTAATACACTGTGTAACTATGAGCAACTTTGTTAAAAAGTTAATCACACAAAATTGCAAATATGTAAAAATTCTTTCATAGGTTGTGTGAACAATTTTTGATTAAAAAATGGAATTACTGAAATAGGCAAGAGGAAAAAGAAAAGAAATGGTGCCTTCCTTAGCAAGCACATAGATCAGTTCAGTTCAGTTCAGTTCAGTCGCTCAGTCCTGTCTGACTCTTTGAAACCCCATGAATCGCAGCACACCACGCCTCCCTGTCCATCACCAACTCCCAGAGTTCACTCAAACTCACATCCATCGAGTCAATGATGCCATCCAGCCATCTCATCCTTGGTCGTCCCCTTCTCCTCCTGCCCCCAATTCCTCCCAGCATCAAAGTCTTTTCCAACGAGTCAACTCTTCGCATGAGGTGGCCAAAGTACTGGAGTTTCACGTTTAGCATCATTCCTTCCAAAGAACACCCAGGACTGATCTCCTTCAGAATGGACTGGTTGGATCTCCTTGCAGTCCAAGGGAATCTCAAGAGTCTTCTCCAACACCACAGTTCAAAAGCATCAATTCTTCAGCGCTCAGCCTTCTTCACAGTCCAACTCTCACATCCATACATGACCACAGGAAAAACCATAGCCTTGACTAGACGGACCTTAGTCAGCAAAGTAATGTCTCTGCTTTTGAATATGCTATCTAGGTTGGTCATAACTTTTCTTCCAAGGAGTAAGCGTCTTTTAATTTCATGGCTGCAGTCACCATCTGCAGTGATTTTGGAGCCCCAAAATATAAAGTCTGACACTGTTTCCACTCTTTCCCCATCTCTTTCCCATGAAGTGATGGGACCGGATGCCATGATCTTTGTTTTCTGAATGTTGAGCTTTAAGCCAACTTTTTCACTCTCCACTTTCAATTTCATTAAGAGGCTTTTTAGTTCCTCTTCACTTTCTGCCATAAGGGTGGTGTTATCTGCATATCTGAGGTGATTGATATTTCTCCCGGCAATCTTGATTCCACCTCGTGTTTCTTCCAGTCCACCGTTTCTCATGATGTATTCTGCATATAAGTTAAATAAGCCAAGTGACAATATACAGCCTTGACGCACTCCTTTTCCTATTTGGAACCAGTCTGTTATTCCATGTCCAGTTCTAACTGTTGCTTCCTGACCTGCATACAGGTTTATCAAGAGGTAGGTCAGGTGGTCTGGTATTCCCATCTCTCTCAGAATTTTCCACACTTTATTGTGATCCACACAGTCAAAGGCTTTGGCATAGTCAATAAGGCAGAAATAGATGTTTTTCTGGAACTCTCTTGCTTTTTCCATGATCCAGAGAATGTTGGCAATTTGATCTCTGGTTCCTCTGCCTTTTCTAAAACCAGCTTGAACATCTGGAAGTTCACGGTTCACATACTTCTGAAGCCTGGCTTGGAGAATTTTGAGCATTATTTTACTAGCATGTGAGACGAGTGCAACTGTGCGATAGTTTGAACATTCTTTGGCATTGCCTTTCTTTGGGATTGCAATGAAAACTGACCTTTTCCAGTCCTGTGGCCACTGCTGAGTTTTTCAGATTTGCTGGCATATTGAGTGCAGCACTTTCACAGCATCATCTTTCAGGATTTGAAACAGCTCAACTGGAATTCCATCATCTCCACTAGCTTTGCTCATAGTGATGCTTTCTAAGGCCCACTTGACTTCACATTCCAGGATGTCTGGCTCTAGATGAGTGATCACACCATCGTGATTATCTGGGTCGTTAAGCTCTTTTATGTACAGTTCTTCTGTGTATTTTTGCCACCTCTTCTTAATCTCTTCTGCTTCTGTTAGGTCCAGACCATTTCTGTCCTTTATCGAGCCCATCTTTGCATGAAATGTTTCTTGGTATCTCTAATTTTCTTGAAGAGATCTGTAGTCTCTCCCATTCTGTTGTTTTCCTCTATTTCTTTGCATTAATCGTGAGTTCTAAATCCTCATTAGTGGTTTTTAATATGTCACCTGAAGTGAATGAGGTAGGTTTGTAAGGAGACATGACCTAGCCAGGGGTGAGGGATCGCTTACTGAAGAATCATAGTTTCGTAAGAGATCCTGGCCTTTGGCTTCAGCTCAAGGCATTAATGCTGGCTAGCTTTGTGACCTCAGGGACGATGTTGCCTTTCAACATCATCTTCCTTGTTTGTGTGACAATAGCATTTCCCTTTCTCATTTCCTGAATGATTAAAACTTCTCAAGTTGGTTCACAACATTCCAGAAAATGGGTAAGACTTTGACTACTTAGTATCCCTTTCCTCTATTTCAGGGTCTCCAAAATGTTAAAGTAGATCATATTCCTTTAGGAATTTTTAAATTTTAACTTTTAAAATTAATTATATATATATATATATATATATATATATATACTTTGGCCATGCCATGTGGCTTGTGGGATTCTAGTTCCCCGACCAAGGATCAAACCTGTGCCACCTGCATTGGAAGCAAGGAATCTCAACCTCTGAAGGTGCTGAGGTCACAAGAGGTTAAAGTCTCGAGGCTGAGTATTTCACAAAGAAGCCAAAATTTCCATCTTTTGTTTGCCCAAATGATGTATTTGAATATTGCTGCAGCTAGGTCATTTTTGCAAATTACCTTATTATTACTGCTTTGGATTAGCCAATTGGCTACAAGTGCCAGTGTGGGAGCTGTGGCGGGAAACTTATAAACGTAGAATCTGCTCGGTACGGGACATGTTCCCAGTCTTCCTCTGGCGCACAAAGCCGCTAACTTCGTTCCTGTAAACGAACAGGCCACAGTTTGCTCAATAAGAATCCGCAACTTGGAGCTTTATGCTAAACAGGGACAATCTGAATCAGTTGGGATTTATTGTGGGTGAGACTGTTTGTGGCCTTTAGAGAAATTTCTCCATTGTCACAGTGAGCAACTGCAGAAGGTGCTCTGCACACACGTCTACAAAGAAACTGCAGGTAAGCAGAATTGTTTTAGACAGCCAAACTCGTGTCTCTTCTCAACCTTTCAATTAATTAGGGTCCTATTCTAAAGAATGTGTGTTTGTTCCTTCATTTTACAGTCTGTGGGATTCTCCAGGCCAGAATACTGGAGCGGGTTGCCTTTCCCTTCTTCGGGGGATCTTCCCAACCCAGGGATTGAACCCGGGTCTGCCACATTGCAGGCGGATTCTTTACCAGCTGAGCCACCAGGGAAGCCCAAGAATACTGGAGTGTGTAGCCTATACCTTCTCCAGGGGATCTTCCCAGCCCAGGAATCAAACCAGGGTCTCCTGCCTTGCAAGCGGATTCTTTACCAGCTGAGGCACCAGGGAAGCCCGATTCTAGAGAATGTGTATTTGTTCATTCATTTCCCCCCTGCAAACCTTGGAAGAGCACTCACCAGTGTCCCAGGGCTGAGAATGAATTTCTCAAGGAAATTACAGGTCCCTGGAGTTAGAAACTCCTTTGAAAATAAAGTATTTTGAGTACAAAGCTAGTGGTTTGAACTGTCAGGCTTCTCAGATCCTTTCCCTGAATTATAGACTACTGATCAACCCGTGCCTTTCCCTGCCACCCTTCAGGCACCCATAGGAATCCTGAGTAAAGATGAGAGTCTGCATGGCCCTGGTCTTCAATCCATGCTTTGAAAGTGTTACTTGCATAGCAAACATCTTCCTTTGAATGCCGGGCCATATGGCTAAGATGAAGCTTTACTCTTTCAGGCTGCTTTCTGCCAGACCTCGCTCTGTTTATTGATATATTTGGCACTTGACCCTCAAACGCCAGCCACATTCTGGTGACGGGTCTGGCACCTGCAGCTCCCAGTCCCTTCCAGACTCCTACTCTGTCATCTTGACGCCTACAGCCATCTATCCAGAACTGATCTACCTCTGACAGCCTCACCTCTAACAGCCTAATTCCTCATCCCAACCCCCTATTCTATGAATATATTCCCCTGTCCATCACCACTGCTGTTCTCTTAGCCTCATAAAGTAAATTCATCGTACACTCTACATCTTCTCCCACTTGGTTGGACCTGTCTCCTACTTTACTTCTTTCTTTCTCTCTCCTGAAAGTAAAAGTGTTAGTTTTGCTCAGCTGTGTCCAACTCTTTGCAACCCTGTGGACGGTAGCCGGCCAAGCTCCTCTGTCCATGTAGATTCTCCGGGCAAGCATGCTGCCGTGGGTTGCCTTTCCTTTCTCTGCTCCAGGAAGCCATTCCAGCCCAGGGATCAGAGCCGGATCTCCTGCATTGCAGGTGGGTTCTTTACCATCCGAAGCATCAGGGAAACCCCTTCTCTCACCTAGATCCCACAAATTCAGTTGAGTGTCATCATCTCATTCTCAAATATTTACTTTGCCACTTATCTTTTTTGCTGGTCTAAGCCTGGAAAATCTAACCCTGGTTTGTTTCAATCTGTCTCTTCTGCCTCTAGTCTCTGGGTGCTGAGCTCACCTGTGTGGATAATTACCCCTTCCAGTGAGGGTTTTCATCTGAACCTGGTCTTAAGCAATGCTGGGGAATCCCTGTGTGTATTCCCAGTCTGTATTTTCACTAACGAACACCAGAAGCCATTCAAATCCTATTTTCCCTTGCTTGAATTTGAAGATCTTCTCATTTTCCCTCAGGTATATATGTATATGTATATATATATACACACACACACACACATACTTACACACACACACACACATACACACACACATACCATCTATCACTTCGCAAAACACATCACATACATTTTGTGATGACATAATCCTCAAAACAGCCTACAAAGGAGCTATTATTATGCCTATTTTATAGACAAAGAAAGTGAAGCTCAGAGACATTCAAGTAACGTGACTGCCTACTCCAGCGATCGCGTTCTTGGCCATTCCGTTTCTGTTTGTCTTGTTTCGGCTATACGCACTGTGGGCTTCCCTGGTGGCCCAGACAGTGGAGTTTGCTTGCAGTACAGGAGGCCTGGGTTTGATCCCTGGGTCGGGAAGATCCCCTGGAGAAGGGAATGACTACCCCCTCCAGTATTTCTTGCCTGGAGAATTCCGTGGACAGAGGAGCTCCCGTCCATGAGGTCACAAAGAGTCAGACACAACTTAGCAACTAACACTTTCACTTTTTTCCTCCACACACATGCAAGGCTTCTCAGGGGGCACTAGTGGTAAAGAATCTGTCTGCCACTGCAGGTGATACAAGAGATATGGGTTCGATCTCTGGGTTGGGAAGATCTCCTGGAGAAGGAAATAGCAAGCTGCTCCAGTACTCTTGCCTGGAAAACTCCAAGGACAGAGGAGCCCGGCAGGCTGCAGTCCATGGGGTCACAAAGAGTTGGACGTGACTGAACACACATACACAGGATGTTGGATTTTTCAGGATTGTCAAGATTTAAAAAAATTTGCTGCCTCTCCTATAAGCCATCAAAATTGCTTGGAATTTCTTATATTTGTCAATTTTTAGAAAATATGGTTACTCTTGTATAATGTCTTTAAGTATTCTATATTCCTTGATCGAGTACATGTAATATACATATATATATATAATATAATTATATATGCAGTCAGATGTTTGTGTGTATGAGACTGAAGAATGTTCATAAGTGTATCTTACTTATATACTATGTCGTTTCAGTAAATTTTCTTATGTTTACATTCTTATAGGTGTCTGCTATTATCTCCTTTGTATGAGTTCCTAGAAGTGGAATTATTGAATACAAGGTTTTCTCTGTTTCAAGGTTGCTAACATACAGTTCCAGTTTCTGGATTTTGCCAGTTGGTACTTGGGCGCAACCTTGGGTATGATACTGTACCTGGAGCAATGCGTGGCTGTCCTTGGGGACTTCTTGCTCTTCCGGGATACCTGTCTCAGATCTCCAGGTGTTCTTGTTGGTGTGTTTCTTTCCTCAGAGTGTCTTCCTCAGGGAAGGGGCTTGGGTGCTACATAAGATGTTTGTGCTTCGTGAACCCCAGCAACTTCAGATTTTGTATGAGTCCTTGGAAGAGCGCATCCCTGAGTCCTTGAAGGTAAGGGAGTAGGGGGAGATGGGTGCAGAGAGGACTAAGGTGTGAAGACAGACTCGGGCTCAGGACTTTCCAGGGCAGATGGAGGTGCAAGTCCAAGATTCCTCCTGCCTGGGACTAACGTAACACCCACGTCCAATCACCTCCTTTACTTCCCTGGGGATTCTTCAGTGTCTTTTAAGAAACCTTTTTATTTTGTATTGGGGCATCGCTGATTAGCGATGTTGTGGCAGTTTCAGGCGAACGGCGCAGGGACTCAGCCATACATGCACAATATCGTGTTAAAATCGATTTTTGCTCATTTATCTGCACTGGGTCTTAGCTGCGGCATGCAGGGTCTAGCTCCCTGACCAGGGGTTGAGCCTGCTCCCCGCCACGCTGGGAGCTCAGTGTCTGAGCCACTAGACCACCAGGAAAGACCCTACAATATCTTTTGAATCGATTCTGCTGTGATGTGTAGTGGACTTCCTTAACTGTCCCAAGCGATTGGTCACCTGCAACTTGGTAACCAGAGTAACTCTCTGACACGCATATGAGCATATCACTCCCTTGCTTTAAAATGCTAGTGGTGGTTCCTGTCCAAAGCATTAAAGCCCATACTCCTTAACTGGATATACAAACGTTTATCAAAAATGTCTCTTCATTTCCCAACATGGAACATGTACTATGTGTTACGATCACTGACCCCTCACAGTTCAGCAGGTGGGATCAAATCTCAACACCTTCAAGCCTCCAATCATGCTCCTTCTCCTAACGGAAATTGCTTGTCTTCCTCTTCTCTTTACTTCACCAGGTTCATTTATTTTTCATGGTCCAATTTATTTATTTATTTATTTTTTAAAAATACAGAATTTTATTTAGAAACTGTTTAAAAATAGAAAAAAACCCTGTCAAGAAAGACCAGGTGGGAAATGGGTTCCCAACAAAATGGAATTTTAGGGCAACAAAAGTCTAAAAGGCCACAGAAGAGAAATAGCACCAGTGTTATTTGAACAATGGCTAGTTACTTGCATTTTTTGGCATTGTTAATCACTGAATCTGGGTTTTCCTCTGAATTCCACACAAAGCATGCACTACACAACAATTTTATCATAAAATACCTGCTTGCTACACACATTTCAGGACAAGCTACCACCAGAAACAAATCAATACACATATATCAGGAGCTGAACAGTCTCAATGGTGGGTGACACACACACTGCAGAATTCTGCCAAACAAAGGAACTGAATCGGCTGTGAGCAAAGCAAATGAGGGGGTTAAGGAATGAAATATTTTAAATATTAATAATTAATTCAGACATGGTACTCTATTTTCTGCAAAAGAAAATTAACATTTAGTAACACGCGAACATTTTTATCTCCAAAGAGACTGGTGCACTGGCAAAGTATTCCGATAACAGTGGAGGGCTGTGGACAGCAGGTACCGAAAACGCCCAGCCTTGCAGATCCCAAGGGAGTGGTGGCCTTCACTGATCACTCCCTTTGCCAGAGGTCCAGAAAGAACTTGCAGCATGACCACCTGCCTGCTGGATTTCTACTCTAAGCAGCAAAGTTTAAGGAGCCAAAGAGGAGTCCCCAGTGGGCAAGGGGAGGAGAGAAGAGGAACATGTTAAATGTAAACTTAAAAGGCAGTAAAACAGGACACAGCCCCCATTCAAATCCCAGAGATGCGGGCAAGTCCCCAAAAGTAGTTGTTAGGTTTAAAAACTGGACACACCTCATTTCAAAAAAAAAAAAAAAAAACACCACGCACAGTACACAGAATTATCAGGGATAACTAGAAAAATCACCAGAGAAATGCTCAATGAAAATCAAGCTCTTTAACTCAGACGTCTCAGGCCTGAAACACACCCTCTATTCATCCAGGCAACAATGCCTCTTGCTTCTTAGCAGGCATGCTATTGGTCAAGGACATCAAAATGGCTTACAACATAACTTTCAAATTTTGCTTTTGGGCCAACATCTGGGCTTATGAGGATCAAGCAATCCTGGGAAGGCTGGGAACAGCAGGTCCCAAAGGCTCCAGGTTCCAGCCCTTCCTTCCCAGACACAATGTCAAACACACATCTTATATTTTGAAATATGGAAGCATCTTTTAAATACTCATAAGGCATTTATTTATTAAAATGTTCTCTGCCAAGATTTCACATTAACTTAAAATTCAAATCAGTCTTTACATTTCTCTACTGAGGTCTCCACCTTCTCCAGCTATCAGTGCTACCAGCATCCACAAAGTGAGCCCCATGGTCAGCCTCTTTGTCCCCTGGGTGAACCACCTAGATGTTAATACTGCTCTGCTACAAGGTAAACGCTCCTCACTCAGACTGACTGGAAAAGGAGTGAATACTCCCTTTTATTATTCTTAGAGGACTCACTGGTTTCTTTTCTTAAGCAAAAGTACCTCTTCTAAAAGTGCACTTTGCAGAAGTTTCATGGTCCAATTTAAATGTTAGGTTTTCTGTAAGTCTCCCACCACTTCTGGACAGGTAGTGACTCTGCCTTTTTGCGACCCCACCTGACCATGTGCACAGACCTATCAGAACACGTGCTTTTTTACGATTAGACTGTGTATTTCTTTGCCCTTGTAGACTTAACTTGAAGGCAGCAGCTACATCATATCCACCTTTGAATTCTCCATGTTTGACACAAATTTAATATATAATGGACAGATGCTGAATAGATGGTGTGGTATTAATGTTTAAAATAGGAAAAATATCAATAGTATGGATTTTTCAAAAAATGAATGAATACATGTTAGAGAAGCCAGTTCATTCGTTGTTAACTTGGATTTTGGGGGATCCTTCCTGCACCATTTTGCAGTATGTCTTTTGACGAATAGTCCAACGTGCCATCCTGGAAGCACTAGTCCTGCCGTTTCAAGTCCTTCTTTTAAAAAAACGTTCATTTGTTTCTGTGGCTGCACCAGGCCTCAGTTGCAGTGCATGGGATCTCTCGCCGCAGCATGTGAGCCCTTAGCTGCACCATGTGGAATCCAGTTCCCTGACCAGGGATCGAACCTGGGTCCCCTGCACTGGGGGCTGGGGGTCATAGCCCCTGGACCATGTGGGAAGTCCCCCATCAAGTCCTTCTAACTCCTGCTTTTACTTCCGTGCCACCGGCAAGACCCTGTCTCAAAGAGAAACTTCATCCTCTCCTGCTTTGTTTCTGCTTTGTAGGTGTATGGCACCCTTTTCCACATTAGAAATAAAAACCCATTCAACCTGGAGGTGCTGGTGGACGCCTGGCCAGAGTATCAGACAGTCATCATACGGCCTCAGAAGGAGGTGAGGCCCCTGGCTCCTGAGGGTCAGGCCGCTCACCCTCAGGATGGGGACGAGGGGCTGCAGCCAGGGGCCGGCAGGGTTTGGGGGGAGGATCTTGACACACCTGATTCCTGCAGATTTGGGAAGGGTTGCTTGGAGGAGAGGGCAGGATGGCGAGACGAAGCGCGGGAGTGGACCTCAGAGCCAATAGTCCGGGACCTGGAAGTTGCTCTAGAATTCCATTCAGTCAGCTCTCTCCTGTCGAGACTCCGATGAGAGGCACCCTCCTCATCCTAGATGCCTGCGATTGCAAACGGTCAGGAAGTGTTCTGCTTTCCTTATGACTCGATAACCGCAACCCGACAGTACTTTGAGCAGTGCTGAGTGTGAGGTCTAAGACCGCTGCTTTCCTAACACAGAAGAAGTTGACAAAAATGACGATGTCAGAGGGTTGTGAAACAGTAGAGGCCATGTTTGTTTCATAAGAGTGTCTTCATCTTTCAGGGGAGTATGAGTCACGAATCCCATCCTTCCCAGAGTAGCGATACCTTAACACCCCCCTTATCCATACAGGAGTGCTAGAACGCAGCGTCGCCTGCAGCGGCCCCTGGGGGTGAGCCAGGCTCCCCTGTCCATGGGATTCTCCAGGCCAGAATACTGGAGTGGGGTGCAGTGCCCTCCTCCAGGGGATCTTCCCAACCCAGGGATTGAACCCGCATCTCTTACATCTCCTGCACCGGCAGGCGGGTTCTTTGCCACTAGCGCCGCCTGGGAATTCACTTTCAGAATTAGCGAGGTGTCACCTTCTCACAGACCAGGAGCCTGGCCCCCACCCCTGTTCTGTGTGCCTCCCTCCACCCTGCAAGCCCCCACTCTTTGGGGCCTTGAACACGCACTCTTTCGGCTGCACTTTCCATCTCAGACACTGGGACTGCTTGCCCGGCGCCCCAAGGGCGGCTGACTCCAGGGCACCACCAGGAAGGAGCCCCTTCCAGTGGCTTCTTCTACAGGGGAGTCCACGGAAATGTCTGCACCTCTCTCACACAACAGCACCAAAGCCCATCCAGCAAATTAGTCTCTAGCACTCGGGACATGGGCAGAGCATTTTGTGGATGACATCAGTGTGTAAATGTGATTGGTATTTGTTACGTCAGGAGATGAAGGATGACCTGGATCATTATACCAACACTTACCACATCTTCACCAAAGCTCCTGACAAGTTAGAGGAAGTCCTAGCGTGCCCGCAGGTCATCAACTGGGAACAAGCCTTCCAGATCCAAGGTGACTGGTCTAAATTAAAGCCAAAGATGTCTCATTTAATTTATAGTAGATATGAAAGGGGGTGAAATGATGCTTGCTTTTCTCCTCTCCACAGGTTGTCAAGAGAGCTTGGGTGAGGCATTACAAAAAGTTGCAGCTTCAAAATCAGCGCAGGTGGATTATCTGAGAACCATGCTTTTTGTGTTTGAAAAACCAACACTCGAGGCATCGAGTGGTGACAAGATGGATTTGATGAAGTTATTAAAAACTCCTAAAGTGCTTGAAGATAAAAGGTGAGATTTTTACCTTTTGCTTCTGAAATTTCTGATAGAATAGTTCAGTTGCACTATGGGCCGGACTTGTAAATGTAGGATCTGAGGCTAAATAGTCATGGTGTTCAGAGCTGCACAGGCGAGAAAGGGAGCTGCGGTAGGTGACGCTTGCTGAGCTCGGGCAGGAGCTCCGTTAGGGGAGGTTCTTTCCGACTTCCTTAGATCTCACAAGAGTGCTCCCAGAAGAATGTTGCACATCCTGGTGGAACTGAAAACCTTTTACTGAAACTATTCATTTTTTGAAAAAAAAAAAACAGAACCTCATACTATGCAAAGTCCATGTGTGTGTGTGTGTGTGTGTGTAGCCGCCAAGTTGTACTTGACTCTTTTGCAACCCCAATGGACTGTAGCCCGCCAGGCTCCTCTGTCCATGGGTTTCCCAGGAAACAAAATTGGAGTGGGCCTTCTCCAAAGGATCTTCCCAACCCAGGGATCAAACCTGCATCTCCTGCATTGCAAAATTCTTTACCACTGATCCACCAGGGAAGCCCTGTGCAAAGGCTACAAATATGCAAAGTAAAAAGTGAAGGCTTGCCCGCTTGGATTTCTGTCCATGTGTAGACACTCTTAGCATTGCTTTTAGAACTCTGCATGTGTGAGTCGTCTTGTTCGTTTTTTCTCTACACCAGATGCATGACTACACTGCAATTCACTCTTTTCACCCAGCAATGTGTTACACACATCTTTCACGTAAGCTCATACAGGCACCCTTCATTTATTTTGACAGCTGCATAGATTACCACAAGAGGGAGATGTGCAATTCTGTGTGCCCGTATTTACACACTTGATTTCTCTCCAGTTCTTCCTGATAACAAAAATTCTGCAATAAATGTCTTCACAAATAGGTCATCACACAAGTTGTATAAGTATTACTGAAAACTGAACTCCTAGAATTGAAGTGCCTCGGTAAAACAATACGTGCATTAGATGGAAGATTTTACCAAATTGGTTGGTGTGCGTGATGTATGAACATATGATAGCATAGCATATTAAAAAACCCATCCTTCAGTAGGGACATGGATAGATTTACTATGGTACAGTCCAAACGCTGGAATAATATACAGCCGTTAACAAGAATGAAGCAGCCCTCTGTGAACTAAGAAGGAAACAATTCCAAAAATATATTCTGAAGCAACAGCAACAACAAAAACATATTCTTAGTGAAGCAACAACATCAGCAACAACTAAGATGGGCAGAATCGTGTAGACAGTGTGTCATCACAGCAGAGCGCATCTAAAGTTCCAAACAATGCCTCTGGAAAGTTACACAAATGTATCACACCACTAGTTGCCTCTGGAGAAGGTAACTGTGTGATAAGGAAACAGAGAAAAAGGAAACAATTATTTTCCACTGACATCCATTTATGCTTAATAATTGTATCACTACATCAAAAAATAAATAAAATCTAAATATACACTAAACACGTAGAATTGATTTAGCCAGGAGAGTCAATAATATTTGAACCCTGCTCTGGCTCAACTGGGTTCCCGTGAGAATCATAAAAGAAATGTTTGCATGGAGAAAAATGGTAGATAGGGATTAAATAATACTTGACTTTATAACTGGACATCTGGAATGAAGTGCCTGTCCTAAGGCGATTCTTTATTTCCTCTAAACCCAAATATATATTTGGATGTCTTGCCCCTCTGGGTTTACCTGTAGCACAGGAGGAAGTCATGTGAGGATGCTGGAGATCTTTGAGGAAGTAGGACCAGAATCAGTTTGAGGATGACAGAGAGAAAGCCTCACCTATGTGTAGACAGTTGCGAGCCCTTGTGACCCCACCCAGTGGAAAATGTGAAGTGACTTTGAAACTGACAAGCCCCTGGAAACTCTTCCTCCTTGAGAAGGGGTAAGACTTCTTGGAGATCTTCCTTCTGCGCCAACCACTCCTTCCCACAGAAGATGTTATTCTGATTTTGCAGAGGAGAAAACGCAGTCTCAGGTAACTTGTCCAATAATAGAATCAGGGCTAAAATCCTGATTATTACCACACACACAAAAAATCCAATATCCTTTTTTCCTATGTTTCTGCTCCTGAAACTGCATTTTTGTACTTCTCTAGTGGTATGTGGTGATGGGTTTTTGGGACACATGACGCCATAAGATCAACATGGCTCTCATCTCCCTATGATGTACATTTTGTTGAACTATCTGTTGGAAGAAACATTATCTTGTGTATTTAGATATTTTGTGAAGTATAATTTGAAATCTAAATTTTTAAATGGAAGTTTAGTTGATTTACATCATATTAGTTTCAGGTGTACAGTTTAGAGGCTCCATATTTTTTTAGGCTATATTTCATTTAAAAGTCATCTCAACATAATGAATATGTTTCCTTGCACTGTATATCCTTGTAGCCTATCCCTTTTATACATCGTAGCTTGTACCTCTCAATCCTGCATTTTTTATACAAGAAACTTTAAAGAAAATTCAGCCACATGGAAGGTTGCATGGCTAATAGTCCTTGTTCTTTTAGGAACATATACTGTTATTCTCCTTGTTGGGGTGTTTGGTTGGGCTTTTTGAGATATGCTATGCTATATCTAGCCAACTCTCTGCTATTAAATGTCCCATAAATGACTGAGGATTTTCTCACTTTCAATTATTTGGGAACACTTTTAAGCAGGCATATAAATAGTTGTGTGTGTGTGTGTGTGTGTGTGAAGGGTACATCTATTTCTTCCTCTGGGCTGTGGATCCTTAAGGAAAGGGAAGTGTCACGTTTTCTGCCATCCTGATGCTTTCTGAATGTTGGCTGAATAAATGTACATTTTTTTCTTGACAGGAAAGAAACCTTTCAGAGCATCTTCCTGGATGTCTCGCATGCAAAGCTTGTGAATGAGCACTGGGAGTTGGGAAAAAATGAGAAGAGCTTGAAATATATTGAACGCTGTCTCCAGAATTTTGCGGGATTTGGTATTCTGAGTGCAGAAGGGAACCCCATCTCTTGGTTTCTGACAGAACAGTCCTGTGAGATAAGAATGGGTTACACTTTCCCCAAATACCGAGGCCAAGGCCACATGTGGCAAATGGGTTGCCACAGCATAGCATATTTTTTTTCCAAAAAAATGCCATTTTATATCCACGTGGCAGAAGATAAAGAAAAAACTCAACAGGTATTGATCAGTTTTGGGTTCAGGAATGCTCTTTGTGGCTGGCACCAGTGGAAATGCACCCCGAAGAAATATTGATGGTGCTACTGTCCATTTCAAGTGTTCCTTATCAGGGGAAAAAAAAATCAGTGCAAACAAATGTAGTCTACACGAGCAGCAAAAACCATCCACTTATCTGGGGCTCAGGCACTGCTCAGGCCACACTTCCGGAATAGTTTTATCTTCTTTCTCTTGTATATTCCAAAACATTAGAAGCTTGGCTCCTTGCTGTCATGCTTTTCCTTTACGGTGAGAAATGTCTCAGAGTTGAAATTACCCAGTGTCAATCATTAGTGCTAACATTTCCCACTTTCTTCTTTGAAGAAGGCTTCTTTTAGGGAAGAATTTTGCTTTTTCATGCTTCTAATTTGAGAATAAAAGGTCTCCTTTGAAAGTCTCTTCTCTGGTGTTCTTCTCTTCTTCCTACAAAGGTTCCCAAAGGATCTTTCAAAACGCTTTAGCGTCACTGCTGTTGGTCTTGGGTGCCCTCAAAAGTGCTTTGAGGCACTATACTGAATTAAATTATGTGGCCATCAGTGAAAGTTTGGTTTTCTGACGAGCTTTTCATCACGGAAACTTGGTTAAGTTGAGTTGTATAGCCTAACTTCATATTTTCAGTAAGATTTTAGATCTATGCTGTATCAGTTTCCTACTGTTGTTGTAACAAATCACCACAAATTTAGTGACTGGTGATCCAGTGACGTGATCTACCATATGATCCACCAATCCCACTCCTGGACATATATCCCGAGAAAACAGTAATTTAAAAGATACACATGCACGCCAGTGTTCACTACAGCACTATTCACAGTAGCCAAGACATGGGAGCCGCCTCAGTGTCCATCAGCCGAGGAGTGGATGAAGCAGATGCGGTAAAAATGCACACCGGCGTATTGCTCAGCCATGAACAGGGAAACAATGCCGTTTGCAACAAGCTGGATGGATCTAAAGGTTGTCACACTGACTGAAGTAAGTCAGACACAGAAAAACAAAAATCACATGATAGATGTATGTGTGAAATCTTAAAAAGGGATACAAATGAACTTATCTAGCAAACAAATAGAGTCACAGATACAGAAAGCAAACTTATAGTCAGCAGGGGATAAGGGAGGAGAAAGATAAATTGGGAGATTGGGGCTGACACGCACACACTGCTATATGTAAAACAGATAACTAGTGAGGATCCACTGTAGAGCCAGGGAAGTCTCCTGGACACTTTGTGATGGCCGGCCTGGGAAAAGAATCTAAGGAGACTGGATTTGCATAAACATATAACAGAGTCACCTTGCTGTACCCCTGAAACTAACCCCCAATTGTAAACCAGGTAAACCAACTATGCTGCAACAAAAACTATTTTTAAAACTTACTGACTTAAAGCAACAATTATTACCTTATGTTTCTGGTAGTCAGAAACTTAAAATGGGTCTTGAAAGTGAAAGTGTGAAAACATTAGTTGCTCAGTCGTGTCCAACTCTTTGTGACCCCATGGACTGTAGCCCTCCAGGTTCCTCTGTCCATAGAGTCCTCCAGGCTGGAATACTGGAGTGGGTGGCCATTTCCTTCTCCAGGGGATCTTCCTGACCCAGGGATCAAACCCAATCTCCTTCATTGCAGGAGGAGTCTTTGTTTTCTGAGCTACCAGGGAAGCCCTAAATGGGTCTTATGGGATAAAAATAAAAGTATTGGCAAAGCCAGCTTCTGGAGTCTTTAGGGGAGAATCTATGTCCTTGCCTTTTGAGCCTGAAGAAGCTTCCCACATCCCTAGGCTTGCGATCCAACCTCACTTTACTTTTTCTCCCTACTTCCATCATCTTTACATAGTCTCCTCTTATGTATTCTAATCTCCTTCTGTGTCCCTCTTACAAGGACACTTGTCATTGCCCTTGCAGGGCATTTGGTCCTATCCAAGAAGTCCATAAGACATTTGGTCCATGCCAAATGCTGGGAGAAATATTAATAATCTCAAATATGCAGATGACACCACCCTTATGGCAGAAAGTGAAGAAGAACTAAAGAGCCTCTTGATGAAAGTGAAAGAGAGAGTGAAAAAGTTGGCTTAAAGCTCAACATTCAGAAAACGAAGATCATGACATCCGGTCCCATCACTTCATGGCAAATAGATGGGCAAACAGTGCAAACAGTGGCTGACTTTATTTTTTGAGGCTCCAAAATCACTGCAGATGATGACTGCAGCCGTGAGATTAAAAGACACTTACTCCTTGAAAGAAAAGTTATGACCAACCTAGACAGCATATTAAAAAGCAGAGACATTACTTTGTCAACAAAGGGCCGTCTCGTCAAGGTTATGGTTTTTCCAGTAGTAGTGTGTGGATGTGAGAGTTGGACTATAAAGAAAGCTGAGCATGGAAGAATTGATGCTTTTGAACTGTGGTGTTGGAGAAGACTCTTCAGAACCCCTTGGACTGCAAGGAGATCCAACCTGTCCATTGTAAAGGAGATCAGTCCTGGGTGTCCCCTGGAAGGACTGATGGTGAAGCTGAAACTCCAATACTTTGGCCACCTGATGCGAAGAGCTGACTCATTGGAAAAGACCCTGATGCTGGGAAAGATTGAAGGTGGGAGGAGAAGGAGATGACGGAGGACGAGATGGTTGGATGGCATTAGTGACTCAACAGACATGAGTTTGAGTAAACTCTGGGAGTTGGTGATGAACAGGGAAGCCTGGCATGCTGTAGTCCATGGGGTCGCAAAGAGTCGGCTGAGTGGCTGAACGGAACTGCAGATCAGGGAAGCTGGAAGAAGACTCAAGGAGCTGTGGGGACTGCAGACACATTTATTCTCCCCAGGAAGCAGCAGCAACAGCAGTGGCAGCGAGTCTTCAAAGACTGCTACTGCTGCCGCTAAGTCACTCCAGTCATGTCCGACTCTGTGCGACCCCATAGACGGCCGCCCATCAAGCTCCCCTGTCCCTGGGATTCTCCAGGCAAGAACAATGGAGTGGGTTGCCATTTCCTTCTCCAATGAATGAAAGTGAAAAGTGAAAGTGAAGCCACTCAGTCGTGTCCGACTCTGTGCGATCCCATGGACTGCAGCCCACCAGGCTCCTCCATCCATGGGACTTTCCAGGCAAGAGCACTGGAGTGGGTGCCATCGCCTTCTCTGCTTTAAAGACTACTGATACACTAAGGCAGACAAGAGTGGCCTGTAGCCTGGTGCCCCCAGGGTGAGCAGTATCGCTGTTCACAGAGCATAGACATGCAGCGTGAGGCCGTGAGACAGTGGGCCAGGAGGGCCTGACTGACTCCGTGCTGTCACTTTGCTTCTCCATGACATTCTGTCTTTAATTAATGTTATCCCATTTCATATCGAAGGTAAAACAATTCCATTTGCCCCCTTTTGTGCTATTGTTAAAGCATCATCTCCTGCGTTTACTGTAACTGCTGCACAGTTATTATGTTCTTACTGTTCAGTCTCTGAGTCGTGTCCGACCCTTTGGTGACCCCGTGGACTGTAGCCTGCTGGCTTCTCTGTTCACGTGACTCTCCAGGCAAGAGCACTGGAGTGGGTTGCCATTCCTACTCCAAGGGCTCTGCCCGACTCAGGAATCAAACCTGTGTCTTCTGCTTTGTCAGGTGGATTCTTTTGCCTCTGAGTCACGAAGGAAGCCCTGAACAGTTACTATATTTGAATTTAAAATAGTCAATTGTTTGCAAAAAATTTAAGAAAAGAAAGAAACATAGCTTTAAACCACTTATATTGTCAATAGTCTCTCTAACTGCAGTTCCAAAATATTATTGAATTTAATTTCCTTTTGGTTTACAGACCATTTTTTTCTTGTAGGGCAGATATGCCTTGTTTATCTGAAACTTTCTTTTTGCTTGTGTTTTGCAAGGATATTTCGTTTGATATGAAATTTCAGGCTTTCAGCATTTTTAAAATGTCATTCTATTGTGCTAGGGAAGAACGTTTGTATTCTGCAAGTTAACCACTGAAGGGATGTTGCATGTAAGCTTGAATTATACATAATGGCCCATCTCTGGGAACCCTGCCTCCAAGATAAGGAGTGTTAAACTAAAATACCTTTGTTTAGCTCACAGGAAACATCCCTGAATAGGCCCACCTGTGAGTGGCTGCAGGAAGGAAGGAACACATCCCTTCTGAGTCTGATTGGAACCAGGAAATGGTTGACTTGACTCCCTTCCCTTTTAGCATGAAAACAGCCTGAATCCTAACTCAGGAAAGAGGATTCTTCGGGGCCTGAGTCCATCATCTTTCTGGTCAGCTGGCTTTCTGAATAAAGTCATTCTTCCTTGTCCCAACAACTTGTTTCTCGATTTGTTGGCACACAGTGCTAATGAAGGAGGAAACAGAACAGGCCTCCATCCTGAAAGCAGGGCTCCATCCTGGGCTGGACTGTGGACTGTGAGTTACACACCCAGGATCTATGGAAACAACATACCAACTGGAAAACCAGGCACCAGGAAGGAAGAGCCCCAGGGCTCGTACCTAGACTGTCCATCGCCTAAAAGAATACCCTAATGATCTGTGTGACCAAATAGAATCATACATTCTATTATGCTTATTGGGGTATGACCACAGGCCTATTGATAACTGTCCAGTGTTAACTCCCTAGGCTTGAGGTATACGGGTTAACTGATTGTATCTTTCTTTTCCTTTGTTCAGACTAGTTTCAGGGAGTTTGGGGAGGTGGGTTTGGGCATGTACACTTAGGGTATATAAGGTTTTCACAGAAACTGGTCGGGGTCCTTGGCTAGGAGGAGACTCTGCCTCGGGCCCGCCGCTGTAATAGACCGCACTCCACTCGGCATCTTCCTGAGCGAGTGTTCCCGGAACTCACGGCTACAACACGGCAAGCAGTGTGAGCTTGGATTAGGTAACAAACCCTGGGGAGCCAACCAGGGGCCTTGCTGCCTGTGGCCAGATGCCCCGGCCCCCTCGCCACCCTGGGAAGTTTCTGGGTGAGACTCTAAGCAGCTGCAGATGCCAGTTGTTGCTTCACAATTCCCCAAGGTGGCACTGGCTGACCCAGCGGTTGGCAGCTGGAGGAAGGAATCAACATAGAGGAGAGGACCGTCCCAGTGTGCGCCCCCTGAAGCTTTATTTCCTCTCTGTAGGGGCTTTTTCTCCAGAATGAGTCAGTGGTTTTGTATTTGAGGAGGCGTGCCCCGTGGGGAAGAGGAAAGAGTTGCTGAACTTTACCCCATTTGTGAACCAGTTTCTGTTTTCGTTTTTTTCTCTGAGGCTAGCATTTGTGTGCCATTTGTGTTTTGTGGTCTTGAATTTGGCTTTAAAAGAGGGGAATGTTTCACTACCCGTGAAGATTCCCCCGGGCACACTTTGGGTAAGCGATCAAATGAGGGCCATGAACCCCTGACTGAAAGGGGGATATTTTATTGTAACAAGGCACGGCCGCAGCATGTGTTAGGGTCTCCAAGAGGGGTTTTAAGTGGGGTCAGCACGGGGCCCTGTTACCACGTACTGTCCACCTGGCCGTGTTAACTACATAGTTTGTGCTCTCCGGTGTGGTTGGTATATGTAAAACCACAAGACCAGACTCGAAGATGTATCTAGGATTTTCTGTTTGTCCTTTAAGGGTTTCCGTCTCTTTTTGTTTGGTGCTGTTGCTCCAGGGCTTCTTGGGTGGCTCAGGGGTGAGGAATCCGGCTGCCAGCGCAGGAGGTGCAGGTTCAGTCCCTGGTTTGGGAAGATGCCCTGGAGGAGGCATGGCAACCCGCTCCAGTGTTCTTGCCCCTGGAGAATCCCGTGGACAGAGGAGCATGGCCGGCTACAGTTCATGGGGCTGCAAGAGACTCAGACGCGACTTAATGACTAAGCAACAGGAATTTTTTCTCCATTTACAGCCAAATCAATTTTGTGATATTCAAAACTTTTACTGATGTCAAATGGAGGAAAGGAACAGGGGGCAAAAAGCTCCTCCCGTCCAAGAGTGGCATACTCCCAGGGAAAAGAGAAAGGTTCCACTTGGTTCTTAAAATCACCAAAAACCCCCATCCTAGAATTCTGCCCGGTTGCTTGGTGCCAAAACAAAAGTGTATCCTTTTAATGGTTAGAAAGGACCAATGGCTATTTACAGCCTTACAGAGCTTCCCCTGCGGCTCTTTTGTGAAGAAGCAAGGAAGAATGAGACCCTTTATGTGCAAGCCTGTGGGCTGTTACATCAGGGAAAGAGAGAAAACGAAGGTAATGAGACTGAGGATACGGAGCTTCAAACCTTAACTCCTGGAGCTGAACTAGATGTCTCAGCCACTCCTGCTGCTCCACTAATACACCCACCCCTTCCACCACCTTCCCTTCCTACCCTGCCCCAGTTCCTGACACCAGGGCTCAGGACTTCCCCTCCTTCTACGGATCGCTTAGAAAATCCTGTGTTAGTTTCTGGGGCACAGGACTTGGCCTGGCATTGCCATCTAAGACCCAACAGGGCAGCCAGCTTGGGCCAAGAGCCACCCCTAGGGCAGGACTGTCTCCATGGCTATCTCAGGCGTGCGTGCTGCGTCACTTCAGTCGGGTCTGGCTCTCTGCAGCCACATGGACCATAGCCTACCAGGCTCCTCTGACCACAGGATTCTCCAGGCAAGAATACTGGAGTGGGGTGCCATTTCCTTCTCCAAGGGCTGTTATCTTATCAGTTCAGTCGTTCAGTCGTTCAGTCGTGTCCAACTCTTTGTGACACCGTGGACAGCAGCGCTAGGCTTCCCTGTCCATCAGCAACCCCAAGAGCTTACTCAAACTCATGTCCATTGAGTCGGTGATGCAATCCAACCATATCCTCTGTCGTCACCTTCTCCTGCCTTCAATCTCTCCCAGCATCAGGGTCTTTTCCAGTGAGTAAGCTCTTCACATCAGGTGGCCAAAGTACTGGAATTTCAGCTTCAACGTCAGTCTTTCCAATGAACACTCAGGACTGATATCCTTTAGGATGGACCGGTTGCAACTCCTTGGAGCCCAGGGGACTCTTGAGAGTCTTTTCCAACACCACAGTTCAAAAACATCAATTCTTC